>NC_062977.1:22417629-23110629 GCF_023078275.1 Leguminivora glycinivorella | reverse complement strand
TAGTTTTGTGGAAGCTATAGTGCCTTCACCAGACTCGCAGTTCAACTATTGTTTAACTCAAACCACAGCACGTTCTTGTTATTCCAATCGCCGATGAACAGTGATACAACTAGCAAAAACGCATCTGTGTTACTTATTGTAACTGAAAGAATATCACATAACAGACCAGACTCAGCTAGTTACTTACGCTACCTATGAAAATATAATCAAATCAATGTTTCAGAAAAGTCATGTAGGTAGGTAGGTATTTCTTTTTGACGGACACACTTATTTACTTAGAGGTCTTTTCACAAATTATTTCGAATACTAACATTGATATGACATATTCGATCCATAAATCCATATCGTATCTAGAGCTAATTTATAACCTGTATTAAGGTTCGAACCCGGCGTTAAGTAACAGGACCAAGCTTGACAATTTTGCTAAAGTCCCGGCTTTTCGTAGAAATTTGACGTTTTAAAATAACATTGACACTACATATTTTCAGATTGAAGGAAAAAGGTAAAGATTCACACCTCCGGCAGGACTCGAACTTGCGACCCGCATTGCCGGTGCAGTCGCTATGGCCAACTTAGCAACGGAGCAAGCTTATTAGTTGGTATTGACACTGCCGACTAAATAAGCTTGGTATGACTAGGTATGTATCATCATTCCCTTGCCCTCTTCCGATTATTTGGGGTCGGTTCAGCAGATTTTCCTCCTCCATTCCTCTCTATCAGCCGTCATTTCCATACTAACACCTTTCACTCTTATATCATCGTTCACACATTCCATCCATCTTTTCTTAGGCCTTCCACTACCATTGTATCCATCCACCTTCATATTTACCACTCGTTTTATAACATTGCTTTTTTTTTTTATACTACGTCGGTGGCAAACAAGTATACGGCCCGCCTGATGTAAAGCGGTCACCTTAACCTATGGACGCCTGCAACTCAAACAGTGTCACATGCGCGTTGCCACCCCATTAGAACACTCCCTTTTACCTAGTACATTCCCTTTTACTGTGTTAAGTACACAGCAAAAAGGAGTGTACAAGTTCCAAGGAGGGTTCGGGTTGCCGACGACTCAAAGGACAATAAACGGAACAAGTTAGTTTCGTAAGTCCTCCCGTCATCAGCACACCGCACCCTCGTTGAGCTCTGGCAGCCTTACTCACCGACAGGAACACAACACTATGAGTAGGGTCTAGTGCTATTTGGCTGCGGTCTTCTGTAAGGCGGAGGTACTACCCCAGTTGGGCTCTGCTCTAGATTCGAGCGAGACGATATCCGCTGTGCTGTGCCCTACCACACAAAGCGGAATATCATTCGCTATGCCCTACCTCCTACTTAATACTTGCTTTCATCCCTCCGCATTACATGCCCAATACCATGCTAATCTGCTTCCTCTCACCTTCTCTGTCACTGGCGCTACTCTCAGGCTTCCCCTTATACATATACTCATTCCGAATCCTATCCTGTCTTGTCACACCACACATCTATCGCAACATTCTCATTTCATTCATGACTAGGTATGTCGTGCAGAATTTCGTCCACGTTAAACTGGCCTTCTTAAGCTTTGAACTTGACAGCAGTATGAACAAAACCTAGTTGTGAAGTTAGGCATACGTCGGTTAACCAACTTGTAGCGCTGGAAAAGTTAAAACGCGATGTATCCGACTAACTAGTTTGTATTAGACTAGGTCTGGCTAACTCGATCGTGACCGGTTGAGAAGATGATTTTGAGTATTTAACTATATAATATGGTGTCTGGGGCCTGTAAACATAATGAGACTGTCCATCCACCACGTTTTGACTTTGCTGAACATGAAAACTGCTAAAATGAAGTGATTGGTTCGAATTGGTTCAAACCAATCATTGGTTAGAGTTAGACCCCTCGCTACTTCCTCATCTTTGCGGATACGCAGCCCGATAAACAAAAGAATACAAGGAAAACAATATTACTCACTTATTATTAGGCCGATTCGATGACGAAATGTTAAAATCTTCCACCAGAATATTAACAAACCAAATTAAATGACTCCTGCCATCAACGAGAATGCTTTGAACTATGTATACACCATTTTAGTCCCTTCAATCAATTTGTAAACATGACTAATGTAGACTGAGGTCTGAGAAATACGTAAAGATAAGAGAATTACTAATATATATTATTGGAGCATCACCGGAGCAAAGTACAGCAAACATATTAATTGCTCACCGAATACATATAGGTAAAGATAAACTTAATTGTCTGTTAAAGGTCAAAACCGCAGATAAATATCTCGGCTTGCTCATTAGCAAGTCACAACTATTAGTAGATTCATTTAGAGGACACCTCTTGTTGTTCATGTTCGTTAAATTACCACAATGAAGCTTTACATTGTGTTAATAGTGACAGTACTCATTGTGAATAAAGCCAGCTGTGGCGTCATCGATGGAGCTTACGACAAGGTTTCAAACGCGACACAGGACGTGAAAGACGATGTCTACGGCTGGTGGTCTTACGGAGTTGACAAAGTTATGGGAGAAGACACAAAAGATGCTAACCCAGCAGAAGAAGATCAAAGCAGTTTAGTTGGCAAACTCTACAATAAGGTTAAAGGAGGCGTTTCTTCCGGATACATGAAGGTACATAATTTTATCCTTGGAGAAGATAGTGACCCTAATAAAACTATTATAAGAACTCTATACGAAAGAGCCATGAAGAGACTGTCCGATATTAAATCATACATCTTTGGAAGTCATCATCCCGCTGAGAAATCTGAATCGCAAAAGAACGAGGAAGCTGTCAAAGAAGAAGTTTTAAAATTATTATTCTCTAACAACACACATATTTTTGACACCGAAAGTGAAAGAGCCGCTCTTGAATCTCTGAGAAGTAAATTAACTAAAACTGGAGACGAAGTTTTAAGTTTGGTGAAAGAGGAAAAAAACGTGATTAGAAAGGCGTATGAAAATGTTCGTCACAAATCTGATGAGCTTCTGACAAACGTTAAGGGATCTGCAGATAATATGAAGACTAAACTGAGTGAAAATATAGATAAAACACAAGAATTTATTAGAGATGAATCAAAGAAAATCAATGAAGCTGCCCAAAATGTTGGTGAAGAAGTTAAAAATGCAGGTAATGACATTGAAAGGAGATTGCAAAGTGAGTGAAGTGATAATATTGTTTGTGTTGATGTCAGTTTAAAGAATTGCATCATGCAGTGCAGTAGATAGATATAATCAATGTTTTTAAGTACTTACTTGTTAAGTACGTATTTATATTCCAATTAAATTTTAAGCAATATGTTGTGTTTATCTCAAAATCAAAAGAATTACCAAGGTACGTAGTTACTAAACTTTGTAAGGGCGGTCTAAGACTCCAAAATAAACGTAAAGTTTGATCTCTATGTTTACATTTCCACATTGTTACCACAGTCTTTGTAAGCACTAGGTCTAAGTTATATTTGATTAATCATAATCTGGGTGGCTAGCCGAATGGCACAATCGCTCACGAAACGCTCACGAAACGAAGCGCTAGTAGATATCTATCTCTATCGCGCTTGCGTATTGGCGCGACAGAGCCAGCGGCGTATCGCTTTCGTTTGGCGTCGGAGAAATGCCATTCGGCTACGGGGCCTGTTCTTAATAGCTCACGTTAGTCACGTTGCCAGTACATGCATTGATATTAATATCAAATTAGATTAGAAAGGATATCAGAGAGAATAAAAAACCTCGGCGTTAACTACTTGGATAGGTAGGTACGTAGGTACCTACTTATTTTTAATAAGATATGCCTTATAAAATGTACACAAGTAGTGCGAAAAGGGTTTCCTTCGTATTTTTCTGGCAACGTTCGTATTTGTCATGCTAGTGCAGTCAATGTCAGTACATCTTGTACCGAGACTGACTGAAATAGCACGACACGTTCGTACGTTTCCGTAACAATACGAAGACAAATGCATATCATGATGCTTATCCGGAACAAATGCGCGTAGCCTTAAATAATTTTTTTTTTAGTCTACTTGCACGCATCTCAATCGAATCAAAAACTGAAACAATAGTTACCTACCTGTCCTAATAATTTAATAGTCCATAGAAAAGCGATTTCTTCGTGTATGATTTATTGAGATTTCGTGCCCGCGGTGGCGCCTGAGACAGGTTTATGTCGGCCTCTATATATGTAGTTCCCATCGCTTTTCTAGCAATAGTCTTGCCACAGAATTAAAGTTGGACCATGCCAAGTTTTCCTGTGAAGTGCTAACTGCAAGTTTGACACTTCTTTAGGGTATATGCCATATTGCCTTGTTATTTGCAAGTCAGTCAAAAAATGGCGTGGTGGGAGTCTTATCACAGATTATAATTTAATAAGTTACTAACGTAACAGATCCTTCACTATGCCTATGCTTTATTTAACTAATACTTATAAGTTACTACGTAAAACTCAGAAGAATAGTAGGTACGTGCCACGCGACTACACAGACGGGCGCGTGGCGCCCTCGGCCACTTGTTCATTCGAATGAACGGCTAGCGTGTAGGTACTTAACGCGCGGCCGCGAGCGAGTGACGTAGGCCTGGTCTTATACCTACTTTCTTACCTACTCCGTTGCACAGACCAACCCCTATAGACATCCATTACAAGACGACTCGCGGTCGCCAGCCTTCCTAGTATTTGCACTGATATAAGCGCGGGCGCTCGCCGTGCCCGATCAGTATCGACCAAGTAACAGACCCGAAAGCAGCGCGTGTTTTTCGCACTAAAAAATTGGAAAAGGGTATTTTGATGCCTTAAAGATGTCCACCTGTAGTGTGAAATGGTGTGGAAAGGTAACAAGAAGCTCAAATTTAAAAACAGACGGCATTACATTCCACAAATAAGTCATATTTATAATTTATTCAGAGCCGGCATAGGTCAACTTACATTGGCCACTTACGCGTCAGTAGAGGGACAGTCATACTTCTGTCCCTTTTCATCTGGCGCGACTGCCCGCCGTCCTTGAAACGGCCAATCACAGCGCGCTTAACACATTCCCCGCCCGCTCCTCGCACCCCAAACACTGGTGACTCGTATCGCGAACAAAATATACAAGACTGCTACTCTATAGGAGGTTCTCTGTGCTCCGTTGGCTCAGCGACGCTTCCTGTGTCCCTACATGTAATATAAGCCAATTGCACAAGCTTCCTGGCGGTCGAAAGGCAACTGTCACTATTGCAGCAATGGATTTTTCCCCTCACTAGCTCGGAAACACGTGTTTTGTCCTTTAATACCAGCGGGTAAAAACGCATTTTATCCACTAGTGGGTAAAGTAATTTGACCTTGAATAAAGTCAAATTAACTGCTTTAAAATTGATAAAAGTAGGTAAATCTAGTAATAAAGATGATTTACCACCTGTGGAACTACTGGAAGCAGTGAAAAAGGCATTTTTTGCGTTGTAGTTTCCTCGCTATAGTGAGGGGAAAAGTTTTGTGTTACACTCGGGTGCAAATGTATTTTACTTCTCATGTGTTAAAAAACTCGCAAGTTCAGGATTATATTCTCGAACCACGAGCGAAGCGAGCAACTATAAAATCCTTTCACTTGCTCGTTTTTCAATTCCACACTCGGCGTTAAAATACAACTTTGCCCCCTTGTATAACAAATAACTATTAATTGTCCGAAATAAATGTTTTTTTATTATTATGATAGAGCGATAGAAATAAAAATGAGTTTCGTTGTTAAAACGAAGTTCGCGATTGTAACCTAGGCTAAGCCCGCTGGCACGCTCTTTTCAAGTTTCGACGGATAATATTTAATAATCGTAGTCCTAGAACTCGAAACGACTGGAACATCATACCGACGAGAATGTAGCCGTATCGTGCCTACGTGGGATATCGCCGACGTGAATTTCAGTCACACATAACGTTTTCAAAGGTTATGGCATGAGTTCAGGAAGTGACAACATGATTGAAGCATTTATGTCTAACCACGAAGAAAATATCACTTTGAATAATACCTATTTATTTATTTTAACGACCGGTCTGGCGCAGTCAGTAGTGACCCTGCCTGCTGCGCCGCGGTCCCGGGTTCGAATCCCGGTAAGGGCATTTATTTGTGTGATGAGCACAGATATTTGTTCCTGAGTCATGGATGTTTTCTATGTATATAAGTATTTATATATTATATATATCGTTGTCTGAGTACCCACAACACAAGCCTTCTTGAGCTTACCGTGGGGCTCAGTCAATCTGTGTAAGAATGTCCTATAATATTTATTTATTATTTATTATGAATTATTTATTTTAAACTTTAGGTACTGCACAATACATTAAAAATTACAAATGGTTGACTTATTACCAAAGGCAATCTCTACCAGTCAACCACAATAATAGGAGGTCAAAAAGCGGACGCAACGAATAGTGGTAAGCAATTACAGTTCTGGATATCTTCAAAACTAGAGGGAGTAGAGGTGATTCAAGTGCGTTGCCGGCTTTTCAAAAGAAGACACGACCCATGAAAAAAATTTGGAATCATAACCATTTTATACTTTCATTATTACATAATCCGTAGGTAAATATTTTGAATACTTTACAGGTATTCTAACTAGAGAACGCTAAATGTGTACTACGTGTATCTCTAGACCAGTGGCCCATTTCTCGAAAGGTACAAGCCTTGCATTACAAGTGTGTTTCCATGACAACCCATACGATTTGACAGTTCGCGCACTTGTAATACAAGGCTTGTACCTTTCGAGAAACGGGCCCCTGACTGTTATGTACTATCAGCTGCTTAAGTGCATGGAGAAATTATGAATGAATTCATTGATTAATTCGCCATGTGACTTTTGCAGCTGATAGTACCTCTTACTTATAGGATTCCTAAGAAAATAAAATCACCTAAAGCCAAAGCAAACTGCTTCAAATAGTCGAAATATTCTCTCGACATTCTAAGACTTGGAAACTTCTCTATAAACCGACTCTTATTCCAAACATAGCAAGCCACAAAATAAACATACTATCCGATCTAAAGTGTTTTACAGTCGGCAACAAACGATGTACAATTACCTATAACCTAACAGATAAGGGTTGTTTTAAGTGCAAAGTGGACGGGTGTACGAATCTCTTGTGTTGTACGGTAGGGAACAAAGGTTCACAGTTTGAACCTAACTAATATGATGTACAAAGTAGACATTATAGGAGGAGGGGTGTACGAAACTAGCGTCGTACGGTCGGCAACAAAGGTTCACAATTTGAACCTAACTAATATGGAGTATAAAGTATACATTATAAGTGGAGGGGTGTACGAATCTTGTTAGTTGTAATGATTAGGCTGGGGCGATGTGGTTCCTGGGATTGGATGAGGTTAATTCATTTTACTGTCTACAGGGTGGCTAGCCGAATGGCACAATCGCTCACGAAACGCTCACGAAATGAAGCGCTAGTAGATATCTATCTCTATCGCGCTTGCGTATTGGCGCGACAGAGCCAGCGGCGTATCGCTTTCGTTTGGCGTCGGAGAAATGCCATTCGGCTACGGGGCCTGGGTGGCTAGCCGAATGGCACAATCGCTCACGAAACGCTCACGAAACGAAGCGCTAGTAGATATCTATCTCTATCGCGCTTGCGTATTGGCGCGACAGAGCCAGCGGCGTATCGCTTTCGTTTGGCGTCGGAGAAATGCCATTCGGCTACGGGGCCTGTATCTGTTACTGTCGATTACCCTGATGTTAATAGTTTTGTAGTTTTTGACCCCCGACGCAAAAACGACGGGGTGTTATACATTTGACGTGTCTGCCTGGTCGTCTGTCTGTCTGTCTGTCCGTCCGTCTGTCTGTCTGGCTGTCTGTCTATCTGTTTGTCTGTCTGTGTGTGTGTGTCTGTCTGTGGCATCGTAGCTCCCGAACGGATGAACCGATTTAGAATTAGTTTTTTTTGTCTGAAAGGTGAGTTAGTCGGGGGTATTCTTAGCCATGTTTCATGAAAATTGGTCTACTATGTCGCGGTTGGGGGTTTTTTCAAAATTTTAATTTTGTGGTTAGGTTATTCTTAATTTTCCCTACACGAACTGGTAAAAAGGATAAAATGCAATTTTGATGTCTGTTTTCGAAGAATAAAGAGAGCTTTTACCAGTTTTCATACAAATTTTAACTTGAAATCTTAGGCACTGATCCCACCGCGAGCTAGTAAGCTATGCGCTATCGGCTATAATAAATTAATAGTTTAAAAAACACTATAAAACACGCTTTTATAAATGCACGTAAAAGCCAAAAATAAATTATGGATCGTTCAAGTTGTCTCTATTTGTGAGCTGAAGTTTAAAAACTATGTGCTTTTAATTATAATATTTGATTGTAAAAGCGTGGGGCGCTGGAACAGGAAAGACTTTTTGTATAACTTGCTGATAAATCAAATTATGCTATGTTACGGGAAGGAGGTTACACAGATTGACGCGCTAACTGGAGTTGCAGCATGACTAGTAGGTTCTACATTAAACAGTCAAATCAATTAAAAGTCAGTGTTCAAAGTAGGTACCAGTTTGTCGAACTCAGACAAAATATGCGCTAGTAGCGAGGAGAGTCGACAGTCACCGACACTTAGAACGCCGCTTTTTTCCGGTAATCAAAGTACAAAAGGGGAAAGTGTCTACAGTGACAGGATGCAGAGTTCTTGTTCATGGACGAGATATCTTTGGTTCTCTTTGGTAACCCTTAGGCGGCATATGTAAACGTTATGTTCTTATGCAACTTCATTCGCCAGGAAGTTCGGATTAAGTAGTATTTGTTTACAAGAAAGTCTTTCCTGTTCCAGCGCCCCACGCTTTTACAATCAAATATTATAATTAAAAGCACATAGTTTTTAAACTTCAGCTCACAAATAGAGACAACTTGAACGATCCATAATTTATTTTTGGCTTTTACGTGCATTTATAAAAGCGTGTTTTATAGTGTTTTTTAAACTATTAATTTATTTTATACTTTTTAGTCATTAATAATGAAATACTTTTAACATTTATACATAAATTTATTTCAAGTAGGCGGATTTTACATGCCATTTGTGGCTTAAGTAACGTGTACTTATTGCTAATTGCTACTTAATAATAACTAGCGGCTACCTTCTTATTACGGTATTATCATAAAAATGTTTATACCTAGTAAGTAATCCGTAAAAGATAGACAATATAGACATGTGCCATCGCGGACTTTTTGAAGACATTAGAGAGACATACTTTCGCCATACATTGTTTTGAAGCTCTCAGCTAGTGGGATTTTGTTTGACTCGATTAGAAAATATTGTCACATTTCAACTAATTCAAACAAAATTTAAGTTTTTCTTTGTTTGCTCTTAAAGGTCACAAGAAAACGCTAACCCAACTTATTTTAAATACTACGTTGATCTTTCTTTTATGAGGGGGGGATTCGCCCCCCGAGCCCCCCTTTTCGTTACTCTTAAGGGTAACAAGAAAACCCTAACCCAACTTATTTCAAATACTACGTTGATTTTTCTTTTATGCGGGGGGCTTCGCCCCCCGAGCCCCCCTTTTCGTTGCTCTTAAGGGTCACAAGAAAACCGTAAACCAAAAATATTTTAAATACAACGTTGATCTTTCTTTCATGCGGGGGGCTTCGCCCCCCGAGCCCCCCTTTGTTTGCTCTTAAAGGTCACAAGGAAACGCTAACCCAACTTATTTTAAATACTACGTTAATCTTTCTTTTATGCGGGGGCTTCGCCCCCGAGCCCCCTTTTCGTTGCTCTTAAGGGTAACAAGAAAACCCTAACCCAACTTATCTTAAATACTACGTTGATCTTTCTTTCATGCGAGCCCCCCTTTGTTTGCTCTAAAAGGTCACAAGAAAACGCTAACCCAACTTATTCTAAATACTACGTTGATCTTTCTTTCATGAGGGGGGGCTTCGCCCCCCGAGCCCCCCTTTTCTTTAGTCTTAAGGATCACAAGAAAACCTTAACCCAACTTATTTTAAATACAACGTTGATCTTTCTTTTATGCGGGGGGCTTCGCCCCCCGAGCCCCCCTTTGTTTGCTCTGAAAGGTCACAAGAAAACGCTAACCCAACTTATTTTAAATACTACGTTAATCTTTCTTTTATGAGGGGGCTTCGCCCCCGAGCCCCCTTTGTTTGCTCTTAAAGGTCACAAGAAAACGCTAACCCAACTTATTCTAAATACTACGTTGATCTTTCTTTCATGCGGGGCTTTGCCCCCGAGCCCCCTTTTCTTTAATTTTAAGGATCAGAAGAAAACCTTAACCCAACTTATTTTAAATACAACGTTGATCTTTCTTTCTTGCGGGGGCTTCGCCCCCGAGCCCCCTTTGTTTGCTCTTAAAGGTCACAATAAAACGCTAACCCAACTTATTTTAAATACAACGTTGATCTTTCTTTTATGCGGGGGCTTCGCCCCCGAGCCCCCTTTGTTTGCTCTGAAAGGTCACAAGAAAACGCTAACCCAACTTATTTTAAATACTACGTTAATCTTTCTTTTATGCGGGGGGCTTGGCCCCCCGAGCCCCCCTTTGTTTGCTCTTAAAGGTCACAAGAAAACGCTAACCCAACTTATCTTAAATACTACGTTGATATTTCTTTCATGCTTCCCCCCTCGACCCCCCCCCTTTTTCTGTTCTTATCTTCCGGCACCATCATCAGGCGTTGGAACCTCATCGTAGTCATAGTTCATTACAAGACTTTTCTAAGAAGCCCAAAAACAGCTATGATACGATGTTCCATCATGTAGTTCCAGTTCATATCTTCCGCCTCCATCATCAGACCTTGAAACCTAATCGTAGTCAAAGTTCATTCCAAGACTTTTCTAAGAAGCCCAAAAACAGCTATGATACGATGTTCCATCATGTAGTTCCAGTTCATATCTTCCGGCTCCATCATCAGACCTTGAAACCTAATCGTAGTCAAAGTTCATTACAAGACTTTTCTAAGTAGCCCGAAAACAGCTATGATACGATGTTCCATCATGTAGTTCCAGCTCATATCTTCCGGCTCCATCATCAGACCTTGAAACCTAATTGTAGTCAAAGTTCATTACAAGACTTTCCTAAGAAGCCCAAAAACAGCTATGATACCCTAACCCAACTTATTTCAAATACTACGTTGATTTTTCTTTTATGCGGGGGGCTTCGCCCCCCGAGCCCCCCTTTTCGTTGCTCTTAAGGGTCACAAGAAAACCGTAAACCAAAAATATTTTAAATACAACGTTGATCTTTCTTTCATGCGGGGGGCTTCGCCCCCCGAGCCCCCCTTTGTTTGCTCTTAAAGGTCACAAGGAAACGCTAACCCAACTTATTTTAAATACTACGTTAATCTTTCTTTTATGCGGGGGGCTTCGCCCCCCGAGCCCCCCTTTTCGTTGCTCTTAAGGGTAACAAGAAAACCCTAACCCAACTTATCTTAAATACTACGTTGATCTTTCTTTCATGCGAGCCCCCCTTTGTTTGCTCTAAAAGGTCACAAGAAAACGCTAACCCAACTTATTCTAAATACTACGTTGATCTTTCTTTCATGAGGGGGGCTTCGCCCCCGAGCCCCCTTTTCTTTAGTCTTAAGGATCACAAGAAAACCTTAACCCAACTTATTTTAAATACAACGTTGATCTTTCTTTTATGCGGGGGCTTCGCCCCCGAGCCCCCTTTGTTTGCTCTGAAAGGTCACAAGAAAACGCTAACCCAACTTATTTTAAATACTACGTTAATCTTTCTTTTATGCGGGGGGCTTCGCCCCCCGAGCCCCCTTTGTTTGCTCTTAAAGGTCACAAGAAAACGCTAACCCAACTTATTCTAAATACTACGTTGATCTTTCTTTCATGCGGGGGGCTTTGCCCCCCGAGCCCCCCTTTTCTTTAATTTTAAGGATCAGAAGAAAACCTTAACCCAACTTATTTTAAATACAACGTTGATCTTTCTTTCTTGCGGGGGGCTTCGCCCCCCGAGCCCCCCTTTGTTTGCTCTTAAAGGTCACAATAAAACGCTAACCCAACTTATTTTAAATACAACGTTGATCTTTCTTTTATGCGGGGGGCTTCGCCCCCCGAGCCCCCCTTTGTTTGCTCTGAAAGGTCACAAGAAAACGCTAACCCAACTTATTTTAAATACTACGTTAATCTTTCTTTTATGCGGGGGCTTGGCCCCCGAGCCCCCCTTTGTTTGCTCTTAAAGGTCACAAGAAAACGCTAACCCAACTTATCTTAAATACTACGTTGATATTTCTTTCATGCTTCCCCCTCGACCCCCCCTTTTTCTGTTCTTATCTTCCGGCACCATCATCAGGCGTTGGAACCTCATCGTAGTCATAGTTCATTACAAGACTTTTCTAAGAAGCCCAAAAACAGCTATGATACGATGTTCCATCATGTAGTTCCAGTTCATATCTTCCGCCTCCATCATCAGACCTTGAAACCTAATCGTAGTCAAAGTTCATTCCAAGACTTTTCTAAGAAGCCCAAAAACAGCTATGATACGATGTTCCATCATGTAGTTCCAGTTCATATCTTCCGGCTCCATCATCAGACCTTGAAACCTAATCGTAGTCAAAGTTCATTACAAGACTTTTCTAAGTAGCCCGAAAACAGCTATGATACGATGTTCCATCATGTAGTTCCAGCTCATATCTTCCGGCTCCATCATCAGACCTTGAAACCTAATTGTAGTCAAAGTTCATTACAAGACTTTCCTAAGAAGCCCAAAAACAGCTATGATACGATGTTCCATCATGTAGTTCCAGTTCATATCTTCCGGCTCCATCATCAGACCTTGAAACCTAATCGTAGTCAAAGTTCATTACAAGACTTTTCTAAGAAACCCAAAAACAGCTATGATACGATGTTCCATCATGTAGTTCCAGTTCATATCTTTCGGCTTCAACATCAGACCTTGAAACCTAATTGTAGTCAAAGTTCATTACAAGACTTTTCTAAGAAACCCAAAAACGGCTATGATACGATGTTCCATTATGTAGTTCCAGTTCATATCTTCCGACTCCATCATCAGATCAGCTCAACAGTACCATATTATTGTATTGTCATCGGAACTACATATAGCTGCCAATTTTCATTACGCTACGACTCCTGGAAGATGGTCAAATTAGCTTCCTTAGATTCCATTACATACATAGTTACATACACGACGACCTAATAAAAGCGTGTTAAAAACGAACAAAAGATAAGCACTCCCGTGCAAATAAAAGAGACACGGCGATATTGATAGCTCACCGCTGGGCGAGTAACTATAAACATCGCCGTGTCTCTTTTATTTACGCGGGAGTGATTATCTTTTGTTCGTTTTTATAGCCCAGTGCCATAAGCTGGCTGGTAGAATTTACTTATAAGGTGATTATGAATCCTAAATATTGAATAAATTTAGGTAGGTATGTATTTGATCTACAGTTAGTATTTTGTTCGTGTTGGTGTGGTGAACAATTTAGTGTTTCACTCGGTGGCAAAGTTTAACTTACGTGCCTTGAAACCCTCGCAACGCTCAAGATTCCATATTTTAAACCACTCCGTACGCTCACGGTCCAAACTTAGAATCTTTCACTTGCTTTTATGTCAATATTGGCACGTGCTTTTAAACAAAAACTTTGCCCGCTTGTAAAGCAAATAACTTATTTCAGCAATTCCCGTCAACTTTGTACAAAAATTAAGGGAAAAGTTAAATTTGTTTTTATTAATTCCTATTTTGTTACCAAGATTTTGTTGATTAATTGAGATTTTATTAAATTTTATTTCGTCATTAAGGTTCTCTAGTATCTATATTTTCTTAATTATAACAATTATCCTGTATATATCTTACGAAAGTCGAATTATATTACTAAATGTTGGTAACAAAATAGGATCAATTAAAATTTGCTGACGTGGCATTGTACAAAGTTGACGGGAATTGCTGATTTCTGGCACAAGACCCTTAAAAGAAACAAAATAGGCAACAAACCATAACACTGCGAATACTGCTAATTAATAAGAGTAATTTGACCAGTTATTTGCGTTGCAATCCAAATTGATTGCATATGGGATTGGCTTCAAAGCAAACTGCAATTACTCATTGGGCAAATATCCTTCATGAATGAATAAACAGCCAAATTCCAAGAATGCTTCAAAGATGTCACAACGATACAATATACTGACTTGTCTGTTTCTAACACTTTTTTATAGTTATTTGTTTTACAAGGGGACAAAGTAGTTGTTTAACCGCACGTGCCAATATTGATACCCGAGCAAGCGAAAGATTCCAATATTGAAACCGCGAGCGTAGCGAGTGGTTCAAAAAGTGGAATCTTGAGCGTTGCGAGGGTATCAAGGCACGAAGGTTACACAAACTTTGCCACCGAGTGAAACACAAAATTTTTCACCACACCAACACGAACAAAATACTGAGTGTAAAACATCAAAATAAATCAAATTCATTAATTTATTGCATATTTATGATTCAAAATCATCATTTATAGGTAAAATCTAGCAGCCAGATTAAGACAATGAGTTAAAATTTGTATGAAATTACTTTGCCCCTTTGTGGATAAAATGCAATTTTGCTATCTGTTTTCGAATAGCAATTAAAGAAAGCCTTTACCGTTGGTGTGGTGGAAAATAATATATACTTACGGGTTATAAAGAAGATTCGTAACTCGTGTCGATTTAAAACACTCCCTTCAATCGTATTTTAATTTATCGCCACTCGTTCTCGTTTCGAAATTCCTCTTTCCGCACTTGTATCGTACATCGTTTTTCAGTACAGATGGTGTTTTTTTCAAGCACTAGTGCGACAAGTGGTTAACTATATGCCAGGTCGAAACTTCGGAGGACCATCTGTATCTACTGAAAAACGTCGTGAGTACTATATCAGTACATAAACTTACATACTTTGAAATTTCGAGCTGACAAGTAATGTATTTAGGTACTACTTTGCCAACTAGTGCGAAATAAAAAGCGATATGTATTAAAAGTATAGTTTTGTTGAACTTATTTTTTACGTTTTTTTCTCTATTTTAAAACTTAAACTATGTACCTACCTACGTGTGATTCTTAGTTTAAAATATAAGTACAGGCAGGCAAGCATGGCCGCGTGATAAACGATAAAACGTCAGGCCGTCTTTCTCGCACTGTTTGTGTGAATAGGACGTAGTGCGAATAGGACGGCATGACGTTTTATCGTTTATCACGCGACCATGCTATCGATGCAGATGTAGATCGTATTTTCTTACTGAAATATCAGGCAGGCAAGTATGGTCGCGCGACAAATGATATAATAATCTAACCACAAAATTAAAATTTTGAAAAAAACCCCGAACGCGACATAGTGGACCGATTTTCATGAAACATGGCTAATAACACTCCCGACTAACTCAGCTTTCAGACAAAAAAACTAAATCAAAATCGGTTCATCCGTTCGAGAGCTACGATGCCACAGACACACACACAGACAGACAGACATACACACCCCGTCGTTTTTGCGTCGGGGGTTAAAAATAAAAACATCAGGCCGTTCCTATCGCACCGATGATTTATCGTTTATCGCGAGACATGACATGACACGTTCGTGAGTTTCTATGAAAATACAATGGCAAAACATTTTGCAGCACAAATCCCTTGAAACAAAAATACTCTGTGTTTCATCAGTAAAATAATTACCAATTAAATATTTCTCCGATCCTCTAACTTATAGGATTGTAGAGTCAACAAGGCAATAAATAGAGCGAGACAAATGAAGGCGGTATCGTCATTTCATTTCCGTCCGGACGATCAGACAGCGAGAGATTTACGGCCGAGATTCTGAAGTACAATCAACAAAACAACAATTTAACCAAAATAACCTCAATACGTACTTACTAGTACGTAATGGGCTAGTTTCCTATACTTAAAATAAAACATTTTATGCAATGCCCGAAATAAAGTACCACATATAATTAGAAGAAAAATATGGACAATAGGTATTAGTTTAACATAATTTCTATTTAATAAGTCAAAGAGAAAGATATATCTTTACTTTATAAAGTAAATGAATTGACCGTGACGAATTACTATGAAATACTGAGGAGTGATTCTCAGTATTTCATAGTATTTTTTTTTTTTTTTTTCATGGCTTTTACTCCTCGCTAATTTAAGCGGGGTGAATTCTGCCAATGTCGAGGTGAAGACTTTTGACTTTTTTTTTTTATTTTTTAACGAGAGTGTTCGGTGAAATTTTGATAATGTTTTTGGAAGGATAGGTTGGGAACCTAAAACGAAAAAAAAACAACGTTATGGACGACACAGACAAAAACAAAACATATTACATAACACATATGACACTGTACCAACATTAGTGAAAAAGAGCGGGAAGCGGATGACAGTTTGTTAAAGCAAGCAACATAGCGGATGAAATAGAGGAAGAAAAAACATAGAAATATCCATCCATACTAATATTATAAATGCGAAAGTAACTCTGTCTGTCTGTCTGTCTGTCTGTTACGCTTTCCCGCTTAAACCACGCAGCCGATTTTGATGAAATTTGGAACAGATAATCTTTAGACCCTGAGACAAAACATAGGCTACTTTTTATTTCGAAAAAAAGGGATGAAGGGGTTGAAAAAGAGGTTGAAAGTTTGTATGGGATTTCTTAATTTTAAAAGATAAAACCATGAAACTTTATATTTTAGCACTTGATAAGAAATCATTAAACATATATTTAAAGTCACATACAGGTCGAACGCGATTAATTAACATTATTTTTACCTTTAAAATAAACATGGTGGGAAATAAACATTAACTAAAAGCGGGTAGATTATATTTATTTGTCTACCCCGAACATTTATATAAATTAATATCGGGTAGTTTTGTGTTGTTTACATCTCCGGTGACATTTTGCTGGGACGTCAGTCTTCCGCGACCATGGCCAGTGCAACCTGGCCGAAACGTTGGGAAAAAACGTAAAAATAATGTTAATTAATCGCGTTCGACCTGTGACTTTAAATATGTGTACAAAGCGCGAGAACTTAAAGTGTTATATCATTAAACATCTTGATAAGGGATAGGGATAGCGATAGGGATAGCGATAGGGATAGCGATAGGGATAGCGATAGGGATAGGGATAGCGATAGGGATAGCGATAGCGATAGCGATAGCGATAGGGATAGGGATACGGATACGGATAATATGGGTATCGTTAGAGGGATACGGATAATCGGTCGGCGGTCTCTTACAATCAATGTGCTCTAAGACGATCGTTGTTTGCTTGCTTGAAGATTACGTTTGCGATAAGTATAAGCAAAATGTAAAAAATTGTAAGGGATAATAGAAAAAAGTACTTTTTACCCACCGATCATAGTGTCGAAATACGGGCTATGTGGGATGTTTTTAAAGGTTTCCCCAGCGTATATAGAATTACCTACGCTGTGGTCGATGTGTAATATTTCTACAATCATTGCAAGCAAAAGTATTATGTGCAATCGAAATAATCGCAGATAAATATACCTACAGAGAAACCTAAGTATCCAAATGAAAATCTTAATGAATACTTTTATTACGCGGGCGAAGCCGCGGGTAAAAGCTAGTATATTATATAAATTATATATGATATTTTTAACAATGACTAAGACTGAAGTTTACAGTTCACAAAAGCACCCTGGTGATGGATGTAACATTGCTCCGGAACATGTGAGATGTCTATTTTGTTCGGGCAGACATTATGCTACAGATAAAACATGCAACGAATTTGGTCGGCAGAAAGCTATCAAACTTGCTATGTCCGAACAGAATATTTCTTATGCAGAGGCAGCCGCTCAGTTCTCAGCAGTTCGTCGGCCATACTCAGACGTGGCAAGAGTCATGTTCGAACAGGTTCCAGACCCCTCTAGGTCGTCTGAGTCACCCTGCCATCCTAATGTATTTATGCCGTCACCTCCGTCTACAACTTCTTATCGCAAGACAGTATATCGGGCACCCCGGCCGAGGGTCTCTCTTTCCCCGGGTTATGACAGAGAGGCTCACAATAATATTGTCCGAACTCCCCCACCACAGCTCCCCAATGGCCAGGCCCTGAATGGTGCTTACAATAGAGTCACCCCTCAGGAGGACCTAATGGAGCTGTGCTTGAAGCTCCTTACAAACATCATCGCGAAATGGAGCGACATACTACCGAACGACGTTGCGCCTTTAATGGTCACACTTGCAGAGCGACTCACCTTTCATAATAGGTCACCAGGTCAATTTTTTACAATGGAATAGTCGGAGTATAATCCCAAAGAAACCTGAACTTACTCAGATGATCAATGACCAAGCGGTGTCCGTTGCGGCCATTTCGGAGACATGGTTACGTCCTGGGGCTCTTTAATGAAACTTCAAGTTTAGTTGCAAATGAACTGACGTTTTATTAAAAAAAAAACACGATACTACATCGTCATCACAGATGGCGCTAGTGGTTATACTTAATTGATATTTTGTTACTAGGATAGAAAAATAGATTTATAACATCCTGTCCTAACAAAATAAACCAAACATTATACAATTTTTCAATCTTAAAAAGAATGAACATAACACAATAGGTAATGCATTTATTTTAAGGCTTACATTCCAGCTATGCCCATAAGTTTCATAAATTTATAGTGCTTATCTGCACAAAGGCTTTTTGTGAGCAAATCAGCTGGCATGTCAGCAGTAGGTACATAATCTAGCTTGACTTTATTATACATTATACATTCTCTGACAAAATGATGGCGTACATCAATATGCTTTGTTCTCTTATGGAATATTGGATTTGCTGCTAATTAGATTGAACTTTGACTATCACTGTATAAGCATATCGGTGCACTCTCACAAGGTTTCAATATATCATTTAATAAATTATTCAAATATATTGCCTCTTTACAAGCTTCGCTTAATCCCATGTACTCCGATTCACAACTCGATAAGGCTATAGTTCTTTGCTTTCTCGATTCATAAGATATTACACATCCCGACATTATGAAGCAATAACCGGTGTAAGATCTTCTGTCTATAGTACATGCAGCCCAATCGGCATCAACAAAACCATGCAAAGGACTATTACTCTTTCTATAAACTAAACCATAGCTTTTTGTTTTCTGTAAATATCTCAAAAGTCTTTTTAAATGTTTCCAATGAGTTTCATTATAACTATTGTTATATTGGCTAAGAAAACTTACACTATAAGCTATATCAGGTCTCGTTAGAACAGACAAGTACATAAGACTTCCTATTAATTGTTGATAGGGATAACTTTTATCACAATTATTTTCCTTTTCTAATTTTAAATTTATTTCCATAGGAGTACTTGATACATGACAATTTTGCATATTAAATTTTCTTAAAATATTCTCAACAAATTGTTCCTGGTCAACAGTAATATTATCTTTTTTGACCTTTACTCTCATTCCCAAACACTGCTTAATCTGGCCTAAGTCCTTAATTTTAAATTTATTAACAAGTTCAGACTTTAACTCCTCATATGAATGTTGACAATTGTAAAAGACAAAGAAATCATCCACAAATAATGCAATATATACTTTTACATTGTTTTCACATTTTATAAACAAACAGGGTTCATACTTTGATTTCTGATAGCCTAATTTCAACAAACATTCCTCTACTCTAGTGTACCAGGCCCGGGCTGACTGCTTTAGGCCATAAATTGCCCTCTTTAATTTTAATACCTTGTTGTCACAGTTTTAGGGTACCGGGGTTCTCATGTCTTCGGGAGGACCGTAATGACGGGCGCGCTGGGTGTGCGTTGATTGTTAAGCAATGTTACCCCTTCTGTCAAATTCCTCTTCCACCCCATGGGGATGGAATTAATGTCGTTGCCGCTAAGGTCATGGGCATTAGTTTCGTCTCTATCTATATACCTCATCCAGACCTCGATCTTATCCCGGAACTGTCTTCTATACTATCCTCTATCCCGCCTCCTCATATAATTTTAGGTGATTTTAACTCGCACAATGTTTCTTGGGGATCGTACCATTCGGACAGGTTTTCGTTATCTCTGTTGGAGGTTTTTGATGACCTCAACGTTTGCGTGATAAATGACGGCTCTCCCACTCATCGAGTATATCCAGGACAAAATCCACAATCCGTCCCGGACTTGACCGCCTGCTCTCCTAATTTGGCGTCGTTACTATCTTGGACTGTACTTCGTCAGTCCTTTGGCAGCGATCACTTCCCCATTATTATTTCTAAGCCTTCATCTGTACTCCCATCTCCGGCCCCTGAACCGCTTCTGAAATATAAGTTACAGTCAGCGGACTGGCCGAAATTTTCTCTATTTGTCGAAGAAAGGATTAAAGAATACTTAAATTTGAATATAATTTCAGAAAAATATGCAAAATTCAAAAACTTACTTTTGGAAGCAGCGGACATGTATATCCCTCAGAAGAAACCCAGAAGGGATAAAATCCCTTCTCCACCATGGTGGAATGCTGACTGTACGAAAGCGGTAAAGGAACGAGATGACGCGGAGCGGAGGTTTAATACATCTGGTGACATCATGGATTTCATCACTTTTAAAAAAATATCATCACGCACCAAACGCCTCTTATCTAAAACAAAGAAAAGGGGATGGAAGGGATTCTGTGAGAGTTTGTCCCCTAGAACTCCTCCATCCCTGCTTTGGAGAAGTATAAAGCGGTTCAGAGGATCCTTTAGACCAGATGCTGTATCCTCGGCTGACAGCTCATTGTGGCTACCAGACTTTGCTGACAGACTGGCCCCGTCAACTGTTCCAGAATTGTCGTGTATTTTTATTCCTCCGATTCCCCCTTCGACAAGTAGTCTTGATGAACCATTTTCGTATGCTGAGCTCAAGTTGGCTTTGGAAGGACTGCGCAACACCTCGCCAGGTGAAGATGGTATCCCATACAGCTTTTTGACAAAATTAAGCTCACAATCACTGGAATACTTTTTGGGTATTTTAAATCAGGTGTTTGATACAGGTGAGATCCCGGAAGATTGGAAGACCCAAATTATCATCCCGTTATTGAAACCTGCTAAAAACCCAGAAGATGCCAGCTCGTACCGACCGATTGCACTCTCTGCAACTATGGGCAAGATTCTTGAGCATCTGGTTAAAAATAGGCTAGAATGGTACGTTGAGAGCAGAGGACTGCTGGCTAACACCCAATTTGGATTCCGTAAGGGTAAGAGCACCATGGACAGCTTGAATATTCTTACTACAGACATCAGACTAGCACTTTCCAACAATGATCTACTAGTAGGATGTTTTCTTGACATCTCGGCTGCTTATGACAATGTCCATCTTCCGGTGCTCAGAGCAAAGATGCTACACCTGAGCATTCCCGTGAAGGTGGTACAATTTGTCTCCAACTTATTCATGGGAAGGTCCATCAAGATACGTAGTGGCAACTCTTATCTCCCTCCACGTACACTGTGGCAGGGCCTCCCTCAGGGATCAGTTCTCAGCCCTTTGCTCTACAGCATCTACACATACGATTTGGAGCAGTCTGTGTTGCCCTTCTGTGAAATTCTTCAATATGCAGATGACCTTGTACTTTATGCGTCGGCAAAATCTGAAGATACAGCTTCTTCAAGACTGAATATGGGCCTTAGCTACTTAAAAAATTGGCTGGAAGAGCATGGCCTGTCTTTGTCACCTTCTAAGAGCTGTGTAGTGACCTTCAGTCGCAGAAGGGCAATGCCCATTGTGGATGTCCGTTATGGTGATGAAGTCATTCCCAACTATGAGTCAACCAAATTCCTAGGCATCATCTTGGACCGCAAAATGTCAGGAGAACCACACCTTAAACATATAAGAGACAAATGTGAGAAAGGGGTGAACGTTTTGCGAGCACTATCAGGAGTTTGGTGGGGTTCTCATCCTTATTGCCAAAAACTGCTCTACAATGCAATAATACGCAGCCACATGGACTACGGCTCATTCATTCTAGAACCATGTAACAAGAAACCCCTGGAAAAGTTAGACCTCATACAGGCCGGCTAAATGCCTAAGAATCATACTTGGTGCTATGAAGTCAACTGCAAAGAACGCCATGCAGGTGGAATGTGTCGAGCCTCCACTTGCACTTCGTAGACAGTATCTTGCCGATAGGTTCCTCATAAAGGCTCTCTCCAACTCCAATCGCCTGCTGATCCCACGCTTGCGGTCTCTTGCTTTAACGGTCACTGAAAACCCATATTGGATGCATAAGCCATTCCCTAACATCATAATAAGTTTTTCTAAATTAAATAATTTAAACCCTTTTATAATGTACAGCTCAGGAACAAACCCCATGTATGAATCAAAATTTGAAACTTTAATTTTCTCCCCTCATATCATTTTGGATCTGGGAATATACAAGGATGACCCAGGAGCGCAGAGTAAATTCAACAACCTCTTAAAAAAATGGCCAGGATACTTACCAGTGTTTACTGACGCTTCCAAAATAGATTCCGCAAATTGTGTTGGATCAGCAGTAGTGATTCCCAAATATTAATATTGTCTTAATGTTCAAGTGCCCTCCACAGTCCTCGATATTTACAGGTGAAGCTGTTGCTATCTTAGAGGCTGTAGCATATGCTGACTCCCATAATATACAAAAAGTGATCATTTTCTCTGATAGCAGGAGTTGCCTTCAAGCTATTATGGGCAATCAGTTCAAAATGAAGACAAAGTACCCATTGATTCTGCAAATAAAGGCTTTGTTAAGAAAATGTGACACAAAGGGATTAAAAATTACTCTTGCATGGATACCCAGCCATTGTGGTATTGACGGTAATGAATCTGCAGACTCATGGGCAAAGAAAGCTATTGAGTTGGGATCACCAGGCTACAACAGTATATATAGTTCTGACCTTCTTAGCAATGCTCAAACTGATTTAGTCACCACATGGCAAAACCGTTGGAATTCTTCCAGACTGGTAGTAGGAAAACATTATGGGCGCATTCAACAGAAGATTACTCGTAAGCCATGGTTTTTCAGATTTCGTACTCAGCCAAAATGGGTTACCTCAACAATATGTCGGTTACGCCTAGGACCAGTTTGTACGCCTGTGTTCCTTGCTAAGATACATGTCCGGGATACTTCATTGTGCGAATGTGGGTTGGACGAAGGCACGGTAGATCACATTTTCTTTTCTTGTTCGAGATTCAATTACTCTTTGTATGACGTTTTACCTGTTACTATTCCGCGTCCTGTTAATTTCAATACACTTCTCGCTCTTATGGATCCTCCCTTAACGGCAATTCTAATTAAGTATATACACGTACATAACATTTCATAGTAATTCCATATTACCAAATCATTTTGACAGTTCTTAAAAAGGAGCTGGTTTTCTAGTAGGAAACTAGCCTATTAGATTAATAGGTAAATAATAAGAAAGACATGCTGCGCCGACCCCAAGTGACTGGGATAAGGGCAAGAGAATGATGATGATGATGAATAAGTAAATGTTTGTAACCTAACCACAAAATTTAAATTTTGAAAAAAAAAAAAAAAACCTCGACATAGTGGTCAGATTTCCATCAAACATGGCTAAGAACACTCCCGACTAATTCAGCTTTCAAACAAAAACAAACTAAAAATCGTTTCGTCCGTTCGGGAGCTACGATACCACAGACAGACAAACACGTCAAACTTATAACATCCCGTCATTTTTTTGTTGGGGGTTAAAAATGGACATTGTAATCAATAAATTAGCCTTCCTAGTTAAGCGTGGTTTTGCCGACGCTACCCAATAAGAGTTAATTTAATCGCGGGCGTAGGCCGTCGTTCGTCTTCCGCCAATTTGAGTGGAACAACCATCCCCAGGCGCCTTGTTACTGACAGACATAGGCTTACTAGGAGCCTATAGATTTGACAGAATGACAGAATGCCAGGGAAGCAGGAGTTGGGTAAGTGTCATTGTAATTCTCTGAACTCTGTTGCATACGGCCATAGATTATATATAATAAGATCATACCATCCCATACATTAAAATGCGACCGCCTATGAACGCGCATACACTACACCACACATAGATGGCACCACAAAAAAAATGTCTTGTAGCTTTCGATTATACTTGTAGATAGCGTTAAGTGTCACTTTTGACATAGATTTAAAGCTCGAAAGTGACACTTAACGCCAATCTACAAGTAATCGATGGCAACAAGGCATTTTTTGTGTGGTGTTTTTTTGTGGTTTTATGTGGTGTAGTGTATGCGCGTTCTTAGGCAATCGCATTTTAATGTATGGGATGGTATGATTTTCTTATATTTAATCTATGATGTGGCCCGCTTGATAGTAAGCAGTCTATGGAAACAGTAGTCTATGGACGGGACGCTTGTAACTTCAGAGGTGAGTAGACATTGCAAACCTATCAGCAGAAATCAGATTTTTGTGCGTCATCTCATACTAGAAGTCATTAAAATGACGTTAGTCACTAAGAATGTCGCAAATCCGTCCGATCTCTGCCTATCAGAAACCTGGCAGGCAAGCACGGTCGCGTGATAAACGATGTAACGTCAGGCCGTCCTTTTCGCACTATTTATAAGTGCGATAGGGACGCACCGATACGATAAAGTGTATCCAACTAGTGTGCTACGCCCGCTGGACACTCATTATTGGCAGAAACAGTTCTTATTCTAGTTACTTAGTTAATCTGCTGTTCTTTTTTTAACCCCCGACGCAAAAACGACAGGATGTTATAAGTTTAACGTGTCTGTCTGTCTGTCTGTTTGTCTATCTGTCTGTTTGTCTGTCTGTAGCGTCGTAGCTCCCGAACGGATGAACCGATTAAGATTTTTTTTGTCTGAAAGCTGAGTTAGTCGGGAGTGTTATTACCCATGTTTTATGAAAATCGGTCAACTATGTCACGGTCGGGGGTTTTTTTCAAAATTTTTATTCGGGGATTTGTTAAAAAACACTCGGTAGGTATTTAAAATAGACTACACTAAATAAAATAATAAAATGAAAAACAAAAATTTTATTAAAAGATTTTTTTTTGGTAAATGCAAAATATTACCGAACATTACTCATCCGTCACATTCAAACGTCAAATATTTTAGTTCCATTAACCTTTATAAGTACAAGCAGACTTATTAATAGAGTCATAATAAATAATTAAAATATTAAATTAACAATTTCACAATTATCGTGTTATTACTATTATTTTTGTTTCTTCCTGAAATAAGTAATAGTCTAAAATAAAAATAAAAATAGCTCATTATTTCGCTGTGATATTTCATAAATACTTGAAAATTCTTTTTACTTTCGTCTGGCTATTAATTAAAGAAAAAAACAATCACCAATCAATATCGGCAACCTTCAAATCAAGAGTGAACAGGCATCTTCTGGGCGAGCTCACTCCATCGTAGGCCACGTCTTTGCCTTTGGCTAGTCTGTGGTCAAGAGTAAGCCCATTTATAATAATAAAAAAAAAAAATATCAAGCAATCTGTCATGAGAAATAAAAACGTATTTCAAGAAAAAACAAAAAAAACTTTAGAATATTTACATTATTTTATAATTAGTTAGTAAATGGCAGACCCAGAAGGCACGTGCTTTAAAGTTAGCTATTATTTTAAATGCCCAAATGGCTGTACAATAATTAGATATGTAGATATAATTTTATTAATCAAAGCTTTTCTGATATATATTTAAGGCACGGGTTTTGATGAGATTCTTATATTTTAAATTATTATACAATTTATATTGCTTTATTTTGGATATGTTTTTTGTTTTTTGACTAAATCACAAAATAGTATTTTTGTCGTATAATATTTTTCTAACATTTAAAATCTCACGCAACTCCATCTTGTGGATTTTATTACACCTATTACATGTAAAGTATAATGCTTCTAAAGGTGTATCCGTACTAAACTGTTACTGTGTAGTGAAACCATACAAAAGTAGGTAATTATCTACAGAAGTACCATCTTTGCACAGTGTTACCACAAAAGTTACCCAATGCTACCATCTTTGCACAGTGGTAGTAGAAAAAAGTTACCTGATGTTACCATCTTTGCACAGTGTTACCACAAAAGATACCTAATGTTACCATATTTGCACAGTGGTACTAGAAAAAAGTTACCTAATGTTACCATCCTTGCACAGTATTGATTACAGTTTGGATACACCTTGATATTCCAAAAATTGCTAAACAATCAAATACAACTCACGCCATCTACATTGCTTATTTACCCCCTTATTCATAAACGTTAACTAAAGTTATCAAGCCGATAAAGTTCATTTGTCCCTTTGTATCACACCGATACGTCGGAAAGGGACAAACGAAGTTTATCGGCTTTATAACTTTAGTGGACGTTTATGAATAAGGGGGTTAGTAGATATGCCTTGCTTATGTTACCTATGTATTTAGGTATTTGTATAAGTATCCCATTTTAGCATTTACAACCCAATGGTACAGTTAGCCGAAGAAATTCGAACGTTGTTAAATTTAGTTACATTTCTATACTAAAACTTAGATCACATTTTCTCTCTTACAAGTAATACCTTTCCCCGCATATATTAACGACATTTTTTTTATTACTAGTTAAAATTGTTGTTGACAAAAAAATAATTTCAAAGCGGGTTGGACTACATGCAGGAAAATATTTTTCCCCTCACTAGCTCGGAAACACGTGTTTGTCCTTTAATACCAGTGGGTAAAAACGCATTTTATCCACTAGTGGGAAAAGTAATTTGACCTTGAATAAAGTCAAATTAACTGCTTTAAAATTGATAAAAGTAGGTGAATCTAGTAATAAAGATGATTTACCACCTGTGGAACTACTGGAAGCAGTGATAAACGTATTTTTTGCGTTGTAGTTTCCTCGCTATAGTGAGGGGAAAAGTTTTGTGTTACACTCGGGTGCAAATGTATTTTAATTCTCGTGTGTTAAAAAACTCGCAAGTTCAGGCTTCTATTCTCGAACCACTCGCTTCGCTCGTGGTTCAACTATAGCATCCTTTCACTTGGTCGTTTTTCAATTCCACACTCGGCGTTAAAATATAATTTTGTCCCCTTGTATAACAAATAACTATTAATACACATTTATTAGAGAATTATTTAAATCTCACGGGAAGTAGAATCGATTTACAATATGACATATATTTAGATTTCACCCCTGTCCCGTATTTTTTGATACCAAAAATAACATCAAGAATATTTACTACAAACAAATATATAATATATTTACTACAAACAAACTATATATTTAAATACCTCACAAAACTGCAGGAAAAGGTATTACCAATATACATTATCACACCTCGATAATCTTCTATTAAAATTTTGTTCCTCTACATACTAACACAGGGCACCGACATATTATGTATTTAGTATGACTAGTAGTAAAATATAAATTACAGTAACCAGGAATATTATCTTAGAACATTTTTAATTAAAAATGTCCAAGACTGGGACTCCTTTACAATCTCGAGGCACTTGTATGACACGTCTAGTTAAATGACTGTTATTCTAGTAAATATACAACTTTCGGACAACCTTTTTGACTACTGAGCTATGGAAACATCAACATTCATAGATATATAATATAAATGAAATTAATATCAATATTATGACTCCGGATACGCCTCCAAAGTAAAATGGAGACGTAGTCATTTGTTTGTAATACAAATTATATTACGACGTAAGTGTAATGTACAAATACATACAATATTTACAAATCCATACATAAGAATTACAATGAAAACGAATTGATAATCTCCTCATTTTGAGATTTGGAAGCAAGTAAAAAGATATAACAAAAAAACAAAATGGCGTGTTTCAACGATAGCTCAGTCGTTTCTATATAAATTTCACAATTCCCGATTGCTCTCCGTCCATCACCATCATACCTTTTTTAACACAAAAAGTTCCATGAACTTTTAATGTTACTTCTAGAGCCTACCACTTAGATATATTCTAATTAAGATATGGCTTGAAAGTATAAGTGTGTAGCTACAACTACTTACGGCAGTGATTTACAAATATTTGAATTGAAACAAATGATGTAGCATTTTAATTTTTTCTAAAAAGCGATACACTACTGATATTAGTCCACGTATTTTTCTATTAACAGCAGCTTAGTTCCATACAAACAAATTTTAATAATTTTTTAAGAGATTGTATCTACATTTAATATCATTTTCCAAGTCTCTTTACGAAGAAAAACTGCTATCACTACAAAAACCTTCATAAAATCCCCCGCGCGTAATTTCGTAAAAACTGTAAAAAGAGTCTCCCACAAACGTTTTGCAAGATTTGTAGATACAGCAGTTTTAATTCCCAATGGAAAATGTCTGAAAATAGGTCCAGAATTTCATAATCATTACGAGTACACAAGCGTTCTTACGGGACAACCCGTGACCGGTTTCTCCACATTGACAATGACACTTTGCTGTTTATTGCCTATTCAACAAATTAATAATTGACGCTGAGTAATAATGTTACTTATCAACCCAGAAATAGGCAGAGAACTGTCAGTTTCAAGTGTCAATGTCACTGTGAAATAGACCACTGTACACTGTACACTGTGAGAATACTACAACTTTCAAAAATCACTATTCACTTTCAATACCTATCAAAACTAGTGGAGTCCCGACTGGTAACGTCACTCGCAGCATCTGTGGAACTGCTAGAGGAGGTGACAGATGTCTCCGAAGTGGCAGAGGTGGCAGAAGTGGCAGATGTGGCAGTGTTGGCGGAGGCAGGCGGCTCCGCGGGCGGGTATCAGAGGTGCTCGTCGCGCCCGTTCAGCGGCTGCCGCTCGTTGTGGTCTGAGGGGCGGTTGCGTTTGAAGAAGCCGCACTGGAAGATAAAGTTGAAGTTATAGATACATTTCAAGATTTTAAACAATACCGTGTGAACGAAGCCTAAGGGGACTGAGGAAGTTCTGGAGGAGGACGGATTTGACAATATCCGTTCGTTTGCTACGCTGGTATAGTATGAATTTTCTGAGATGAACTTTTCGGTTTTGCCCTAATCTGTTAAACAAAGGCCTTTGTTTCTATTATTCGCGGTGGTTAGCTCCCGTTTCCACAGCACGTGCTAAAGTCTCAGTGTAGTTAAAAAGCAACTATCATGATAGCAATAAGGTTCAAATATATTAAACAGTTTGCAGTGTGCAGGTAACTTTTTTTGAAGGTGACAAAACGTGTTATCTCTGAAAGGGCTTTTTATGGATTTGAACCTTATTGCTATCATGATAGTTGCTTTTTAACTACACTGAGACTATAGCACGTGCCGTTTAAACGGGAGCTAACCGCAGCGAATAATAGAAACAAAAGCCTTTGTTTAACAGATTAGGGCAAAAGCGAAAAGTGCATCTCAGAAAATTCATACTATACCGATGACATTACGGACAAATTCCTGTGTCTGCATGAGAGGTATGTGTGACAAAGAGAGATAACAACGACACTCTTCGGTGAACGATTGCCATCTTGTCTATGCAGCCTGGATTTTTTTTATTGTAAATGGGCATACTTTTGACCACAGACCAGCCAAAGGCAAATATATTTAAAAATATCATTACAAATCTCAGCTTAGTTACTTGCTAAAAACAGAGATAAGATCGACATCAAGAACAGTTACCCTTGTGCGGCAGCTAATATGATTACACAAAACGGTACACTCTCAGTGACCACTGAGATTTTCACGTCAAGTTGACCATGGTATGTCACAACACTGTTCGTGGACCACGCCATGCCACGGTGGGTATGGTCAACTAGGCTCCAAGATTTAAAATAGATAATTGCGAATCTCACCTTATACAGAGCGAAGATCAGTAGCAGCAACAGTAAGGCACCCACAACTGCAGCTAAGATGATCACCCACAGAGGTATGGAACCGCTCTCAGCGGCACCCAGCTGTGGGGTCACCACGGTTTTGGCTTCAGCCTGGTGCCATGTGGTATGCTTCGGCGAGCCCACTATTGGGAGCTGAGTCACGTGGGCTGCCACGAGGGAAGAAATCTTCACTGGACGGTCTTTTGAGATCTGAGAAAAGAATGTTAGTCACATTAGATGACACCCAAATATGTATAGTATTTTAATTACACACTTAAGGGGATTTCAGCATCAGTACGTATGTTAACCAGTATTCCTACATTCCTAGTCTTGCCAGGTCTCGTCTGATAGTGAAGAATTTTCAGCTGGTGAATACCAAAAGTCGAGACAAGCTGAAAATTGAGTTCTAATATGGCCGCTTTAAAATATTGATATGTGTAAACTAAATTAATGGACTAATGAAAAATCTATACATCAAATAATACAAATAACAACCAATTACGAATGTGCCATTTTAATGACGTTCTCTTTACCCACATTATAATGCCATAATCAAATTTAGGTCAAAGGTACGCATAATACGCTTTCAAAGTTATCTCAATGACAATGAGCCAGGTAGATATTGAAGAACTTTGGAGCAGGTTACCTGGAACCAAAGGACTTCAGAGAGCTACCCAGATGGTCGAGAAGCTCCTGAATAGCTGAAGGATTTTAGGATAGTAGGGGACAATCGTGCAAAAGATCCCAGTGGGTCGAAGTGTATCCGTAAGGGCCTCCGCAGATTCAAGATAAGTTCTTGCACCTGGAACGGTGAGCCAAAGCACACCTCGGACACTGGCAATCAAATATATGAAAGAGGCGCGTTCCTAGCACACAGTTTAAGCTCGTGTAGGTGAACGCGTACTATGCTTGTATGAGTGACATATGACAGGCCGACTGTTCGCGTTTTTGACAGGCGGTAACTGTGAAGTAACCGAGAGGGGGTGGGCGGCGCTTTCAGCGGGGAGCGGGAGTGGCCATACTGTACGATAGTACTCTTTGTTATACTGTGGCCAAAGTGATGGCTGAGTGGTTATAAATTAGCCGGGGCAGAGGACGACCAAAGAAGAAATGGCGGGACGACCTCGACGTATTTTGCTTTGCAGCGACTGGCAAGAGCGGGCAAACCGTGAGGAGCAGAGGAAGGGTACGCCTTTTGTCAAGCAGTGGGTCACAATTTAAGCTCATCCTCCTTGCATTATCCCGGGATCCTTGGGATTCGCTTTGACCACTAATCCCAAGATTTGGCGTAGGCAGAGGCACTAGTTTTTACGAAAGCGACTGCCACCTGACCCTCCAACCCGAAGGGTTACTAGGCCTTGGGATTAGTCCGGTTTCCTCACGATGTTTTCCTTCAGCGAAAAGCGACTGGCAAATATCAATTGACATTTCGCACAGAAGTTCCGAAAAACTCATTGGTAGGAGTCGAGGTTCGAACCCGCAACCTCCGGATTGAAAGTCGCATGCTCTTACCGCTAGGCCACCGCTGCTTTTACACAATCTAGGCTAATATAAATAAAAAAATAAAATAAAATAAAATAAAAACCCATTTTTTTTTTTATAAATAAATAAGATTGTTACCTCATTGAGCACACTGGCGTTGAGCCTCGTCCGCAGGGCGACCCAGACTTCTTGTCCCTTGAGCAGGCGCCCGGTAGCGCAGTGCACCACCGCACACTTGTACTTCTCGTTACAGCTCTTCAGGAGGGCGCTGAGCTGGCTGTCCACCTGGAACTGAAGGGAAGATATTTGTCAAACGATTAGTCATGATAAAATACTTATTTAATTCAGAGATGAAGAAATTTAGGAACGTTAACAGAGATCAAAAATAACTGTAAACATAATGAGGGAACTTTTCAAATATTTATACTGTTAGTCTTGACAGGTCGTAGTGACTTGATTGATGATCAAACTTCGGGGTTTGGTCTGAGGCCCATACATGTTTTATAATGAACTTAAAATAATGTCAAATAATATTACCTGATCCTCTCGTTTTCTTCTGGCACTTTCGTGTTTTTGTCCTGATGAATAGCTGCCTCCAGACTGTGCACTATACCCTGAAAAAGAATTAACATCATTAGACTCTTAATTCATCCTGATAACAATTTTCGGTAAGGGAATCACTAAGAAATGGCTCAAGTAAATTTAAATTAGATGAGAATCTATTCAGTTTTTATAAATATGCTTCCTCTGTGACTCTTTCCGTGATTCCTTTCCATTCTTCTTTTCTGTGATTCCATTAAGAAAATATTCACAAGGCACTATTTTCAAAACGGAAAGTAACTGTAACTCCGAATTAAAGCGAACAAAACGACGAACAAAAAGATGAAAAGAAGATAGATTATTACCTGATTCAGAGTGGCTGGAATAAGAATATGCTCCACCACTCCTCGCACTCTGAGACCCTGACGAGAACTGTCCACCCTGGTAGCCCTGGCCCTGGTATCCTTGAGAATATCCCCCCTGGTAGCCTGATCTCCCACCGGAGCTCTGGCTTCCCTGGCTGGCTGACTGCCGATTGTCGTAGCCTACTCCGGTTACACCGCTTCTGAACTCGCCGTTGGTTCCTTGTGCTGCAGACGCTCCGAAACCTGGAATCAAATGATTTTGGTGAGATTCTCCCAGTCGTATTACAAAAGGTGGATAAAGTAGTTTAACAGTCACTACTTAAATACCAGTTTCGAGATTAATACTTGAAATCTAGTAATTTAAAATGGTCCAGATTTAATTTTGAAATCAAAGTAAACAACGACATTTCAATGGCACTCCTTAATTTCTACTCTTCCTTGGCAGACTGTAAAATTGGCTGAAGTGTCGCAGGTACAATTTGCTTGTACAGTGAAATTAACCCTGGTACCATGGAAAGACATAATCCACCTTGGAAGGGATCTTAGGCACGAGAATCTCAGTTGCTAAATAAGTCATCAATATCATGCTAAGCACAACAACCTCCAATATCATCGTCACTGACACCTACGCTCGTCAGCCCAGCTCTGTACGTCGCTGAATCTCGGTTGATGACGTCACAGTTCACCGTCTCCGTAGTAGCGAAATCGAAGTTATGAATTGGTGGAAGGAACCTGGGCCACCAGAATCTCAGGAGTGTGCTAAATAATTGCTAAGAGCTTATAATAAGATTCTTACCTCCAATATCATCCTCACTGTCACCAACGCTCGTCAGACCAGCTCTGTACGTCGCTGAGTCTCTGTTGATGACGTCACGGTTCACCGTCTCCGTTGTAGCGAAGTCGCGGTGCACGAACGGAGCACCTCCTTGGAAGGAACCTTGGGAACCGCTGTGCGACACGACGCCTCGGGAACCTTGCTGGCCGAAGTAGTCTTGGCCAGACCTGGAAAAAGTAAAGTAAGACCATTAGAAAATATAGTTTCACCGTCGTGGATAAAAAAATAAGTAAGTACCTAAGCGAAATTTTACGAAAATATTAAATTCTTCGATTTTGATCTGATGTAGATTCTAACCTTGGTTTTCAAAAGTCATACCTAATTTAGGATTAAAATGTAAATTGTCAGAGTAGTACGAACTTGTTTTCACAAAGCTACAATTACAACGCAGTTTCTGATAAGATTTAATAACCTAATAGGTTCCTAACAAACAAAATACGCATGCTAACAAACAGAACATCACTTACGCATGATAAGATCCACCAGCTTCTTGGCCAATGAGTCCTCCATACTCCGTGCTAGTTTCAGCTTGCCACACTATGTTGTTCCTGTCATCGTATACAACCGTCTTATTCCTGTATTTCGTCACAGTATAATCTTTAGGAATCTCATCACGATTACGATTATAGTCGAATTTTCCACCGAAGAGGCTGTTGAACTGTTCTCTAGCCACTGCTTCTGCTTCCATCCTCTTCCTTGTTTCTTCTTGAGCTATAATGGAGTTTCTGTCGTAGGTATTGACGGAGCCGCCATTTTGTCTGTAGCCGCTGCCTGATTGGCTGACGCTGCCACCTGACTGCCTGTAGCCTCCTCCTGATTGGTAGTAGCTGCCGCCTGATTGGCCATACTGCCTGCCACCTTCTCCGATAAACTGACCAGCTTCGCTTCCGGAATAATATCCTTGGAAAGAAAATATGATCGTGAATTTCCTGAACAACAATATTTGATTGAAAAGCTTTAATTAATTATTCGTGTGGTACTTACTTTGTTCATACCAGTCGCGGGAGTTCTGTGCTATATACTCTCTGTAAATGGACGCGAATTCACTGCTTTCCATGGCTGAAAAAACAGAAAGAATTCCATGTCACTTACATAGGTACAAACTAATAGTTCTTACCGGTGGGAAAAGTTTTCAAGGTCATTTTAATATAGGCTGACCATAAACTTTTAGGTATTTCACTCAGAAACAATCAAGGACTGTCACTCTATCTCATCCACAGATTTGTTAGCGCAGTGTGTGTATAAAAACAACGACAAAAGAGCATATAGATGAACCTCATAACAATAAAGATTTTTGCGTTAAATTGTGTCGAGTGTCGACGATGGGCTAGCAAAGCAACTTGTCACAATTATTTATTCTTTCAACCCCTTAATTACTAACAATAGCTCCGAAACCTGAGCAGTCAAACTTTTTCTGCATCATGGCTTCTGCCTTCCTCTTTTGCAAATACAGGCGTGAGTTTATCTACTTAATATGTATGTCATTAGTAATGATTTTTTTTATTTTATTATATTTTAGAAACATACAGTCGTTTACAAACAGTACTTATACAATATTGTTAAAGTATATAGACCTAGAGTTTCATTAATTTGTTACATAAAATCACAGTCTGTTTTTTTTTAATGTTACTTAACCAAAACTAAACATTTGAGAGCGTAAGAAAAGGAAAAGGTACATTATTACCTAAACAAAGGCACGTTTTAAAGTATTGATGGAACAAGTGAATATATCTATGTTAGAAAGCTTGGCATTTTCGTTAAATAGTTTGCAGGCACGTCTTATGAACATATTTTGTGCATAACACGTTCTACTGTTGGGAATCGAGAATAATCTTTTCTTCTGACAGTGGCGCTGACGTCTACGGGGAACTCTGAGCTGTATTTGGTGTAGTAGTGAGGGGACATCTAATACATTGCGCATAATTTTATAGAGTAAGACGGAATCTGCGATATCTCGACGGTTACTGAGTGTTTGAAATTTATGGTGGATTAATGAATGAAACCAACCTTCTTTCTCCTTGTTCAGCCAAGACACGTAGGGCGAGGACACAACAAGGTTAGCCGGGTTCACGTTGCGAGCCACATCGCAGCGCACGTTTCCAAGCGGCTGAGGTTGCACCAGCATGTACATCAGGTTCTCCTCTGAAATAATAGATTACTCATTAAGGCTTTTTCTTTGGTAAACAATCAAAGGGCCTGATGGTGAGCCCCCATGGATACCCGAAACACTGGGTGGTTAGGATAGACGAGAAGTAGTTAGAAGGCTTGTAGTGGATCAAAGGCATATATAACTCCGTATTAGACAGATAAAGTCTAAGAAAAGCTGTACCTCAGTAGCATACAGAAAAAGGTACGGTGGCCTAGGTGGCATTACACCTTTGGATACGCTCAGCTAAATGGCGCTCATATTAAAAATTTGACATTTTAACACATATTATCAAGCTAAGAATATGGACCAAATTGTCAAAACTGAGGTTCAAAAGTTGTAAGCCTATGAGATGCAGTCTATGCCTATCAAGAGATGGCAGTCTATGCACTGTGATTACACATTTTACTTCGACAGTAACTCTCTATAATACTCAATCCTCTTTGTAGTGGATCCACTGAGGAGATGAAATGTAGTAGTAGTCTTCTAAAGACAAGTAAAGGTCTTACCAGTGAGAGTCTGGTACGGCCACATGATGTAGAACTCAGTGTTTTCAGCTGTGAGGGGCCCCTCGTTCTTGATTTGGTACTTGTGGATGACCTGGGGTCCCAGTTTGGATCCGTCGGTGAAGTTCTCAAGCTCTTAGAAGGCTTGTAGTGGATCCACTGAGGCGATGAAATATGTAGTAGACGTAGTAGTAGTCTACTAAAGACAAGTAAAGGTCTTACCGGTAAGAGTCTGGTATGGCCACATGATGTAGAACTCAGTCTCATCAGCTGTGAAGGGTCCTTCGTTCTTGATCTGGTACTTGTGGATGACCTGGGGGCCGAGTTTCGCTTCGTCGGTGAAGTTCTCGAGCTCGTAAAGTGAGGCGTTGTAGTGAAGCTCAGGAGGGTCGGAGGTACTGGAATGTAGAAAATGACATATTAGTATAGGTTTAAAGTTTCATGTCCACACAATAAACAATCACCTTATAAGCTTGCGATCCTCAGTCACAAGAAACGCAGAAGAAGATAATTAAAGCCTTGAGATTCCTGAAGGCAATGTTTTTATGACGAAAAAAGTAATTGAAAATATTTGCAGTTTATTTATTTAGTTAAACTAAATTGAACAATAGAAGGACTTAATGTACAAAAGGCGAACTTAATGCCATGCGGCATCCTCTACCAGTCAGCCTTTGGACAAGAGAAGATTGTAGGCGGTACATTAAGACACCATTGTTGAAGCATCTAAACCTTAAACTAAGGTTTGTCTCGATCAAAAATACGGATCGACTTGCCCAGTTTTTTGGAAACTACATAAATTATTTTTACTTCACGTACGTAACGTAAGTTTATTTTTCAAATCAACAAAACACTTACCCAATGACCGACAGCATGGCCTTAACCAGCACACCAATGGACAGACGCCGCACGTTATCGTAATTCGTGTTCTGCTCAGGGTTGGTCGAGTTAGTTTCCATGTCGAATACCATGCTGGAAACCGTCGTGTCCACTTCCAGGACTACTTGGAAATGGACCTGTGGAGACGAAGATTTAATTATGGTACTTAAATGGGTGGACGTCCGGAAAATTGCGGATCACAACTGGATGAGACTAAGAAGATGAAAGCTGGATGAACCGGGACAAATGGCGTACTAGAAAGGCCTATGCTCAGCAGTGGGAGATAAAAGGCTGATGTGATGATGATGATGGTATTTGATATATGTTTTACAGTGAAGGAGAGAAAGAAATGGAGCTGGGTAGACCTTAATGATACCTCCGTTTAGTTATGAGAGATGAGCTAAGCAGCATTTCTGTAGGACATAATTTTCGGGGTATATAAATGTAGTAGTAGAAAAACACTTTATTGTACCAGAAAATAATACAACACACAAGAAAAAGAGCTTATCACTAGTACAAAGGCGAACTTATCCCTTTAACCTTTGAGCAATTGAAGGAAATGTACAATATTGTCAGATTTAGAAAGAGTAGGTACGTAATCAACTGCTGCAAGAAGTTGACAGAAATAATCATTAGAGATCATACCATATTCTCAAATGAAAATGTCGTATTAAGTGTATGTGCCTGATGTAGGATTTGCTCAGTCTCGAAAAAAAGGATATGATTTTATGTACTTAGAAAAGAATACGCAAAAGAAGTAAGTATACTAACCTTTTCATCCCTAGACATAGGATTGCCCAAATCACACTTCAAAGTAGTATTCAAACTGACGTCCTTCCCGCCAATGACCGAGCAGTAAATATTCGCTTGGCTGGCTTCACTGTCCTTGTCGAGCCTCTCCATCTTAGCGAAGGTGACACCAGCGGGGATCTTCAGGTAGTATGCGGCTTCGAAGGCGTCTTCGCCGCTGTTGGTGACGGTCACGTCCAGGTTGATATTCTCTCCGGAGCCGAGGGTGTATTCTCGGATTGGTCTGAAGATAAGAAAGAGTGTAAATTGGTAGGTAATAGTAGCCACTGGTGTGCTTTAAGAATATCAGGGGAGTTACCATGAAGTGCTAAACTCGTTCAGTTTAGGTTGAGAGAGAAGGACGGAGCTATTGTAACTGACATATCTGTGCCCCTTGCTCTCGATCTAAATTAAACGTCTTTAGTAAGTACTGAATGAAGTCATGGTAACCCCCAAAGCAGAATAGGTAGCATTCAAACACAACATTCTAATTGTTGGGGCTGATTTAGATGGTACGAAATCTTGCATGCGATCATTTATCACAATGTAGCCTTTGATTAGTGGGCTAAATTGCATATAAACTCAATAGACCGCAAGTATCGAATCACATACGATTTCACACATACTTTAGTCTTTCTCTGTCTCTACTCGAATTGGACTTTGTTTATCTTTTGCTTCTGGGATCAGTAGTCTATCTGGGATCAGTAGAAAAGCAATAATATTGTGCTAAAATTTATAAAACAATCTCTCTTTTAATTCGTAATATGAACAATGCTTATTTCCTAACTTCGCCTGGCCAAACATTGGTAGCACGTTAATACTTACGAGGAAAGTTGTCAAAGCGGACCCCTGGGGCCCATTTCTCGAAGCTACAAGTTACAATTTACAATCGCTAGTCAATGTCTAATATGACAAGTTGGAAAGAGACTTCCGCAGGTAACTTGTAACTTTCAGTTTTGAGAAATGGGCCTCTGGTCCCCATGAGCCGCGAGCCGCGACGAATGCCGGGATAACGCAAGGAGGATGATGATGTTACTTACGAGGAAACCTCCATATGCAGATTAGGTATGCACACGTTATCCGGCCCGCAGTTCTTCTGTATGTTCAGAGAGTCGGCCGCCTGGATGTTCTGCGTCTGGTCCAGCACTGGAGGCACGATGCCTCCGTGAGGCTCTTGGTTCATCAGGTTGTATGTCATCTTCACTTCGATGGGTGTTAGCTTGTCACGGATTTCCTCCTGAAACAGTAAAAGATTTGGTGAAAATTTTACTATGATCTGTGACCCCTAAAATATTAAACTTCGTTTTTAAACAAGGCTTTCTTAATAAACGTCTAAAATAATGTGGATGTAAAATATGGTCCAAAGAATTAGTCAAGGTCGAAGAAACCCGTAAAGGTTTAGGGTGATGGGCGAAAAAACTTTATAAAAATTCTTGTTAACGTTATGACTGGCAACACTGTCCAGGACAGCCAACCTCCGGGCACCCCGCTGATCCAATGAGCGGCGGCCAGCGCCTCGACCTGCCAGACCAATAAGAATGAAGACTGAAGCGCCACAGTTTCCCCTTTGCGTCACTATAAAAGCAAGGTGCACGGCACCAGCGTCCCTTCTTTTTGTAACCAAACCTCTTCCACTACGTGTCCTAGACTCTAGACTACAACCTATTCATTGTATTTAAATTCCATTAAAAATACATACATACATACATACATACATACATACAATCACGCCTGTATTCCATTAAAAATAGTAAATATTATTTGATAAGCTGATTTATTTAATGTTTGGGTTGCGGCTCAAACAGTTCTACTTAGGAACTTAATTTATTCTGAATGTTAAATAAAATTCTTGCATCCATAATTCTCCTCTTAGGGTCTTCAAAAATGATGGATGCAGTCTTTCAACGAATACGTCTAACTTTCGTGAGACATATTCAAATAATTAATTTAAATACGGTTGTACTCACGTTATTATATCGCTATTGCTGCGACATGTTTCGGGCCAATTCGGAGGCCCCTCTTCAGGCATATAGGAGTTCACGCGACGGCTAAACTCCGCAGACCCACACATGTCGCAGCAATAGCGATATAATAACGTGAGTACAACCGTATTTAAATTAATTATTTGAATACGTCTAAGTATCATAACTTACATCCAAATAAACGGTGAGGCTGTCACATTTCTGCTGGCCCTGTTCCAGTGCGATTGTGGTCGTATAGGTGGACTCTCGTCGCTCGGTCAAGATTCTCTTGGTCGTTGTCTTCCTTGAGTCCAAGTCCAAACTCACGTTGAATTCTGGAACAGTCATTATCAAGTTAAAATTTTCCTTTGACTTTTTCCAACATTTTTTTTTCTTCGACTACATGTCAATATTGAGAGACGTATCACATTCATCTAATACAGATATTAATGGTGCAAAACTATCGTGTACGCTAACATCAATTTCCTACTGAGTGGGATGTGTGTTTGCACCGAATGACGAGGATGAGTAATTTTGACAATGATTGCGATTAGCTACTTCCACTCACCAAAGTAGCAGATGTATCGTTCCGCTTGGAAAAAAGAATACAAATTTTGAAAACATTGCGTTTTCAGAAATAATCACAATAATCTTACTTTCTGGGTATTCAATGAAGCATCTCAGCGTTTGCACGGAAGAAGCTAATTTATATAAAATTAATGCTGACGATGATACTGACGATGAGACTGTGGCATAACAAAGGAGAGGCAATATATAACCGTCTCGTACAAACGGAATAAAACTAATGCTAATAATAATCACCAAGATTGTCGTCTTGCCGTTGAACGGTTGTGATGATCAAAGATAAATGATAAAACATCAACAGACGCAGGAAATTCGGAGGTAAGCAGTAAATTGCTTAATCTCAATAACTATCACACTTTTGTCTAAAGCGATTGCACCTCTGATTTAAAACCCTGTAATGATGATATTATGTTTGTTGATTTTGATCATGAAAATGATGACGTCAGAGGTCCTCATACTTAAATTATAAGACGTGCACTTACTAATTTGTCGGTCTACATTGATACCGCCAAACTGCAGGCAGTAAATGAGTTTGGAGCAGACGGCTTTAGTCCCGTCTCTAGTGGTGCAACGTTTGTCAGTCAACGATATCAACTTGGTGTCTTCTTGGAATTTCACTTCAGCCATAACTTTTACTACTGGTTGAGACCTGGAAACAAAAAAATAAAGCTCTTTATCCAACGGTATAGGTACAAAAACCATTGCTAATTACAAGGGTGCAAATGCTTTATGAAAATTTGAACAATATTTAACGGGAATAATCATTTTAGCTACCAGCACGTACCGACGAAAGTTATTTAAAGATAATAATAAAGTAAAATAGTATAGGCATAGAAGATGTTTGCACATTTTTTAACAAAGGTTACCAAGATTGAAACAAGGCAAACAGAGAAAATATTCAGAAACACTTACTTCAAAAACACAACACTGTCCGATTTATAAGCGCCAACAGCCAAATCGTTATAGCTGTTATCGTCCAGATCCACGCCTCCAGACAGCGAAAAGCCGAAGGTAGTTAAAGACGGAGAGATGTCTTCAGCCTTGATAGCCTGGGAGTACTTGTCCCTGATGCCAGTCTCGCTGCCTTGGAAGATGTAAACGACGCCACGACCGTGCTCACCACCGTACGGGGCTCCTACTGCGATATCTGGAAGAAACGAGCTTGTTAATTTGACAATAAACAATCTATTGATGATTCGAATAAAAATAAACCATTGAGTCTGAAGGAGGCCCAGCTGCTAATTGGTCAATGAAGAATGAACTGTGTGAGAAGCTTTGGTCGATGAAGACACAAGAGAGAATATTAGTGACTGGTATAACTGTGGATTATTTTACAGTGCGTTCAGTAAAACAAAGATGTTCTTGTTCGTTACCTGTTTTTTTTTACTGAACCTTCACCATCGATAGAAGAAGAAACAGAAAGGTAAAACAAGTAGAATTACCTCCAAAACCGTCATAATTGATGTCTCCCAGCGATGCGACGGACAAGCCAAATCGACCCCGAGACACCTCTCCGGTGATCCAATGGCTCTTCAAGAACGACTGAAACCACAAAACATTACATTATAACTCAAACTTAAACTAGCTTTTAAGAAGGACAAAGCCAAAATATTTGCTACTAAGCAAGATCAACTTGAAGTCAATAGCATCATACCGAGACTAGTTCAATTCGTAGCACTGTTATAATTATTATCCACTTTTGTGATTGTGCTTACGAATAAACTTTTTATGTTACTGATTACTAAAGATAGGACAATTAGGTACCATTTTTTGACGATTTCGGAATACCTAATGAATTTTATGCTGATGTTGTAAGAAATTTAACGATAGCGAGAGTCCGATAATTAATGATTGCAGTAAATTTACCCTATCTCTTCCCTGGTAAATGACGTAGATCCTGCCATGCTCGAAGCCATCGCTCTTAGGTTTGCTGAACATGGGCGAGCCAACGATGACGTCATCCAAGCCGTCGCCGTCGATGTCGCCAGAGGCCAGACTGTAGCCGAAGTAGGCGCCGATCTGAGAGCCACTGATGTTGCGGATGTTCTGCAGGTCCCAGGTGTAGAGGACCACCTGGAAAATGTAATGGATTAGAATTTAATACGGATGTCAATGTCGATGAAAACTAAGAAAAAACAATGCCTGATGTGACAATTAATGCGTAATTTTGGCATTGCAAAGAGTTTGTATAAATAATTTCCAAAAAAAATCCTCAATACTTACCAGGCCCTTCAGACCAGCTCCTCTCGGCATCCCAACAGCGACTCCTTGCTGCTTAGTGCCAGCGAAGTCTCCCACAGCCACCGAGTACCCCATGTACGAGTCGTCATATTTGGGGTTGGCTTCAGGAGTGGCGATCAGGATCGGGTTCGAGCCAACGCTCTGTGAATATATCTGACCTAAAATGCAAAGATCAAATTTAGAGCGGTTCTTTAAAAGTTTGTTATGTCATGTGGATGATTTCAAAGTCTTTTGAATCGGTACACATTTTTTTTTAATATAAATGTAATTTTCTTTTGTTTCAAGCAAAAGATGCTTTTAAAGTGAGAGATAAATAAAAAATAAAAAAAATACTGTCTTCGGTGGGACTTGAAACAACGACCACTAGATTGTTGGAGCAGAAATCAGTAGATCTCATTTTTAGTGTACTTAATTCGAAATGAATTAAATATAGTTAGGTACTTGATTTAATTCTAATTTTGTACAAAACGATACAAAAGACTGAAACGATTCACACGAAGGAAATGTGGCACTCAATGAAAAGGAATTAAAATAATGATGTAGACATAAATTAATGATGTATGGTAAAGTTATGCTCATGTTTATTAACTGATTGTTTTAAGCATTATAGATTTTAATGATCTTTATCTTCATTATAGATAAGATATGATAATAAATAGCACCTCGTTAAATTAGCTTTAGGTACAGTTATAAACCATTTTGTTATAGTTATGGTCACCAAAGCCTTTCAGCTGTCGAATTAAATAAAAAGCTAAAATATTGTTTGTAAATGATATTTCAATAAAGATTATTAAGCGTTACTTAAGTAATTCCCTTTGCAACTTTTAACATAATTAAAGAAATAATAAAAGTGGCAACAAATCCTTACATGATGTATATAATATGAATATATATAATTTATGTAGATTATTTAATATAACTAAGCTCAATTTTCGATTGACAAAAAGCAACCTAGTCATAAAAAACGTAACGTATTATGACATTACGTGTAAGTTCCGAAAGAAGAAACCCTAAGTAGGTATATATTTGATAACAAAAACATTATGGACCGAACTAAGAATATAAATGGGCTATCAGCGAGTCACAACCATAGGAACATGTAAATACTCGTAAGATAAATGCATCTCGAGAATTGCAAATCAAGAAAAACTTTTAATACTAAATGCAAAGTCACAGTGACATTTAAAATAAGTACTATTGATGATGATTGCATGATAATTGATGATAAGTAGTAACATTTTGACATAAAATAATGACTTGGCCATTGGCACAACATTTCGTCAAAGAAAGACATCGAAACGTTAAACATAACACGTCATGCGGCAGAAAAAATTGCAGTTCATGAAGTAAGGTTTCTCTGCGAGGTTGTGATTTGATTCTTGCCATTTTTCAATTTGAAGATTGGACTTTTCAGTCGATGTCATGATGTCAATAAAGCTAATGAAACTGAACTACTTAAATAAATGATTGCCAGTAATATTATAGCAATCACAGAGATGAATAGTTCAGTTGACACAGTTTGTATTGTTAAATCTAACTCTCTAAGTTCGAGACTAATTCTCACTAAAATTGAACTAAACATAATCCTTAAAATCCCATTACTCTCTAAAACTAAAGGGTCATCCAGGGGTGATCCAGGGTAATTTACCAACGCCCTCTATACATGGGAAATTTAGGAATCTAGACGGTAAGTATTAATTTAATATAAACAACCATGTTAGTAAATACTAAATCGGACACATTGTTACTGTTCTACTCACGAAGGCGATTCCCTACATGTTTTCTTACAAGAATGACGAAAATATTCATTATATCTTCACTACTTATATGTCTTTTTTCAGTCACAACTGGTTCACTGACGTCCTTAGTATTAATGTTGTTTACTTTTCGTCATTCTTGCAATTCATTTTCTTCACAATCAAGTTCCATGTTAGCTTCCCCGCCTTCGTGAGCACCTATATTAGTGGAATTATCTCGAACATTAGCAGAATTAAGATTTAAAACAACTGTAAATGGTTCACGAGGCATTAGGATTAGGCGCTCATAAGCCTGGCAATGTTATTCGGTTAACGAGTTATTGGTATCCTTTTACCTTCCTCCGGTATTTTCATATAGTAGCTGTTGAATGTCTCGGTGGAATCTATTGATATTGTTCGCCCTGTGGATTGAATATTTCAGACACACTTAGTTCTCCGCGTTGAAGTGTAGAAGTTTGATAACGGTACAAAAATACGCCAGAATAAAGAGACTAGACTCCTCGTCTTGTGAAAAGAAGTAAAGAGTAAAAGAAAGGAGGTGATAGGAATAATGTGGATATAAATTACCTTGCCAGTACCAGCTGCCGGGTGCTCCCATGAATAAACGTTCGAATCCGTTGACATCCTGGAAAGAAGAGAAAAGAGCGTTGTAGTTAAATTTTCCTTTGTTAATTGCAAACTTAATATTAGCCTCTTTTTAACGCCCGACGCAAAAACGACGGGGTGTTATAAGTTTGACGTGTCTGTATGTCTATCTGTTTGTCTGTCTGTCTGTCTGTTTGTGTGTGTGTTTGTTTCGTTATTTTTGTTCGAAAGCTGATTTAGTCGGGAGTGTTCTTAGCCATGTTTCATGAAAATCGGTCCACTATGTCGCGGAGGTTTTTTGCGGTTAGGTTATGTATTAGAATAAATTATCTCCTTTAAATCACTGCCTAAATTATCTGTTATTCTTCAAAACATCATTAAGAAAAGTGTATATCTACAAACATTTATTGAATGAATCAAATTAGTTAACAAAACAGATGCCTGTACGATCCCACCACTTAACTAAACAAGATACTTGAATAATCAATGTAAGTACAAACAACTATCACCACATAGACCCAGAGCCCAGGCCCGCCAGACCTTCCTCAAATTCTCAAGGATGAAACTTTGGGACAATGTAGAGTTCATATCGGCGGTTAATGTGTGCATATTTTCTAGTTCGGCCCATCGGCCAATTTTTTGCTATCAAGTGATGAAGGTGAAAAAAAAAAGTGCTTACTTTCCTTAAATTCTCAAGGCTGATTTTTATATGTGTTAGAGCACGTTGTTAGAAATTGGTTTTCATCAATGCCAGACCGTTTCCGCCGGCCATAACTTTTGCCAGACGCGACAAAGTTGGCAAAAAACGACTCTAACTTACCTCATTTTCTCAAGCCTGATTTTGATATATGATACGCAGGGACCTATAACTAGACCGTTTGTAAGCAGCCAGACCAATCGGATGGACCCAACCATCCGCCAGACCGACTTAAAGTTTCGATATGAGCATTAGTAGAATTGAAATATTCCGGGTCTATAAAAGCTAAAAACTTGAATTTTCTACATTAAGCTACGTGTATATTGTATACTTGACGTTATAAGCGACTTTCAAAAATTTTACTTCCAAGGAAATAAAAAAATGAAAGTTTATATGTGGTGCAAGATTAATTTTAAGCTATGAATTTTATTTACACTGCGTAAGTACATGTGTATTTTATTATAAATATAACTTTTACCAGACGCGACAAAGTTGGCAAAAAACGACTCTAACTTACCTCATTTTCTCAAGCCTGATTTTGGTATATGATACGCAGGGACCTGTAACCAGTCCGTTTGTAAGCAGCCAGACCAATCGGATGGACCCAACCATCCGCCAGACCGACTTAAAGTTTCGATATGAGCATTAGTAGAATTGAAATATTCTGGGTCTATAAAAGCTAAAAACTTGAATTTTCTACATTAAGCTACGTGTATATTGTATACTTGACGTAATAAGCGACTTTAAAAAAATTTACTTCTAAGGAAATAAAAAAATGAAAGTTTATATGTGGTGCAAGATTAATTTTAAGCTATGAATTTTATTTACACTGCGTAAGTACATGTGTATTTTATTATAAATATAACTTTTACCAGACGCGACAAAGTTGGCAAAAAATGACTCTAACTTACCTCATTTTCTCAAGCCTGATTTTGATATATGATACGCAGGGACCTGTAACTAGACCGTTTGTAAGCAGCCAGACCAATCGGATGGACCCAACCATCCGCCAGACCGACTTAAAGTTTCGATATGAGCATTAGTAGAATTGAAATATTCCGGGTCTATAAAAGCTAAAGACTTGAATTTTCTACATTAAGCTACGTGTATATTGTATACTTGACGTAATAAGCGACTTTCAAAAATTTTACTTCTAAGGAAATGAAGCTATCAAGTTCAAAACAATTTTCCTAGAAAGTCTTTATAAAGTTCTACTTTTGTGATTATATACACGTAGCTTAATCTAGAAAATTCAAGTTTTTAGCTTTTGATAGACCCAGAATATTTCAATTCTACTAATGCTCATATCGAAACTTTAAGTCGGTCTGGCGGATGGTTGGGTCCATCCGATTGGTCTGGCTGCTTACAAACGGTCTAGTTACAGGTCCCTGCGTATCATATATCAAAATCAGGCTTGAGAAAATGAGGTAAGTTAGAGTCATTTTTTGCCAACTTTGTCGCGTCTGGTAAAAGTTATATTTATAATAAAATACACATGTACTTACGCAGTGTAAATAAAATTCATAGCTTAAAATTAATCTTGCACCACATATAAACTTTCATTTTTTTATTTCCTTAGAAGTAAAATTTTTTAAAGTCGCTTATTACGTCAAGTATACAATATACACGTAGCTTAATGTAGAAAATTCAAGTTTTTAGCTTTTATAGACCCGGAATATTTCAATTCTACTAATGCTCATATCGAAACTTTAAGTCGGTCTGGCGGATGGTTGGGTCCATCCGATTGGTCTGGCTGCTTACAAACGGTCTAGTTACAGGTCCCTGCGTATCATATATCAAAATCAGGCTTGAGAAAATGAGGTAAGTTAGAATCGTTTTTTGCCAACTTTGTCGCGTCTGGTAAAAGTTATATTTATAATAAAATACACATGTACTTACGCAGTGTAAATAAAATTCATAGCTTAAAATTAATCTTGTACCACATATAAACTTTCATATTTTTATTTCCTTAGAAGTAAAATTTTTGAAAGTCGCTTATTACGTCAAGTATACAATATACACGTAGCTTAATGTAGAAAATTCAAGTTTTTAGCTTTTATAGACCCGGAATATTTCAATTCTACTAATGCTCATATCGAAACTTTAAGTCGGTCTGGCGGATGGTTGGGTCCATCCGATTGGTCTGGCTGCTTACAAACGGACTGGTTACAGGTCCCTGCGTATCATATACCAAAATCAGGCTTGAGAAAATGAGGTAAGTTAGAGTCGTTTTTTGCCAACTTTGTCGCGTCTGGTAAAAGTTATATTTATAATAAAATACACATGTACTTACGCAGTGTAAATAAAATTCATAGCTTAAAATTAATCTTGCACCACATATAAACTTTCATTTTTTTATTTCCTTAGAAGTAAATTTTTTTAAAGTCGCTTATTACGTCAAGTATACAATATACACGTAGCTTAATGTAGAAAATTCAAGTTTTTAGCTTTTATAGACCCGGAATATTTCAATTCTACTAATGCTCATATCGAAACTTTAAGTCGGTCTGGCGGATGGTTGGGTCCATCCGATTGGTCTGGCTGCTTACAAACGGTCTAGTTATAGGTCCCTGCGTATCATATATCAAAATCAGGCTTGAGAAAATGAGGTAAGTTAGAGTCGTTTTTTGCCAACTTTGTCGCGTCTGGCAAAAGTTATGGCCGGCGGAAACGGTCTGGCATTGATGATAACCAATTTCTAACAACGTGCTCTAACACATATATAAAAATCAGCCTTGAGAATTTAAGGAAAGTAAGCACTTTTTTTTTTCACCTTCATCACTTGATAGCAAAAAATTGGCCGATGGGCCGAACTAGAAAATATGCACACATTAAACGCCGATGTGAACTCTACATTGTCCCAAAGTTTCATCCTTGAGAATTTGAGGAAGGTCTGGCGGGCCTGGGCTCTTGATCTAACATGGCAGTCGACATAAGCTTCTCAATCACAACCATTAGGCACTGGTCCCACCGCGAGCGAGTGAGCTATGAGCTATCGGCTATAAAAACGAACAAAAGATAATCACTCCCGTGCAAATAAAAGAGACACGGCGATGTTTATATTTGGGCCATTTTTTTTCAAAGTTGTCCACCCCACTTTTTTTGTAACATGGGTATTTTTTACGCGATTCATACTTAGAATCGAGAGCTCTTTCGATCCTGATAGGAGAAAAAAAATGTGCCAAGATTTCTATACATTTTTTCGAATCTTTCATTCCGTTACCGCCATACAAAATGTATAAAAAAGTGGTAACGGAATGGGGAAAAAACCTTTGGACACTTTTTTCTCCTATTAGGATTGAAAGAGCTCGCGATTCTGAGTGGAAAACACATAAAAATTTCCAAATCTAAAAAAAAAGGTGGGGACAACTTTGAAAAAAATGGCCCAGTTACTCGCCCAGCGGCGAGCTATCAATATCGCCGTGTTTCTTTTATTTGCACGGGAGTGCTTATCTTTTGTTCGTTTTTATAGCCGATAGCTCGTAGCTTATAGCTCAATTCACAAGAGCTGGCACGAATGGAACGAATGTTTGAATGAAAATATGCATGTGTGTGACAGATTAACCAATAAAATGGTGGCTCTTGACAGTTACGACTGTATACCAATACAGGTGTCACTCACACAATCAAAGTTTCGTTCATTTCATTCGTGCCAGCTTTCGTGAATCGACCTGTACTTAGCTCGCGGTGGGACCAGTGTCTTAGGTGCGTCTGCCGTGGACAGAAAAGACCTTCCATAGAAGCAAGCAATACCCCGGGACCCGCCAATAAATAGCAAGAATAACAGGCAGTTTCATACATTTTTAGTTAATCTTAAAATGTTTAATGAAGAGTTTTTTGCTACTACGGGTTCACTGAGAGAAAAAAACAACCAGTTTTCGTGTGCGTTCAACAAGTTTTATGGTTAAAATAGCGCCCGTGCTCTTTGGTTTAAACAACAAGTTAAATGTTAAGTGTAACTAGTACATTCTACAAGTTACTCGTCATTTGAATCAACAAGTCGATTTTATAAAAGCAACATGACACATATTGTTACATAAATGTTTGGCTGATTCTATCAAATATCTTTTAACAAGTTTGACCTTGTTGTTCGAACAAATTCGACTTGTATCATCAATATTGTGATACTAAAATACTTTTGATTCAAACGGATAAACCCGCAACAAGTCGAACTTGTTAAATTCACAGTGCAATGCAAATTTTTCTCAGTGTTTGGTCCCATAATGATAAAGTGTTAAATAATCAATAAATATCTAATAAATAATCATAATTAAGTAGGTATCCTTAAAGTAAGTTGAATTCAAAGATGATCAATTGAAATTAACACATGGCAATCAAGCCCAGAGTACCTACAGTGTTGTTAATAGTCCTGTTTTTACGACCGGCCTGTATATTTTTATAGGTCCACTCTCGACTTTGGACTGATTGGGGTGTCAGGATAGATAACACTGCGGAGTACACTTTTACGATATTTTAAGTGGAGTCCCATGGTTATCACGGTGTTATAAATCTGTGAACTGGGGCCTATTGCATAACAATTTACAACTTGTATTACAAGCGGAACTCTCTTTCTTATAAAATGAATTGGAGGGGGACTACCGCTTGTAATATGAGTTGTAAATTGTTATGCAATAGGCCCCTGGTTATAAAATAGATATGCAATTACACACGTACAAGTTAAGTATTTGAAACAGTGTAAATAACTAATAACTTAAGGTCGAAGAATGCATCTTCAAAATTTTGTGGGGTATGCATTTTAGTGGTGTTAGGAGGAAAGGAGACGGATGCTTTTCCATATCCATACAAAATAGTCCCCATTTTTCCCTGAATATATTATCCTTATGGTGCTGCTACACTGGCTGTTATACAACATTTATAACAGCCAGTGTGTGGGAGCACCATTAGGTACCTATAACATCAGGAGGTTTTTTGTTCGATTTTCATTTACCTATAATTATAAAAATTAAAAATTAGGAACAACAAACTGATTTCTTACAAAGAAATGCTCTAAAAAATCTACATAGGAACCTGGCACACTTGGACTCAACAGATTGTTGCAAAATATTTATGATTTGTTATAATAACAACAATACGATTAGGTATTATAGTAACGAAACATAAATACAAAATGATCACTGCTTCCGTTTCCAAATATTAAATATTTGTTACTCCAAACAGAAATGTGAGTGTGCACGGGAAAACGTCCCACTTTGTCGATTGCTATAAAGCCGCGCTTTGTCAGTTAATTCATATAAAGATACAAGTAAATCTCGCCTTAATGGTAACCGAAAAAGTGAGACGTTTTACTAAGCACACTCATAAAATAAGGATTAACAACCTTTAAGGATAGTAACCTTCGACAAAAAAGGCAAAAAAGTATCCGTGTGAACATATTAATATTAACACCGGTAACTGACGAAGAGTAGACCATATATCTTAGCAAAAAGGTTTAGAATGAGTTCACAGGGTTGAGGGTAGTGTAAGATATCGCCACTACGAGTACTTTGAAAAAATCTCGTATCTCACACTGTTCCTCAAAGTTAAAACGCAGTAACTCTATATGCATTCAATTCAATTCCATACAATACTTACTAGGATGCATTCGGGTAATTCCGAATGACAAAAATGATCTGGTAATTCCGAAAGGGGAATCTTGATATGATGGAAATAATGGTGATTTTTGTGCGACTTTTGAAATTAGACGACTTTCGGAATTACCCTAATGCACCTTACATCGTTTTCTTCATTAACAGAAGAAGATACAAATTTTTTTTGAAGTAGTGACGGTATCTCAATGAAAGATCGGAGCTTTGATAAAAACTTTAGAAAAAACTGGTTAAAAAATGTTAACATGTGTTTTGCTTTGTTAGTTTTGTCAATCGAGTGTTTTTGTCGGTGTTCTGATCTTTGCTGATTGATTGACAATGGGAAAGTTATGGAGAAAGATAATATTTAAGTAGTAGGTTTTTTGGGGGCCGAGTCACCAACGTCCGTAGGAGAATACCCGAATTATGTATCCCTACACGTGGTCCCCGGGTGGTGCTAATCAGGTGACAAAAATGGTGGTAGGCTTCGGCCGCGGCTCATGACCACCCATCAATCTAAGACGTGTCGCCAAATGGCCTAGCCGTGTTCCGGCACGAAGGTTGGTGTTGCCTTAAGTGAGGAGGACGGGTCGAATTGACTGCTTGTAGCTTGCAAGCCGGTCTGACGTCCACTGTTTTCCCCACACTGTGCTGCTGGTCGCGGAGGGTAGCGGGATCCGAGGCACGGTTCACCGCTGGCCGACCGCAGGTAGTAGGGGGCCCAAGTACCAAGCTAGCCCCTTGGGAAAGGCTGCCCCGCCAACTAGCGAAAAATCCTGAGTTACGCCATAGTGCCGGTTGGCGACCGGACGAGAGGGCCCTATGGACAAATTCGGGGGGGCTCGGGCGTCCCCGCAGTCTCCAGACCAGCCTGCACCTAGTGTGGTCCCGCAGTGTACGTCTCAAAGGTAAACAGTTCAAGCCCTAAATTCACTGCCATCTTCCAACATACCTAATCCCTCAAAAACATGAAAAAGAGAAAAAAGAGAAACGGTAAACAGCGGCTGCACTCCTCTCACTAAAAGTGCACCTCTCAAACATTCGAGGTATGCACTCAAATCTCAATGCAGTCCACCACCACCTTGAGACTGAAAAACCCGCCCTCTTATTTCTCTCGGAGACGCAGATAGGGTGTCCGGCCGACGTAGCGTACCTTTGCTACCCGGGGTACTCTCTGGAGCACAATTTTAAACCCCGTGCCGGCGTGTGCGTGTACGCCCGCGATGACATCTGCTGTCGGCGTCTCCGATGCTTTGAAGACCGCAACTTTTCCACCTTATGGGTACTGGTGGACACAGGCATGGAAAAGATTCTCTATGCCTGTGTTTACCGGTCGCACAGCGGAGATCAAGAGACGACCAGGCTCACGCAGTACCTAAGTGATGCGGCGGAAGCCGCTCAACATAAATACCCGACTGCCCAACTAGTGATGCTGGGGGATTTTAATGCCCACCACCAAGAGTGGCTATTCCCATACCAGCACACTGATCATGCCGGGAGAGAGATGCGGAAACTCGCTCTAGCTCTGAACCTCACCCAGCTGGTCCAAGGGGCGACGAGGGTTCCAGATGTTGACGGCCATACAGCCAACTGCCTGGACCTTCTGCTGACTACCGACCCGGATCACTACGCAGTGTCAGTGTCTTCACCTTTAGGTAACTCTGACCACTGTCTAGTGAAATCTGTGTCGGTATATTCCCCACCCGACCTTAGCCCAACAGGCACTAGGCGGTTGTGGCGATACAAATCAGCAGACTGGGATGGGATGCGGTCGTTTTTTGCATCCTATCCTTGGCGGCCCTTGTGCTTCTCTACAGGTGATCCCTCAGCGTGTGCGGATGCTATAACAGATGTGCTGCGCCAAGGGATGGAATATTTTATTCCCTTTTCCGATGTAAGCACATCTAGCAAAGCACAACCCTGGTTTGGGGCCGAGTGTCGACGTGCTGAAGCACGGCAACACGAGGCTTTCCTTGCCTGGGCTGATGCTCGAAACCGCAAAGCTAGCGACATACCGGATAAGAAGAGAGCCTATAATAGGGCAACCAAGTTCAGTAAGAAGGCTCTACAGAAGGCTCGATTCGACCATATACGCCGGACCGGGAACAAACTAGCTGCTCACCCGACTGGTAGTAAAGCGTTTTGGACCCTAGCGAAATCAGTCGAGTCGAACTTCTGCCGTCCCTCACTACCCCCACTGCTGAAACCAGATGGGTCACTTGCCCACACTGCCGAAGAGAAAGCGAATTTATTTGCATCTATCTTCGCAGAATCTTCGCGTCTAGATGTATGTGGCGCAAAACCTCCTAGTCCACTAGTTTGCGAGACTTCAATGTTGGACATACGCATTCGTCAGACGGAGGTTCGCAAAGTGTTGCAAAATCTGGACGTGAACAAAGCAAGTGGCCCTGACGGTATTTCAGCCATAGTTCTTAAAACCTGTGCACCTGAGCTATGTCCCATCTTAACGCGCCTCTTCCGCCTCTCTATGACTACCGGTCAGGTTCCGAAATCTTGGAAGCTTGCTAATGTGCAACCAGTGCCGAAAAAAGGTAGCCGAGCAGACCCGGCCAACTACAGACCGATTTCGGTCACTTCCATACTCTGTAAGAGTATGGAACGTGTACTGAATAACCGACTCCTGGCATACCTCGAAGCGAACGACCTCCTCAGTGACCGACAGTACGGCTTCCGCCGTGGCCGGTCCACTGGAGATCTGTTAGCGTATGCCACACACATCTGGAGTGAGGCCATCGAGAAGAAAGGAGAGGCCTTGGCTGTCTCTCTTGATATATCGAAGGCTTTCGACCGGGTCTGGCACGAGGGTCTTATTAGCAAGCTACCGTCCTTCGGTCTTCCCACTAGTCTCTGTAACTGGGTATCTGACTTCCTGAGGGATAGATCGATTCGGGTTGTCATTAATGGCTGCTCGTCCGATCAATTGGCAATAAACGCCGGAGTTCCTCAGGGATCTGTGCTTTCAGCGACCCTCTTCCTGCTCCATATAAATGACCTACTGAAACCAGGTACGTTCGGTTATGCAGATGACACGACGGTTGTAGAAAGCTACATACCCGACTCACGAGCTAGTGGAGTCCAGATACAGTCACTCAGGGAGGCAATGGTCGAACGCATGAACGAATCACTGAAGGCAGTCTCCGATTGGGGTGAAGCCAATTTGGTTGCGTTCAATGCTAGTAAGACTCAGGCGTGTCTTATTTCTGCTAAAAGGAGCCCATTCCACCTTACTCCTACGTTCCGAAATGTATCCCTTCCGATTACCGACCATCTTGAGCTTCTCGGAATCTCACTGACTTCGAAACTTAACTTCGGCCCGCACATTGAGTCGAAAGCTCAGTTAGCTGCAAAAAAGCTGGGCATCCTCAACAAGGTGAGGCATTATTTTACACCTAGGCAGCTGCTCGACCTGTACCAAGCACAAGTCCGGTCGTGTGTAGAATATTGTTCTCACCTGTGGGATGGTTCAGCGAAATACCAGCTTGCGGCGCTCGAGTCAGTCGAGAGGAGGGCCAAGAAGATCATCAATGACGACGAGCTGACCAATTCTCGACTACAAAGCCTGGAGCATCGTCGGAAGGTTGCCAGTTTATCGGTATTTTACAGGATACATTTCGGAGAGTGCGCTGAGGAACTGTATAACCTTGTTCCTCCGTCCCCATTTCACCATAGGACCACTAGACAATCGGCAATGCGGCATCGCTTCATGGTCAGTATTCCAAAAATACGCACTAAGCGTTTCGCTTCAACATTTCTTTTGCGAACCGCCAAGGAGTGGAATGCCCTGCCTAAGTCTGTGTTTCCGCACGAGTACAATCCAGGTCTCTTTAAAGCAAGAGTAAATAGGTATCTCATAGGTAAGCGTGCTCCACCGTAGACCGCATCATCACTTACCATCAGGTGTGATCGTGGTCAAACGTCTACCTATCTATACTAAAAAAAAAAAAAAAAAAAAAAGTAGGTAATAATGTTGTAGTTAAAGCATGGATTATGAATATAAGAGTGGTTTGATTATAAAAATATCAAGATTATCATATTTTAAATACGTATTATAAAAAAGGTTAACTGGAAGAGACACCTGTAAGAGATAAGTTTGCTTTGTACTAATTAATGTACCTTTTTTTTCTTGGTATTCTTTTTGTATAAGATAGTGTTTATTACTAAATAGGTACATAATTATTATTATTACTAAAATCAAGAGCAGCTTTTTTTTTCTATATTTGTAGGTAGGCAGGTACAGGTACAATTATTATGAAACTAACTTTTTTATCACATCATACCTACTGTCAGTCTTATTAGGGTTCCGTACCAAAAAGGTACAAAATGAACCCTTATGGCGCGACTCTGTCCGTCTGTCTGTCTGTCATTTTTTAAGTGTCTACACAGATCACCGCCAAGAAAACATTTCATCTTTCCCACGCCACTAAAAGGAGACAACCCTAAAATCAATAAAAGCTAAGACATTAAATTTAGCATTGAATCGTGCGCGCCGATGAACATGCGGCGCGGGCGCATTGCCGACGTGAACCGAGGAGAGGATTAGCTTCTTGAGAATATTGTCAGATAGAGGAGAGACAAAAAAATGTAAGAATAGAGCTTGGGAACTTTAGAAGAAGGAAAGTGACGTGGTCATAAACGCTTCAAACGCCGTCAACCGTAATATGTGTAATTACATCATGTGCATTTGTCAACAAAATCTTCGCACTAAAACAAGGCGGCAGATTTGAAAAATGTAGGGCTCACCGGCAAGGCTGTCTTTATAAATTGAGTCCTTTCTAAACCTAGACGTCGGCGGAATCATCGATGAGCCATAACACTAATAAGTTTTTTTGCAAAAATTTCAGTTTTGGAACAAGCTTTTATCGCCGACTGTACCTTTCTTTCAACAGTCATTTGCTGCTTTCCGAGGCGTTTCTAAAAACCCCTTACTCGATGTGGATACGAGGTTTCATAACACAGTCCCTATTACCACCTTTCTGCTTCATCATCAGATCAGATACCATAATATTGCATTGTCACATGATTTACATATGTGCGCAAAATTTCAGAACAATCAGAGACCGGGAAGTGGGTCAAATTTAGCTTCTGCGTTTTGACCCAAACTACAAGTTAAATAAAAGCTTGTAAAAAATTCATTGAAAATGAAGGTTTAATTCCTATAGAGAATAAGAATTCCGCGTCTTTTTTAGTGCCAAGATTTGATTGACCATCTTTAACATACCTAAACTATGACTAACGCTAAAACAGGATGGAGCGATATGTCAATTTCCATTGAAAAGGCCATCTAATCGCCAGTATCACGTGGCTCCTGCAGAGATTATTGAGACACTGTGTCGCCCCGTCCCGTTCCAGCATCAGTCTCAAAACTCGTCTCACATCGGTTTTTAGATTAGTATTATAATTTTTTCTCGGTATTGTATTATTCTAAGTCCTTATACTGTTTTACTCAGATGATGCAAGCAGAGGGAATGAAAGGGCAGTTGCGCGGCGCTTGCCTGCCCTTTGGCGCATGCTAATGTGAAAATAACTACAAGGAATTAACAATTTTCAACGGGAATTCCTCCATCTGTTCATGCTGCCTTTTTTTAAAGTCGGGCAGAAAATATAGCTTTGCCAAGTGGAACAGCCGGGTTTTGAACAGCTGCATGATTCTTTTTCGAAGCAGGTACTTAACTTCAGGAACTAGATTAGTACCTGCTTCGAAAAAGAATCTTGCTAATATGTATTAAATGAGCCATATAGGTATAATAATAGTTATTTTAACGCCGTATTTTAACGTAACGGGCAAAGTTGTATTTTAACGCCGAGTGTGGAATTGAAAAACGAGCAAGTGAAAGGATTCTATAGTTGAACCACGAGCGAAGCGAGTGGTTCGAGAATAGAATCCTGAACTTGCGAGTTTTTTAACACATGAGAAGTAAAATACGTTTGCACCCGAGTGTAACACAAAAATTTTCCCCTCACTATAGCGAGGAAACCACAACGCAAAAAATGCGATTATCACTGCTTCCAGTAGTTCCACAGGTGGTAAATCATCTTTATTACTAGATTCACCTACTTTTATCAATTTTAAAACAGTTAATTTGACTTTATTCAAGGTCAAATTACTTTACCCACTAGTGGATAAAATGCGTTTTTACCCGCTGGTATTAAAGGACAAAACACGTGTTTTTGAGCTAGTGAGAGGAAAATAAATAAATATTATAGGACATCCTTACACAGATTGACTGAGTCCCACGGTAAGCTCAAGAAAGCTTGTGTCGCAGGTATTCGGACAACGATATATTCTATATTATTTATGGTTCGTTAATATTTCTTGTATGTGGGTAGCTTTTGCACATTGTAATTTTTCCTCAGTCACCCGTTGACCAGGAACGCTGTAAAGTGTTGGAAACGCCGGGATGAATTGTAAATTCATTACGCGATATAATCCGCTTCCATAGTTTTATTTCAGTATTCAGTATTAATTTAATCATTGCTTTGTGTGTACAAAAGATCTTGTAAATGTTCTTAATGACTCAACACAACCCTGTAAGGGCATTGCAATAAAGTAACACACTAAAAACTAAGTAACATGTTCGTGAGTAAAACTATCGCGGTAACCGAAGACAATATTACATTACTGCACGAGAAGCATGTAGTCCGTTGCTTCTGGAAAGTTATGTATGAAAATGTTGGCATAATTAATGGAAGATTTTTTTTGATTGGGATATGTACATTACAGGCCGAAGTTATTTTTTATCAACCCTCCCCATCCCTCCCCCCTCTGCGTCACCCCTCTAACCCCCCTTAAATAGCCGAAAATGCGGTTTTTCGCGATTTCTGACAAAACCGTTGTAGATACAGAAAAAGCGTGTAGGAAAAAAGTAATCCTTGATAAATTTACTACAAATCGTTCATTGACACTTTGGTTCTAGCACTTATAGGTTTCGCGTGATCCGTCACGAAAGTTGGTCCTTTACTGCAATTTTCTTTAGTGAATGTTAAGTTTTCTTCCAAATTGCTTACGAAATCTGTTTGATATTACTAAAATATTATAAACTGAAAATGAATGACAGGGGGAAAAATCACTACCATGGGTGGGACTTGAACTCACGGCTACTGGATTGATACTCCAGGGCTCTACCAACAGCTACCAAAAGCTCATCCCCAGTCATAGATACACTATATAGATCAATGGTACTCCTAGCGACTACTACCGTGAAAATATTACGTCTTAAATAGTTACTGGAATTCCAAGACATATTGGAAATTCCACCCATGGTAGTGATTTTTCCCCCTTAATTTTATTTTAGTCATGAGTTACAATATTTTAGTTATATCAAACAAATTTCGACGATTTCGTATGCATTTTGGGCGAAAACTTAACATTCACTAAAGAAGATTGCAGCAAAGGACCAACTTTCGTGACGGATCACGCGTAAACTATAAGTGCTAGAACCAAAGTGTTAATGAATGATTTGTAGTAAATTTATTAAGGATTACGTCGTTCCTACGCGCTTTTTCTGTATCTTCAACAGTTTTGTCAGAAATCGAGAAAAACCGCATTTTCGGCACTTTAAGGGAGGGTAGAGGGGTGACGCAGAGGAGGGAGGAGTGGGGAGTAGAGATGGGTAGTGAGTAAATACTCAAGAGTAAATATCGAGTAAATACTCAGTATTTACTCAAAATACCCGTATTTACTCGTTTTTACTCAAATTGATGGGTATAAACTATTTCGCGTGCTGAAATGGAAATACAAATTAGAAATATTGGTGTATTTTGTTATCGACTACTAAGTTAAGTAATCAAATTTATATTAATTTTATTTTAAAGACGTGCTCTCCATACATGTAACTATTTTTCACAAAAATAAAATTCAGAAATTACCAGTGTGTTATACATCATCTGATAGGTCTTTAAAAATTAATTGAATGTTTCTAAAAAAGTTTTTTAATAATATGAACAGTTTTGGAATAAAACGATAATTAAGGCCGAAATAATGTTTATACCTTTATAACTTTCGAATTCGTTGTTGGAAAAATATCCAGAAACCGTCAAATTATTGGCCATATAATACAAAACACAAAACTAGTACTTTAAACGTCACCAGCTGAGCCATTTTTGAGTTTTCTTTAGAAAACCCTTAATAAAAGGTCGTAAGTGCCACATTAACAATCACTTCCGAACGTCATGCCGTTATCTAGAACATCAATTTCATTGAAGTCTCATACTTTTACTGTAAATACCTGCTTACTTAAAACAAAACTGCTAACTAAACATTATCACTATTTTTTTCTCACAAAGATTACCTTTTTTTCGACAAACTAAGACTCCCATAAGCTTCTAATAATATAAATCTCATTTAAACATGTCCACACAGTTAAAATAAACACGACTAAGTACTTAAATCTCATTTTTAGGGTTCCGTAGTCAACTAGGAACCCTTATAGTTTCGCCATGTCTGTCTGTCCGTCCGTCCGTCCGTCCGTCCGTCCGCGGATAATCTCAGTAACCGTTAGTACTAGAAAGCTGAAATTTGGTACCAATATGTATATCAATCACGCCAACAAAGTGCAAAAATAAAAAATGGAAAAAAATGTTTTATTAGGGTACTCCCCCTACATGTAAAGTGGGGGGCTGATTTTTTTTTTCATTCCAACCCCAACGTGTGATATATTGTTGGATAGGTATTTAAAAATGAATAAGGGTTTACTAAGATCGTTTTTTGATAATATTAATATTTTCGGAAATAATCGCTCCTAAATGAAAAAAAAGTGCGTCCCCCCCCTCTAACTTTTGAACCATATGTTTAAAAAATATGAAAAAAACCACAAAAGTAGAACTTTATAAAGACTTTCTAGGAAAATTGTTTTGAACTTGATAGGTTCAGTAGTTTTTGAGAAAAATACGGAAAACTACGGAACCCTACACTGAGCGTGGCCCGACACGCTCTTGGCCGGTTTTTTAAATTATTTTTAGGTAACAGTTTATACTCACCCAAATGAGTAAATACGAGTATTTACTCGGTGCTTTGAGTAAATTACGGGTAAATACTCAGTATTTACTCACCCCTACCCATCTCTAGTGGGGAGGGTTGATGAAAAATAACTTCGGTCTATAACGTACATATTTCAATTTAAAAAAACCTTCCATTAATTATGCCGTAATTTTAGCTAATTTCCCCCTGCTAATGGTCGCGCGATAGACGATAAAATATCAGGCCGTCCCTATCGCCTGCCTGCTATTTTATCGTCTATCGCGCGACCATGCTTCCCGTGCTGGTCTATTTTACATATCAACCCAATGTTCTTTCGAAATACAATCTAAATTCAAGTCTTACGGTACATTACTCACAACATTCTGTTCAACTCCAACTGACCAACTTCCATTCATCTTTGAATAGTTATAGGCCCTTTTGGATTAAAACTCTCCCATTACATGGTCATTTCCAAAGAAACCACTTGAAGACATAAATCAATACTAAATCTCCCAAAACCAATGTTTACCCCGACAAAGGTACAGCATTCACATTACTAGTCGCAGAAATCTCGTATAATACAATTTCTTTGTTTAATCTTCAACTTTAATACTACGGAGAAAAGTCAATTTTGGATGAAAATGTCGACAAAAATAAAACATTTTCGAAGTTACTCATATGCCCGGTGGAGAGCGCTTTTTTAGCTTCGTAGAAAGTTAGCCTTTTCAATTTGGCGTAAAATTAATATTTATGGACGCGTTTTCCGTTTGTTCTAAAACAAGACATTGTATAAAAACAAAAACACACCGCAACTTTTATCACGCGGTGAAAGTTATAGGATTTTACTATTTAGGCACACTCATCATCCTCCTTGCGTTATCCCGGCATTTGCCACGGCTCATGGGAGCCTGGGGTCCGCTTTGACAACTAATCCCAAAGCTTGGCATAGACACTAGTTTTACGAAAAAGCGACTGCCATCTGATCTTCCAACACGAAGGGTAACTAGGCTTTATTGATGGAATTAGTCCGGTTTCCTCACGATGTTTACCTTCACTGAAAAGCGACTAGCAAATAACAAATGACATTTCGCATATAAGTTCCCAAAAACTCCTTGGTACGGATGGGGTTCGAACCCGCGACCTCCTGATCGAAAGTCGGAAGCATTTACCGCTAGGCGACCAGTGCTTACTAAGTATTTAGGCAAACTATTAATTTCAATTGACGAAATACCTCATTGACCAGATTGGATCGAGTGCGTAACGAGCACATAAGAGGCAGCTTCAAGATTGTGCCAATCACAGAAAAGATGTCGGAACACCGCCTTAGATGGTATGGACATGTAAAAAGACGAAGCGAAAACCACGTGGTAAAAGTTGCACTAGCCATGCCAGAACGAAAGAAAGGTAAAGGCCGCCCGCCTGCAACCTGGTGGTCAAATATAAAGAGAGACCTTAGGAAAGCCCAATTGCCAGAACCGACAACCCAGGACAGACTGTCCTGGCGCCTTAGAGTGAGGAGACCCGACCCCAAATAACGGGACCAGGGTTGGACAAAGAAGAAGAAGACGAAATACCTCATTAATGTTACGCTCAGTGTGCATTCTATAGTTAAGATTACCTTTCTTATGACGCAGGGTTCCTTGGCGTCAACGCTGTTAACCAAAGACTCGAACCTATACATTTCCAGAAAAGCACGTCGGTCTTCTTTGACGATGTACTTACTTACTTTGCATTCACAAACTACCTATATTTAAAAGCGGCAGCAATAACAGCACAGCGGCTACATTGTCAGCCATTCAAAGGGTAAATCTGCTTTACAAGCACGTTATGACCCATAAAGCTGTAGGCAATAATTGAATATTAAGTTGTGAGAGTGCCAACTTTATGACAGATAAAATTAGCCTTTGTTATTATGACTATTGACTGCGTTGAAATATTAAAGGCACCGCTTTCCAACTGCATGGATGGAAATTGATAGATTGCTCACGCAAAACACGACTTTGGTCACCATTTCTTATCTTATATTTTTAAACGAGCAATTCTTGTATATTTATTTATTTATTTATTTATACATACCGACGATCTCGGAAACCGCTCTAACGATTTCGCTGAAATTTGTTATGTGGGGGTTTTTGGAGGTGAAAAATCGATCTAACTTATCCTTAGGTCCCGGAAAACGCGAATTTTCGAGTTTTCATGCATTTTTCTTCGCGCGCCATCTCGTGTGCAGTAGTTGTATTGTTAAGACAGAATTATTTCGGTCGATGTAAGTACTATTTATTATAAAGACTAGATGGCGACACAGATCAAGGCGTCGTATACGAAACAACAAACATTAAGTAACTTATAATTCGCGGGCGAGGTGTTATAAATTTTTCAAGTCATTTCATATTAATGAAAAAAATACTTAACACGAATAGAAAAATTCACTATTTGAGCTTTTGTGGTGTAACGCGCGCCATCTCGTGTGGAGTAGTTATGTTGTTAAGGCAGAATTCTTTCGGTCGATGTAAGATGTAAGTACTATTTATGATAAAACTAGATGGCGACACAGGTCAAGGATACAAAATAACAAACATTGACTAACTTATGAATTTTATGATTCGCGGGTGACAACACTTACGTATTCATTAAGTGTTTTAATTATTATTACGAATTTTGACCTTCTTCTATTATCTCAGTACTATTTTAAAACTCAATACTTCAAACAGATGTGCTATTACATTCTAGAATTATCCGGAAATAATAGGCACATACCGCCATCTCTATTTGAGCTTTCGTGGCAAAACGCGCGCCATCTCGTGTGGAGTAGGTGAGTTGTTAAGACTGAATTCTTTCGCTCGATGTAAGTACTATTTATGATAAAACTAGATGGCGACACAGGTCAAGGATACGAAACAACAAACATTGACAAACTTATGAATCTTATGACACGGTGTTTTCAGTCAAAGGAAATAGTAAATCCGATGTACTTTGGATATGTTTAGGAAAATTAACGATAGAGGGCGTGAAAAACAATTTTATGCCGTAGTGCAAGTTGTTCGCTAGATGTCACTGTTACCCCCGCAAACTGGGTAATGATTGTTATCGTAAAATGTATAAGTATTTTTTGATGTCCAAAATTTTCGCTAGATGTCGCTGTACCACCCGCAAACTAGCGAACGGCATTCTATGGCCAATTACATGTATTAAATTGTAAATTTTATTAATGTCCTGTTTTATTGGCAAATAAGTTAGCGTTCAAATATTTATTAATGTGACTGGTAGCTGGTAGAAGAAGGACCTATTTAGAAATCCTGCCATAAATATGTGGCGTTCCATGTTTAAGAGGGTCCACATCAAAGAATATAATACTCACTCTAAGACCTGCAGCCTTACCACGATCTTTTCAAAAACGATTCAAACGCAGAGCAGTTCAGTTTAGGTGCCTAAACTGAGCGTCTCAATTTGCTACCATGACCTCCAATGTTCAGAGTCGAAACTGAACCGCGTACAAGTGAATGAAAGACCGATATTGTCTCTGGTTCGCAACTGAATCGTTTTGACAAGAAAAGGATGACGCTATAGGAATCGTATAAATCTATCTCGTTTTCCCCTTGTGACGTTTGATCGTTCGAAAACCAGGAACGATTACTAATTTTTAATTTTATTTTATTCTTAAAACTGGAAAAAGAAACATTTAAAATATTTAAATGTAAAATTCACAATAATTACAATGATTTTGTGTAAAATATCGTGTCTTTTTGAACAAAACTATAAATAAATGATAAAAATAAAAACCGGCCAAGAGCGTGTCGGGCCACGCTCAGTGTAGGGTTCCGTAGTTTTTCGTATTTTTCTCAAAAACTACTGAACCTATCAAGTTCAAAACAATTTTCCTAGAAAGTCTTTATAAAGTTCTACTTTTGTGATTTTTTTCATATTTTTTAAACATATGGTTCAAAAGTTAGAGGGGGGGGGGACGCACTTTTTTTCCTTTAGGAGCGATTATTTCCGAAAATATTAATATTATCAAAAAACGATCTTAGTAAACCCTTATTCATTTTTAAATACCTATCCAACAATATATCACACGTTGGGGTTGGAATGAAAAAAAATATCAGCCCCCACTTTACATGTAGGGAGGGTACCCTAATAAAACATTTTTTTCCATTTTTTATTTTTGCACTTTGTTGGCGTGATTGATATACATATTGGTACCAAATTTCAGCTTTCTAGTGCTTACGGTTACTGAGATTATCCGCGGACGGACGGACGGACGGACGGACGGACGGACAGACAGACATGGCGAAACTATAAGGGTTCCTAGTTGACTACGGAACCCTAAAAACTATAAAATAATGACATTAATGACAGTTCGTTAAAGCTTATGTTTAGAACATCGCGCCCTTGACTAGTAGGTAATTAATAATAAAGTTTTTATTTATGTATTTGAAGTGCTGTGCTCGGCTATAGAACTCGCAGTGTTTGGATGATATTTTAACAAATACGTAAGTCATTAGTATTTATAGGTAGCTCACTCGTGTCTGAATTTAATGTATATCGCTAAGTTATGTTAGACCTAGTTGATTCCTTAGCCATCCTAGTTCTAGGCATAGTTTTTCGCAAGTGTTAACATGACTCCTTGCATATCGACTAAAAAAGGATCAGTCTTTTTCTCGCTCTTTTTGATTTGCGTTTTTGCGAAAGTTGCGAGATCATAGGACACTCTAAAAATGTAAAAACGTGTAGTTAGTTGGAATAGTTGGTCCGTAAATATTCCTAAACAAAATCATAAAACTTTATATTTTATTATCGAATCGGTAAGGATCGAAAAACCAAAATAATAAATTAATCAGGTGATGAAACTAGCTTTAGTTATATTTTCCATCTCCTACTCCTTATAAAAAACACAAAACTATTTAGTATCGCTAGTGTTACAACAAAGCGATTCAGAATAATGCGGTAAGTGAGTAACTTTTTATGAATCGCTAAATTTGACATTCCTGCGATTCAGTTTAGGCTCAAGTGGCATGTCATGGTACGAAATACACTTGAGATGAGTGAATGAAACGGCTGGGACGCTTATCGCTCGCTCGGTCGAAATTTGATCGCAATAACAATGTCGTGGTAGGAAATAGCGACGCAGTTCAGTTTAGGTCCTAAACTGAATCGCGTTAAGAGATCATGGTAAGGCCCCTGATTTAGACGGCGTGCGAACTCGTATGCGATTTTAGTTACATTGCGGGATGTTGAGGGTACATACAATTTTGCACAGTAATCAAATACCGCAATGTAATAAAACTCGTATGCGAGTTCTCGTACCGTCTAAATGGGCCCTAAGGCTTCTTAGTAGTTTGTGGGTGCACATGCTTTATGTTCTTAAATCCTTTAAGCATGGAAAGTCACATGAAAAGTTGTCGAAACATGAGAAGTTGACATTCGAAAATCTTGACTGATAACTCTATACCATACTATTCAATATACTCTATGTCTTATGATTCGCGGGTGATAAAACTTACGTATTCATCAAGTGTTTTAATTATTATTACGAATTTTAAGCTTCTTCCGTTATCTCAGTACTATTTATTTTAAAACTCAATACTTCAAACAGAAGTGCTATTATGCGTTATGTTGATTGTGTAAACTGTCAGATAATTATGTTTAAAGTAAAATAAAGTACCTATACAACTATAGTGTATCAATTATTTGTTTATTTAAGTGATTTAATGTTGATTTTTTCATACAAATTTGTTTGGTAGTGGTAGGTCTGTCATGTAAAAAACACAAGAAGTAAGTATAATAAAATAGAACACCGAGCGAAGCTCGGTCGCCCAGGTACTACCTACCTAAGAGTCCTAAGACCAATCGAGTCGAGCTCAATGAAATTGTTTCAACAATAAGACAGGCTTGTGTTACATTACTATTTCAAGCTACTTTTTATCTACTCACAACTAAACCTTCAGAAAACCAATTACATATTGCTGGAAGTCAAATTTCCCAAGGATTACCGAGAATGAATGTACTCCGTGGTCACCTGTAAATAAGCTAGTGGTTGAATGAAAGTTATTGTGGTTGTCAATACCGCGTAGTCAATGATAAACAAAGAGTTGAGAAGGCAACTGGTTCGGTCTATTTGTTCTGCTAGAATTATGTATCTGACAACCACTAGCTACCCAATAGGGTGCTTCTGACAAATAGAATAAAGGCACACAATCTGTTTACAAAAACAAACATTCAAAGTCAGTCCGTAACTCGCACAGAGTATAAAATCAGACAAATCCTTATTCCGTAAGCGGTCAAGGCGTCCGCTCCCGCCGAAACGCTATTGTCTGCAAATGACTGCCGCCTCGGCTATTTTGCTGAAGTTATTCCAAATACCCATAATGTCGAGGGTGAGAGAGCCTAACGCTTTTGGGGACCAGAATAAGAATCAAGAAGAGCTCCAGTTTTTGGGGTGTCCAACATCTACTCGTGTGGATGTTGTGAGTCAAGATTCCGGTGTGGATACTGCTGTTTCCAGTATTCATACCGGATGGTAAAAGGTTTGCCATGAGCTTTTGAGCGTAAGGACTTAACAAATTGCATTTACGACCAGTAGGCCTAGCACATGATTGCCGCGAGAGTATGTCTCTACGCGCGAGATAGATGACACGTCTTCTTCTAATTGTATTAATGACATAAGGACGGGTAGTCTGTCTCGCGGTGACAGACTCTCGCGGCAATCATGTGCTAACCCTCCAGACACTCTCATCCATGTTTACTTCTCTTCAGTTGCCAACCAAACCAAGTGGACTAAAATGTTCACGGATTGCTGTTCGATTTTGGCTCTTGGCATAGATGGACATTCGAAACATTTCGGGGCGCTTTAAGGAGGAGACTAACCCAGAATCAAGATAAGTCACATGGTAAAAGTCCTATAAAGTAGGTACTTAGCAGTGGGCGGCACAGCACATATTTTGCATTAACATTTGTAAATTTTTAAATCATAATTTTTCACCACATCAGCTCCTAAATGCTTACTTTTCTATTCGAAAACATATAGCAAAATTGCATTTTATTCACAAGAGTGCAAAGTAATTTCATACAAATTTTAACTTGATGTCTTAAGCTGGCTTGTAGAATTTACTTATAAATGATGATTTTGTATCATAAAAATCTAATAAATTGACAGATTTGATTTAATTTGATGTTTTAGAGTCAGTATTTTGTTCGTGTTGGTGTGGTGAAAAATTTTGTGTTTGACCCGGTGGCAACGCTTGTTTAACCTTCGTGCCTTGAAACCCACGCAACGCTCAAGATTCCACCTTTTGAACCACACGCTGCGCTCGCGGTTCAATATTGGAATCTTTCGCTTTCGGGTATCAATATTGGCACCGTGCGGTTAAACAACAACTTTACCCCCTTGTAAAACAAATAACTATTGTTGGCCATGTACGTTCGACTCTGCAGGAATGGATAACCAGGGCAAGACGCTTACGGAACGGACGCCATATTCGTAAACTCGTACTGACAGGGAATTTTGTATTACAAAGGGTAGCGTTGCAATAAGATACAAATGTGACATATTTCGGAATTTATTCATTCCCCTTTATAAGGATGTCTGCGGGATTATTCCGGCGTTTTCCTTTAAAGTTGGCTGGCCTTTTTGAGGCAGCAATCGTTGAATGCAATGGAAATGGAATGATTTATAACTTTGTCAATAACCTTACTCTTATCTATACTAATCTATACTAATATTATAAATGGGAAAGTGTGTGTGTCTGTTTGTTTGTCCGTCTTTCCCGGCCAAACGGAGCGATGAATTGTCGTGATTTTTTAAGTGGAGATACTTGAAGGGATGGAGAGTGACATAGGCTACTTTTTGTCTCTTTCTAACGCGAGCGAAGCCGCGGGAAAAAGCTAGTATTATATAATAAAAAGTCCCATAAATTTCAGGGGTACGCTTTTCTGTATCCTGGGCTTTGTAAGTCCCGTATTAAATCGTCGTTGCTACTACTTAGTATAACTTGACAGTTAAACGTAGCATGGGTCCTGTTAAATCTCTAGTTGACCAATGAAGATTAAATCTAACGCCTAAATCGGCTTTAAAATACTAAAAAAGGATCGCGGAATAAACTCTTTAGCGCCTCAGTGTAGCCTTTTAAGGAGTAAAAAGGAACATAAAACCGGTACCATACTAACTTTAAACTGTTGCAGTGATGTCTACAATTATTCACTTTTATCGCACATCAAATGAACCGACGGCCATGTTGTAAAAAAGGTTATATGTGCTTTGGTTTGTTATACCCCTTACCTTTAAGGCTCTCACACACTACGCTTTTTAAATGATATTTTAATTGCGTGTAAAAACTTAACTGTCTGTAAGTATCACACACTAGAAGATACGGTAACAATACATTGACTCTAAATTAAGAAAAATAATAATTGTATTTTGGAGCGTATTGAAGAGAGTGGCATATAGTTATTTGTTATACAAGGGGACAAAGTTGTATTTTAACGCCGTGTGGAATTGAAAAACGAGCAAGTGAAAGGATTCTATAGTTGAGCCAGGAGCAAAGCGAGTGGTTCTAGAATATAATCCTGAACTTGCGAGTTTTTTAACACACGAGAAGTAAAATACATTTGCACCCGAGTATAACACAAAACTTTTCCCCCCTCACTATAGCGAGGAAACTATAACGCAAAAAATGCGTTTATCACTGCTTCCAGTAGTTCCACAGGTGGTAAATCATCTTTATTACTAGATTCACCTACTTTTATCAATTTTAAAGCAGTTAATTTGACTTTATTCAAGGTCAAATTACTTTACCCACTAGTGGATAAAATGCGTTTTTAGTTTTTACCCGCTGGTATTAAATGACAAAACACGTGTTTCCGAGCTAGTGAGGGGAAAATACTTTGCCGCATTTGTACGCAGCATTTTTTACCGTTTGTCGAAGCCTAGAGCTTGCGCTTATGAATGGAGCTATAATGAAAGATATATGCTCAGATACAGAGATCTTAGCGTATCTGTGTAGTGTGTGACACGCTTTACTGTACTTCGACCAAGCTACTTGATATTTACCTGCGTAAAGTTTCTAGGTCTCTAAAGACCATCTACTACTTGATAGTTGAAGTTCGCTTGCGATCAATAAGATACAGTTTGAGAACCAAGATCCTTAAAGTCGTTCTAAGATGTTGATGTGTTATCTTAAGTATGTGGACATGCGACGTAAATCCAAGGCAGGTATGTTGCGTTTTAGTGCTTTACACTGTTTTAGCAGGGCTATTATTTCACGATACAAAGTCTTAGAAACCCAGTATTCCTATTGACGTATATTTAGTATTTATGCAATCGTGTCCCATACAACCATTTCAGTCGCAAAATCTTCAAATCAGTAACTAACTGTCAAATGTGACATAACGCGTGGTAACGTCGTGCAAACAATGCGACCGTATTGATACAATAACAAAATGTAGTCGTCGTGTGCACTCGTTACGGTAACAAAATGTGTACGAATTTGTGGCTGTCAATGTCACTGTCAGAATGACTTTTAACGACACTTTATTAGTCGACGTTTGCACACATAACGGTAACAACATGTGGACGAATTTGTAGCTGTCATTGTCACTGTCAGAACGGTTTCTGACAGTGACATTGACAGAATTTGTACACACATGTGTAGGTCTGATTACCGAACTGCTCCTAAACCACTGTATCCGCAAATGACAATCTGAAATACGAAGGTTTCTCAAACTGTCTTGTGAAGTTGTGGACTGGTTGCTTTGAATCATTTAAATATGAGCGAATTAAATAATAATAAACGACGACGACCATTTAAGCACTCTTCGACATTTTATAGAAATGTGGGAAAGTTAAGAAAAGTGCAGAATGATAATACAAATAGATAAGCACTTTATAGTTACTTAATATATTAAATATATAATTTTTAATTCTTATTGATAAAAATTAAAATTTTGAAAAACCCCCGACCGCGACATAGTTGACCGATTTTCATGAAACATGGCTAAGAACACTCCCGACTAACTCAGCTTTCAGACAAAAAAAACTAAATCAAAAACGGTTCATCCGTTCGGGAGCTACGATGCCACAGACAGACACACACACAGACAGACAAACAGACAGACAGACAGACAGACAGACAGCAGACGGACAGACAGACAGACAGACACGTCAAACTTATAACACCCCTTCGTTTTTGCGTCAGGGGTTAAAAATGAAGTGTAGTGTTGCTTTACACAATAAAAGTAGGAATCAAATGAAATAGAGTATTTACTGTGATATTAATAGAATTTCTGTTGCGCAATGATAGTTTTTTTCAGTACAGATGCTGCTTTTTTTAACGCAGTAGTGCGAGCAAATCAAGCAATGATTCATTTCTTGTCTGGTCGCAACTCTTAGCTTAGATTTAGGTACTGAAAATCGTCGTACGATACACGTGCGAAAAGGACATTCACAACTCGTGTCGATTTAAAACACTCCCTTCGTTCGTGTATTAATTTATCGCTACTCGTATCGATTTTCCTCTTTTCCGCACTCGTATCTACAAGTATTTTGTTTGGGTTACAAAAAAAAACACATTATTTACTCTACTACGTTTTATTTATGTCTCTTTAACATTACAAATTGTAGACACTTATCTATACAAAAATCTTGACAAAAGAAGTACAGATCGCTGAAATGAATGTTGATAGTAATATTAATGAAGACTACTTCAACAAGTGTCAATTGTGAAATGCCGCAAAATACTAGTTGCTCTATAGAAGACCATAATAATATGATCCCCGATCCTTTACAACCCAGCAGCTCGGTACGCACGTTACAATTGTTTTTTAATCTTCTTTAGTGAGGGCAACTGAGTACGACGGCATATTTAATTGTTTATAAAGTTTGAGGATACCTGAAAAAAATGAATACAAATAGCCATTTTGAAAATCCAATAAATATTCACTGCTTTCGGTCACGCGTGTACGCTGCGACCATTTTGCGACCGTTTGTCGACCGTTTGGTGACCGTTTGGCGACTGTTTTTTACATGGAATATTACCGTCTTAATCCATATTTTAACAACTTTATTGGTTTTCTAGGCATTATTTTTATTATTTCAGTATAGTATATGCACCGGAGCACTAAAACTTCACCAATCAATATACATAACACGCAAACACCGAGTAGTCAATAATATTATTATTGGTTAAACTGAGGTAAATTGATGGCGCGTTGATAAATTTAGACTTATTTTATGAAATCACTCGAGCAATTTAATTGGCCATGGTAATTAGCCCACATTATATTACAAATGCAAACAATATTTATCTTTAACAAATTCTTACGCCATTACATTTTAATGTCAAATGATTTTATTTCTTTTTTACTTTGACGTCTCTGACAGTCGCCATTTGAAAAGAATGAAATGAACGAATGATTTTGGGAAAGTAGTCGCCAAACGGTAACAATGTGTGCACGCGTAGTGCACACTTCTGTCACTTCTGTGACCATTTGTGCCTGTTACCAATCGTCCCCATTTGGGTCGCCGCGACTAAACGTCGACCGTACTGCGACTAAGCATTGAGACCCGAAGACCTGTGTGTACACAAAATAGGAGGATTTGCGTAGGAACGGCGACCGATTATGGTTATATGGGGTTATAATGGAGTTTTTTTATCGAGGGTAGGCCACGGAAGCGATCTAATCAAGTGAATGTCTCTGAACCGCATAAAATTTGTATTTAAAATATTTTACTGAAAGCAAAATATTTATCAAGTATTATATAATGTAAGTATCTCAGTAGATATAATAATATAAAATTTGTATAAAAAAGACATCAACCAACTTTTCATTCATATAATAGAAGCGCGTTGATGTTTTTATTCTAGTGTCCCTTGTTTTTTTTCCTCTGGACCACAACGAGACGTGATTGTCAATTTCATTTTAGTTCTCTAAGGCACTGGTCCCACCGCGAGCTAGTAAGCTATGAGCTATCGGCTATAAAAACGAACAAAAGATAATCACTCCCTTGTAAATAAAAGAGACACGGCGATGTTTATAGTTACTCGCCCAGCGGTGAGCTATCAATATCGCCTTGTCTCTTTTATTTGCACGGGGGTGCTTATCTTTTGTTCGTTTTTATAGCCGATAGCTCATAGCTTACTAGCTCGCGGTGGGACCAGTGCCTATAACATATTCAAATTATTATACTTTTACTAAACTATAATCATTTCAGTATAGGGTGTCGAATAATTTGATAAGGTACAGCGGGGCAAATCTCGACTGTGGGACCAAATGTAACTGGTCCATTTTTTCCATGTTTTACAATGTTTGCATTATTAAATAGAGTGTCCACCGGTTATATATGCTGGTAGGCACGTTCAGTGGATACATGTAGAACATCATAGTGTAATAATGAAAAAAATTGATAAGTTACAATTTTCACCCACTCGAGTTTTGCCCCGCTACCTTATACGAAAAGTTCTTTCAACCATTAAAGTCGACTGGTAGATGTATTAGCCGAACTTAATCAAAAATAATTTTATACCAGTATTTTGAGTTAAATACTCTGCCCTAGACTAAAACAGACTCGATATTATAAGTAAAGGTTGTTAATGCGCTTAGTAAAGCCAAGCACGTAAAAAGGTGTCCAACTGTCCCAGTTGTCTTACAAATAGCACCGTTGTCATTTTATATTGTACCTTCTAGCTTAGGAAATATAATATATTTATGAAAAATCATTGTTGTGGCTTGGGTAAGTGTAATTTGAAAAGATAGCGGCATCTTGAGATGCTACTGTTCTCTGAAAGACAAGCATCTATTACGGTGCCGCCGTTTTATGTAACAGCAACAAAAAAGAAAAAGAAACTAAGGTAAGTACGTACAAATACAAAGTTGTATGCAGTAATTATGCGTTACAAAAAAAGTCATATATCCTTATTAGGTAACTCATTAGCGAGCTTTTAACAATATTTTTTACTTGTCTATTTTAATAATTTTTATCAAGCTAAATATTTTAGCACATCAACAAATTGATTATTGTTTGGTATTATTGATAATATTGATATACGTCGTGTTGTTTTAAAAACTGTTATCAAGATGTTTACCGAGTAAAAAGTTAAAAACCATTTCATTTCTTCAAAACAGATTAGGTACTTACCTACTTTACAAAAAAAATACGCCAAAAAAGGGCCACGAGTCGTAAAAAACGCTCACGTTTTTACACATATGAAATAAATAAAACTAACCATAAAATTATTCAAGATAACATCCCTGAGGGTCCCTGATTGCATTTCATACCTAATCTAATATGATAACGTGTTTTATTAGGGGTACATTTCATTGTTAAGATATTAAAGACCCTTTGCGAGATGAATTTAAATGGTTTATTTAGATGTTGTGACGTTTCGAGCCCCAAATTTATGGCTTGGAGATAATTGGTTTTTATATACGGGTTGCAAAACGACACCGGCTAAAGCTTTTTTGGGGTGCCCGCATAAAAATGATAAACAGTGTGTAATCTATTTACTTGTAATCATAATTAAAGGTACTTATGAGTTGACAGTCACAATAACATTTATTTACAAAATCGATGTATAAATGTATTATATATACTACATATTTTTATATATTTTGTATTTATCTTCTGGTTGTGCCTTGTTTTTTTTTTTAATTTGTACTTTCACAGTGCCTTAGTGTTAACTGTAATTTTGTGTTACAATTTGATTAAATTAATTAAAAAATTTTGTTTAAGAAGATTAAATTAATGTACTGATTATTAATGTAAGATTAAATTAATAACCTAACCCAAAATATTTTACCGTTGTTGATTATTTATTTACCAAAATAAATTCAGTGACGTATCGACTTCAACGAAGGAAAAACAACGTAAAAGTTTAATGTTGCCTGAGATAATAATTAAAGTATACCTCGCCAAGCAAGTTAAAACGAAAGGGTATTTTAATAAAAGCGTACATCGCCAAATACGCGTTATTAGCATCTCATTAGCAATTTTACTCGTAATTTCTGAGAAGGGAGTATTCTTTTTCGCTTGTTCGGTGCAAACGAGGCTAAAAATATTGAGAACCAGGCAGACAAGCATGGCCGCGCGATAAATGATATAACATCAGGCCGTCCCTTTCGCACTATTTGTAAGTACGATAGCTATCGGTGCAGTAGTAGAAGCTAAAAAGGCAAAATTATAATTTAGGTAAGTCTGAAATATCACTTTTAAATTTTAAAAGGAGCACTCCTATTTATAATTTATATAGTTTTAGATTTTTTTGTTGAAATTATATATCACATATCGTGTAAAAAATTTGGTACATTATTGCACGGCCAAGAGACAGAATTACAGCACAATAGCTTGACATGACTATAAATTGACGACGAAAAAATTCGGTCATATTTTAACTGAAAGCCCATAGAAAAATCAATTGAAATTATAAAATATTTTCATTCTGAGATTTTTTTTCATGTAGTTTCCTAGATTTATGACATTTGTCCAAAGCCAAAGCCTCTCTGAAATAGGTACCTAAGGGACTATCTATACACAGGCAACGCATGTCCTAAGACGGGGAACGGACGCCAGCGCCCGTGCTGCCGATTGTAATTCAATAAAAAACGTCTCGTCAGTCTTAAGACGTGCCTCGCCTGAATGTGGGTTGCTGCTAAACTGGTGTCGCTGGTGTAGTCCTAATAGAAACTATACTTTTACACTGGTCAGGTCGTACATTCGATTCTCAATACTCCAAGATACGAATAAGACCCGGTAAAGTTCTTACAACAAATTGCGGCATAAGGCATCAAGGCAAATTGACCATAAAATGACCTTTTTATTTTATTAAACCCAAATTGTGGGTTAATCGCTTCGATTCCTTATGATACTTTAATCTGTCAATATTTTGAAAGTGGTAATTAAGAATGTTCTTTATTAAGTAATTTGGATTCCATTAAAAATTAAGCTTTAATTAAGGTAATTATAAAGATTATACTTAATGAAGAATATGTAGGACGCGATAAAATTATCCTGTAATCATAAGATTTAAAAAATTACACTAAGAGACAGCTCTTTTACTAAATGGGTCAAATACATTTTAGAATACCTAAATGTCATTTCTGTACTCATTATTTTCTACTGTTAGGATACAGAGAAAAACTTTCAGATTCTCTTAACTTCAAGATGTGTAGGTACAGGAATTAATAATTATACAATCATTATATAATTTAGTTAACCATTTCTGTGCGCATGACACTAGAGGCGTATCATTTGAAAATCGACAAAAGTTGTTGATCACCACAGCGTAATTTTTTCGAAAATGGAACACGCAACGAATCCGTTAAGTGTTAGCAATATTGTGCATGACCCACACAGTCAGTAACTAATGCTTTTTAGGTCGTATCGTATTTATCTGATAAAAATAAATCACTAGCTGTGCTAACCTCATGAAATTAAAAATTTAGCAAAAATCTCATGTAAAACCTGATACAGTGGCCGTGGGAATACCTTATTTTTGCCCTCTGAAGCCCTTGAACACACAAGGAGCTATCTCACAAAGTAATTTGACTGATTTAAGACCTTGTCTAAGTAAACGTTTTATACGACCACAGACCACCTCAAGTACTAGACGGAGCTTTCAAACCAACTAAAAATCAACAGTGTCACCATACAATATATTATGCTCTTCAATAGTAGGTAATTTAGTATGAGAACGCAACCGCAAACAGTTGTGTCAAAATTTACAACCATGGGCCTATTGCATAACAATTTACAACTTGTATTACAAGCGGAACTCTTTTTCTTATAAAATGAATTGGAGGGGGACTACCGCTTGTAATATGAGTTGTAAATTGTTATGCAATAGGCCCCATTACTAGAGATTTTTTGGAATATTTATAGAAAAAATTGCACCTCACGCGCGCGTTTTACGTCTTTCCTATGCAAAATTTACTGAGGAGACGTTTTTTAAATTACACTGGGGCGGCGCGGCGCTGACGTCCGTTCCGCGTCTTACAACATGCGTCGCGTGAGTGTGGGTTACCGCTGATGCGGCGTGGGCGCATCGCTATTGCTAGCTCATTGAGCATACCTGCGTGCGTAGCCGAATGGCATTTCTCCGACGCCAAACGAAAACGAAACGCCGCGCCAGTTTGTCTGGCTCTGTCGCACCAATACGCACGAGCGATAGAGATAGATATCTACTAGCGTTTCGTTTCGTGAGCGTTAGATTCGGCTACGCACCCTGAGCATTTCTTTTTTTTTGCCACATTTATGAAGTGTGATATTTTTGAAAAAAAAAAATGCTATTTCTACTTAGAATTACTAGCCTTTTCAATCCTAATAGTTAAAAATATTGTCCCATATGATTTTTTCTTATTTTGTTACCATTTTCCGTACATGTTGTATGGGGTAACAAAAGAGGAAAGTAACAAAAATGTATGGAAATTCTGGGACACTTTTTGTCTCCCAGTGAGATTGAAAGTACTAGTGATTCTGAGTACAATTGACCTAAAATTCCCTAAAACAAAAAAAAATATTGAAAAAAAAAAGAAATGCTCACCTACACTTGTCATTGAGTGCGTGTTTAATGACACGTTGTTTGCTCAATAGCCCAGTAGGAGCGTCCATCTACAGGTGTGTGGGTTCAAGAACATAGAACGACAGGCGCATACTATACAAATCCCCCGGCATGTCCTAATCTTCCTATATCTACGGCGTATACCCACAACGCACGTGACTGGCCGTCTTATGAATTATTAAACTTTTATTGTGTTTGCAAAAACGGAGTCCTATTTCGAAATAGTACTCAATATAGCGAATTGTCTTATTGCTGTTTTATCCGCGTCTATATTTGGGACAATTGGATTTTTAAGCGGTCGAGAGATCGCGACATGCGCGGACGCCATATTTGTTTTTTTTTATTTTAATGTCTATTTATAAATGACAGATGGCGCCAAGGTAAAAAATGTTGAAAATTGCTTTTTGCCCGACTTGGTTACAAAAATACAAAACGTTTCTATTTTTTATTTCGACGAAGAGGATCCTTCAGATGTCTTTTCCTTTTTGAGAAATGAAATGTATACCTAACTACCTATGCTATTAAGCGTTCATTGTAGGTATGTCTTGTTTGCATGCCTTATTTTTGTATGTAATTTGTTGTGACGTTAAATAAATGAATTCTATAAACGTTTATTCAGATACATACTTCTAAACCGTATGAATAATAAATAATACAATTCCTATAGTTCTATGTGTTGCATAAAATTATCAATACGGTAAAGTACAGCAAAAAAACAATTCTCACACTGATTGACAGCCCTACGGCAAGCACAAGGAAATATCTATAGCGCTCCACGATATTCGATACGCAGAAAGAATCCACACTCGCGTTCACGGCATCGTGCCGCGATACGCGCGCGAGTGTGGAGAGGGCGCTTATGACTCAGGAACAAAATATCTGTGCTCATCAATAAATGTCCTACCTGGATTTGAACCCAGGTCCGTCGGCTTAGCAGGCAAGGTCCACAAGATCAAAAAGAAATAAAACTATAACATACCTTAGAAATAGCAGCAGAGAACCCAGCTTGGCAAACTCCGGTCTTCCTGTTCCCATGGCTCGCTGGAATATAAAAAATACAATGAATATTTTGTAAAGTATAAATAAAACATCAAATAGGTCACAGTAGAGGTGCTCTTGCATTGAAGCCCAATCTAAAAATACAAGGAACAATTTAAAACATAAGAAATTAGAATTATACATAAAACTTTGCCTTTGGCTAGTCTGTGGTCAAGAGTAAGCCCATTTATAATAATAAAAAAAAAAAAAAACCTTTTTTTTATAGACTGATCGGCGATTGACTCTAGTCGTACCTGGTGGAAAGTGACGACAGAGTCTAATATGGTGCTCACCGATTCAGTATTAGCCTATTCACTCTTGCTTTAAAGAGACCTGCAAGATCATAGGTAAAACTTTTCTTTCTTTGGGCGGCTTTACACACACAATCTGTATCAACAAATGTGTGTAGATAAAATCTAAAATGTGTAGATAAAAACAAAAAGCCATGACAGGCAGGTACACATTTTTCGACGAAAAATCCTACAACTGCAATATGCGTTAGTAGAGGAACATTGCACAAGACACCAGGGTGGCTAGCGGAATGGCACAATCGCTCACGAAACGCTCACGAAACGAAGCGCTAGTAGATATCTATCTCTATCGCGCTTGCGTATTGGCGCGACAGAGCCAGCGGCGTATCGCTTTCGTTTGGCGTCGGAGAAATGCCATTCGGCTACGGGGCCAGGACGTTACTATATTAAATTTAATAAATTACCTCCAGATTTGAAAACTATTACTACGTACAATGTATTATACGTATAATACAAATTGAAACAGTTTTTATTGAGAGGGTGTTTTTATTCCATAGAGGAAATATTTGATATTTGATTTTAATATGTCTTACTTAAGTGTTGATTTGTCTGTTTTTGTGTAGTTTTAAGTATTTGTTCCTCTTTCTTTTCATGTACTATTTTGTATGTTCAGACACAATGCTATGTTGTTCATGAATAAAGTACTATGACTATGACTAGTAGTTATAGGCTATCAATCAATCAATATGCTGAGGTTAAACCATTTCGTGGCACCTTCTCGTTTTTATGTGTTCTTATTTCTAATACTTTTCTCTTTTGTGTGTTTACGAATAAAATGTATTCTATTCTATTCTAATATTTGTTTTTGTAGTTACTATTTTTTATTATAAAATTGTTCCTTGTATTTTTATAGCTGGGCGATAAGATAGGCGTTCTTCGCACAACATAGACACAATGCTCACATGACAATTTGTGCTATAAATGCATTAGCATAATGCATTTATACATTAGTATAAAGTGTTTTATTTACATGAAATATTTATTCATGGCGGTAACATGGTATCTAAAATGGGATCTGAAAATGGAGATTTAGTGGAAAGTTAAAGGATATAAATAAAGGTTGATGAAATATGGATTGATCTGCCATTCATTACGCAAAAGGACATAGGCGAAATTTTTCAATCTTTTTTTACAGTCACAAAGTTCCACATAGCAATTTATTGACAACCTACCATTTGGTTAAAAATGGCTCATATATTATAGTTTAATATGCTATGTCATTTTCCGTTAAGGCAGTACCATGAACCATGGACATTATAAATGTGTCGAAGTGTACTACGATACGTCCAGGGTGCAGTTATACATCGAACTGTACCTGTCTGTATTACACTCACCCTCATCCACGGTTTTGAAATCTGAACGAACATATAAACACGTCACACATAGGTATATAATACACATGATAAATAAAACATTATATAAAATGATATCCTTTTTATGCTGATGTAAAGTTTTTATGGCTAATCCTAAGTACCTACTTCTAGTAAATCCATACTAATTATTATAAATGGGAAAGTGTGTGTGTCTGTTTGTTTGTCCGTCTTTCACGGCAAAACGGAGCGACGAAGATACGTGATTTTTTATGTGGAGATAGTTGAAGGGATGGAGAGTGAAATAGGCTACTTTTTGTCTCTTTCTCACGCGAGCGAAGCCGCGGGCAAAAGCTAGTAATGTATAAATCAAAATAGTTTGGAAGTAGGATACAATGCGAGTGAGGCATATAAAATCAAAATGAATTTAAAGTGGACCTATAATATAAATAAATTATTAAGACCTCTGTAGCGAAAGGACTGTGACTGAAACTTAAGTAGCAAATAATAAAAATATGTAAGTAAAAGTATATTTATTCTTACATATAAACATTTCACAATAATATTTATATGAAAGGGATTCTTTGTCGGACCCAAACTAGGCTGGGCCTGTATTTTGAAACTCTGGACTGCAAAAAAGTGTGAATGTTGAAATGTAGGTTATTCATTCATTTTTATCTTATTCATACGTTTGTTATTATATATGTCACTTCAATAATAAATATAATATGACATAATAAATATAATACACTGCATATTATAAAAACATTCACAGGTGTTTCAATAGATCTGATATTATATGAATTATTTCATAAAAACTTGTGCTAGATTGAGTTGTTTTCGCAGGTGCAAGATTCTTTTGATATTACATAAATTGTGTCGAAGCGATGCAATAAAAGTACTGAATAATCAGTGAACAACATCGATAATTCAAGTTTTTATACAAATTAATTAACTTTTTTCGCAAAAGCACGAATCGAGTTTCATAAATCAACATTCGGTTCGCCGCAGGCGCACATCATTAAGATATCCGCCATTTTTTATTTCCAGCGTAACCAAGAGTACTTTCGTTGACGCTTTGTAAGCTTGGCACTAAAATGGCGCGGAATTCAAATATTCTATGGAAGCTAAACCTGCGCCCCTACATTTTCAAGTGACACACACACTTTTTAAAATTTTAGGTAATATTTAAATATTAAAAAGTATGAAAATCTCGAAAACCAGGCGACTTTTACTAAACCTTAAAGTCGATTTTCTGGACCAGTATAAGGTACCCTCTTAGTGGTTAAAAGGTTGTCCATTAATTACCAGGCACCCTGTATAACTCCGTATAGACAGATAAATTCTAAGAAAAAAACGTACCTCAATATCATACAGAAAAAGGTACGGCGGCCTAGATGGCATTACACCTTTGGGGTACGCTCAGCTAGACGGCGTTAATATTAATATTTGACATTTTAAAACATATCAAGCTAAGAATATGGGCCAAATTGTCAAAACTGAGGTTCAAAGTTTTAAGCCTGTGTCAAGAGATGGCAGTCTATGCTCTGCCCTACATTTTTCAAATGTGCCGCCGTGTGGTACCACCATCTAAAGCCTGACCAAAAATATATGACTACGCGCCATCTTGTGGAATTTCATTAGAACTATTTTGCTTCATACTATACTGAACGGTCATCCCATACTTCAGAACCAGTGTATCCAGATACGGCGACCTCTTGACAATCCATACTAATATTATAAATGGGAAAGTGTGTGTGTCTGTTTGTTTGTCTGTCTTTCGCGGCAAAACGTAGCGACGTATTGACGTGATTTTTTAAGTGGAGATAGTTAGAGGGATGGAAAGTGACATAGGCTACCTTTTGTCTCTTTCTAACGTGAGCGAAGCCGCGGGCAAAAGCTAGTTGTCATACATTTCTGGGCAGGCTTTATATAGCTCTTCTGTAGTGTCGCGACAGAGCCAGACTGCGTTTCGGTCGCCACGTAGCGTTAACGATTGTCACTTTGGCTAGGCCGGCCTTCCTTAATTAAATCGAACACTGTCGAACTAAGTATACTTTTAACTATATTTTACTTTAAACCCTGTTGTAACAGAATAAGGGAGTGAATTGTGTGGATTTTGGATGTCTTGTTGCCAGTTCACTCAGTTTGGCCATTACCGGCGGAAGTGATACGTATTCGCGCTTCGATCATTTTGCACGCAACAGTGACTTTACAGAATTTGATATTGCTCGATTAAAAGTGGTTGATTTTTATTTCTTTGGATTTATTTGGATTGAGTTTGTTTACTAGGCGTGAGTTTTCTTTTGCTAAACATTGCAATACATAACATAAACCTAAATTTTTGAGAAAACAAGACTCGTCATGTATCAAATGATTGTTTAAAAAGTTGATGAAACTGATGAAATATAACACCATACTATACATTTTGAAACTAGCCCCACGTTGGGCGCCAAAAATTTGGAACAAAGTGTAAAATAATTCAATTCAGGATAATAATGTTTTAATTACAATTTAAAGTATAAAATTAGCCATTCGTCAAGTATTGACTAATTTGAAATGACGATAAAACTAATGAAACATCACACCATCCATTTCGAAACTAGCCCCACGTTGGGCGCCAAAAATTCAGAACATTGTGAAATCATTTCATTTAAGAAATAATGTTTTAAATTTGTTTGAGGTGTGTTGTGTATACTCACGAGTGCGACAGGAAGATAACTCTTTTACATCGCATTTGTCCGATTAGGTGGCGACGAAGCTTCCACAAGATCCCGACAGTTCGCAAGAAGGTTGGGAGCGAGAGAGAGATGGGTGTAGTGTATACTCACGGGTGCGACAGGGTGAGAACTCCTTGACATCGTGTCCGTCTGATGAAGAGGCCACAAAACAGGCACCTACTGGGTCGCGGTGCTGCAGGCGGTGGTTCACGAAAGAGACGTAGCGAGGTGCGCAAGCCTGGGGAAGAAAGAGAGGGAAACATTAATATTGCTGAAGCAATTGACGACCGGTCTGGCTCAGTTGGTAGTGACCCTGCCTGCTAAGCCGCGGTCCTGGGTTCGAATCCCGGTAAGGGCATTTATTTGCGTGATGATCACAGCTATTTGTTCCTGAGTCATGGATGTTTTCTATGTATATAAGTATGTATTTATCTATTTAAGTAAGTATATCGCCGCTTAGCACCCATAGTACAAGCTTTGCTTAGTTTGGGGCTAAGTTGATCTGTGGTGTCCCCAATATTTATTTATTTAAATTATAACCCCAATTTTAGATAACTAACGGGTTAAAGGCATAAGTTCGCATTCGCATACATTTTTAGTGTTTTCTATTTCTATTTTGATTCACTACTAGTATTATACATTTATAAAGTTCATTAGTTGTATAATTAAATCAAATTATACCACAAATTAAAAAAATACACACATTACACTACATAATACCTCTACATACTCGTATCAGTGGTAAAACACAGATATTTAATTCAAATTATACAATAAATTAAAAAAATACACACATTACACTACATAATACCTCTACATACTCGTATCAGTGGTAAAACACCGATATTTAATTCAAATTATACAACAAATTAAAAAAATACACACATTACACTACATAATACCTCTACATACTCGTATCAGTGGTAAAACACAGATATTGTTTTTTTAAAGCATGTCGGATCTTATCAGATGGCAGTCGCTTTCGTAAAAACTGGTGCCTATGCCAAATCTTGGGATTAGTTGTCAAAGCGGACCCCAGGCTCCCATGAGCCGTGGCAAATGCCGCAAGAAGGATGATGATGATATTGAATATTATTTACAGTTTAACACCTTTCATAAATTATCTTCCTTAATCTAATTTCTACTAAAATGTCTTCAAAGAATCTCCGTTTATAGTTTCTTGGAACCTAACCTAACATAAAGCATACTCATATAGCATTACGTTATAAATAATATTTAGAATCATCCCCAAAGATTTACAGCTAAAAGAGTAAAGCAAACGATAGAGTTACACTGACCTTTGGGATTATGGCTTAATGGTGTGAGATTATTATAACGCCCGATTCAGAATTAAGAATTTGTTAAGATTTAGATCTGGTTTTGATACAACCTTGACGCTCGTTTGAATTTTACTAACTTTTGTACCGACTCCTCTATGAAAAAAATCATCAAATCGAGTGATATTTAAGGTCGCATAAATATAAGAGAAAAAATACCTCATTGACAAAAACTTCATGTTTACCGTACTTTTGTTTATACGGGCAGGCAACTAACACATATACGGGTGAATCAACTTTTTCTTGCCTGTTATTGCCACGGTTACGGTCTTCTGAGTCACGCTGGTTTTATGAAAAACTATGCTACTTACATGTATGGATGACCAATTGTAGCTTGCAAGTTTTACCTCGTACAAACAAAGTTATGTACTTATGTAAGTTGAAATTAACAAAAAGTTTGTAAAAATGCTTGTAATCAGAATCGGTGTCAGTATCACTGACCTTCAAGATTATTATTTTTAATAGTTCCAGTTATGGTTATCTCCGGAAATAACATCCGTCATTTATGAACCCGGCTAATCCTGACTGATCCAGGAATAACAAACGCTGGGGCGAGATAATCCTTTGGTTAGGGTTGACACACGCCGCTTCATTTGAATTCTCTAATCCATGTACAATACAATAGTGTTACACTATTTATTTATTGCGTTTATTAAATTGGTTGGATTTGTTTTAATTGTGGAAATATTAATTCATTTATGTAAGAGGTGTTTCCTTTATGTATAATTTTCGTTACTGAACGAGGTGTAAAAAAATAAGAGGTCCAGTTTATTGCATTAATATTTTCGTGTAGTAAGTAGGGTATTCATTTTTGTAACGTTTAATAGTATGTACTTACCAAAAGATAAATAATAACTTAAAAAAGGATAACTTTAAAAAACAACAACAACAATAGAACAATAAAAGATAACTTTCCTCTTTTAAATCCTGATAGCCATATATTATATTTAAATAAAATGTGTCCATGCCACCAAAGAAAAAGCAAAGGATTCTTTTTTTATAACATTAACAATTTCAATTGTTGGTGTACAGCAAAATGTCAATGTAATCTATTGGTTCTAAAGTTATCTGTACTATAAGTGACAACCCTAGAAACCCCTGCAGCAAATGAAATGAAAACAGTCCCAGATGCGCGTGCGCGAGTTAATAAAGAACAGCTAACGAGTGTTATGAACAACAAACGCCATCTGGCGGAAACACGCGCACTTCACACGTCTTCAGGTGAGCCTTGTGTAGTATACAACTATTATATGTAGTACACTAGTATAGTAGAAAATAGTACTATAGTACAAAATACACGATTCCCTCTACTGAGACTGAATTTCCTAATGATTTTGCTGTTTAGTACATTTTAGTACACTACAGACACGAAAGATAACAGAAGCGAGAACCCGAAAAATTAACTGTTTTCATATTCAGAATGTAGATTAAGGCTTAAAGTTTAAGTAATTAAAACAATATTTTTATTGAAATTTCATGCTTAATTATTATCGTTATTATAAAACTGACAACGAGTTAATTTTTTGTTAACAACTGACACTATTCGTAGGTCCCAAGTCCCAACCCAATTTCTGAAAATGTCTAAGTAGCTATTTTGTCAAAATTGAAGAATGCTGACCACGATTTATTACATAAGCAGACGCTGTAACTTACATTTAGATAAATAAGCGATCTCATATGAGGTAGGTACTTAAAAGGAATGTGTAATATCAATATTGCAGTGCGTATGAATCATATCGCCATCTTTAGCAGTTCGCGTCGAATTTGTTTCGAAACCGCAACTTTCTTAAAGAGTCTTTGTAAGTTTGTATGATCAATACGGATCTTTGTTGACTCAGCTTGAGTCATCGCTGCGTTTACTTCATAAACGAATAAATATAATACTTTGTAGTTTTAAACACACTTTATCTTATAAGAAATGCTTTGTGAGTTACGTACAGTTATATGTGGATGCTGATAAGCAACAATGTGTCAACCCACACGCCAACCATTTTGAGAAAATGGCGTCTAAAGATTTTTTCATCATTTTTTTGTGTTTCTCTTAAAAAAAATTGTTTTTATATAGATTGTTGTGTTTTTCAGCTATAATACGTTCAGTAGTAGTGATTATTGTAGCTTAATTTCAAAACAAACTTCAATTTGACGAAATAATGCCCTTTTCTTTTATTGCGAATTGTTCGACGACGTCAAACTCTTTCAAGACTGTGTTATGATACTTAACCCACTTTTGCTAATTGTTTAAAAATATCTATGAGTCTTAAATAAACATGTTAAAGCACATAAATTGTTGTTGTAAAATACTCTACCTATGCATATTTTTAACTTTATAAGTGTTAAGTAACATATCAGTCATGGTCACTTATGTTATTAGGTATGCAGAAATCAATACATTATTTATTAACCAAACCTTTTAATGATTTTTCTACTCCCGAACTGTTATTCGTCATTTACAGGATTGTGCGTATCGAAAAAACTGAAAACGCATTGTTTGGTTCTGTAATCATGGCAACGCATTGCATTAACGATACTGCGTGCGTGCGCGGGAAGGCTTTGGGCAGCTGAGCTGACAGTGCAAACCTTTGCAATACAGGAAACAGTGTGAATTTCGCGAGAATTATTAAAAAAAAACTATTAAAAACTAAGTGCATGGTCGTTGTAAAAGTATTCTATGCAATGGTGTTTAACTGACTCCAAAATACTCGTGGAAAGTACGCCACTCATATTTCTTGACCTCCTTTAAACGCCTGTTGAATAAAATACTATAAATTAACTATTAGAGTAATGATCATTTCTAGACACATATTTAAATTATCTGTGCTTTTTCAACAAAAAATCGTTACAAAAACCAAATAATCATCTTTAAAAAAAATAAACTACTTATCTAAAATATACAACAAAATTTTTTTTTACGCTAAGAAATAGACTAAGTCATTTAAATTATGAATAACTCATGACTTGTACAAGAACAAAACATAAAATATCTTTAACAAAATAATAAACTACCATTCAGTAAGTATTCAAAAATCAAACAATATTTTTATGCATACATTAACACGTCTTAATGTAATTAGTAATTATAAAAAAATAGTAGCTTATATTAGATTTTTATATAAACACGTACTTGTAAAAAATGTTTGCAAATTATAATAACGAATATGTATATTCATGACTTAAAATGTTCAATTTCGTACTGAATTTACCATTCATGTGCAAAAATATACTAATGGACTAAGTCATAACTTATTCAAACATAAATTAATATGAACAGTTATATTTTACAATATAGTGTCATGGTACTTACACCAAAAACGAACAATTTATGACCCGAATATAATTTAACAATAATGACTTATGTTTTATAACACAGGTCGTAGCATAAAACAACGAATAAAATATCATTTTGGAATAATCATTCAAGTCTCATAGTGGGTAACTATGTCAGTTTTTGCGTTTTGCAAGAATGAGTCAAGTGTAAAAAAATCGTTGAGTCAACCCTCATAACACATTATTGTAATTTAAATATATCTTCTGCCAATTACTATAATAAGTTAAGGTTCTTGACACATTAATGCAAAACAGGCAACACACGATAAAGGATTTGTGTTAACCTATTTTTTTACTTTTGGGATAGTGAAAATTTTCAAAATGAAAAGGTCATTTTTGCAAATAGAAGTTTAAAAATCCAGCTATAACATGGCATTAAAATCTCATTTTTTTAGTTTTTGTGGGTTGACACATTATTGCTTATCACCATCCATGTGAGAGCAACATGGTAATTTGAAGGGCTTAAAATGTAGGCTCTGGAGTTCCAAACCTATTTATAACTACAGCCATCTAATGGTAGATTCAGGATCAAAAATGTACTACTAGTCTAATATTATTCTCAAATAGCTTAAATATTTAATACAACTGTACAAAGATATATGGCTATGTATATGAATATACAATAAATACCTATAGGCCCAAAAAATATTTTCGGTAACTTCGATATTTCGGTTTATTTCACATTTCCCTATTCTTTGTCAACGTAATTTTGGGCCACCCTGTATTTATATTTTACATTCGCGAACAGATCCTTGGTACTTGTAAGTCATGGACCCGATCTAAATTAAATCCTCTTGAAGTCTCAATTGCAGTAACCAGTTGCGAAATGGGTACAACTCATAAAGGAACTGATAAGTCGGGAATGTCTTATTATGATACTGTGTGGGAATGTACAGTGCTTTTAAACGAGAACTAAAATGATAGTTTATAAACTTTATTCATAATAATCATCATATAAAGACTATGTAGTAACTACCATATTTTAGTTATTGTTTAAAAGCAAATATGAATGCTGACAAACAGTCTTATGCCGATACAGTAGGTATGGTAATTGATAATAGGTAAATCATACAGAAAAGTTTGATGAAAATCTGTTTTCAAACGTCAAATAATCATAAACGAAATAAAATTCATAAGGTTACCCAAGAAAAGTTATAATATAGCGCTCATTTATATGTGGTCCATAATATTATGGATACTGATATGGATTACCAATTTATTTAACTTTCAAAAAAAGATCTCTCAAGGAGTACTGAGTACTGTAGTACTATTCAGTAGGTACTTTATATTTTTGGCATTTTGATAAACAAGAGATAGGAAGTATGTCTAAATGCCTGTCTCTAAACAACCCGTTATTTCTGGCCACAATATAATTCCTGGAATTTGAATGTGTTCCCGGTCGTTCTAATTCTTAGAATCGTGTGAGACGTGACAAAATTAACTGGTAATTAAAACGTTTCCGCATATCAAAGGCTTATCATTAAACTGCAGGTTTATGAAATAGAACCGATCACTTAAGGCTGCTTTCAAAAAAAACGTCAAAATAATGTAAAATTGATAGTTTTAGTCGGTGAAATACTACACTTTCCATTATCCAATAGATTTATTTAATTCAAGTTCCAGTTAGAGCATCTTATTATCTTGATTTTTATAAGACTGGATTTTTGAAAACTAACTCACTAAATTAATTATGAGTTTTTCTCTAATGCACGTTTAGAAAAACGCACGTATAGAGCTGAATCAGTCGATCTTATTTGTAAAATTTGGACAATTTTGAATATTAAAACGGGTAAATTTATAATTCGTATATCCTGTACCACAATCATTTCAGACTAGATTTTTATTTTAAGTTTTTGAAAAAGAGTAAACTAGCCTAAGGCGAATTCAATTTTTTTCAGAAATTAACTAAAATTAAGTGACAATTTCTTTGAAAATCTACATCACATCGAAGTAAGTTTTGTACTAAATTAATCTGCAACGTTTACTTAAATTGCTGTTATGCCTTAGTGATTATAAATTACTATTATTGATTTTTGCCAATTTTTTGAAAACGAGCCTTCACCGGTACAATTATTACCACTTTTGGACATTTTCTCATATTTTGTTAGATCAAGTAGAAAAAGTCCTGTAATGTGATATATATTTATAAACTACTCGCAAATCCCTTTAATTTGATACCACACACGGTATGATCAAGCGCTCGGTTGCGATTTCACTATTTTTAACACGAAAGCCCTCTTAATATAATGTATCAAATGAGAAGTTCTTTCTGCACTCGTTGGTGGAGTAAAGCCATTCTTTTCTTTCGAGATCCATCTCTTTTTGCGCCAGAAAATGAGTCTTTAACCGTCCCTTTTTTTCTTGAAGTCGTAAAGGATTGAACAAACACAAGAAACAGAATATAGCCTAGACTCTAGGCCCTAGAGAGATAGGTATCTAATCTGAAGCAAGGAAAAAAATAGATTTAGTCTTTAAGTATAAAAAAAGAAATTGATGCACAAAGAACTAGGTACGGAAATCAACCCTCCTTTTTCTGTCATACATTTTAGTTGGTTTATATAATGATAGATACCGAATACATATCCCATTTCCCGATTTCAAGACATCTATTATATTTAACAGATGATAAATCTAACAATTGTGCTGACAAACGATGCCAATTGTGCAAAAGAAAAAATCAACACTAACGGTCAACGAACGAAACATGACTCACGACCAATAAAAACTAACGTCGTATAAGCGAATTAGACGCGTATAATCAAACGAAATAAGAAGGTCAAAGGCGTGAAAACACATCACAGTATTCCAAGTATTTTAGACTTGGTGGCATTATGTGAGTCACAGGTGACCGGTGCAGTGAATCATTGTGTAATTAGTGTGGATGATTGGTTGATGAGATTTGCATTGGGAAATGTAATAAAACCTGTGCGTGAGAAAGATGTAAGGATGTAGGTGCCGTAAATCCTTCTTTATTGAATATAATAATTGATCTACCTTGATAAATTCAATCGGAAATTAGCAAAAAAATAGTCAAGGGCACTTTAAGCGTTTAATTGTAATACCTATGTCCTAGGTATACCTACTTGAAAAAAAAATGTTCTATACCCTCCTGGGTCCCTCGCACGAGTACATAAGGTTTGAACTTTTACAGGAATAAAAGAAAGTTCTAAATTCAAAAGCACAAAAATTTGCCAGGGTTCCAGGCTACACCGTCTCTGGCTTGCTTGGTTTCAAATAGCAATAAATAACACAATTTAATAAGCACTCGAGAATTCAAGGATGTTACAGTTTTCTGGCCATGTTCTAAAAAGGGTTCGCTTGAACCATTAGGCTAATCAATCAATCAATCAATCAATCAAAATATTCTTTATTCAAATAGGCTTACAATAAGCACTTTTAAATTGTCAACAGTGTACAATATTCATCTTATTCTAAATATCAGAGCAATTTATTGGTGCAATAAACAATATTGTTTTAAAACTACATTGATTTAATAAAATGATATCAATCTAAATTGTATAAAAAAATACTAGTATAAAAACTTCTAGAATAAATTCTAAATGTCAAAAAAATTGTGTAAAAATACATTGAATTATCAATATCATCATTAATAAGCTATATAATTAATGGTTTTCAGCAATACTTGTATCCCACAGTGTTTCATCATTCATGTAGTCTTGTGTGCTATAGTAGGCTTTAGAGATCAGTATACGCTTTACATAATGTTTAAATCGATTAAAAGACAGTTCAGTGATGGCATTAGGAAGTTTGTTATAAAATCTTACACAATTACCCATGAATGATTTTTTAATTTTATGGAGCCGAGTGAAGGGCACTGCAAGCTTATGCTTATTTCTAGTGTTTATATTATGTACATCACAGTTTTTCTTAAATTTACAAATGTTTTTATGTACATACATAATATTCTCATAAATATATTGACAATGCACTGTCATTATATTAATGTCCTTAAACTTATCTCTAAGTGAGTCTCTATGGTTCATTTTGTATATTGCTCGAATAGCCCTCTTCTGCAGAACAAATATGGTATTTATCTCTGAAGCACTGCCCCATAGTAAAATACCATATGACATAATGCTGTGAAAATAACTAAAATAAACTAATCGAGCTGTTTCCACGTCTGTTAACTGACGGATCTTGCTCACTGCAAATGCTGCAGAGCTCAGTCTATTCGAGAGGGTAGCAATATGGGGACCCCACTGAAGTTTAGAATCTAAAGTTATGCCAAGAAAAACTGTACTATCTACCAGTTCCAATTCCTCATCCTTCACAACGACACTTGCTTGTTCATTTTTAGCATTACTCGTTACAAACTTAATACATTTAGTCTTTTTCTCATTTAACAATAAGTTATTAACACTAAACCAATTAACTACTTCGGAAATAGCATTGTTTACATTTTCACAAGTTTGTTGCTGACGTTTGACTTTGAAAATAAGGGAAGTATCATCTGCAAACAATACTATATCATGGTGGGTCTTTACAAGATATGGCAGGTCATTAATGTAGATAAGGAACAGGAAAGGCCCCAATATTGATCCCTGCGGTACACCCATAGAGACTAGTGACCCCGGTGAGCGCTGTCCATTCACGTCGACCCTTTGTATTCTATCGTGTAAGTAAGATTTGACTAAATTCAGTGCCGATCCTCTCACTCCATAGTAGTGCAATTTCCTGATCAGTGTTTCATGACAGACGCAATCGAAAGCCTTAGATAAATCACAGAAGATACCCAAGGCATCCTGTGACTCCTCCCAGGCATCGAAAATCTGTTTGATTAGCTCAACACCAGCGTCGGTTGTTGAGCGACCCCGTGTAAAACCAAATTGTTTATTGTGCATTAGATTATTGATGTTAAAATGTTGCAATAGCTGAAATAACACTAACTTTTCAAAAATTTTGCTGAATGTCGGTAACACTGATATCGGTCTAAAATTAGTGGGGTCGGATGTGCTACCAGATTTAAATAATGGAATGACTTTACTGTGTTTCATAAGATCAGGAAACTCACCACAATCAACACTGTTATTAAAGATAACTACCAAGTCAGGCGCTACAATTTCTATTAAAGATTTAACACCATGGACAGAGACTCCCCAAAGGTCACAAGTTTTTTTAACATTAATTGATTGAAATGCCTTAATTATATCTGAGGTACTAACATGTTCAAATACAAGGTCTCTACTACATTCTGTGACATTATCTTCTAACAATGTAACGGCAGATGCAGGTGATGAATTTAAGTGCCTAGTTGTGGAAACTGGTATATCAGTGAAGAACTTTTCAAATTCTGTTGCTACTTCTAAATTGGAATCTACAATTTTGCCATCAATTTTTAATTTCAGTTCATTTGTTCTTTGCTTTGATCGACCAGTCTCCACGTTAATTACTTTCCACGTTGCTTTAATTATATCGGAACTACTTTTAATTTTCTTGCTTAAATAATTACGTTTAGCGGTATGACAATCTAATTTAAACTGTTTCGAAAATTGTTTGACATGTTCTTTAAATTCATCACTCGTATTAAACCGCCGTTCCTCATACAAGGCATACAATGCACGTCTTCGTTGATGTAACTCTGCAGTTGCCCACTCACTAAAAACTGATGCATCACTAACCGTGACCGTTTTTGTTGTAAATATCGTATTATAATTTTCCATATATGTGTGAAAGAATGAATTATACATATCATTAGGACTCATGTTTGGAGACAGAACGGGTAGCGCCTGAACTAAACTCTGTTTCATTCTTTCCACGCGGTCCGAGGTTACTGGTACAAAAGTTATCTGTTTTTTCAAGGTATTTTTCCTAGCAGCTTCAAATACCATTAATTGACCTAAATGGTCGGACTCTAAATTGCTGATTACATTTTTTGTAATAGGAAAAATATCTGTGAAAATATTATCTATACAGGTTGCACTAGTAGCAGTCACTCTAGTAGTAAAGTATCATTCAGGAATGCAGAGGACGCTGGTTCGATCTCGGGCTTAGGGACTTAAGCGCTTTTTATTCATTTCATGACATGTTTTAATCAAAACTGCAAACTATGTTCAACACTTAAAACAATGCCATCCACCGTTACTTAGCACACAGACAAGATTTATCACCATTCCATTGTAGCTTCTTACAAAAAGCTCATAAAATGCGACGTTCTCAATCAGAGAGTACCACATCATTGTCGCTTGCCAGAAGCTCTGACAGTTTATTCGTATGAAGACAAGCATTTCAAATTTATAATGTGGTATCTTTGGCGAGGTAGCGTTAAGAGCGTGTGACTTTCAATCCGCGGGTTCGAACGCCAGCTCGCAACAATTACTTTATTGGAACTTATGTGCAAAATGTCATTCGATATTTGCCAGTCGATTTCCGGTGAAGGAAAACATCGTGAGGAAACCAGACTAACCCCTATAAGGTCTGGTTACCCTTCGGGTTGAAAGGTCAGATCGGATGGTAGTCGCTTTCGTAAAACTAGTGGCTACGCCAAATCTTGGGATTAGTTGTCAAGACCCCAGGCTCCCATGAGCTGTGGCGAATGCCGGAATAACGCAAGGAAAATGAATGTGGTACCTTTATCTCGAGAACGTCAAACTCTCATCGTAAACCACAGCCGTAACTCATAATCGAATGTTGCACAATGTTTGGGCAATTGACAGTCGTTCCATTTACGAGAATAGCTTTCCCATGCGTACGCGCACTGGACGAAGTGGGTCAGCCCGTTCAAGGGATTGAATGGGTCGAGTGCTTTTTCAGTTCGTTCAATAGGTACTTATTCGGTTCGAGTAGTTTTTCTTTTATTTTTCTTCTTCCTTGTTATCCTGGCATTTTGCGACGGCTCATGAGATCCTGTGGGCCGCTTTGGCAACTTCCAGGTAGTGGTTTTGGTACTCGTTTTTTAACAAAATGAGTGTCTGACCTTCCATAAAGTTCAGTGGCGGCTGGTGAAAATTTCTGCTAGGCAACACTGAGCAAAAGGAAACCTACCTCAACATTAGGTACTTTACTAGTAATCAATTTTATTGAAATGAAATGAAATGAAATGATGATAAAGTATAAGGCAGGTAAGAGAATCGAGTTTTCTCATGACATTTCCCTTTACTGAGAAACGACTCGTAAATAAATTTCATAAACTAATTGATACGAACCCGAGTAACCCTTTTTTGAACCCGCAACCTCCGGATTGAAAGACCCACGCTCTTACCGCTAGGCCACTAGCTTCATGAGGAAACCGGACTAATATAGGTTTCTGAAACAGATCCTGTACCTACACTTTTAAGAAGAATTCACGCTAAAATGGTTTTTCTATTCTAGAATTTTATAGATTACATGATACCCGATAGGTACCCTATACAAGATTCCAAAAATCTGGATGGCCACATTCATTTGCTGATTTGCGGCAAGACTGCAGTCGACGTACACGTACCTTTATAGATATAGATATCGTTTCATCTGGATAACTTCAATATGTAATAAAATATCCCGACACAGACTTAAACAAATTGTATAGGCAATAAATTCAGAAACAGTAACCTCGTTTCTCTGATACTGTAACTCGACAATGTACGCGAATTCCTGAATATACCGCCGTTTCAACATAACTTAGGACTCCGAAATGCATAACATAAATATAAAATGGAGGCAGGAGACTAGGCTTAGGAGACTACGCTGGTTTAGCTGGATTTCGTTGGTGATAATAACGACGATAGGTATGTTTATGTATTATTTAGTTCCTTTCGTTTTCAATGATGTTTTTGAATCTGACCTCAAACTTACAGGCTGTATTGAACCCTTAAGTATAAGGAGAAACTTCGCCTTCTTATGTTCTATCGCTTGTACAATGGGTTGTGTTCTGAGAAACTGTTTGACATGATGCCAACGTCCACTTTTCATCATTGTACCGCTCGCCATCGACAGGGCGCTCATCCACACACCTTGCAACCTAAATGGTCGCGTACCGTGCGGTTTCAGAGGAATTTCCTCCCGCGGATGCTCCGGCTGTGGAATGAGCTCCCTGCCGAGGTATTTTCGTTGATTTTCTGTTCGTTAAATTCGTTAATTTTATACCTAAATAATTTTAAGCAACGCGTTTTTGTGATATTTATACCTTCCTAAACTAAGTCCTAAATCTGAATGTGACGTCACACTAGGGTAGGGTGTAGTTTAGTGTGACGAAGTGTGACAAGGGGGGAGGGAGGGGTAAAAAGTCATGAAATTGGTGTGATGTAATTAATGGATGAGCCCATGTCACGGGACGCGTTATACTCGTAACATTATTGTCGTTGCCATTTTCATACCCAATCCGGAACATTTTTGTCTTTTGACACAGGCCTCCTAAGTATTTTCCTCGTAATTTAAGCGCGAATATGTCTACGTCACTCTCGTGGTAAGGCTACTAAGTAACGCACTGCTATCTATGGCTACAAGCGACGCAAGCGCACGTCACTAAGTAGAATGCGGTGTTCGCGCGAACACTGATTTATCGCGCGCGATCGGACACCGACGCGACGCAATTTACGCGATGCCATGGGATAAGGGAACAGATACCATAGATAGCGTAGTGTTACAAGCACATTGTTCTTAATGTACCAAGCGCGGATCCAGCTTCGTGCCCAGGGGGGGGTCACGTGGTAAAGGCCCAGGCCTCGGAGGGGGGGTCACGTGGTCTATTTGTATGGCCAACCTAGGCTCCAGGGGGGGTCATGACCCCCATAACCCCCCCCCCTGGATCCGCGCATGTAATGTACTAGATATTGGGACAGAAGGAAGCAATTTTCACTACTATAGAGTTTACTATAGAGTAAGTACATTATTATTATTATTATAATTACACTTATACAATACAATTAATGCGCCAAACGGGAATGACCAGTTTGTTGTCGCCGCGCTCAGTTCTAACTTCAATCTTTACTGGTTGATAGGTAACTGGACACTCTGTTTAATAATGCAAACATTGTAAAAGTGCTATTCCCGAAAAGTTTGTACATTTGGATCACGTCTCCGTTTTGGATAAAAATTGATAGGCTAATAGAGTCCATGATGCTGAGCAAGATCCACTAGGTTTCCCAAAATCTGATCTTGCTCAGCATCATGGACTTTATCAGCCTATCAATTTTTATCCAAAACGGAGACGTATTCTAAATCTTCAAATTTAATGGGAATTGCACAAAATATGGAAAAAATGGACCAGTTAGCCAGTTACACTTGCCCCGCAATCGAGATTTGCCCCGCTGTACCTTACATAGATCAATACAAAGTAGTCGCGTTAAAAATATTCCATCAACGGTACGTGCCTTTTAAAACGCCGCACATACCGGTAAACCTTACCATAGTGGACGCAGTTAATTTACTAGAATCTCACCTCCCATTTAGGAGGTGGGTAAAAAGCGGGGCCGTTACGATCCGGATCTACGCGGGGCAAAACATACGCAGGCGATATGTGTAAGGAGTGGGGTCAGTTATTTAGAATAGTGAATTGTCGGGTAGCCCTTCTCAGTCCTGCGGGCGTAGGACACTGGTTCGATATATTACGAAACATACAGGTTGCGAGAAGAGGGTAATTTGTGTCAAACTTTTTTTGGCCAATCGATCCCATTACCAACCGGATTGAAAGGTTGTATGTTGTATAAATAAATAACTATTATTGTAAATAAATAAATATTATAGGACATTCTTACACAGATTGACTGAGCCCCACGGCAAGCTCAATAGGGCTTGTGTTGTGGGTACTCAGATATATATATACGAGTATATATACTTATATACATAGAAACCATACATGACTCAGGAACAAATATCTGTGATCATCACACAAATACATTGCCCTTACCGGGGTTCGAACCCGGGACCGCGGCGTAGCAGGCAGGGTCACTACGCGCTAAGCCAGACCGGCAGTCATAAATCAGTGTATGTAACCAAAAAACATCAAAGTGTAGCAGAGCGCCAAAATTATTAAAGAAAATAAGATCTACTTAAACATGCCGACCAAGATCTTATAAATCCGCGCGCATCCTATCGTTTTTCTCCCGCTAATTACACGTCCGTTACAACGGCAGAGTACGTAGCCAAATGCACTAAACGCTCATGATAATATAGTCTGTTTCGTAGCTATCTATCTCTATCGCTCTTGCGTATTGACCCTATCGAGCTAGACTGCATTTCTGTCGGCGTTTGGTATCGGCAATTGCCATTCGGTGCAGATCCTCCTAGGCCTAGATGAATGACAATGACGCTAGATTCCGATCGCAACGCAATCTGACTCTGTCGCGCCAACAGTCCTATAATTTAGATAGTGTCTTAGTGATGTGGGTCAGTAGTGACCCTGCCTGTTAAGCCACGGTTCTTCACGGGTTCGAATCCCGGTAAGGGCTTTCATTTATGTGATAAGCACTCCTGAGTCATGGTTTTCTATTTCAGTATGTATGTCGTCGCTTAGCACCCATAGTAAAAGCTTTGCTTATTAGTTTGGGGCTATGTTGATCTGTATAAGGTGTCCCCAATATTTATTTATTTTATTTTTATTAAAATAAAACGTTTATTCGCTTATTAATTTCGCTTACGCTTATCACCTAATATTTTCATCATCTTACTTCTATGGTCGCGCAAATACGGACCGGACGAGCGATAGAGGTAGCCAGCGATACTATCGTAAACATTTGTACATGTGGTTACGCACCCATGATACGTATTGGGACTCCTCCGTAGCAGCGCGACAGAGCTAGACAACGTTTTGATCGGCGTCTAGCACCAACGATTGCCACTTGGCTAGGCCGGCAGGTCCGCCGCAAAAGGTCCGTTTTTTCGCCCGCAGTAGGTACTCAATGGAGAGAGTGCCGCAAAAGGGACGTTTTTTCACGTAACTGTAGTGCCGGATTAGGAGAAACCGTTACCGGACTTGCGATTTTATCCGTACAACGGTTGTCCGAGTATGTTTCTGTTTATTGAGTTGTTTAGAGGAAAATAGATTTTCTTTCTGTCATTAACTAATAATAAATGTAGAAAAGAGTGTAAAAAAGAGGAAGTTCGAAACTAGTGGCGATAAATTGACATGACTAGGGTTGCAAAAAAACGGTTCTTTTTCTGGCTTGAAAAAAAAACATGAAATAAAACCTTGAAAAAAAAACAGAGAGGACGAAATCTCAAAATTTGCAAAACAGTTAATACTTTTATATAGTTTTTTAGACTTTATGTTAACTATTAAACGATTTTAATTTAATAACTTTAATTTCAGCAGGGCAATCATGGTCGCGCGATAAACGATAAAACATCGGGCCGTCCCTATCGCACTATTTGTAAGTGCGATGGGGACGGCCAGATGTTATATCATTTATCGCTCCACCATACTTGCCTGCCTGGTTTTATAAAACTAACATTTGTGTTAATCTGTAGTTGTCGGTATTTACTGTTGGCAACACCACCGCCTCTCCACGCTCCACGCCGCATCGGGGATTCCCCAATAAACGTTTTGCATAGGTACTGAATGTTTATCGAATTAAAATGTACGTTATTGTTATTGAAACGTTACAAATCACGAAAAACCGTTACTGTCGTATTACTTGTTCATCTGAAAAAAAAAACATATTGTATTTAGAAAAAAAACGTACTTGGTTTTTTTTTTTCATAATTCTGTTTACAACCCTAGACGAATTTCCTTTTCCCACGTGTATTGTGCGATTGCGACGCTTTTCAGTACCGATGGCCCACTAAAGTTTCGACCTTACAAGAAATTAACCCTTTGCACATTTGTGTCGATTTAAAACACTTCCTTCGGTTGTATTTTAATTAATCGCTTCTCGTTTCCTCTTTCCCGCGCTTGTATCGAAATGTACTATTACCTAATAATTAAAAGTCATCATAATTAATTTTCTATATTATTTAAATTAAATTAAAACGATAGCATCTTCAATGTTAGTCAATTATTTATAGGCATAACATTATATTAAGTACATGTCTTTAAAGCAAGAGTAAATAGGTATCTCATAGGTAAGCGTGCTCCACCGTAGACCGCATCATCACTTACCATCAGGTGTGATCGTGGTCAAACGTCTACCTATTCATACTAAAAAAAGTCACAGTTTTCGGTGTCTTTCAACCACTTAAACTGCCAAGAGTGGCACTGAAACTTGAGTAGCTTCATGTGCTATGTATATAAAACCCCTTTAGGCCCTTTATTATGGGATACAACCCGATGTTATCTTTACTTTTATATCACGAAGAACAAATAAATACCTATAATTACACCAAGGAAACAATGGAAATCGCCTTTTATTTCAAATTAGCAAGCTATCTGTATCTAGGAGCGATCTCACATGAATTCTATTAGAACAGCAATAAGGCGTGCGTCTACCGGTGACCCGGCGTCATTCACTAACCACACAGAGTATTCGCTCAATACTAACCAATATCAAAACACCAGAATATAGGTAAAATTAAAATTTTGAAAAAGCGCCGCCATAGTGGACCGAGTTTCATGGCTGACACTTCCGACTAACTCGGCTTTCAAACAAAAAAAACTAAATTTAAATCGGTTTATCCGCTTTCGGGAGCTACGATGCAACAGACAGATAGACAGACACGTCTGACTTAACAACGTCGTTTTTGCGTCGAGGATTAAATAGTACTTATATAAGAAAAGCAGTCCCTGAAATAGACATGAATATGGTGCGTGCTGCGATAGACGACAGGCCGCGGCGTTTATTGGCCTGTATTAAAAATAATGGAGGCCATTTTGAATAATTTTAAGTTATATTTATTCTCTATTAAATGTACTTTAAATTGATATATAATTTATTAAAAACTGATTGGTACTTTTGTTTTTATCATTATTTTTATTTGTGACAGAACTTTAGGGTCGATTAAGTACTTGTAAATATCCTAAAAGTCCTTTGGCTCGCATTAAACTGAGGAACGGACAGTCAATGTCTGTTTATTGTTTATTTTGTTTATTATATTGCATAAAATTAAGTTAGGGGGGGCGCCTAACACTAACACTAATTTAATATCGCCCGTAGTATGTTCGGTGGAAAACGCACCCTTCAAAAACTTCAAAAGCACGTTCCCATCTTAGACGCCAACAGCACGCTTGCAACCCTACGTTGCAGGAGTCCATAGGTGAGGATAATTGTTTAGGTGCTCATCAGGGGAATCATCTAATCTTTTGCTTCCAGGTGCCGTAGCCGAATGGCATTTCTGCGATGCGAAACGAAAACGAAACGCCGCGAAAGGTAGTCTGGCTCTGTCGCGCCAATATGCAAGAGCGATAGAGATAGCTATATCTATGAGCGTTTCGTTTCGTGAGCGTTTGTGCCATTCGGCTACGTACCCTGATATCATAAAAAACAAGGCCACTTTCGTATTGGTATTAAAACTACCCGCGTACTATTAGAAAAGCAATTCATACAAACTACATAGGACATTGTGGGAAACCTAGTGGATCTTGGTCAGCATCATGGACTCTATCAGCCTACCAATTTTTATCCAAATCGGAGACGTGATCCAAATGTACAAACTTAACGGGAATTGCTGAGGAATACTACACAACCTAGGGTCGGTCGTAACTCAACCCGATAGTATCGGCATTAGCGCGAACAGATCTCTATCCCACGGTATTGTAGAAACGTCGTAGCTAATAGGAACCTTGTATGGACATAAGACGTTTTGGAATAGAGTAGCACCGTGGGTTCTTAATACATTCCTGGGTTGGAATTGTGAACTTGTGATTTTCTGAGACTACTTAAACAGTCATATAATGGATTAACTATAAAGTGTGGATAGCTGGAAAACTCTAATGGCGGAATATGACTTACAGATAATTTTCCTTTTATTTTAGTAAATTTGAAGTTTCAACACAGAATATATAGTTAATAGTACAAGTACAGAAGGCTCACTCCTTTGATGTTCACAAAATGCCACCATTCTAAATTCTTAACTACTTACATTAACAAAACGGACCGCACGCGAGCTGCCGACATTGAATTTTATTGCGCCGCGCGAAGGTCGTTTCTGACTGGACCGCGAACTCGCGGCCCGGCCGCCGACATGTACTATCAGTAATCGGCGAATTTATCAATGAATTCATTCATAATTTCTCCATGCACTTTTGCAGCTGATAGTACTTGTAGCGCGGCGATAGAATCACGGAATGAGCCGCCCCTGGTGTCAAGTCCTTTTACACATCCGATCATGAATAAAGATAAAATATTTATACCATCACATGAAAGCTTCGTGCATGTATGTAAGCGATGACAGGATAGCGCGGTGTTGCAGCTTACAAAAGCGTTCCATTGTGCGCGTGCGCACGCGCCGTGACCTGCCGAGCTAGGGCTGTCCAATTTCATATGAGATTATCGATGTATTATAACTATATAAAACTACTAGCTTTTTCCCGAGGCTTCGCCAGGGTACTAAAAGTAATCTTATTAAAACGTCGAACTTTGGACCCCCATTTCACCCCCTAGGATGTGAATTTTGAAAAATCCTTTCTTAGTGCTATCCTCTACATTTTATAAGGAACCTATGTGCCAAATTTGAGTCTCTAGAACCAGCGATTTCGGCTATGCGTTGATATGTCAGTCAGTCAGTCAGTCAGTTTCTTCTTTTATACATATATTTAAAAGAAGAAGATGCATTTCGTTATTTTTGTTCAAAACTGTTTGCACTACTAGCTATGTCATTTCTGCTAATAAAACGAGTGGTCAATGCCAGACAAATTGGTTTCTCTATTTCTAGTGCTCGAATTTCAAAATCGACATAATTATAAATTATATCGCTCCTTATTTAAACGGATATTAATTAGAGAGATGAAATCGTGCGCTCAAAACTCAACTATCGCTCAAGAACTCTAGTTCGGTGTTTTAGATCGACAGGCGAAGCAATATAGCTCTTGAAAAGAACCTCTATAATAAATTGAAATTTAGCTGCAGACGATTGAGTTACATTACAGTGTTATGTTTTTTTATGTTATATATTCACGGATTATACAGTGCTGCACTCTAGCGGCAACATATTGCACTATAAGATTGCTAGTCTGTGGCAGTTGCGTATTAAGATGAGTACCAACCCTAAAAGTTTATCAATAGGGCGGGGCGGCTATGCACGCCGTTAATTATATTGATTATAGGTGTTTTATCAACTTTAATTATTATGTAAGGACGCTTAAGTCATGGTTATGTATATTAAAGTGAGGTAACTGGAGACAGTGGGGACAGGTTACTTTATTTTTTTTTTAACTAAGGAACAGTCCCTTAATATCTACTACCTACCTACGTCATACCCTTGTTTACGATTCTCGATGTATTTTATTTTTAAAGACTTTTTTAATAAACCTTCACGTATGAATTTTATAGAAAACTTTAGTTATGTGAATTTATATTCCAATAGATTCGTTAAACTTTAGTTACGTAAATAATCGGCCTGGAATTTTGATAAGATTTTTCGTCGTCTATACACATTTCAGAACTTTGTGTATTTTAGTTATTTAATAAATAGATATTATAAACTAACACTACACTATATGTAACATAAAGACTATCATAGACCTAACGTAAAAGGACTTAAGCCCACGTCTTATGAAGTAGAAACATGTGTATACGAAAAACAATAACAATTGAATGTTTTACATTCCCAAACCTTGTTAGGAGATATTCTTTAAAACAACGTCACACTACGTCCTATGACTCGTTTGCCAAATAGAGCCAAACCACTTTCATAAAGAGCCCATTTCCATTTGCTTGACAATAGCCATTGAGACCCTTAAAGAGGGCTATTTGTCCAATTCGGCTAAACGGTTGGCTCGGTTATGGATGCCTCGGCGGTTATGGTTGCCTTCAATGCGAGGCAAATGCGGTGAGGCCATTGTGTATGAGCTTTATACCGAGTCATAGTGACGTATGTATTGAATATTGTATCTGGACCTGCATTAGGTTACACTAACAGATAGGCACAGTAAGTAAAATAAATATTGGGTATAGGACATTCTTATACAAATTGACAACCCCACGGTAAGCTCAAGAAGGCTTGAATTGTGGGAACTCAGACAACGATATACATAATATACAACGATATACATAATACATAATATACTACGTACCCTGGGAGGGACCCCTGGTCAGCTCATGGTATGCCAATAAGTTTTTATACAAATCTCAGTGCTAACTTCTCGCCAAGTAGCCACTGCAACCAGCCTTTCGAAAAGCCAATGCAAATGTCCATACAATTATTTATCGAAAGTCAATTCCAACACGGTCCGGGTATGCGTCCCATGCCCTTGTCGGCCAGTGTGTGGAGCCCTTAAATGGTCGTATTCGTGTGTCCGTTTGCAGACAAATCGCCGCTATAAAGCGCTTGAGATGCGCATTTCCTTTTGGGTACAGACCAAGTTACGAGCGATAAGAGACTTTAAAGGATGTTTCGATTCGAAAGATAGAAAATTCTTGAAACAGAACCTAAAATCAATTTTTAGTTAACAAAGCGGTATTTTTTTCCTGTTTGTGGGCTAAATTTAATGAAACCTTTTAGGTGACACGATGGTCAATTGGTCATATCACTCTTATTTATCTTATATCTACGGGGGGATACAATTCGACCCATGAGAATATTTTTTCGCACATGATGATCTCTATCACATTTATCTGAAATATTATATCATTTTGACCGTAGTCGTAATTAATACAAACCTTTTTAGTGCACAATTCATACGTTTACAGAACAAATAAAGACAGTTTAAAGACATGATAAAATAATATTTATAAAATAAACTTGTTTGTACAAGTGTTACAGTAATTACAGAATTCAGGAAAGTAGGTTTTTCACAAAGCCTTTCAGGTGGCATGATGGTCTAGCGGTATGATTCTCGCTTTGGGTGTGAGAGGTCCCGGGTTCAAATCCCGGTCGTGCCCTGTTTTTGGTACGATTTGGTATCAAGTGGCCAAAATTTATGGGAACTTCTCATACGTATACTTAAGTTACCGAAATTCTCAGTAACAAAATGAAAGTTTTAATTTCCTATAATTGACGAGCTAATTAGGGTGCGTTGGGGTAATTTCGAAAGTCACATAAAAATCACCATTACTTCCATCATATCAAGATTTCCCTTTCGTAATTACCCGAGCATTTCTGTGATTCGAAATTACCCCAATGCACCTTACTCTATTTTACTGTTCGACAGAGCTGGAAAGTGAAAACTTCCTTAAAAGCTTGAAAATGAAAAATGATTTATTGGTTACACAGATTGCACATACATTTGTACAAAAATAAAAATTGTGCCAGTAGATTTACGTTGACTTTTTCCACAGACGGAGAACAGTGTTACCAAGTTCAAAAACCCTTACTTGATATCGAGAACGTCACGAATAAATATGCAAAAAAATTAACATCACCCCCAAACTTACTTACTTAAAAAAAACTGTTACTTACTTGATAAAAAAATACATATTTAAAGTCACATACAGGTCGAACGCGATTAATTAATATTATTTTTACCTTTTTTCCCAACGTTTTGGCCACTTTGCTGGGACGTCAGTCTTCAGCGACCGCGACCAGTTCAACCTGGCCGAAACGTTGGGAAAAAAGGTAAAAATAATGTTATTTAATCGCGTTTGACCTGTATGTGACTTTAAATATGTGTACAAAGCGCGAAAACTTAAAGAGTTACATTAAAAAAATACATACCTACATTTTGTACAGATATTAGTTTCCTCGAAAAGCTTGCCCCTTGCACCCCGCCCTCCCCACGGGCGCAATAATATAATGTGGCGACGCGATAATGAATGCCCCATTGTCCTCCGTAGCTGCTTACACGTCTATGATTTGTATGTTCGCCAATCGTGAGACGGAGATCTATATACTACCACTACGTACTTATAAACTGAAAGAAATACTAAAACTTATATTGGCCGGGAATATTGACCGAAAATGTGGACACCGTGATTACTTTTTTATTTATTTATTTATTTAATCTTTATTACACAAAAGAAAATACAATTGTACACAAGGCGGACTTAATGCTATAAGGCATTCTCTACCAGTCAACCTTCGGGCAAAATAGAGAAATTGTAGGCGGTGCAACATTAAATTATATTAAGAACAAAATAGTTATTTAAGTTAATTTTTTGATTTTATTGAGCTCCCGATATTTCGATGCAATCACGATCACGAGTCACGGACCTCGGCCATCACAGTCTAAGTATAAATAAAATAAATAATATCCCGGTTAATATAACTAATATGTCTAATAAAATTAACCGTGAATCATTCAAAACTCATAGAGACACTAAGGAAAAAGTGTCTACGCCCACCGGTGGTCGAACAAGCTAGGCTAACGTTCTTACCAATTAGACAACTCGACCCATTCCAAATTCTCTGATATAGGTGACTTTGACCATTAAATCTAAGGGCATAGAATAAAATAAAATACATCAGGTGCCTTAGCCCAATGGCATTTAAATTTGGAAACGAAAACGAAACGCCGCGAAAAGTAGTCTGGCTCTGTCGCGTCAAAACGTACCCTGGCCCCGTAGCCGAATGGCACAAACGCTCACGAAACGAAACGCTCGTAGATAAGTATCTATCTCTATCGCTCTTGCGTATTGGCGCGACAGAGCCAGAGTACCTTTCGCGGCATTTCGTTTTCAGAAATGCCATTCGGCTACGGCACCTGCTCTCGTACAGTCATCGGCAATAATAAAGCCCAGAAAAAAGGCCACAAATCCCGCAAAATATCTAGCACAATCTAATTTCTAGAGCCACACGAGCGTGTCAGATATATCTGCAGTCTTCTTTTAGTACGATGTTACCGGTGATTGTATACCTGCAGTATACCTATTCAAGATCGTCATAGAACTATAGTCACCGAACATCTTTTCAAATTCAGATTCAATAGTTTAGTTTATATCTTCACAGCCTTCTCTATATAGTGATATAGGTAAGAGCTAAAATTCATCTCATCTTTTACTGGCACCCTTCATATCACTCATTCATTTCACTTATTACTTTTGTACTTGTCTTTTTATGACTCCCATTTCATTGAATGAAGCCGTCCGTGCGCGTTTGACAGGACCAGATTATCTCAACCGACATTATCCGATCTTATCCGATGTTATCCGATCTTAGCCGATCTTATCTTCCAAAGGAGCGCTGCCGTTTAAGTGCTAATGAATTACTGCAATCAATATTCATTGATTGTGGACAGGAAGGCACGTATAGCTTGTGCGGTTTACATGTGACAGGTTGGTAATGATAATGAACACATTCGATGCGGTAGCGTGCTAAACTTACCGTCCGATTCAAATAAAGCTTTGAAGATATCACTGCAAGTTTCTTCATATAAAAACGTGGCTTTTGACAGAGAAAGATAGGTATTGTACCGCTCTGTGATATTTTGGAAGAATCCGTCAAAGTTGTTGTTGCAAGATCTCTTTTTTCTTCTACTCAGAATCACGAGCCCTTTCGAACCTACTAGCAAAAAAAAAGCGTCCTTAATTTAATTTTTCCGCTTCGTTACCATTTTTCAAATACTTTGTACAGCGGTTACAAAGTGGGAAGTATGCAAAATAATAGAACATTTTGGGACCATTTTTTTGTCTCTTGGTTTTTGTCCTAGATCGCTCGTGGTTCTGAGTAGGAAAAACCTAAAATTAAAATTTACCTATCTTAGAAAAAAATATTTTTGGTGATTGCTCTCGCGAAAATGCTCTGATTACTAAACAAAGCTGAAAGTAAAATATAGACTATAACCTTTTCTATATAAAGCTTCGACGCCCGCGGATCCGTGTATTCCAAAAGATAAAAGCTAGGCTCATATATTGTGATGTAATAATGAAAAATCGAAAACAACTTTTCATTTGGTTTCGCCTAACAAAACCTTTTGGGCGCTTAAGACTATTATATTAAACACAAACCAAATTACATTTCATCAATAGCGATCGCATGAAGACAAAGGATCGGACCATCGACACAGTGAATGAGATTTAATGAACTATGTGAGGTCAAGCGTGGAATGGGTTCAGTCAAAAATGAATGGTTTTTTATATCATTGGCGCTTGATGAAAGGATAAAATATTGAATCAATTACTTGTTTTTATCTATGAGTCTATCTATAGGTACCTATTGGTATTGACAATAATTTGTAGCAAATATTTATATACTGAAATATGTATATAAAGTATGTATTTATCTATTTAAGTACCTATGTATTATCGTGGCTTAACACATAATACAAGCTTTGCTTAGTTTGGGGCTAAGTTGATCTGTGTAAGGTGTCCCCAATATTTTTTTTTTTTTTTTATACTACGTCGGTGGCAAACAAGCATACGGCCCGCCTGATGTAAAGCGGTCACCGTAACCTATGGACGCCTGCAACTCAAACAGTGTCACATGCGCGTTGCCACCCCATTAAAAACTTATACATTCCCTTTTGCTGTGTTAAGTACACAGCAAAAAGGAGTGTACAAGTTCTAAGGAGGGTTCGGGTTGCCGACGACTCAAAGGACAATTATTATTATTATTATTTTATGTATGACGGTCTTTTGAAAGTAAGAGTGAATATGGTCTAACGGTCTTTTCTTTCCATCAAGGCCTTTCAAAAAGGGCCAATTGGCGATCAGTTTTACAAGTTAAAAACTCATTTGTTCTACCCTCTAGTTTGTGAACGTAAAATAGTACTTTTTTCGTGATTAATCTATAGAGTTTTACACAGGTAATCTGGGTTTTGTATGCCCTTCTCCGATATTTCAACGGTCTCAATCAAAATCGGTTCAGTAGTGACATGATAAGGTATTAGACAGATTTTAATCTCGAAATCTATAGAAAACGTTACACATAAATAAATAAAAATACAACACAAAACAAAGGGCCCTTTAATACAACAAAGTGTGAATAACATACCATTAAATTGGTTTCTCAAACATAATTAACGCAGAATCCTAAAATACGAGACTCGAGATTTTTAGCCACAAAAACTAAAACGGATCGTGCGTGACTGATTTCTAGTGGGGCCAGTGTACGTAGCCAAATGCACAAATTCTCACGATAATATCGTTTTCGTAGCTATCTATCTCTATCGCTCTTGTATTGGCGCGACAGAGCTGGACTGCGTTTCGATCGGCGTTTAGCGCCAACGATTGCCATTCGGCTAGGCCGCCAGATTTTGAGATATCATCAATTCCACACGGTCATACAAAGGCTACATAAATGTTTAATTTTTTTGTTACTTCAATCTTTGTAAGGTCCTTGGTAGCCTAGCGGTAAGAGCGAGAAGTTGTCTGTTCGAATTGAAAAGTTTTTCGATACGATACATTTACGCACGGCGTCAATAGCACAGGGTTCTAGAGTGGCCTATGATTCAAAGTGGTACTGAAGGCTTTGTAGGTTCATTTACGATGAAGAAATAGTCAAAATTAGGAAACTACTTATATTTTTGTAGAAGGCGGTACATCCACAATTTACTAGCGATAAGGGACGTGCGGAGAGAGCAACAGCGTATATCGACTGGTTTAAAAATTGCTCTAGTACGGTTAACTATCAGGACCGCTCCCGCGCCCCGCGCGTTCTCCCCGTTCGTCCCCTAGCTTTGACAAACGTAAAACAGGTATTCAAAACTTAAAACTAATTGCGTCGCTCACATGCCCCACCCCAGTGCTGCCCCCTAGCAGCACTCTTCTCCAACAGGTATTCGAGCGACGCGTGCGGCGGACCGGGTAAGGACACCCGTTTTCGTCCTTATTCTAACCATTCTGGTTCGTCCGTCTCGCCCTGGCAAGGTCTGTTCGATGATGCCTCGTGGCCAGACATTACGGGGCCCATCAGGGTCGACAATGAGAACTAGGTCTCCCACTTGCAAGGGCCTCTGCTCTTTATTCCATTTCTGTCGAGGCAACAAATCTGGTAAAACTTCTCTTACCCAGCGTTTCCAATATAGGTCGGCAAGCCTCTGTGCAATCCGCCATTGTTTTCTCAGGAAAAACTCGGAATTATCAAAGATGCCCATCTGAGGTAAGTTAGACGACGAGCCCAATAAAAAATGGTTTGGTGTCAAGGTCACTGCACTTCCAGCTTCCACAGACACGTGGGTTAGAGGTCGGCTATTAACAATATTCTCCACCTCGGCTAACAGCGTGTTATAAGTCTCTTCTCTGGGCGCACGTTCTTTCAGGACAATTTTCAGCGAGGCCTTTACACTTCTTATCATACGCTCCCATGCCCCAGCCCAGTGTGGACTAGCGGCGGGAATGAACGTCCATTTGGTCCCGTGATTCATGGCAGCGTTGCGTACCTCATCATTATTTTTCAGTTCCTGAAGTGCCCTTTTCAGCTCGACGTCGGCCCCACGAAGATTCGTTCCGTTGTCAGAGAAGATTTGTTGAGGCCATCCCCTCCTCGCGGCCATGCGTCTGAGGGCCATAATTAAGGCGTCGGTAGTCAAGGACGCGACGGTTTCTAAATGAATAGCCCTGACGGTTAAACAGGTAAAAATGACCCCATACCTCTTCTCTCGTCTTCTCCCTATAGCGACTTCTTGCGGCCCAAACAGGTCTATTCCACAGAAGGTGAACGGGCGCTGGTGATGAGCCATCCGTGCTTCAGGTAAGTTTCCCATTCTGGGAATTTCAGGTCTGCTTTTCTTTATTCTGCAGATCATACATTTAGAAGCAATATTTTTAACCGTTGGGCGAAGTTTAGTAATCCAATATTTTTGTTTTAGGTTGTTCACCACTGTTTCTTGATTTTGATGAGCGGCGCTGACATGGTAAGACTTCACAATCAATCTAGTTATGTAATCTTTTCCATCTAGGATTATTGGTCTTTTTGTTTCAGGTGACACGTCGGCAGCGTCATCGATTCGGCCCCCGACGCGCAGGACTCCGTGTTCGTCCAGGTAAGGTGATAAGATAAGTAACTTACTATTTTTTTCTATGTATTTTCCCTCTTTCAGGATTTTAATCTCATCACTAAACGACTGGGCCTGTGATTGTCTTATCAGCAGGCGCTCGGCTTCCTCCATTGTCTCGTTATTACTATCGGTAAGTTTTCGACATCCTTTTATAAACTTCAAAACAGCGTGAGTACTTCGGAGCAGACGCAGCCACGATGAAAATCGCGCAGGCTCAGGTACAGGTATCTCATCATTTACCATTTGTATAATGTTAACACACTCTAATTCATTTTCATTGATTACAGGTTGCAAACAATCCTTCGGCCAAGTGCGCTCATTATCGCATAAGAATACCGGTCCGTGTAGCCATTGACCTTGTAGGATAGACTCCTCATATGTTTCTCTGGTTCCCACGTCCGCTATGTTAAGGTTCGTCGGGACGTACCTCCACTCGTCACTGCAGGTAAGTTCATCTATTTCGCCTAAGCGATTAGCGATGTACGGCTTATAGGTGCGACACTTATTTCTTATCCAGTGTAAAGTTGTCGTTGAGTCACTCCAGAATATTTTCCGTATAGGTTTAATTTTATGTTCCTTTATTATAGTGTCAGCCAGTCTAGCAGCCAGGACTGCAGAGTTCAATTCAAGTCGCGGGATCGACGTAATTTTATTTGCAGCAATTCGGCACTTGCTTGCCACAAATGCAACGTACACATGCGCGTTGCTTTCCCAGCGCCAGTACGCCACGGCACACATAGCCTTACTAGACGAGTCGCAAAACAAGTGCAATTCCAAGTTCGCGTAGTCTGTTGTGGAGTCTACGGGTGGAGGCTCTAAGTCCAGCGGGTGCACGTGCGCGCGCGCCTCATCCTTATCTTGCGCGCCATCCTTGTCTCGCGCGCTGGAGGTGCCGGCCGCCGTCGCGATCGAGTCTGTCTCTTTCGCTCCCGTAGGTTTCCTATGCGCTGCATTGTGGTAAAATCTGGGAAGTCGTATGTTGCGTAATGACTTTAAGCAACTTATCCAGTTGCACCACTTCTCCTATATTGTGTTAGGTATTTCCATATCCCAATCTATGTTTTCTTGCCAACATAATTGTATTATCATTTTCCCATGAACAGTAAACGGAGATAAAAATCCATAAACGTCAAATATAGACATCACAACACGTAGAATGTCTCGTTTTGTCGGTCTCTGTGTTCCGTTGATAATGTTTTCAGGAATCTTCTTAAATGAAACGTCGAACCCCAGTACATCTTCATGTGGAGACCAGATCAAACCCAGAGTTCGCTCGCTTTCGTATTGTTCTCCGGTTTTGAACTTTACAGCTGCTTCGCCGAGAGTTGATTTTGGCATGGACTCGAGAACTTGTTTACTATTTGAAGTCCAGTTACGTAACTCGAAGCCACCTTGCTGATGTATGGACTTTATATCTCTTATCAACTCAATAGCGGTTTTCTCATCTGGCAGGCTGTCTATATAATCGTCCACATAGTGTTGATTGTATATAGCTTCGCAGGCAGGTAACATCGTAGGCTCGAAGCGCTGGGCGTTCTTGTTTTTTATATATTGTGCTACGAAAGGGCTACAGTTAGCTCCGAATATTAGCGAAGTCATGACGTAGGTATTTACCGGTCCCTTAGGGTCGCTTCGGTATAAAAATCGTAGCGCATTCGGGTCCTCTTCTCTGATTTTGACGCGTAAGAACATATCTTTTATGTCCGCCGTCACACCAATCCTCTGCTCTCGGAACCGCAACATAATTCCAAACAGTGACCTCAGTAGGTCGGGGCCCTTAAGTAGGTAATGGTTTAGTGACAATCCATTCGTTTCAGCGGCGCAGTCAAAAACGAGCCTAAGGCGCTTTTTATTTTTGTTATCCACTCCGAAATGTGGTAAGTACCATGTTTTGCTGGTTACTGCTGTTTCCTTTAACTCTTGTGCGTAGTCATTGTCAAACAGGTGTTGGACGCGTTCGTTGTATCTCTCTCTATAGCCATCACATTTTTCCATCTTGCGCTCCACTCCCTTTAGACGAGACATGGCATGAGGGAAGGAGTCAGGTAATTCACATTGCTCATTCTTCCAAGGGAGTCCAACATACCACCGTCCATTGACAAGTTTGGAGGTCTTGTCAAGTTTTTCCACGGCGCATACGTCGTTATAGTTCTCACGGGGTTTACTAGTTACGCCCAATGAGTCATACGTGAAGGAACGACGTACTTCTTCATGCAGGTCCTGCAGCAGCCGTTTGGTTTCGCTCGCGTCGTCATCGGTGACGTCACTATGGCAGATAAACAGAGTCGAGTACACCGCGGGCGCAGCTGATGACGCGCCGGGAGTTCTTCCATGTATGCACCAACCAAGAGGTGTACGAGTGGCGCAGGGCTCCTCCGGGCTACCGATGACAATCTCCAACGGTAACTGTAAGTGGTAGTAGTCTTGACCTATCAGTATTTCTGGTTTTAAGTTTTCACTGCAGAAATTATTTTTAAGTCTTTGTAAATGAGTATATTTATCACAGTTCACTAAGTTCATTTTATAGTTCGGTAGGTCAAGGTCATTAGCACTTTGCGCGGTCAGCGTAAACTTTTGTCCATTTTTGTTAGATATAGTTATATCCACGAGATAAGATTCGCACACAACTTCAGAGTTCTTCCATGCGCCACGCACACGCATGCACTCGCGGCGGCCGCGCGCCCCCACCCGTTTTGCGAGGTCCGCGCTTATCATAGTAACCGAGCTGCCGTCGTCAAGCATACAGCTGGTGCTAATCACGCCATAGGGTCCATGGATATTTATAGGCACTACCTTTAACATACCCCTTCGAGTAGAGGTAGAGGATGAGTTCAAGTTCGCCACTACTTCCGAATTAGGCACCGATTCGATCTCAGTCACTTGCACTGTACTATTATTGTCCTCATTATGTTGATCATTAGGCACATAATGCAATAACCGGTGATGCGCTAATCCACAGTTGTTTACGTCGCAGGCGGCGGCCGGACAAGTGTTTCGGTCGTGGTGCGATAACAAACACTTGTAACATAAACCGCGGCGTTTAACATATTGCCAGCGATCTTTGCGTAAAGACTTCTTGAACTTTTTACACTGCGGCAGGTCATGTTTAGCTGTTTTACAGTAACGGCACATGTTATTTAGTTCACTCTGTCCACTTTGCACTAATACAGTCTGCGCGTTAAAGTCATTTTTATCTTGATATTTATTACGTTTAAAATTGTCCGCACGTGTGTTTAATAAAGTAGCACTACAGGTAGACACTTTGAGCGCTTCTTCGTGAAGAAAGTTAGCTAATAAGTCGAATCTTGATGTAGTACCATCGGTGATGCGTTGATAACCGTAGTCGGCCCATTTTGATAACAATATGGTAGGCAGCTTGGACAACACAATAGTGACTAGACTCATTCCTTGTAGGTATTCTTCACGTTTTAGGGCACGTACGGCGGCCACGTAATTTCTTATCTTGTTTGAAAACACAATGATTTCTTTATGGTAATCAGGGGTCATTGTGTTTAACTTTTTAATTTCGTAGACAATCCGGGATAATATGACGTCAGGGTTCCCGAACTGTAGCTCCAAGGTTGACATAAGTATTTCTGGAGATGTGGTACTGATAAGTAGGGCATTCACTGCGTCCTTGGCGGGTCCACGAAGACATTTCCTTAGGCGCCATAGGTTCTCACTATCGCTAAATTTGCAGACTCGGGTAGACTCGTCGAATGCAGATTTAAATTGAAGCCACTCCATTGGGTCTCCAGTAAATGTTGGTAGCTCTTTAGGGGTGCTGATGCGGCTTAACAAATTAGAATTGTTGTTTTGATTGCAAACAGAAGTGGACATCATATCCTTCAGTACACAGGCTAATTGTTGAATTGGACCATCGGTGCCGGGCTCCACGTCGGCCGGCGGGCGCAGCGAGCCTGAAGGTTGACCTTGATCGGCGGCGCGCTGCGACTCCAACTCTAAATTGCTGTGTTCTACCCACTTAGCAATCTCACTTCGATTATCGGATTCTGACGGGGGACTGTATTCATCTTCTAATTCGGCAAGTTCCGCTTCCAAGCGTTTATCGATAAGCTGCATTTCTATTTGTGCTTTCTTTTCGGCCGCCTCAAGCTCTAACCTTTTTCTACGAGCCTCGATGGTAGATGTAGATGACTTGCGTGACAAAGACTTGTGTGAGCCAGACATGTTGGACTTTGCACTCTGGGCTTTTAAAACGACTGTTTTATCAGGTTGCACTACTTGTGATTTCTTTTCGGCAGACTCTAATTCCAGCTTTCTGTGAGCATCCATAGAAGCTGTATAAGATTTCTCGGACACAGGTTTATGGCGGCCAGGTACCACTTCAAGGTTAAACATCTCGGATTTCACACTTCGTACTTCCAACAGCTTGTCGTCCTGTACTTTAACTTCACCATCTTTAGCTGCACTTGTACTCGGCTCACTTTGAACGGCTTCGAAAGCTTCCTTTCTCTCCATTTCTTTTCTTACAGTTCTACGAGTTTTGACCATTATCTTCGACGGCGGCGTGAAGAACATCAAGATCCGGTTTGAAGACCACTTTGAAGGCTTTGTAGGTTCATTTACGATGAAGAAATAGTCAAAATTAGGAAACTACTTATATTTTTGTAGAAGGCGGTACATCCACAATTTACTAGCGATAAGGGACGTGCGGAGAGAGCAACAGCGTATATCGACTGGTTTAAAAATTGCTCTAGTACGGTTAACTATCAGGACCGCTCCCGCGCCCCGCGCGTTCTCCCCGTTCGTCCCCTAGCTTTGACAAACGTAAAACAGGTATTCAAAACTTAAAACTAATTGCGTCGCTCACAGGTACCGTACCAAAGAGGATCAAGTATTATAGAGAATTACTGTCAAAGTAAAATATGTAATCACAGTGCATAGACTGCCATCTCTCGACACAGGCTTAAAACTTTTGAACCTCAATTTTGACAATTTGGCTCATATTCTTAGCTTGATAATGATATGTGTTCAAATGTTAAATATTAATATTAGTGCCATCTAGCCTAGCGTCCCCCAAAGGTGTAACGCCATCTAGGCCACCGTACCTATTTTTATATGGTTCTGAGGTACGTTTTTTACATATGTCTATGACCGTACCTAAAAAATATATTGTATGGAAGCCGCGCGACGTCGGAATACAACCGGCGTGATATTAATGTGTTTTTAATTTAAGTTTTTGTGCCGCTAGGTGGTAGTAATGGCTGTTTCTAAACGGTCCAAGATTTATGTTAGAAAATAATTAACTTAGTTAACTATTGCGTTATAATTTACAACATGTGAGCTATTTAGAAATTAGTTTAAAGATTTAAGATTAATTCGCGGGCGGAGTCAAGTATTTTTACATGGGTTAAGACCCTTAGTGCGTTTTCACATTATCCGATCCGATATCGGAAGCAGGAAGGATTACAAAGGAAAAAATCAAAGATGGCGGCGTAAATCTATGGGATATCGGTCCGACATCCGATATCGAATCGGATAATGTGAAAACGCTTTTACATTTGTTCCATAACTATGCCAATTTATGTTTGATCGATTGTTCTTGTTCTAGTTAAACTGTAAAGTCAATTTTAAAATAGTATAGTTACTTTTAGCCAAAAAGGAGGAGTAATAAGCTATCACATAAATGGCGGGCGATTTTTATGGGGTCGTTAATAGGTGCACTTACTTTAACAGTATTACAAATAAGTAGCGTACGAACAACTTTCTAAAGAGGAAACTACAGAATTACGAGCTACCCCTTTTATGGCACGAAACTTCAAAAAACGAGAAAAAAGAAAATAGTCCATAAAATGACCAAAAACAACTTTAAAGTGCCGCGAAATTATAAGAAAATGTGGCAAAAAGTCGCAAAATGGCCAAAAGTCAGACAATGCGCGGACGCACCAAGTATGGGGTAGCGTTCCAAATGCCTAACCGACTGCGAAATATGTCGCCAAGAACCATCGTAAACGCTGATGGCCTAGCGGTTATGAACGTGCGATTTTCAAAACGTAGATCAAACCCTAGGTCGTACGTCGTACCAATAATTTTATTGTTTTTTTGTATTCGTTTATTTCAGACATAACAGTCCATATTGTTACATTACGTTACACTTATATTTAAAATTAAAGCTATAGAATTCAATAATTAATTTAAAATGAAAACCACAATTAAAACAAAATAAAATACGAATTAAATTAAATTAAATCAAACTAAATTAAATTATATCAAATTAAATTAAATTAAAAATTAAAATAAATTTGTGAATATTAATATTATATAATAAATTAGATATTAAATTAAATTCATTCAATAAAATAAAGTAAATAAAAAGAAATGTCCGTGTGCCTGAAATTTGAAATTTTAAACATCAACACAAATGTTGGCACTTAACTAACATGAACTATTAATTAAAAAGTTATTTAATTTCTACAGTCGCAAGCTCTGTGGTCTAACATGTAGGTCGAGAAGCGCTTTAGTGAGTGGGCAGTCTAAACGATTTGCTAATGCGTTGAGGATACTATTGGAGCTGGTTTTATGTGCAAAATATCATTTGATATTTGTCACTTTTCGTTAAAGGAAAACTTTGTGAGGAAAATCCTAATATGACCAAATTTACCCCCTGGGTCAGAAGATCAGACGGCTACAAATTTCTTAAAATCTACTGCCAACGTCGATTCGTAATATTAGCTGCTAAGTATAGATACAGCAAGGAAGATATGTTGCTGTTGTCCTGATGGCTCAGGGTACCATCACAAGAGGGCATCGCCTCAATGACCGAATATCGATCACTTGTATCGTTCTTGTATATACAGTAACATCATCATCATCATCATTTCAGCCATTAATCGCCCACTGCTGAGCATAGGCCTCCCTTCGTGTACGCCACTTATCCCGGTCCTGGGCTAATCTCATCCAGAAGTGCCCCGCAGTTTTTCGAATGTCGTCCACCCAACGAGCCAACGGATGCCAGGCGCTTCTTACATCCGATAGCGGCCACCATTCGGTCAACATTTTGGTCCACCTGCCATCACTCTGCCTGGCAACATGCCCCGCCCAATTCCATACAATAACATGATTTGGATTTTCGTAAAAGGCGCTCTAATTTACTACTACTACTAGCTGGAAGCACTTGAGTAGATATTAGTTAGTCTAGTCTTTCTACAGACTCAAGGAAGACGAAGAACCCTAATGTTAAGGCCTAGTTACACTGGCGTGCGTCTGCGCGAGCGCAACGCGCGGGTCGCGGTCAAATCCGACGTTTGTATCAGTCGCCATATTAGGCGCGCCAGGAATCCGCGCTGACAAATCACCGGACAATTTGTTCAGAAGTACAGGGTGAGGCCAAATGTGGATAGATAATTTATTAAGGAATAATACATTTTCAATAAGGTATAGTATTTGTTTTTTGTGGTATACGCATCAGACCACGATCATAATATACCTACTAAGGTATACTTATCCGGAAAACTGAAAATAGGTTGGGCCCTTTTTCTTTTCTTGTGAGTGTCTGAGTTTTTAAGTAACGAATAGGTAGCTCTAAGTGCGTTTTGACATTATACATACATACATACATACATACAATCACGCCTGTATCCCATGAAGGGATAGGCAGAGCACATGAAACTACTCAAGTTTCAGTGCCACTCTTGAGGGTTTGAAAGAAAACGAAACTGTGACATTGCAGTGACAGGTTGCCAGCCTCTCGCCTACGCCACAATTTAACCCAAATCCCACAGTCGCCTTCTACGACACCCACGGGCGAAAGGGGGTGGTGAAATTCTGCACCCGTCACCACACGGGTAAACCGATTTCCTATATATTAAATGCGGCATCATTGATTTTGCCTTTGACATCCTTCTTACATCCGATATCGGATCGGATAATGTATAAACTCTAAAGCATCTTGACGATTTCTAATCGGATGAAACCGATAATATCAACTTAAAGAGCCCCGTCGCTCGGTCGTTTGAACTTAGCAATTCCTTTAAATGCAAAATACAATTTCTCAATCTCAACTATAAGCGTAAAGCAAACAAATTGCAGTCAGTTCCAATAAATCTGCCAAACCAAAGACAATAAAATCAATAGAAAGCAATATCTCGCATCCGTCAAGTGGCCTTACCAAATACAGAAACGCACGGAAACCAAATAGAGAAACTAGTAGGCCTAGTGTACAGATACAGACCGATTCGAACTTCAAACACGACAAAAATAAGCTCTAAGTACGTTATGGATTGGATAATTCCGTGTCAGTGACGTTATTACTAGGGTTAGTTAGGGTTAGGGTTAGGGTTAGTAAAAGTCGCCTGGTTTTCGAGATTTTCACACTTTTTAAAATTAATACTACCTAAAATTTTAAAAAGTGTGAAAATCTCGAAAACCAGGCGACTTTTACTAAACCTTAAAGTCGATTTTCTGGACCAGTATAAGGTGCCCTCTTGGTGGTTAAAAGGTTGTCCATTAATTACCGGGCACCCTGTATAGAGATATTATATAATTATATTTTTCACCATTTTAGCTAAAATCTACAAAATGTTCCAAGACGTTTTGTCCTATAATAACACTTTTAATGTAGACCTCAAGATTAAAGCACGGTATAGATAAAAATAAAACATCAATGATGTCATATCAGACGAACTTTGCATAAAATCCATTACAAAGCATTGCCTTGAAGCACAAATTATTGATTTAGATAAGCTTTAACTGCATCTATTCGCTTCTTAAATACAGAGTAGATAGATAGGATGTAGGATAGTAGTCTATCTTAAAAAATACACGGCCTGGAATGTGCGTAAAAAACTACATTTGTTTATTTTTCATACATACATTTTATTAAATAGTTTTGTTACCATATTTCAATAAATTATTAAAAGAAAACAAATTGTTTCCTTTTCGTTTCACGTATCAAGTAGGTATTAATTATTCCACATATGAATAGCTTTCTTTTGAAGTCATTTGTACATGATTAAATTGATTAATGAATAATGATTAATTATTACAATAAAACTATTTGATTCATCCTATATGCAACGTGACGTCAAATTGATGTCATCGGCATGAAAGTTACGGGCCCTGTTTATATTAATCAAATATGAATGCAATAGTAATTTAAAAGAATCCATACTAATATTAAAAATGGGAAAGTGTGTGTGTCTGTTTGTTTGTCCGTCTTTCACGGCAAAACAGAGCGACGAATTGACGTGATTTTTTAAGTGGAGATAGTTGAAGAGATGGAGAGTGACATAGGCTGCTTTTTGTCTCTTCCTAACTCCCGACTTCCCTAAAACAGGGGGTGGAAATTTGTATGAAGCATTCCTTAATTTTCGAATTTAACGCGAGCGAAGCCGCGAGCAAAAGCTAGTATGTAATAAAATGACAAAAAGTCGTCGGGGGATCACAGAGCGACCTCTTTCTTTACTCTAGAGTTTGATTTGGCCGTGCAAAGAACGCAAATAAAAAGATGCACTGAAATCACAGGAAATGAAGTGGGTAATTTTGAATTACATGTTTTGTAAGTTCGTACATATCTTAATATATTTACAGAGACTTCATGAATCCCAAGTCCCACAGGCCTTCTAGGCCTGCCGATCGCGGGATTTCTTTGGTACAGTTATTTTGTATTTAGTTGTAGATAGGTACATAATTTGTTTTTCCCCTCACTAGCTCGGAAACACGCGTTTTGTCCTTTAATACCAGCGGGTGAAAACGCATTTTATCCACTAGTGGGTAAAGTAATTTGACCTTGAATATAGTCAAATTAACTGCTTTAAAATTGATAAAAGTAGATGAATCTAGTAATAAAGATGATTTACCACCTGTGGAACTACTGGAAGCAGTGATAAATGCGTTTTTTGCGTTGTAGTTTCCTCGCTATAGTGAGGGGAGAAGTTTTGTGTTACACTCGGGTGCAAATGTATTTTACTTCTCGTGTGTTAAAAAACTAGCAAGTTCAGGATTCTATTCTCGAAGCACTCGCTTCGCTCGTGGTTCAACTATAGATTCCTTTCACTTACTCGTTTTTCAATTCCACACTCGGCGTTAAAATACAACTTTGCCCCCTTGTATAACAAATAACTATTCTTAGGTTTCATTTTACTTTACTTATTTAATGATCATTACTTGTTGCTGTGTATTTTTAGCAAAAATATGTCTTGTTGAAATACTGTCATTATTCCTAAACTCTGTTTCAGATAAGCTGACTCCTGCATCTATTCCCAGTACGCACTGTGACGAGATATCTCGATTTACGCAGAAATCTATTTGCAATTGTAATATACCGGCGATAGCTTGCAATCGACATTTGCTTATATAAATGCCGCTGTGCGCATGTAGTTTTATTGGGATATAGAAATACCTATCATACCTATGTAGTCATCTTATAAGTCTACCATTTATACAGAAACTTTTCGTGTTTAGCAAAATGTCTGTCTTCACACACATCATCATCATCATCATCATATCAGCCGAAAGACGTCCACTGCTGGACATAGGCCTCCCCCAAAGATTGCCACAATGACCTGTCCTGCGCCACCCGCATCCAGCGGACTCCTGCGACCTTCACCAGGTCATCAATCCACATTGTGGGGGGCCTACCCACGCTGCGTCTTTCGGTACTTGGTCGCCACTCGAGAACCTTTCCGCCCCAACGGCCATCGGTTCTACGTGCAATGTGTCCCGCCCACTGCCACTTAACTTCACTTCTTCTCCTTCTCTCTTAATTTCACACACCTAAAAACACTTAACTTGAAGACGCTATGACTGTCGCTTTATGTAGAAAACTGACTGCCGATTTTTGCAAAGTTAGGGCATGTCAAATTAAACGTCAATCTAATACTATAATATTAGGTCAACGTTAGTATAACAATGATCCTGGATTTCGGCAGTAGGCTCCCACCAAAATTCTGTAAGAAAACATTGGTGAGTGTGCACGGGAAAACGTCCCACTTTGTCGATTGCTATAAAGCCGCTTTGTCAGTTTATTCATATAAAGGTACAAGTAAATTTCGACTTAATGGTAACCAAGTGGGACGTTTTACTAAACACACTCACATTTTTCTCTCATACGACGAGTTATCAGTTAATATTCATGAATAGAAATCTGTGCTCTCTGTCTACCCCTCTGGACAACAGGCGTGATTGTATGTATGTATGTATGTACGTATGTATGTCATAATTTTAGCTCCAGATCAGAGAACAACAGAAGAAGCATCTGCTTGAAGCTATAGTTTTTTTGCCAAGAAAATAACTAACTCTTCATTTATCAGCACCCATATCTAGACCCAATAAAACAATAACAAATCGATAATTTTATTGCCGATCCGTGAGAATCGATTAAGAGCAAAAAGCCATCAGTATTCGCGACAGGAACAATCGACTCCTAATAGAGCCTGTAATTTGTTATAATCGATTCCGGCAAAAAAGGATCGATTATACGGACTTTGCTATTTTTACTTATGTTGTTTATACGGGATGTTGGTGGGTGAAATAGATTGTGCCTATAATAGTAGGATATTTAACTATAATTATTTAATTGTATAAGAAAAGCTACAACAAGGTACATATAAAACACTGGAGTAAATCGTAGTGAAAAAAGTGCACGATTTCGCAAGTTTGAACCAGGTATATTAAATAAAATACGTACACTAACTTTAAGTAATAATATTCCCTTCCTGAGTTATTGACAAGTAATCCCAGAAAATTTCCATAATAATTTAATACATAGGCAATATCTTTAAGCATTAAAAGTCGCAGTGTAGATACATAAAAATGTATAACTAGATGAGGAAAATATCTCTGAAATTGCTATCGAACTAGGATTTTCAGTGTAAAATTAAGCAATACATATATAAGCTAAGAAAAAAATACTTGCCTACTCGTAATTCTCGTAAATGTAATGTTTATTATTTTGTGCGCATTAAGTACCTAGTAAAAAACTACAAACGGGTGAGTATATAGCCAACGTAAAAATTTAATACGGAAGAGTTGCCTAAGTACTCTGTACAAAGTGTACAATGATGTAGCAACATAATATCTGAAAACTATAGGCGCTATGTCTACAAATAATTATATGTTTTTCTTTAAAATCAATAGAACCATCAGTGCAGTAACTAAGACACCCTATATCTTCACTTCAAATTCCACCCGCGTAGCATCTCCACAGGTAATCCTCGCACAAACAGAACAAAATGCCTAAACAAATTGCTGCTGGGAGAGACCGCTTTTTGCACTAATTCGGCATTCCGAAATAAACATACCGACTCCTTTAGGAGACACAAAAACTCAACGGTCGAACGCGACTGGGTTTCAGAAATGGAACGTAAAGACGAGTTTTTTAGTTTTGATATGTGTAAGAGGATAGGGGAGGATCGATTCTCCATACAAATTAGTCTGTATTTTCCTCTTAGGAAAAGTTGTCTACTCGCTATGGCATGTATGTGTAGTGGGTAGTTGGGTACACACAAGTTAAATATTAAGTAAATTAAAATTAAATATTACAGAACATTCTTACACAGATTGACTGAGTCCCACGGAAAGCTCAACAAGGAATAAGCTTGTGATGTGGATACTCAGACAACGATCTATATAATATAACTAAAACTACTTATTCTTATTCATAGAAAACATCTATGACCATGACTCAGTAACAAATTATATTGTGTACTCATCACACAAATGAACACCCTTACCGAGATTCGATCCAAGAACCCGCTCAGCCAGACCGGTCAACAAAATACCTTAATTTGTGTCAAAATATTACCAATAATGTCAATAATCAATAAGTACTACGTTTGTATGAAAACCGTTTTCTGTCCATCTCTTTCGTCTTAAGTTTTGATATGTTAACAGCCATTGACATTTTGTAGAAATAATTATCGTTATGAAGATGTTTTTATTGGAGAGTACATTTCGGTTTGTACACAAAAGACACGGCTATTCAGTTTTAAGAATTGATTGCTTAAATTTCGGGATGGCCGGCCGTCAACGAATTTTAAGTAATGACATAATTGAAGCCACACAAACGCCAACGCCAAGAGGTTTTTTTATATAAATAAATATTATAAGTAAGACATTCTTACATAGATTGACTGAGTCTCACGGTAAACTCAAGCTTGCGTTGTGAGTACTCAAACAACGATATATTATAATAACATATATATAGTAGAGCGGCGAGAGGGTCTCGGAAAAAGTTGATGTGACTGGAGAGTATACTGCTGACAATTGGTATCGTTGTGATCGGTAGACTTTACTGAGTACGAAATAATGACTTGTCGCATTCTCAGACTGGGGGGGTTAACTACGACGTCACAAAGATCGCGGTCCCGGGTTTCAATTTTTTGCCAATTTGTCTAGAACCCCTTATCCAATTTTGAAAAATGAGGTGTTGATTGAAAGCGTATAATATGCTGATTAAGACTTCTTATAAGTGAAAAGTATAGGTTTGTTAGTTATTTTTTAATTAACAATAATGCAAAAAATACTTTTTTTTACTCTCTTTTTTGATTTTTGTGACTCAAAAAAGCAATGAAAACGGCCACTTAGCTAAAAAATATGTTATATGAATCATTTAACTACATTATTAAGCTATCTGTTGATTTTTAAATTTCTACGATCGGATAATAAATAAGCAAACTACAAGCACATACCTGTAGGCGGGGAGTACCGCATGACGCGCGTTCCCATACATTCGGCGTCTACCAAATTACACCTCGCGCAAAATTCGTTTCAAGCAGATATACCTCTTTATCTTATTCATTGTAACCTATCAATATTGGTATCATTTGAAAGTACAATTAAAGTAATTTAAGAAACAATGTCAATCATTTTCTTAAAATCAATAATCGCCAGTCTGCGGTGATTACAAAGGAAAAAAGTGGGTATGGAATTTGGCTGGTTTCCTAGGTTTGATACCCTAGACGAGTTTAAAAGGGGAGATAAAGGTGACATATGGGTTGTTCTCTGGCCTAAAAGCTACACAGAGGGTCAGGGGAGAAAAAACTAGGGTTTAAGTTTAGTTTTAAGTTATTTTTTCTTTTATTTGTTGTTTTTATTGTGTTTAATTTTTTTTGTAATTTTATCAAGGATACACGTTTTTCTCTTCTGCTGAAAATTCACTTTTTTATGAGAAATGTGATGAATTTCATGGCATTTTCCGATATAGACTAAAATTAACTTTCAAATAAGGCCACATATACATACTTTTACTTATATAATATTAAGGGTAATACCAAGTAATACCGTTTGAACTCAAACGACTTAGAGGTGCGGTTTTTTGACCCAGTAGGTATTAAAAAGTAATCTTAAAATCAAAACGATTAGACTTCGGTCGTTATACACATTAAATCACTAAAATGAAGTTACCTTTAATGTTTTAGTAATTATAATCAGTATTGATAGGTTACGATGAATAAGATTAGAGGTATATCTGCTTGAAACGAATTTTGCGCGAGGTGTAATTTGGTAGACGCCGAATGTATGGGAACGCGCGTCATGCGGTACTCCCCGCCTACAGGTATGTGCTTGTAGTTTGCTTATTTATTATCCGATCGTAGAAATTTCAAAAGCAACAGATAGCTTAATAATGTAGCTAAATGATTTATATAACATATTTTTTAGCTAAGTGGCCGTTTTCATTGCCTTTTTGAGTCACAAAAATAAAAAAAGAGAGTAAAAAAACGTATTTTTTTGCATTATTGTTAATTAAAAACCGGCCAAGAGCGTGTCGGGCCACGCTCAGTGTAGGGTTCCGTAGTTTTCCGTATTTTTCTCAAAAACTACTGTACCTATCAAGTTCAAAACAATTTTCCTAGAAAGTATTTATAAAGTTCTACTTTTGTGATTTTTTTCATATTTTTTAAACATATGGTTCAAAAGTTAGAGGGGGGGGACGCACTTTTTTTTCCTTTAGGAGCGATTATTTCCGAAAATATTAATATTATCAAAAAACCTATCTTAGTAAACCCTTATTCATGTTTTAATACCTATCCAACAATATATCACACGTTGGGATCGGAATGAAAAAAAATATCAGCCCCCACTTTACATGTAGGGGGGGTACCCTAATAAAAGATTTTTTTCCATTCTTTGTTTTTGCACTTTGTTGGCGTGATTGATATACATATTGGTACCAAATTTCAGCTTTCTAGTGCTAACGGTTACTAAGATTATCCGCGGACGGACGGACGGACGGACGGACAGACAGACATGGCGAAACTATAAGGGTTCCTAGTTGACTACGGAACCCTAAAAATAACTAACAAAACTATACTTTCACTTATAACAAATCTTAATCAGCATGTTATACGCTTTCAATCGACACCTCATTTTTCAAAATTGGATAAGTGGTTCTAGACAAATTGGCAAAAAATTGAAACCCGGGACCGCGATCTTTGTGACGTCATAGTTAACCCCCCCACAGTCTGAGAATGCGACAAGTCATTATTTCGTACTCAGTAAAGTCTACTGATCACAACGATACCACTTGTCAGCAGTATACTCTCCAGTCACATCAACTTTAAAACTAGACGACTTTTTTCAATTCCGCCGCCTTACTAATACAATTCATACATACATAGAAAACATCCATGACTAAGTAACAAGTACCTGTGCTCATCACACAAATAAATGCCCTTACCGGGATTTGAATGACGAATATTTAATTATTTATGTCGAATTTATGACGAATATTTATTTATATATCGATTGATTTATTAAAATAAATAATGGCTCATCATCCTAGACCTGACTTGGTGTATTTGACACCTAAAAGAAGGACAAAACCACATCTCGGACACTGGTGATCAAATATATGAAAGAGGCGCGTTCCTAGCACACAGTCTAAGCTCGTGTAGGTGAACGCGTATCATGATTGTATGAGTGAGATATGACAAGTCGACTGTTCGAGTTTTTGACAGGCAGTAACTGTGAGGTAACCGAGAGGGGGTAGGCGGCACTTTCAGCGGGGAGCGGGAGTAGAGTAGTACTCTTTATTATACTGTGATAAAACCTTATCACTAAAGAAGCTAAATCTAGAAATATCGAATACTATCCTTAATATTTTTATATCCATAGCACCTTTTCCTCATAAGGTAATTCTTTGATTTTCAACCCAATCAAACCTCTGCCTCTGACATATAAATCTAGCCAACGGGTGGAGCAGGAAGGGCGTGCCAAGACTTCAGGGAGCCTAGCCAAAGTCAAAATAGCTTACGCTTCGCAAGCTAGCTCTGTCGCTTTTTTGTCGCGCGACAGAGCCAGACTGCGTTTCGATTATAGACTGTATCCTCTAAATTACGACTTTTTGTAGGTACTTACTGCTAATTTTAACCCGTTAATCCGCAAGATTAATCCGTTAACATGTTGAGTAGGCCGCTAGCGGCCGCTGCCTGTCGTCAAAAATTGACACGTTTCTTTCTCTTTTGCACTCCTAGGATGATTATATACGTGAGAGCTTTTCTTTTGCACACTTCAGCAGTCTTTAAAAGCGAAATGATAAATCTGTCTTTCGATCTAAACGTAGCGCAAACGATTGACACGTCGGCTATGCCGACTGGAAGGGCGCGCCAAGACAGACTTAAAACCAACTTCAAAACGTCCTAACACACATACCTGCTTTCCCATTTTCAATCTCATATTTAAGTTAATAGAGTTGTTATTTTTGTATGTTTGGTAAGTAGTTGTGTCGTTGGTAAGTGGTAAATGGGCAATGGATGAGCTTTATAGGTCACTGTTACGGTGAGGTCATCAGCTGATGGGTACTAAAGGGGTTATGGGGAGATAATGGTAGCTTTCCGAGGTAACTTATATTCATACTCATATTAAATGAACTGAAATACACAAAGATATAGGAAACCACAAAAACAAAGACGCAGCAAAAGGGAATGTACAAGTTTCTAATGGGGTGGCAAAGCGCATGTGACACTGTTTGAGTTGCAGGCGTCCATAGGTTACGGCGACCGCTTTACATCAGGCGGGCCGTATGCTTGTTTGCCACCGACGTAGTATAAAAAAAAAACCTAATTGGAGGCAAGTTTAATTTAACGATTAAACAAATAACGCGTCTAAAGTATCAGCCACCCGCGCCTCGATTATCTTAAAAAGAGATAATCAAATCTCGAAAGTTGGAATTTTCAACAACATCAGTAATTAGTAATTACTGTACCATTTTACTAATTTAAATATCTACTTACAAAAGTTGTTATAATATCCTAAAACCACAACGAAATGAAACAATTAAAAACTAAAAACTGTCCCCGTGTGGTGACGGTCACCGTGTGGTGACGGGTTAAGAATTTCACCACCCCTTTCTTCCCGTGGGTGTCGTAGAAGTCGACTGTGGGATATGGGTTAAATTGTGGCGTAGGCGAGAGGCTGGCAACCTGTCACTGCAATGTCACAATTTGGATTTCTTTCAACCCCTTTTTGCCAAGAAACTGAAACTTAGTAGTTCATGTGCTCTGCCTACCCCTTTATGGGATACAGGCGTGATTATATGTATGTTATATGTATGTAAAAACTAAAAAGTCGGTAAAAAAGAGAAAAAACTTGTTTGTTTTAAGAGACACCTGGGACATTCAATCGTCAATTGTTGATGATAAAAAAAATGATAGATAAAAAAATTTAATCCTGTATAATAAATAGATACCTAATTTAAACCCTCATTTGCTATATCCAGACTAAAAGTAGGATTTTTCTGACTTGTCAGGAGTTCTAACCATTTGTCAGGAATCTTAAAAAGCCTGTATGAAAATTCTTCGAAAATGTATATGTATTACCGCGTTCATAACGTCATTTTCCCTCTTTATTTTGTTGCAAACTTTAAACTTTGCTTAGTTCGCAACTTCTTTCAGCCTACAATCTTTCGCCATGACCCTTAAGGCCTCACGGGCACATCCATTAGAATGTCTAATGACACCTCACGATGATGTCACCACTCAAAATACCCAAAGGCTGTCAAATGCGCCATTAATTTCAGTTGACATTTGCCTGAACTGGGTCAATTCCTGTGCGCCAGGGGTTCTCAAAGTGTGCTGTAAGTCCCAGGGGATCGCCAGGTCGGAATGGGATTTAAGTACGATAAGTAACGATGCTCTTACACGGGCAATACAATTACCAGCAATCTACATACCATTGCCGCGTTTGTTCAATGCGCACCAACTAACTATGGAGCAAACGCGGCAATGGTATATTCCTTGGAATTGTGTTGCCCGTGTAAGACCACCGTAAGCAGGTATAATTTCTTACGTAAAAGCTTAAAATCTACGACTACACAATTGCTTTGTCAGTTTATCATTTTTCCTTAATTATTAATATCTACGACAAATTAGAATGGCATCAAGTTCGCTAAGGCATGTTACCGACTAGCTTCTTAAATATTTTACTTTCTACTTGGTTGTCTTCGCGTGTCAGCGGAATCGAAGTTGAAATAAAAAGTAAAAAAGTAAAAACATTTATTTACCAAAATGAATCAATTTACAGTAACAGTTGGCAGTGAGTGACTCCCACACTAGGCTGAGCCTATATCGTGGAAGTCGTTAACATTTAGGTATATTGTTTCCAAAAGATATAGCGGCTTAAAAAATAAAATTACAAAAGGCATGCTGACTTAGGACTAATGTACACTTAAAGCTACAAATAAAATTTACCAAAATGTACCTAAGTACAAAAGACTCAGTCACGTGGAAGGGCCTGTTATAAAGTTTGAGAAACCCTGCCAGAGACTACTCTCTCGACCTAGAACCAAAAAGCCGTAAGAAAAAGATAGTATAGGGCAACCCAGGCAGGCAAGCATGGTCGCGTGATAATTGATATAACATCAAGCCGTTCTTTTCGCACTATTTGTAAGTGCGTTAGGGACGCAACGATGCGATAAAGTTTATAGAACTAGTGTGCTACGCCCGCAGGGTGGGTTTTGGGATATTGGGTCATGGTTTTACGATTTCTGGATGGACTGATTAAGCTATCTGTGTCAGGGGATGTGGGTGAAATGGGTTTACGACTGTGAGGGTAAAAAAGGGTGTGACCTTTTGAGACTATAGACAGTTAAAGAACTGTCATTTTGAAATTATCGAGGTTGTAAATAGGTTTTCAAAAGGAGGGCTTCTACCTCAGGATCAAAATAGTCCAGCCGGCGTATCATGCTTCTAATTTTATCACTTATCCACGTGGATAAGACTTCTGTCACGCTTTGGCAAGTATGTCAGTGTGAGAGTGACAGATGTCTTATCCACATGGATAAGTGATAAAATTGGAAGCATGGTACGCCGGCAGGGGGCCATTTATCGAAGCTACAAGTTACAATTTACAAGCGGTTGTCAGTGTCTAATATGACAAGTTGGAAAGAGACTTCCGTTTGTAACTTGTAACTTTCAGTTTTGAGAAATGGGCCCCTGGACGCTTAACAAAATATTGCACCGTCCGCAAACAAAATATAAGTTTTGTACCATATTTATCGGCTCCAGATTATTTTCCAAATATGGCTGTATAATGATAACCTACAAAGTAAGAAGAGTAATGCTGTACTCACCACGATGGGTCCATTTTTCCCAGTGCTGCTAAGGGTAGCCCCGAACCACTGGTTTGACTTCTCGTCGATCGGGTTCTGCTGCTTATCCCGTGTATTTCCTGTAGACAAAAATATCACAATATTAAAACTGTGGCATTTTTAATTTGGCTACGGTATAAAAATAAACGACTTTATTAGAAATCGTCGCTCTAGCTCACAACCATACTACTTAATTACACAAAAGAGATGAGTTTTATAGTTTTACTAGCTCTTGCCCGCGGCTTCGCTCGCGTTAGAAAGAGACAAAAAGTAGCCTATGTCACTCTCCATCCCTTCAACTATCTCCACTCAAAAAATCACGTCAACTCGTCGCTCTGTTTTGCCGTGAAAGACGGACAAACAAACAGACACACACACTTTCCCATTTATAATATTAGTATGGATTTAAGTAACCTTATATTTTAGGTAACCTACTCGGTGCTTAAGAATACATGATTGGTCATAAATTTCTTGAACTTAGGTAACAATATTTATAGAAAAAACGGGAATAAGTTAAACATACTACTATACATTATGGTCATCATCATCCTCCTTGTATTATCCCGGCATTTGCCATGGCTCGTGGGAGCCTGGGGTCCGCTGTGACAACTAATCCCAAGATTTGTCATAGGCAACTAGTTATACGAAAGCGACTGCCATCTAACCTTCCAATCCAAAGGGTAACTAATAGGCCTTATTGGAATACTATAAAATATACATTATGGTATGACCCAAATAAGGTAAAAAAGAGTTAAATTCTTCTTCAATAACAGCAAAATCAATATGAAGCTAAAAGAAAAATGGCGGTTATAACTTAATTCGAGAGAAGGATTGAGAGCATTCAGTTTTAACAGAAATGCAAGATGGATGCCCTTTACTGCACGTTGAGGGCGTTTCCATTGGACTGTAAAAAAAAATACAGCAGTATTCTTTTTACTGAGCTTCTCTTTCTGTAAAATGTGAACCGATTTTCATCGAACATGGCTAAGAACACTCACGACTAATTCAGTTTTCAAACAAAAATAAAACGAAATCTAAATCGGTTTATCCGTTCGAAAGCTACAATGCCACAGACAAAGACACATACAGACAGAGAGACACACCCCGTTTTTGCGTCGGGGGTTAAAAAAATAAAAGAAAACACTAAGAAAACATCAATTGTCCCTTAGAAAAATTGAATTTATTTCACATAAATACACATTTTGGGCAATTAGGCAGGTATCTTGGTACTAAAGTTGGCAGTCTCTAAAGAGAGCTGCCTGATGGGGATTTCAACTCGTCGATCGACTAGGAACGTTTGCTAATTAATGTTCCTTGTATGTGGGTAGCTTTTGCACATTGTAATTTTTCCTCAGTCACCCGTTGACCACGAATGCTGTAAAGTGTTCGAAACGTCGGAATGAATTGTTAATTCATTATACGCGATATAATCCGTTTCCATCGTTTTATTTCTTTTAATTAAGAAAAAAATAGACGCCCAAATGATCTACTTCAACTTATACATTCTCAGCATAACTGCCTCCGTACGTGAACTATAATGATAGGTATTAAGCTAAAAAGCCACTAAATAAAGCAGTGATTAATTTACCTCCCTAGTAATTAAAATATGAACCTTTTTCTTAATATCATGCCATGGACACGAACGGGGCGTGTTACCAGTGTCCCCCGTGGCAGATCTCAAAAGTCTTATATAAATATTATCAGCAGTATATTAACTAAGTTAGTGGCAGCGACTGGCCCAAGACCGACCCACGTGGCGTCGTGTTGTCCATGATGGACAATTCAAGCACGACAATGCCTGGTTCTTCTTTTTGAATATTAACGCATGAGGCATCACGAGCAGGCCGCAAATACGGAAGAACGATAGAGATAGCTACCTAAAATAACAATATTATCGTAATCGTATGTGCATTTATTCAATTATTAATTTATTTATTTAATTACTAATTTTTTATTTCTTATTTTGCTGTCTAACTCCAAGAGAGACGAGACGAGTATGACTCCTTTTTAAAAGAATAGACAGAGACATCACACGATCGGGAAGATTGGAAAATGGAGGAGGCCTTTTCCCAGAAGTAGGTTCCCAATAAATAGGATACTGAGACTGCTTACCATCAGATAGATCGTAATGTGACTTGTAAATTATATTATTTTATCAATAAATAAATGAATGAAAGTTTTGGACTCAGACACTTTTTCTCCAGTTTTTTTTTCAACCTTTAAAATACTGGTATTAAAACATTGACCGTGTCCAGATCCTGAGCACAGGGTCGTTATTAATACTAAGTGAAAGCACCCATTACTTTTCATTTTCGACGCGACTCTGACTAATGGAGGCTCTTCGACTTTTGACTTTAATTTCGGAGGCAACATTGTAAACCATAATTTGATTTACGTTGATATTTCGAGAGATAAGTATTCCAGTTATCTGGAGTGGACGCTGATATGAAATTGAATAAATTCGACAGTAATTGCTATTTATGACAAGTGAGAGTGAATTTAAAGTTTTCTGGGCTGATTTTGAAATTTATGATTCATAAGAAACGAACAGCACTTTTAACTTCAAGCTTTGCAAAAGGAAGCAAATTAAGCACTTTCACAAAAAAAAATACGTTTGACCGTTCTACTCTTCTGGTGTTGCAGGTGTCCATGGGCTGCGGTGATTGCATACCCTTAGACTATATATCCTTGATGGCCTGCTACATCATTAAGAGGCTACATAATTAATAAATCGTTCATAAAAAATATCGCAAACGATTACGACGATACAAAGTAGACTACTTAAGCTTTTGACAAATAGTGCGACCACGTCATTTGCATCGCTCGGACAGTCTCATTAGAATATCGTGTATGACGTCGTGGCTAATGACCGGGCCCTTACCCCTGGGCCTGGCCTAATCACGGGCGAGTTAGGCTTTTAAAATGATTGCGGACAGTCGCGTACAACCCTTGATATTACAATGTGCTTAAGGGGTATCATTTGTTTTTAGAAAAGCATTAATTTGGAGAAGTAAGATGTCAGATTTATTAAGGCAGAAAAAAATATGTAAAATGTATCAACTGTCATGAGGTCATATTAACTCCCATTTACAAACTTGTGCATTTTGTGTACACAAAAATAAAACAATTAATTGAATATGTACAATGCAATCCGTTACTATGGGAAAACAGGAACGTCTAGGGTACAACACATGAACATACTCCTATACCTAAGTTTCGTACGTAGCACCAAATAAACACGGAACCATAGCGTTGTCTAAATCTACCTGCATGAATAAATCAATTTTATATACTTAAATTAGTTATGTCAATTCAATTGACAATACTATAACTACTATGTAGATATAAGTAGTTTAGATGACTTCGATTCAATAACATTCTCGTAAGTAGCATTATATTCTAAGTACCTATTTTAAAAGTGGAAAGGTATGTCTCCTTTCTTAACATATACGTAAACGTCAACTCACACCGTTCTCACCGACAGTACTTGTCTAGCCGCTACCGACCACCTTTTTTTTTATCCGGGCTCTAATGGCATCATAATGGTCACAACACTTACCAATTGCTTCTTACTCATGCGTCGAGCATTCTTAAATGCATCCAACCAGTATTTCATACTCTTGAGATTCAGAATGAGTTGCTTTCTTTTTGAACTTAGAACCCTAACTTAATAGAACCAAAATTCAAAATAGATTTTGGAATATGTACAAAAATTTTTTCGCTGGGTGTGGTAAGGTTTAACATGTTTATAATACCAACCTTTATGCTATAGATGTTAAAAGCTATTTTTAAAGGTAAACTTTTGGGATTAATAATACGGTTTTGTAATAAGCCAGATAATTTGTCATTTAAAATCTAAGTAAGCTCTTAGATCTGGCCATAAACACGTGACCGTAAGTTTAAAGTACTACGCGTCATTTTTCACTGACTAATAAAAACACTTATTTTAATATACTTTTGTATTCAGTCTATGTTGACACTCTCTAATATTAGTCATTGTGGTCACATAGTCTTGTAGTAATAAAATAGTTTTGCTTAAAAGCTTTGGTTGACAAATACTATTGTAACATTAATGGTTCCAAATAAGTAAGTAGTTACATTTTTATGACACATTTTACCGCTTACTTTTAAACAAAATCTTAATTTATGCTCCTTTTTAGGGTTCCGTAGTCAACTAGGAACCCTTATAGTTTCGCCATGTCTGTCTGTCCGTCCGTCCGTCCGTCCGCGGATAATCTCAGTAACCGTTAGCACTATAAAGCTGAAATTTGGTACCAATATGTATATCAATCACGCCAAAAAAGTGCAAAAAAAAAATGGAAAAAAATGTTTTATTAGGGTACCCCCCCTACATGTAAAGTGGGGGCTGATATTTTTTTTCATTCCAACCCCAACGTGTGATATATTGTTGGATAGGTATTAAAAAATGAATAAGGGTTTGCTAAGATCGTTTTTTGATAATATTAATATTTTCGGAAATAATCGCTCCTAAAGGAAAAAAAAGTGCGTCCCCCCCCCTCTAACATTTGAACCATATGTTTAAAAAATATGAAAAAAATCACAAAAGTAGAACTTTATAAATAATTTCTAGGAAAATTGTTTTGAACTCGATAGGTTCAGTGGTTTTTGAGAAAAATACGGAAAACTACGGAACCCTACACTGAGCGTGGCCCGACACGCACTTGGCCGGTTTTAAATGAATTTCTCAATGTAACTTTTAAGAAAGCATCAGTGTCATCGTTAAATCAATAAAATAAATCGATAAAGAAGCGGCAAAGTAAAAATGCAGTTATCTTCTTCGAAAATCAGTTTCATAAAAAGATAACCCTTTGATACTACAATAAATATTTCAGCACCTCTTTTAGAGAACTCTCCCCGATAAAGTTAAACCAATTTAAACAATTTAAGTCAATCGATAAGACACTTTATTTTATATGTAAAAAGGATGTTAAAAATGCAGAGATAAGTTGGTTATTGTGCTATGTAATTAAAGAGCGTCGAATTCTGCAACGCCCTGTGTTTGTTTAAAAAAGTAATGGCATCAAAAACGATATTATCTCTTACAGTTAATGGTTCGCCTTATACGACGTGGCTTGTAATTATGGTAGTCAAGCCAAAATGTTGAAGAAGAATATTTTGGGACGGTATTTAAAATGTCCTGAATTTTTGGAACAGTGTGGTGAACCTAACCATATTTTATTTTATAGTGACCAAATTTTTTTAATTTTAATTTATTTATTTATTTCAAGCATCATGGCTCATACGGTAATATACGAATACAGTTGATAATAACAAAAAAAAATTAATAAAATAATTTAAAATATGTGAAACATGCCAAAACTAAGATTAAATGTAAATACAAATGAGGAAGAAAAAAGAGTTAGAGTTTACGGAAATATTTGAAACATCATTAGAAAACTACGAATAAAATCACATTTTCTATGTATATTTTCGAAGACAAGACTGATACGATCTTTAAACCTTCAAGAAAAGAGCGATGACCCGTTTTTAAGGCCGGCAACGCACCTCCAACGCTTCTGTTGTTTCGGATGTCCATGGGCGGCAGTGATCGCTTACCATCAGATGACCTGTCTGCTCGTTTGCCTCCTCGCATAAAAATATGTCACGAAACTCATCAATTTGCCGTACAATATATTTGATATTTATATAGATAGATAAATAAATAAATATTATAGGACATTGTTACACAGATTGACTGAGGCCCACGGTAAGCTCAAGAAGGCTTGTGTTGTGGGTACTCAGACAACGATATATATAATATATAAATACTTATATACATAGAAAACATCCATGACTCAGGAACAAATATCTGTGCTCATCGCACAAATAAATGCCCAAAGTTTCAAACTTAAAGCGAGCGATACCGCGGGCAAAAGCTAGTATTTTTATATTCTCTTAAAATACTTAAAATTCTCCGCACGTAACATCAGTTTACCCAACGTCCAGAAATCACAGATCACAGGCCATCAATGTTGATTGACGGCCCTGTATGAAGACATAAATTTTACAACATAAAAAAAAGTACAAAAAAGTCAAATCATATTTTTAGTACAGATGGTGTTTTTTTACGAGAAGTGGTTCATTATATGTCAGGTCGAAACTTCGGAGGTCCATCTGTACTGAAAAACATCGTTCGATACACGTGCGAAAAGGAAATTCGTAACTCGTGTCGATTTAAAACACTCCCTTCGGTCGTGTTTTAATTTATCGCCACTCATTTCGAACTTCCTTTTTTTCGCACTTGTATCGAAATGTACTATTTTACACGTAGGTATATTATACCGAAAAGAGCTTAAAATTGTCCTTAAGGAAATAATCATTCAACTATCACAGAATAAGAAATCACCGGTCATGCTGTATACAATATCAATACTAATATTATAAATGGCAAAATGTGTGTGTCAGTTTGTTTGTCCGTCTTTCAAAGCAAAACGGAGCGACGAATTAACATGATTTTTTAGGTGGAGATAGTCGAAGGGATGGATGTCATCGTAATCCTTTGTGCATTTGGCTACGCACCCAGTTTACCCGCCAACGGAAACCAGCGGCCATCAATGTAGATTGACGGCCGCATGAAGACATAAGCTTTGACAGCTAACTGTTACGGCCCATAATTAACCGGACGATCACTAATGTGATTGGCCGACTACCGTATTTGGCCGGGCTATTATTCCGGGTGATTCTACGAAGTGGCCAATCATATCTGGTATTCCTTTAGGTTTTGTGAGAAAGTAGGTATTGGAGGAAATATTTTTGAAGGAGAACATTTTCATCTATTAGTATTTTGAAGAAACTTTATTATTTAATTATGGAATTGATCAGTTACTCGTAGTTTTTTGTTAAGCTATCTCTAACTGTCTAGAAATGTAAATATGTATAATTGATGCATTAAGACGATACGTAGGGGTCAATTCTCCATAGTATACAAACGCTCTCGACTATTTCCTCCCTGGTTTTTGAAGATAGAGCAATGATTTTTTCAACACAGATTGTTATTATTTTTATTTGTGTCGGACCGTTTTGATTTTTTTGATATTCTGCTTTTTAAAGACTCCAGAGCCAATCAAAAATTTCCAAAAACGGCCTTTTTCATTGTGGCGCAAAAAAAGGTGTGATACTCAAGATTGGTAACAATTATCCAAAAAAGCTAAACGGTCCGACATATACTACTTCATTGTTATTCAGATTCTCAAACTTCGTTCCGATTGATTAAGTTTTGAAGGAGGAAAGAGTCGAGAGCGGAACCTCGATTTTAAAGATTTTATGGAAATATCTTTTGACTGAGTTGTTCTTAATGGACATGTTTTTTTCGATAAATCTAGTTAATAACACTTGTATATTTAACTAAAATTCCCAAGTTGAAAGGGGGGTTCCTGTCCATTTTAGCATTTTCGCTACCGTATCCTCTCTTGCACCAACCATTTAACTCAGGGTTAGTGGGCTGTCAACTGTCAAATTCCATATAAAATGGTGGGATAACCTCGGGTTAATCGTTGGTGCAAGGGGCCCTAAAAGATACATAACACAAGTTAGGTACTTTAAAATAGAGCTGTGTCAGACAATATGTCTAAGGTATACTGCGATACAATGCCGATCTGTCAAGTCAAATTCATACGTTTTCAGTTGAAGCAATATTTATTTAAGTATAAATAAAATAAAATAAAAACAAATGAATAAAGGGTTTTTTTTAAGTATACTTATATTTATTTAATTATACTTATAAAATATTTATTTACACTTTATTTCACAGTAAAAATTTTACAAAAGGCGTAATGCCAGAAGGCATTCTCTACATCCCCACCAACCTTTGGGTCAAACAGAGATCAATTACCTTTAACTGACAAATCGGTCTCGTATCGCTGAGACTTTAATCTGATAAATGTTTATTTGGTTGGTCTTTATACTTTTTATCACGTTTATTAAAAAGTGTGTAGAAATACCCCTTGGATGGGTAACAAGAGAAGATTGAAGTGATTATTTCATGTTGATTTTTTCTTTTTTTCTTCGAGCGCCGAAAGACGTATTGATGCTTTTAAGATAATGAAATCAGTACTGCCTTTGTATGGGATGTAATATTTTTATCGGCCCATGTATCATGTGTTTTTTTTTGCGTTGCATATATAGATACAGATTGAATATCTGTATATTCAACGCAAAAAAAAAACACATGACACATGGGCCGATAAAAATATTACATCCCATACAAAGGCAGTACTGATTTCATTATCTTCTTCTGCTAAGCCTCCTGTCTCTTAGCTTCTGTAAGCACAGTTATTTACTTAAATAGCGGAAGGGAAGAATTTACAAAGTAGATGAGTAAGTAAATACAGGAGTTCTGTAATAAATAAAACAACTATTTCTCTGTACGGCATTCTCCGACCTCACACACCTGGTGCCATCTTGACAGCAACTGCGTGTTGCCAGTACACCGCCTGTATGTATAAAATGATATACTCCTAAAAATAAGTGTACCTAATTTGGAGTATGTACCTACTCGTAATGGTACAGATGTAGTGCAAAAAGATTTGCCTTCGTGTTGTTACGGAAACGTACGAATGTGTCAGCTATTTCAGAGAGTGAGTACGGGATTCTTCAAAAAAGGAGTGTACAAGTTTCTAATGGGTCGGCAACGCCCCTTGATTTGCAGGCGTCCATAGGTTACGGTAACCGCTTTCCATCAGGCGGGTCGTATACCTGTTTGCCACCGACGTGGTATTAAAAAAAAGTGAATCTTATCTCAGTACAAGATGTACTGACGTTGATTGAACTAGCATCATGACAAATTCTGTCGCCCACGGAAACCTGCAACTCCCAGAGAGGTTACAAGTGCGTTGACGACCGCTCAGATGGAGCTATGCTTTTTCTTGAAGGGTTGAATTGAATTGGTTAGGTAAATAACGTGGTACAGTAACAGTAACAGTACACAAACATACATAAACTTACACCTGTATTTCCAAAAGGTGTTGGCAGAGCTCATGAAACTTTACTGAGTTCCGGTACCACATTTAACATTGACGGATTACAAGGCTATCGCCTACAATTACTGGTTCAGGTATTATTATTTATCGTATGGCTTACAGGTTGTTCTCTACTTAAATTAAAAAAAAACTAGACTTAAGATATTCAACACCTTCCCTCCATGATACCTTCTTTAAAAATATCCTAGAAGGAAAGGTGAAAGGAAGAAGAGGGCGCGGAAGACCCAGGAGGAGTTTTGTTGACCAGCTCAAGGAGAAGGCCGGTGTCATGTCGTATCAAGAACTAAAGAGGAAAGCGGAGAATAGGGAAATGGCGCATACTCCACCGACAAGAGCTACATTAGCTCTTAAATAAGAAGAAGATATTCAACGGCATTTGTCGAAAGTGTATTAAGATCAGCCCTTGTTCCGCTAAACTTGGTGATGGGGCACTCGAAGACTATATGGTGCACCGTCTGATCTGGGTGGCCGTACTGGCACTCCGCAGACTCGCGCCATCCCTATCTGCACCACAGATATAGTAGTAGTAGTAGTAGTATAGTATATCTCCCGGCCGAATCCGACCATGGTGAATGTTTTCAACTCCTTTGTTGAGTACGTTGATGTGTGATGTGGCTCACGAAGCCGATTGTATTTGCGAAAACCTGTGCACACTACGGGCATGACAGCACACCGTTAGGTATAGTATAAAAAGAGTAGAACATGTTTATAAAGAAGACAAAAGCGGCTCATCTACCCCACGGGTGTCTCATCCGGTGTTTTCCCCTCCAATAAAACAATAAAATAAACGTTGTAATAGTCTAATATGGTCAATGGCGTCTATACTCATTATTTATAGCACGCGCAGCGACGCGTGAAAACAGTAAATGTGAAACAAATGACAATCAACAGTCGCCACCAGATTCCCTTTCTCTATCACACATTGGTAGGCTTGGTATTGGGCAGAGTCCTGTCTCTTTTGTGCCTTTGCCTCTTTTCTATTTGTTTCATTAGTACAGTCAGCCAAAAAAGCGGTTTACCGCTTTTCGACCTTTGTGTTTGAAATAGTCGAAAAGTGGTAAACCACTTTCTTGGCTGACTATACGTAGATTATTCATTATAGATCATATCGATATACACGCATATTATTATATCCGGTCGTGTCATTTCCGATGACGTGCAGATTTATCAAATCTAACCTTAAATAATATCACAATACGGTCCAAAGCATGGGTCTTCGTGAATGACACGATCTATAACTATACTATACAACAGTACCATCAATCAGTGCATCACTGGTAAGGAAGTTATAATTCGGTTTTAATACTTATTAATTATGATAAGACTTTAAAGGGCACAGTAGTGCGCCCGCCAAGTCTGAAAATCAAGGACAGTCTTTTCGACGAAGCCATTCACGAATGTAAATATTATAAAGTTATAAAGCCAATTTTTTTTTAATACAAACGGGATATAATTATTCTTGTACCAAAGTACCTAGCTAAAAGCTTATCTGTATCGACTATTCTATCAATAATTCTGTAAATCATGAAACTATGTCTCGACACTTTTTTCTTTATCTCCTTTACCGGGGCACATCTTTTTTTAATGTAGGTACTGTACACTGTTCTCAAGTAACGCTTAACACTTTCTTCAGTCCGTTAAATATTAGGTTTCCATCACCGACGCTGTCAAATATGCTGTCAAATTGACGCCGTCACGCGTCACACTCTATGCGGGTAACGGTTGGCTGCCTCATTGTCATTTCGAAAATGTTGATTCAAGTGTCTATTTTACATTTGTATTTACAAATATATGGAATCGAATAATTTCAAAGAAATAGTTTGTGTTCGAATTCGAATAATATAATATATAATATAGTTCAAAAACTAAAAAACGGTGATAAAAGAATTAAGAATAAAAGAATGAGAATTATAATTTATTTGCTAAAATTGCACAGGTTACGGGTTTTTTCAAGTGCCAACAGTTTATTTATGTAGAAAAAGTGAATCGAAACTTTTATCACGGATGGAAGTAATATTTATATTTAGGTACTTAATATGACTTTTCATGCCATCTGTCATCCTAAAACGTTTTTATTAGGGTTATATCCAAAATGCCAAACGTGGATGCTCTATAGTTTTGCCGTCCGTTTGTTGCCTATCTATCCATTGACGTAACATTTATTGAGGTTAAATGATGTGCTTTAAAATGCCCCCATACACAAATTTTATGAGTTTTGCGAGCAATGACGATTTTTTCCGCATATCACAAATCCTACAAATTAAAAAATTACAATATTTCCATTTAAATGCAGATGAAGGTACTGATTGAAATGTCACGGCCATAGGTCACGTCACGGCGGGGTGCCCGCGCCCGAATTATACTAAACACGTTTGTATTATTGTATGCATAATATTATGTTTAATCTAATAATTATGTGTATTATTAATATAATAATATGTCATGTTAATACACCATATGGCTAGTAATATGTTTTAAACAAAATTTAAATTAGCTTCCCGCATGCTTAGGAGGAGATCTGCTCCATATTGTTTTAAGTTTAACATGTATTTGTTATGACTAATATACGAATGTCAATTTTTTTACAGGCGCATACGAAATGATTGTATGTTAATTGGTGTAAAACTCACAAAAAATAGTATGTGACTCGTAGACTGTAGAAAGGTTATGGTGAATAAAAAAATTACAGAAACTTAAAAATACATTAAAACCTTTTCATATAGCTTTTAATTTACAGTGAAATAACTCCCTCACAATACAGATAAATAGCTGTCATGTTAACAAACCGTAGCAGCTGCTAGAAATCTGATTAATTACCAAATTAAATCCCTACTAATGACCGGAGCAACGCTATTACTCAAGTTAATTATAAAATAGTCATCCTTCCCCATTCCATTCCCCATCGTAACTATATGGTATAACACAATAAATACGTATAATAACATGATACCCTTTCTATTGAAATATGTCACTAGATTGAATCCCGCAAGACTGTATTTTAAATGTAAGTAAGTATGTTATGTAGTTTGTAAATATGGCTAGGTTTAAAGTTACTTCAGTAAATGTACATATACATTTACTATAGTAACTTCTAAAAAAGTTGTAAAGTAGAAATTTAATTAATTCTTTCCTAATTATCATAGTCATATCTCAAGTTATTTACCTAAATCAATACATTTATAATTTTACTCCGTGAAACTTCGTCTACCTCCATAAAGAGGTGTACGTAACTACAGAGTGACAGACACAATTATTAGAGAAATCATTTCCACACTTTTTTAAAGTCATGGAACATTATTTTATGAATAGCTGGAACTTGGCGCGACCTCTGCCGTGTCCCCATATTTTGATTAAATCAACAAGCCACTGATGTTCCTCCTTGGGCAATCAGTTTCAAGTACACTCAGCCACATTTACTCGCTAATTGGCCGACGACAATATCATCCTCATCGTTCTATTTGTCTGCCACTTCACACGTACAAACATACACATATAACCCCGTCATTCAATAAACGTACGAGAAATGCTGTCTATCCTATATAGCCTGATTTAGACGGCGTGCGATCTCGCATGCGATTTTATTTACATTGCGGGCTGTTGAGATTACATACAATTTTGCACAGCCATCAAATACAGCAATGTAATCAAACTCGTATGCGAGTTCTAGTACCTTCTAAATGGGCCCGAATACTATACTTTTTACTTTACCGCAATCTTGGTATAGTATAATGATATAATCATTATCATTACCCAAATAGGATGTTTGTTCATAAATATGCCTCAGGTACATTCCTAACGAAACTTCTTGACTTGGCGACACCACTGCTGTGCCAACACATTTCGAGCGCGATACTGTACTAGTTTAAGTATAACTATAGTGGTTAAGGTAAACCGCATTAATAACTACAAATTATACTTCAAAAGTGGTCTGCCAATTGAAAGTATTTGTTATTTAATAATCGATTATGCGGTTTAGGTATGTATTTCAATATAGAGGTATAAGAGTATTATTATATTTAACTACTAAATATTTATGTCTGAAAGGGCCACTTGCACCATCCGCTTAACTCAAGGTTAGTGGGCTGTCAACTGTCAAATTCCATATAAAATGGTGGGTTAACCTCGGGCTAACCCTTTTTCGGTGGTGCAAATGACCCTTGGCCTATCAACCCTATCAAGAGTACTGAAGTGATTACGTGTAGATTCCTCGCTTTTGTGGATTTTATGTTTCCTATTTTAAAATAAATCTGCCATCTACATTCGTCAGTCCAAAAAATGTCCGTCACGTTCAAGTTTGCGTATTAAGTAATTTGATATTATCAACTAAAATCAAACAGACGAGTCGTCAACACGCGCTTGTATTTGGCTTCCGGTCGACTAAGTAAGTACTTCAATATGAGAACTGGGAAATTAGTAGGTAAGTATTTTGTTTGGTTTGTGAGGAAACCATATTGTAAAGCTTAAATTACTTAGCCACTGTATATTTATATACTAGGTATGTAACAAAAGTGAAAAAAAAAACATTACTTATATGTGCCCTCAGTGTTGAATTGATGTCAAAAACAGACATACAAACGGGCACTTTCGCGAGAACAATCACAAAAAAAAAATGTTTTCTAAGGTAGGTAAATTTTATGTTTTTCCTACTCAGAATCACGAGCCAATCTAGGAATAAAAACAAGAGACAAAAAAATGGTCCCAAAATTTTCTATTATTTTGCATACTTTCCACTTTGTAACCGCTGTACAAAGTGTTTGAAAAATAGTAACAAAGTGGAAAAATTAAATTTGGGACGCTTTTTTCCGCCTAGTAGGATGGAAAGGGCTCGTGATTCTGAGTAGGAAAAACATAAAAATTACCTATTTTAGAAAAAAAAGTTTTTGAGTCTTTTTTCGCGAAAATGCCCAAACACTGTAGGTAGTTATGACAGTATGAAAGTAATACATATGTTGTTGTTAGCATAAAATCTGTCTCTTCACTTTAACCTTTAAGACAAAAATATATATGACTCCAATGTCTCCATATCAAAACACAATAAGTAAATACATGTGCCGTACGTCACGAAAATATATCTTACATCTTTGCTAATGCTATGAGTAATAATTTAGCGTTCAAACGTGACTCACTACTCACCATGCCGACTGTTCGACTCACCTCAGGGGCTAGTGGCTACCATGACTTTTAAACACGTTACTCGATACAGAAAAGGACATTCAATTTTACAAGGCTAATACAATAATAAGGGCAACGGATAATATCGTTATCGTAGCGAGCTCTCTCTCTATAGCTCTTTCGTATTGGCGCGACGCGACAGAGCAAAACAGCATTTCGATAGGCGTCTAGCGTCAACGATTGTCAATTGGGCCAGGCCGGTAAGTCACCATAAAGCTAGGTTTACACGGGCTTAGTATTTGTCATTAGTATTAGCGATTAGGGGCTTGTCATCAAAGTGACAAGTGGCAAGTAGCCGTCTACACGTGGGTATTAGAGAATAGTGTTAATTACATAATATTGCCATGGTAATGGAAATAAACTAATCACTGCAGTTGTTGAACTTCACTTTTCAGTAATATTAGCACCACTTGTAAAGTGGCAAGTATTAGTAATTTTTACCGGGGCGATAGATACCTATCGCTTAAATGGAACCGACTTCTATTCACTTGCACTCGCAATTGCACTAATACTAAGCACTTGTACAATGTGTTTACACGCATGTGACAAGTGTTAGTGACACGCACTAAGCATGAACTACTAAGCCCGTGTAAACCCAGTAGATGCGTCGGTATGCAGGGTTATTTTCAGAGTTCCGTCCTTATAGGAAACGGTGACTATCTGTCTTTCATTCCAGCTTCATTCCTGCGGGACATGCAGGAATTTGAACTTCTCATTTGATCTAAATCTGTTCCTCCTGAACTTATGAAGTAATACAAAAAAAACCTAAATCGTAACCGACTAGTTTGCTCTTTCCACTACATACCTACGACTAAGAAAATGCTTTAGTTTAACTTTTGATTTCTTAGATTACTTGGCAACACTTATTCACTTTTAAAATAAAACCTCTAGTTTTTTTTAATCTGTGCACTGCGCATTGGTACTGCGGCATCTTGCAAGATTTAGCCGAGGGTCGTATCTATATCCGCAGCGAAAACCCTCTAGTGACTAGACATCCCGAATGTATGCGACTTTTCCACAATTGAAAAGCCAAGCAATCCGATTTGAAGAAGTCGTTCTAAAAATTTTAATTTTGATACATTTTCAAAATCCCGTTGAAAAAACTTGAAAAGTTCGGTAACTTTACTCATAAGTCAAACGTCAAAATAACTCACTTCATCAGCAATCACCAAAAATAAGCCAATTTCGACTTCCTCCATCGAATTTACCGAACTTCTTTAATTAAAACAGACACGTGACCGACCAATCAATCAATCGAGGATGGCCGCTATTATCCACAAGTGGGTACGGGTGATGACCAATAATAGTAAAGACTTTCAATCACCATGGAAAGTTTTCCTTCTTTGACTTTGAATCTGTCATTTTGTATCGGTCGAAGGAGAGTGGCGCTGTTTGTCACAAACATGCGCTATAGCTATTTACGGAATGTCCTACAGTGCTGCACCTGACAATATAAGGAATATATGTACATATATGAATTGCAAGAAGAAATAGCGCTTTAATCATCTCAGAATATTGGTACAGTGCTCGAGCTTTGGTTTTGCCAAAGTGCGGGTACTTTATTCAAGTTGAACTTACACAAATACATATGTACAAAACAGTTTAAATATGGTAAGTCTATTCTAAAATTGTCTATTACGAGTATAACGGTCTCCCCTTGTCGCTTTACCTTAAGGACGAGACTTGCTTGGACATATGGGGTAATTTGTCCTTGGGACCGACAAAAATATCGTCACTACTTTAAAAAAATCTCGTATCTCTTGCTTCTCCTCTAAGTTAAAACGCAGTAAGTCTATATGCATTCCATACTGTAAGCATCCGATACCATTGTCGATAAATGGCCTTAAATCTGGCAGCCATGCTTGTGCACTTGGCTTAAGAATTGCTATATTATTTTTGGTTTATGTTCTTTTTTGTCTATGGTCTCTCTCTCGATATTTTTATGCAACTCAAGTTTGTAGCGTTGAGGAAAAACTGAGCTGTAAAATTACTTTCTTTTGGTTAAACCATAATACAAGTGTTATAAAACATAGTTGTTTCATTAATACATACTTACTACAATTTTCTTTTCATTGACAGAAGAAGATACAAGTTTTTTTCAAAGTAGTGACGATATGTTATTGGATGAAGATGTTTTAATTACAATACCTACCTCCAATCCCTATTATTTCTGGTCTCTGTATATTGTCCCATCCCGGCCGTGGCACACTTCCCACTGATTGACTGATGGTTGTTTATGGTTAGGATCTATTTACATGCGTCTGATTTGGTTAAATAGGTTTTGATTGGTTGAAAATGATTTGTAAGTCTCTTGTTGACGTTGATGAAATTGTTCCTATAAAAACTAACTTTTCTTTTCTCTGTTTAGGACATTAATGTGATTTATGTGTGTACATATACAATGATGCATGTTTATCCGTGTGTCGGCGCCACATGAGCCCATAATTTTCGCGCGCCCAATCGACAGCTGCCTAAACAAATGCGCACTGACCGCAGGTCAACGACCCGGGAATCGAAATAAATGACGCGCGCGCATCAAAGGCGGCGATAGGATCGCCATCAAACGAGGACGGAAAGTTATGGTTAGCTGATGAAATATAAATAAAATTAATTTAACGCATTGAGCGATTTCTAAACAGTTAAAAATGCCATCTTATTACATACACATATGAACAATACATTACCTTTTTTTAGCAGATACCTACTGTTTAATACAACATGGTATCACTTCGACTTTTACACAGACTTTCGTGGCATTTAGAAAATAGGAAAATCAGTAATATAGTTTTATCATAAACAAAGTTAATCTTATTAGTAACTGTACACAATGAATTTTCTTTGTTTTACTCTGTTACGAGTATAAAGAGAAATTAACACTGTACAATAGTCAATAATACATCAGTTATTGTACATGAACCAAATTTGATAACTATCAATTTTGCCATATTTTTGCGTTCAGGAAGAGTATGCATCCAAACATGACAGAACATGGCATAGATGACAGACAGGATGGCCGAAACACGTCCGCCAAAAACCAGAATCATAGTCAACTTACAAGATTCGTTTCATTGATTTACTTTGTAGAACGGAGCGAGGCGCTAATGTCGCGCACACCCTGTATTATTAATATGCTTAGATCGTGTGACTGCTTCAATTGATTAGCATTCCTATGAATATACCTACAGCGGAATCTACATAAGGACATAGGTACCAATCACAAAGGGAAACGTCAAAAACTTTGGATGTGTCGCAAGTAAAATACATTTGCACCCGAGTGTAACACAAAACTTTTCCCCTCACTATAGCGAGGAAACTATAACGCAAAAAATGCGTTTATCGCTACTTCCAGTAGTTCCACAGATGGTAAATCATCTTTATTACTAGATTCAACTACTTTTATCAATTTTAAAGCAGTTAATTTGACTTTATTCAAGGTCAAATTACCCACTACTGGATAAAATGCGTTTTTACCCTCTGGTATTAAAGGACAAAACACGTGTGTCCGAGCTAGTCAGGGGAAAATTATAATACTTTTATTCAATGTTTGAAAAAATTAACTCTTCTAAGCTTTCCAAAAATACAGTCTGCAGTATTATTCAAGAAATATAGCAGACAGACATTATTCCTGCATTGCTGTCGTAAATATTAAAAACCTTAGGCAGCGTCACTTAAGCGTCGCGTGTCTCGGGGCGCGCAACGGACGTCTCCGCCACGCCGCCTGAATGTAATTCAAAAAACGTCTCCTCAGTACATTTTGTATAGGAAGGACGTACGACGCGCCCCAGGTGGCGTGGCGGCGGCGTGGCGCGGACGTCCGTTGCGCGCCTCAGGACATGCGTCTCTTATGTGTGGCCGGTCCCTTAGAAGGGTCAGCTGAACATAATATTTTTTTACCAACCTACGGACTTAATCAACAGTACGTACTTATACATCGGAGCGATCGGTTTTCTCGCAAAATAAATATCTGAACTTCATTTCTCTTATCAAAGTGTCAGAGTACTTGTTCAGACATTTTTGAACTAAGTATGTGTTTCCATAATATCTGTTGCCTAATCTACTGCCTGTACGTACGCGGCATAGGTACTCTCTTGAGCAATAAAATAGTAAGTACTAAAACACATTGAATTCCTAATCAAACTAGTTCTGACACAATATGCAGATACTCAATTTAATTCCAACTGCATATTTATAGTTTTACATCTAGAACCAACCAGCTATATGTTAACTTAAAATGAACAAAAATAGGTCACTAAGTTAAAGAGATACCAGCTAAGTGACCGTTTTTCATTGCAATTGAGTGTTTGATACTTTTGATAGATATTTTATGGATTTCTTCGGAATGCTTAGCTTCCGATTAACGATATTCACGTCAGTAACGAGGTAACGACATCGACAGTAATACGAGTTTCATTAAATTACCCATTTTTATGTTAAATCGAGCATTAGGAAAGATGAGCTACTGTTGGTTTTATATATTGAATCGTTTGAAAAGGTACTTTCGCCGCTAGAAAGCGTTGAATGTGTTAACTTAGTTGTTCCGTGGGATATAGATAGATATTTAATATAGTTATTTTTTTTTTATTTCTTATCGGTTTGACGACCGGTCTGGCGCAGTCGGTAGTGACCCTGCCTGCTACGCCGCGGTCCCGGGTTCGAATCCCGGTAAGGGCATTTATTTGTGTGATGAGCACAGATATTTGTTCCTGAGTCATGGATGTTTTCTATGTATATAAGTATTTATATATTATATACATCGTTGTCTGAGTACGGGTACAACACAAGCCTTGAGCTTACTGTGGGCCTCAGTCAATCTGTGTAAGAATGTCCTATAATAAAAAAAAATCCATAATAGTCCATACTAATCCATACTTAATATTATAAATGGGAAAGTGTGTGTGTCTGTTTGTCCGTCTTTCACGGCAAAACGGAGCGATGAATTGACGTGATTTTTTAAGTGGAGATAGTTGAAGGGACGGAGAGTGACATAGGCTACTTCTAACCCCCCACTTCCCTAAAATGGGGAGTGGAAGCTTGTTTGGAACATTCCGCAATTTTCGAACTTAACGCGAGCGAAGCCGCGGGCAAAAGCTAGTTGACAATAAATTAAAAAAAAAAATTGGTCGGTACCATACTTACCAAATCGCGTTATACTATTGTAACCATCGTATTTTGAACACGGAGATTCCTGATAAGTTTATTTTTGTACCCGTAGTATCTCTTACCTGAAACAATTATAAAAACAACATTAGATGTGTAATAATGTGGAATATAATAAATGAAAATATTTAGTTTAAGTATTCTCTGACCCCAAAGTAATTAGTATGACAATATAAACAACCTAAAAAAATTAAAATTCGTTTCTTATCACGCAGAAACGTCTGCGAGCGATATTACGTATTTTTAAATGAAAGGAAAAATGGAAAAAATTCACACCCCCGGCAGGACTCGGTTGAGAATTGAGGGAAGGCATGGATAAATTCGCACACATCCAGCAGGCCTCCGTGGCGCAGTTGGAAGCGGAATGGCCCCGGCAAGGCCAGAGGTCGCAGGTTCAAGTCATGCCGAAGGTGTGAATTTTTCCATTTTTCCTTTAATTTAAAAATATGAAATGAAAATTCGTTAATTGTCGCAATAATATTGCCATGTAGAGCCCAAACAGCGGAACATTTTAATATTTAAGTACCCTGGGCGATCGAGCTTCGCTCGGAGTTCTATTTTATTATCTTTAAAGAAAAACGCATGAAAACTTGAAAATTCGCGTTTCACAGGACTAAGACCCCCGCATAATAATTTTCAGCAAAATCGTGAGAGGACTATTTCCGAGATCGCCGGCAGGTAGGTAGGTATTAGGTACCTTCGATACAATGGGCACTACCCTATTCATACTTGCAGACGATACAGGAGGGGTCAAATCTCCATACAAACGCTCTCGACTATTTCCTCCCTGGTTTTTGAAGATAGAACAATGATTTTGTTCAACACAGATTATTATTATTTTTATCTGTGTCGGACCGTTTAGATTTTTTTGATATTCTTATTTTTAAAGACGCTAGAGCCCATCAAAAATTTCCAAAAACGGCCTTATTGGTTATGGCGCAAAAAGGTGTGGTATTCAAAATTAGCCAAAAAACTAAACGGTCCAACACAGATTATTCCATTGTTATTCAGATTCTCAAACTTCGTTACGTTTTGAATGAGGAGTCGAGAGCGGAACCTCGATTTTAAAGATTTTTCGCAAACTTTAAATGAGTTGTTCTGAATGGACAATTTTTTTTCATTATATCTTAGTTAATAACACTAGCATATTTAACTAAAATTCCCAAATGGAAAGGGAGCCCCCCCCCCCCCCCCCCCCCATTTTTTGCTCCTGTAGCGTCTTAAGACCGATATTCGGTAGCGTACCTTCTAAGTACATTGTGACATACTGCACAAATGAAATCGGCTGAGTCGTCAGCCAGTCGGTATGCCCTGATTGTGGCCGTAACCAGATATGGCCATTGTAAACCTGCCCACTCGGCAAACCGCGACCTACTAGCAATATTATTAAACAATGCATTATTATACTGAGTTGCATATGAGCAAAAGTAATCGACAGTAGAGAATTCAAAAAACAGAAACATCTAAGTAACATATATTACTTACTCCTATTTCATAAATCATAGTACCTACCTACTACCTATTGACAAGGTGTATGGAGGAGTGGCACTGATCGTCGCAAATACACATAATCTTATGGAATTAATTTGACACCATAAAATGTATCATTGTAATGCCCACAAAATGAGGGCAGCACAAGTCGTGCGCTTGGGTAATAGCACAGCTGTAAGCGCGTAGACATTATTAAAACCTAGTGCCTTGATGGATCTGACCTAGTGCCTCACAACAATCTCAAAAAAGGGTACCAGAAAACCGGCTGCGTACCTAGGTACTAAAGGTGTTCCAGCTTCGATCGCGCCACTACGAGCACTTTCAACTTGTGACTGCCGATATCACTTTTAATACTCAATTTTATTCCTATCGTACCTACAATATAACAATTCTTGTTATTAATGTTACCAAAGTATAATAAGAGAAATTCTCAACCTAGTAAACTTAACCCTCATTTACATACATCTATAATTGTCTGCCAGCCGATACCAACGGCAGAACTGCTAAAACTAGTTTGCCAAAAGCGGCACATTTACGACAAACAAGTTATCCGCTGATGTCATTCTATTTGGTGTTAAACACTTTGAACGAGCAAAAACTTGCTAACTTTTGTTGTACAAATATTAGAAAAAAACGTTTATGGAATTGTCGGTACCACACTGATGTGCAAAAACTTCTATTATCTTGCCTATCTACTTTTAACCAACCCAAGTAGAAGTGTGACCACGCTAAGTTTTCATGTCAAGGATGGAACTGGCCGAATTTTCCTACACCTAAAATACTTTTTTAAGTTTGCCATCCTAGGTAGGTACATATTTTTTAGAGTCCTTAAGCTGCTATCCTTCGTTTTAAAGACTGCGCAAAGAGGGACATGATTGCCTTTCATATTGACTACCGACTTTGGGAGAAGGTTGCAGAACAACGAACGGAGTGGCGCAAATGTATTGGAGGGTCGCAAAATTTGCGATGAGTCATTGTTTGCTGCACTCGCTGGTAAGAGACAGAAGCGACGTCAAGGTGTTTCAGCGCCGATTTCCGCAAGAGAAGTCTCGTCAGCCCTGCGGTAGACTATGCCGGTCTCGCATCGGTCTAATAAGTCATCAGAAAAGGTGCTCCTCGAATATTACACCATAAATCGTCTGCAATAGACGTTAAGACCAATGATGAAAGCTGCTATATTAAAGATTTTTTTAACATGAACTAAAAAAAATGTGAATTTGTTTTAAACTTTACATGGTAGGTAGTCAATCATCCCAAGTACAATGCTTCGAGGGCCTATTTTAGATATTAGCTGGCTTTAAGTTTAGTCTTTGTTTTATATGTATATAATTAAATATGTTATTTTATTATTATGTTAAAGTACCCCCTTATTTGCCAAGAGTGGCCCTGAAGCTTTAGTAGTTTCATGTGCTCTGCCTACCCCATTATGGGATACAGGCGTGATTGTATGTATGTATGTATGTATGTGTTAAAGTAAATAAATAGTTTAATTACTTAGATTAAAAAATAGCATGGTATACCTAATACCTACGAAACCTAGCTATATAGGTAAACACAATAAATGATTTTTTAAGGTTTTATTCTTAACAATGCGAATGTTTACTGTAAACAACGTACGTTATAATTCACAAGAAAGAGTCCTTAAAACACGAGTAGCATTAAAAAACGAAGACGAGACAGCGGCAGTCATGTGATCTGTCGGAAATCGACTCCAGTTACCGAGGGATCTGATTAAGTAATCGACCGCTTCCTTTGGAACTTCTACTTTTGCATCTAACGTAGAATGAAAGATTATTTAATACAAAAACCTTTGAAATTCAAAAACACGGTGTAACATGAGGAAATCGAATAATTTTAACAGCGTACTTATCATATTAGAAGACTAAAATGTCATAGGTATAAACTTTTTAGGGTTCCGTAGTCAACAACCTTATAGTTTCGCCATGTCTGTACGCGGATAATCTCAGTAACCGTTAGCACTAGAAAGCTAAAATTTGGTACCAATATGTATATCAATCGGTTCCCCTTGTTTTGGCATAATTTTACAATCGAGAATTCTTTTTGGCATAATCTATATTGGCATAATTCACCTTTCGCATAATCTGTTATGGCATAGTATAGTTACGCATAATTTGTCTAGGCATATTTTTGTTTGTCCGAATATATTTCATGCATAAAGGTTATTCGCCGAATGGTTTTTATGCATAAATTATTTCTGCATAACATGGTTTAGTGGAAATTTACTACGCAGAATTTTTATCATAGGTAATACTACTATATTAATGTTGCAGTTCTAACCTAACCTAACCGAAATTCTTGACAAAATGTTTTATTTGTTGAGGTCGCAGTTCTAACCTAACCAAACCGACTCTCTTAACAGCATTTAGTATGGGTTCTGATTTTAAGAAATATGCCAAATACAATTATGCGAATTAATTTTATTCATAAAAACAATCGGCGTAAACAGAATTATGCGAACTTATTTTCGGACAATGTGTTATTCGTATTATTTTCGATTATGACAAATAAGTTTTCTGCCAAATTAACATTCGGCGAAAATCGATTATGCGAAGTATGTTATGCGAAAATCGTTTCGGACAATTAAAGTTATGCCAAATAGAGGGAACCCATATCAATCACGTCAACAAAGTGCAAATAGTTATTTGTTATACAAGGGGGCAAAGTTGTATTTTAAGGCCGAGTGTGGAATTGAAAAACGAGCAAGTGAAAGGATTCTATAGTTGAACCACGAGCGAAGCGAGTGGTTCCAGAATAGAATCCTGAACTTGCGAGTTTTTAACACACGAGAAGTAAAATACATTTGCACCCGAGTGTAACACAAAACTTTTCCCCTCACTACAGCGAGAAAACTACAACGCAAAAAATGCGTTTATCACTGCTTCCAGTAGTACCACAGGTGGTAAATCATCCTTATTACTAGATTCACCTGCTTTTATCAATTTTAAAGCAGTTAATTTGACTTTATTCAAGGTCAAATTACTTTACAAACTAGTGGATAAAATGCGTTTTTACCCGCTGGTATTAAAGGACAAAACACGTGTTTCCGAGCGAGTCGGAAAAATAAAAAATGGAAAAAAATGTTTTATTTAGTACCCCCCCTACATGTAAACTGATATTTTTTTTCATTTCAACCCCAACGTGTGATATATTGTTGGATAGGTATTTAAAAATGAATAAGGGTTTACTAAGATCGTTTTTTGATATATTAATATTTTCGGAAATAATCACTCCTAAAGAAAAAAAAAGTGCGTCCCCTCTAACTTTTGAACCATGTGTTTAAAAAATATGAAAAAAATTACAAAAGTAGAACTTTATAAAGACTTTCTAGGAAAATTGTTTTGAACTTGATAGGTTCAGTAGTTTTTGAGAAAAATACGGAAAACTACGGAACCCTACACTGAGCGTGGCCCGACACGCTCTTGGCCGGTTTTTTAACTATAAAACTCCCGTGAGACTCAAACATATTTAAAAATATTTTCAGCGGGTTTTATTTTAAGTCAATATAGCGTTGGCCATGTTCGAAACATGGATCGAAACATAGATTTAGGTATAAACTTTTCTGAATTTCGCCACGAAAAATAACAATTGTTTATTATTTCTCAGAACAAAACGCCTTTTGATGGCAATGATCCCGATATCGGACATAATCAAACTATCCTCGTTGATATATATCAAAAAGTAAAGTAAAAAACTAGTGACTCTTTGCAAAAAAAAACTATTTTTCTAGAAAAAGAAACGAATATTTTAAGTGTCAGTTTTAGGAATAAAATTAACTTTTTATTTGAAAATACATTCAATAAAATTAAAATACACAAAAAAGAACAATTTTTGAAGCGCTGGTGGCCTAGCGGTAAGTACGTGCGACCTTCGTTTCGGAGGTCGCGGGTTTGAATCCCGGCTCGCACCAATGAGTTTTTCGGAATTTATGTGCGAAATGTCACTTGATATTTGCCAGTCGCTTTTCGGTGAAGGAAAACATTGTGAGGAAACCGGACTAATTCCAGTAAGGTCTAGTTTACCCTTCGGGTTGGAAGGTCAGATGGCAGTCGCTTTCGTAAAAACTAGTGCCTACGCCAAATCTTGGGATTAGTTGTCAAAGCGGACCCCAGGCTCCCACGAGCCTTGGCAAATGCCGAGATAACGCAAGGAGGATGATGATACAAAAAAGAACAATTTTTGACGAAATTATAGGTAGCGACGTCATAAAATTTTATCTTTATTTTGCCCTCAATTTTGAAATGCGTAGATAAAATCTTTCGGTTTCCTCATGTCACACCGTGTAGGTATATTAAAATAAGTGTATCACAGACTGTAGACTATAGGTACAGGCTTCTAAAGGGTCGGTAACGCATGAAACACCTCTGGAGTTACCTATTACCATCAGGCGTTCCGTATGCTTGTTTGCCATCTTTGTGTGGTATAAAAATGGCAAATTTAAAAAACATTGAATAACGCGGATTCTACTAACAAAGTAGATAGTTGTGTATCTTCTATGTTGTACATACTTAAATTAATTCTTAATGTCAATTTATGAACCATTGCCACCATTATAATCCATACTAATTATAAATGGGAAAGTGTGTGTGTCTGTTTGATTGTCCGTTCTTCACGGCAAAACGAAGCGACGAATTGTCGTGATTTTTTAAGTGGAGATAGTTTAAGGGATGGAGAGTGACAGAGGCTACTTTTTGTCTCTTTCTAACGCGAGCGAAGTCGCGGGCAAAAGCTAATGTCTAATAAATTAGCCAAAAGATAACGTTTCTATTTGTAACCAGCCGTCTGAAGGCTAAAACTGTAATTTGCTTGTTTAAGTGCGACATCAACAAATAAAACACTATAATTTGCATAAGCTAGTGATTATCTTGATAAATGTTGGTGTTTAGCTTGGGTATAATATTAGGTTTCACCATCTTTTAATAACAGTATTTGCCGAGCAGCATTTTACTTTGTATTGTGGTCATTAAATAGAAAAACAAACAAAAACAGTGCTACAAAAGTTAACAAGAATCAAATATATCAGTAGTTACTGTTTTTCAAAAACTGTACTTATCTTGTACAGTTTTTGAAAAACAGTACAATGTGCACGCAAGTTGATAAGAAAACTTAGATTAATTCGTTAAAGATATCCTTCTCATGACACAGCCCGCAGTGCATAACTGCATATACATATTATCGCGTGTGCATGCATGTAAATAAAGTATCTAAGTGCAGATTGTCAAAAAACAAACCAAAATGCTAAAACCTAAAGGAAAAAACTCAGAAACTCAAATTATTTCCTCAAGTAAACAACGAACAGTTTTTAAAAACCTTGATAAATTCGTAAAAAGTTCACTGATCCGCAAAAACACAAGCTTATAAGTTTCGATACACACATAAGCTCCGGAAATCATTATAAAAAACTTGTTTATCACTAATGTTTTCACAACGTTTGGTAGTCAACCATCCTAAGTCAAAACAGCCAAAATATTCTCAAATTTGTTTGAAGATACGACTTTTTAAACTTAGACGTGTCTGTGGGTCGCGCGTTGGTGTATTAGTGGGCGCATAGGTGCTGGTTCGATTCCCGATTGCTTCACCGCGTTGACACCGTTTAAATGTGGGCTGCCATAATTATTTTGATATATTGTATGGTAACAATGGCGGCTATGTACCTGGACAACTGTCTTTGTTATCAACGTAAGCTTCTTAGGGTTGACACCTAGTCTGTCCTGACGCCTTGTCATAAAACTCAAAGCCTAGGAAGTGTCACATAAATATAAGAATTTCAACGACAAAACCAGCTCAAAAAGCTCAAAACAAGAGGTTCAAATTCAGATTCTGAATCGAACTTTTCACCAAGGCCGTTGACAGCTGATGGGCAAGGGAATACATTTAGTAGAAATTGTATTGTTTAAGTAGGGGCAGGAGGAGATTCCCCCCCCCCCCCTTGGCGATGACCTTGCTTATTAACCTTGCTTACTTGCTACAGAAAAAAAACCTTTTTAATTCTCATTACGGATGAACCGCACCTAAACAATAGTTGTGTGTATAACTCTTAAAAATGAAGACTCCAGAAAATTGCAGTACTCTTCAAACGGCATCACAAATAGGAAGTACCAAAAACCGGCAGCTATTCGATTATCATGTACTTGTACACATTGTTTACTCTCTGCCGACAAGTCTCCGTTAAGCAACGGCCATAAGCCGTGCGCGTGGGCACATCGATCTCGTGAATTGACCGCATCCGGTCGGTATTGGGCCGTTAATGGCTTGTTAGATTAACAGCAGTTGGCGAATCAGTTTGTTCTTAAGACTCTTAATACTATACCACAGTATAATAAAGAGTACTATCTTACAGTATGGCCACTCCCGCTCCCCGCTGAAAGTGCTGCCCACCCCTCTCGGTTACCACACAGTTACCGCCTGTTAAAAACGCGAACAGTCGACCTGTCATATTTCACTCATACAAGCATAGTACGCGTTCACCTACACGAGCTTAGACTATGTGCTAAGAACGCGCCTCTTTCATATATTTGATCGCTAGTGTCCGAGGTGTGACTATAGGTACCTAACTACAAAGAAAATAATATTGTCTTCGGTGACCGCAATAGTTACTCATGAAATAAAACTATGGAAACGGATTAAATGGCGTATAATGAATTTACAATTTTATACATCCCGACGTTTCGAACACTTTACAGCATTCATATTTCTAGTATGTGGGTAGCTTTTGCACATTGTAAATTTTCCTCAGTCACCCGTTGACCAGCACGAACGCTGTGAAGTGTTCGAAACGTTGGGATGAATTGTAAATTCATTATACGCGATTTAATCCTTTTCCATAGTTTTATTTCATGAGTAACTATTGCGGTAACCGAAGACAATATTATCGCTTCAACTCCACAATCATTGAGATCTGGTGTGGCGCTTAGATGACAGAATAAAGTTTCATGAAAATAACACCTGATTGTATTATTTAGAAGCCTACTCATAGTACTCATTACCAATCATAGAGTAAACCTCCACGACATGTCACCACTGCCATATCCGCAGCGCGTAGGCGCATATTTGGCGCGCAGATGGCCGATACAGCACGAATTTGTCTTCGTGCGCCGTGCGCAAGCGCATGTCGTGGCTTAGCATACGTGAGGCTTGCATGTGGGATGTCTAGGAAATTATGGATATAGAGGAAACTTGATGGGAAAGGAATTTATAACAATTGCTAATCTTTTCTAACTTTATGACATGTAGAAACGTTTGCAATTGGTGCCACTGGGCTTAGAAAAAATATAAGTGGAAAATTACTGCCTTGGGTCAAACTTGAACTTACGGCCCCTATATTGATACTCCAGAGACTGACTAACTGATTATTCAGCCAACCAAGATAGCAAATTTTTTATGCGATAGGAGACAAACGAGCAAGCAGCTCGCCTGATCGATTTTCCACCATATTGATTATTGATCAATGGAACCTGTAGCGACATCTGCCGTAGGAGCATTATACTTAAAATTGCTAATTTGTCCACTGTCAAATGTATCTTTTAATGTCAAATCAGTAACAATTACAGACAAGCGAACAGACAACCCATATCTTGGGTACGCGGCTGAACCTGTCCCATTAGGTATCGTTAGTGATCGTTACAATCCACTTTCATTTTCATCAATTTTGATTGAATTTCCGGTTTAAAATGTTCTCGTTTCTACTATGACTTACATTCTTTGATGACTTATAATAATATAGCTCAACCAAGTCCACACTAAAAAATGGCGCGAAATTCAGAGTTATGAGAATGGGCATTTTCGCGAGAAGAATCACCAAAAATATTTTTTCTAAGTTAGGTACATTTAATGTTTTTTTCTACTCAGAATAACGAGCCCCTTCGATCTAGGACCAAAAACAAGAGGCAAAAAAATGGTCCCAAAATTTTCTATTATTTTGCATATTTGTACTTCAGTGTTTTAAAAATGGTTCCGAAGTGGTGGAAAAATCAAATTTGGGACGCTTTTTTCCGCCTAGTAGGATGGAAAAGGCTCGTGATTCTGAGTAGGAAAAACATGAAATTTACCAATTTTAGAAAAAGAAACTTTTTGAATCTTTTTTCGCGAAAATGCCCGAATTTCGCCCTTACATTTTGAATCAATTTTTAAGTGGCTCTTCGATGATTCCGCCAACGTCAAGTCATGGGCACGCGTTTTATGAAGACAATTGGCTGGCGAGCCTCTCATTTTTCAAATTTTCCGCCTTTTTTAGTGCCGAGATTCTGTTGACCTTCTATAAGACACTGGTCCCACAGCGAGCTAGTAAGCTATGAGCTATCGGCTATAAAAACGAGCAAAAGATAAGCACTCCCGTGCATATAAAAGAGACACGGCGATATTGATAGCTCACCTGGGCGAGTAACTATAAACATTGCCGTGTCTCTTTTATATACACGGGCCGAGTGATTACCTTTTGTTAGTTTTTATAGCCGATAGCTCATAGTTTACTAGCTCGCGGTAGGACCAGTGCCTTACAGCTTTATAACTAGCCCACGCCAATTCTGCCTCAGGCTAATTACTTATCTAATTCAGAATCGGTTGAAATGTCAGTTGCGGTATTACTGCGTGGGAGTCTTCCGATAGATACTCCTAAGGTTTTAGCTGTTGCACTTATTGACAAGGCGATCTGACAATCTTGTCAAAAGATGATAGAGATTTGTGATTTTAATAAAATTATGGTACATTTCAAATAGGTACCTCTTTATGACATATCTATGTACCCCTATAGGAGAGCGAGAGGAGACCTTATCGAATGTTTCAAGATTGTTACCCACTGTTACAACCTCCCCGACATTCACAAAGTAGTCGCTATGAGAAGTACCAGCCGTGAGACCCGAGGTCACAGCCTAAAACTGATTCGCACTCCTACTACTACTAAAGCTGCATATCATTCCCTATCCAATCGTGTTGTAGCGGCTTGGAACAGTTTACCGGATAGTGTTGTTACTGCTCCCTCAGTGAATGTGTTTAAAAACAGACTAGACAAGTGGCTTTTAAACAATAAGATGATGACGACATGACTTTGCTAACTGTAAATCATAAGACACTGTGTGACATAGGCTCATCAGCTGAATAGCTGCTCGCCTATAATTGAATAATAATAATAATATATTATCAAAGAGGATTTAGTAGATATATAGAGAATTACTATCAAAGTAAAATTTGTAATCACAGTGCACAGACTGCCATCTAACAGGATTAAATGGCAATATAGTGATTCCATGATTGTAGAGAATAATTTTTCAACGAGCAGTATGTGGTCAAAGATATAAACTACAACAATCAAATAAACCACGACCCCCATGACGACCACCATGGGCACCACGGCCTTAGTTGCCAAAGGTGTGCTGGGCGGTTCCCGAGGCATCACTCAATTAACGAGATCGTGCGTCGCGCGTTGGTCTCTGCCAATGTGCCTTGCGTCTTGGAGCCACCGGGGTTGAGTCGCACAGACGGCAAACGGCCAGACGGACTGACCTTGGTTCCGTGGCGAAGGGGGCGCTGTCTCGTGTGGGATGCAACTTGTGTCAGCACTTACGCTGCATCCCATTTGAGGCAGACTACAAGTTGTGCTGGCTCAGCGGCGGAGTCCGCGGCAAAGTCTAAGCACACAAAGTACTCCGCGTTGGAAACCGCTTATGACTTTGTGCCGGTGGCAATTGAGACAGCGGGGCCTTGGGGTTCAGAGGCTCACTCCTTTTTCAGGGAATTAGGGCGTCGTTTGCGGGAGAGGGGCTGCGATCCTCGTTCTGGGTCGTATCTGGTCCAACAGGTCTCCATTGCAGTTCAGCGGGGAAATGCGGCGGGTATAATGGGGACGTTTGAGCCAGGTACGATCCAGGAAGGGTTATTTTAGATTTAGGTGTATGTTGTGTTCCTTTTTATATATATATATGTTAATAACCTACTTGACATGACATAGATACTATATTTGACGAAGCCTGTGCTGTGGATTTTTGTTTGTACTTATTATTTACTGCTTATTTATACAATCAAATTGTTCTCTAGAGTTATACACATACATACATACATATAATCACGCCTGTATCCCATAAAGGGGTAGGCAGATCACATGAATACTAAGTTTCAGTGCCACTCTTGGCAAAAGGGGGTTGAAAGAAATCCAAATTGTGACATTGCAGTGCAGGTTGCTAGAGTTATACCTATTTATTTTAGTGAAGGCTGTACCAATCTTGAGGGTATGTTATCGGTACAAAACTTTTGTGAAATTAAATACCTAGTTAATAGTACATTTCGATACAAGTGCGAAAAAGAGGAAGTTCGAAACGAGTGGCGATAGATTAAAACACGACCGAAGGGAGTGTTTTAAATCGACACGAGTTACGAATTTCCTCTTCGCACGTGTATCGAACGACGTTTTTCAGTACAGATGGCCCTCCGAAGTTTCGACCTGGCATTTATAATGAACCACTTCTCGCACTAGTGCGTAAAAAAAACACCATCTGTACTGAAAAAAACCTTTTTAATACAGTTGCTCAAAAAGTGCCCGTTTTTTGGCTGTTTAGCGTGCGAGAAGTTGTATTTTACGAACTAGTGCGTAAAAAGTATATACGTTCTGTAGTGATTGCTTAATCACTAGTTATTTAATTTACTCCTACAATCCACACTGGCTCGGCAATGCCCTCGCATACCATGTATCCTCACTCCGTTCTCCGTCGTCCAGCCCACGGCCATCATACCATAGACAGAGCGTAAGTGACAGATACTTTCCACGGCTTTGCCGCTAATGCAATAGACACACGAGATAGTGTTCAGTATGCTATTTAAGCTTAGCATACACTACATCCCTCCCTTGAAGTTAAATTAGATTAATAACAACAAGTGTTTCAAAATCAACAAATATATTTTACTCATCTATAATCAGTCTTACAGATAATACTCAGTCAGTGCCTTTTACATATTCAGTATAGTTAAATCAAGAAATTAAGTATTAATTAACAACATTTAAAACAAGCTACATTTGCTCATCACTGTTTGCCTCGTCGGCGCCTTCTCCCTGATCTTCCTGTTGAACAGCTTCCCACTGTCCTTCTACTCTTTTCAGGTGAACCACATTTCTTCTCAGAACTTGACCCGTTAGATCATTCTTTACTGACACATCTCCTCTATTAGCACTCTGTACCGTATGAGGTGTTGGATTGTAGTTTGGACAGAGCTTATTTCCTTTATCCATATTCTTGACATACACTTTATCTCCTTCTGCTAGATTAGGCTCACTAGCGCCTCTCCTTCTGTCTGCATATTCTTTCCCCTTTTCTTTCTGTATTTTATCTCGCTCACGCACATCCAGGTCGACATCAGTACCTTCAATTCGGTCAATTGATGGAATTTTGTCTCTATTTTGCCTTCTGAAAAACAGCTCTGATGGTGATTTCCCTGTAGTCGAGTGGGGTGTACTGTTATACATTATAAGATACTCCATCAGACTTTCTTTAATATCCTTTTTTCTAGATGGCTAATTTTGAGGCGTTTCAATATATCACGATTTTGTCGTTCAACCTCTCCGTTCATCTGGGGCCAATATGGTACTGTGTTGTGAACGGTGATATTGCACTCTTCACAGTACAATCGAAACTCTTCACTAACAAACTGCCGGCCATTATCAACAGTAATCGAGACAGGGTAACCTAGTCTGCTAAAAATTTCCTTGAGCAGCTTTATAATTTGGTGACTCGTTATTGTCCTGGAGATCTTTACTTCTTTATAGCGGCTATAATAGTCTACTACAACTAGCAGGTGGTCATTATTAGGTAAAGGTCCTAGAAGATCCATCGCAACATCAACCCACGGAGCTAAAGGGAGTTCGCGTCTCTTCAGCGGTGTTGGAGGATTTGGCAGTCCTACTAAAGTGCAACTCTTGCAGGACTTGACTAAATTTTCTACGTCTTTGTCGATTCTTGGCCACCACACCTTGGACCTGAGCCTGCCCTTCATAGCAACTATCCCAGGGTGGCCTTCGTGTGCAGCGTCCAATACTCCTTTCCGTAATTTCTGAGGTATGACAATTCGGTTCCCCCGAAGTAAAATATCGCCATAGAAACATAGTTCGTTCTCAAATATCTTATATCCTTTAACAGTCTCATGCCACTCTTTTTCATACACTCCGTTTTTTACGCCTCTGATTTCTTCATCATTTATAGAAGCTTCAATAATGGCAGACATCGAAATCGCATGTGGTCTGGCTTCCTCTACAATTTGGTGTATGTGTTCGTCTCCTCCTGCAGATTGTGCACCAATCAATTTGCATAGACGAGACAGCGGGTCAGCAATATTCACCTTTCCTGGTTTATAGATCACGTTATAATCATATGATTGGAGTCTCAACACCCAGCGCTCGATGCGTGCACACGGCTTTGATCTTGATCCAAACAATATTTCCAATGGTTTGTGATCTGTGATGAGATCAAATTTCTTGCCGAAAAGGAAAATGTTGAAGTGTTCAACAGACCAGACCAGAGCAAGAGCTTCTTTCTCGGTTTGACTGTATTTCCTTTCGCAGTCAGTCAGTGTCCGGTTTCCGTAGGCGATTATCCGTGGTCCATTTGAATCGGTCTGTATTAAAATTGCTCCAAGGCCAACTGGGCTGGCATCAGCAATAACTTGGGTTTTATCTTTAATATCGTAAAATCCCAACGTCTGTATTTTACTTAGTGCATCTTTCAGCTCTGTAAATGCCTTGTCTTGCTCACTTGTCCAATACGGTCTGATATCAGATTTTTTCCCCAGTTTTTTCCTTAACAGTTCTTTTAAAGGTTCTGTTCTGGTGGCTAAATTGGGTAACCACTTGTTAACATAATTCACAAGTCCTAAAAAGCTCTGTAGTTCTTCTATTGTTATCGGAAGTCTGAAGGTGGTGATGCTCTCCATATACTTTGGCAAAGGTTTCACTCCATGCTTTGATAGTTCATGTCCCAAGAAGTGCACCTGTTTCACTTTGTATATGCACTTCTGCTCATTGAGTTGTATGTTATTCTCCTTAATTACTTTCAGTACCATTTCCAGACGCATGTCATGTTGTTGTTCATCCTCCCCAAAAACTAAAATATCATCAATGAAATTAATGACCCCATCGCATTTAACTAAAAGTTTCTCCAGTACTTTTTGAAATATCTCTGGCGCACAACATATGCCAAACATGAGTCTTTTATAGCGATAGAGCCCTTTGGCTGTTATAAAAGTGGTAATATGTCTACAATCTGGGTGTAATTCCAACTGGTGAAAAGCGTCCTTGATATCAAGTTTGCTAAAATATTTAGCTTTCCCAATTTCCGGTAATAGTTTATCCATACATGGTAATGGATGATTTTCTCTTAAAATTGCAGCATTAGCACGACGCATATCCACACACAACCGCAAATCTCCATTTTCTTTCATAATGGGCACCATTGGTGAAACCCATCGTGAAGGTCCATTAACTTCTTCAATAATATCTCGATCGAGTAACTCTTGGATCTTGCTCTCAACTTTTTGTTGGATAGGCAAAGGTATTCTCCGATATGGCTGTGAGACTGGTTGTACATTTTCATCTATAGGAATTTCTACCAATACATCTTTGAGCTTGGGAAATGATTGTGATATGACACCTTCATCAACTTTATTCACATCTGCACCAATTTTCAAAACACCTAGCCGTGTCGCCGTTTCTCTGCCCAACAAGTCTTGCGTGCCATTCGCAATAACATAAACTATTGCATTTTCTTTGCGTCCATTTGCTTCCATTGTAGTCTCAAATGACCCTTTGATATTGAGTGGAGTGTGACTGCCATAAGCCATAAGAGATTTGGTTGGGTTGGGTGTTTGATTAATTGCTACAGCTCCTAATTTTTTCAAAACTTCCCACTTTTCTAGAGAAATAAGATTGTGTTTACAACCAGAATCAACTAGCATTTCTGTCTTGATTCCCCCGAGGATACAATCGATTATAGCATCACTGTCAATGTTAAATACGTAATCGACTTCAACTCTCGCTTTTTTATTTTCTTTCTTGCTTGATTGATTATTCAATTTCCGTTTCAGACCAGCCGATCTGCAGAGTTGGCGGAAGTGTCCTATTTTGCCACAAGCATGACATGTCTTCCCTGAAGCTGGACAATCCTTGTACTCTTTATGGATTTTACCTCCACACCGAACGCAAGAAGGTTTCAATTTGCCATGAGGCCCTTCCTTTTTAGTTTTTGTACTATTCTTGTTATAAATAGAGTTAACTTCTTCTTGGTTTACTTGTTTAGTATTTAGGCTACTCTGTGTCTTGTCTTCATATATTTGTAGTTGGTCGTTTACAACTTCTAATGTATTAGCCTCAGTTATTATTTTTTCTAGCGTTATACTGTCACCTATTGTTAGAATTTTCTTTCGAAGCTCAGCTGAATGACATTTTTCAGTAATTTGGTCGATCAAGTGATCTTCTGTCTTATCAAAACTACATTTTTCAGCTTGCTTCCGGAGTCGTACCAGGAAACTTTCGAACTTTTCATTATCTTCTTGTTTAATTACTCTGAACATGTGACGCTCAAAAACTCGATTACACTTCGGAAGAAAGTATTCATCAAGTTTTTCTACTGCTGTCTTATATACATCAACATTCTCTGCAGCTGTGACGTTTGCACCAGGTAAGTTGTAGAATATATCTTGAAGACTTGTCCCTCCGAAGTGCAGTAATGTTGCTCGTTTCTTCACATCTTTTGTTATTTCTGCCGCATCCAGGTAGATAGACAATGACCTCTTCCATTTTTCCCATTTGCTGCCAATGGAACTTCGATCGCCCTCCAAATCTAACCCCTCCAGGGTTAGTAATGGTTGTGAGCTCATAGCAGTTATGTAACACCCTTGATGTAACCTGAAATATCAAATTAGTTGGTGAATTATCTGACCGTTTTCCAATTTAATGGACGGTGTGTCAACCCAGACATTTTCCAATTGAATGGACGGTGTGTCAACCCAGACATTTTCCAATTGAATGGACGGTGTGTCAACCCAGACATTTTCCAATTGAATGGACGGTATGTCAAACCCAGACATTTTCCAATTGAATGGACGGTGTGTCAAACCCAGACATTTTCCAATTTAATGGACGGTGTGTCAACCCCGACATTTTCCAATTGAATGGACGGTGTGTCAAACCCAGACATTTTCCAATTTAATGGACGGTGTGTCAAACCCAGGTATCTTCCAATTTAATGGATGGTGTGTCACCCAGACATTTTCCAATTTAATGGATGGTGTGTCAACCCAGTTTTAATAGAAGACATTTAAGTTTAATTTTTAACCGAGTATCTTGTACTGTTCACTGATAACTGTTGTCAAGTCAAAGAAAGTATTGTTCTTTATATAATCACAATGTGTGCTGCAGCGTAGTATCTTCTTAGTAGTTTGTGGCTGCAGCCGATACTATATCATCCTAATTACATTATTTTAACATGGCAAGTTCTGTGCAGTTTACCCACTATGACTATGACATTATATAGTAAGTACTTGAGTTTCACTAAGGCTTTTGTCATATTGGATTTTAATGGAAATGCCTTATGAGTCTACTGTATAAAATATTATATTTATAAAAGGTGAAATTTACATTAAATTATATTAATATATTCCCAACAAACCGGTAGCCATTTTGTACCTAATGATATTCATCACTGTGGAGTAAATACGCGAATACAACTTATTGCTTTATAGTGAGAATAAATTCATGATCCCAACGCCCCTAACAGGGCAATCTAATAGGCCTGCCGCCATTTAAGTATAGATAACGTTATCTGTGATTGTTTACGCTGTCCAGTTCCCTGCTTTGTTTATGTACCAATCTGTACAAACCGGGTAACATATTTCACCTTGAAAAGTCCGTTTAGATGATGGAATATACTGACAGAACGAACAATTATGTTGTAAAAATATTGTTCCTTGTGGACGCATCACGCAACAGTGCTAAATATAGAAAAAGTTTCATTTCGGAATAAAATCATGACCTCCATTTTGTTTTTGTACCCGGTGTTGGTAATTCTCTTACTTGAGATTTTAGTAAAACACTTACCTTTTTCTCGTCGCCACTTGTAGTGATTGCTTAATCACTAGTTATTTAATTTACTCCTACAATCCACACTGGCTCGGCAATGCCCTCGCATACCATGTATCCTCACTCCGTTCTCCGTCGTCCAGCCCACGGCCATCATACCATAGACAGAGCGTAAGTGACAGATACTTTCCACGGCTTTGCCGCTAATGCAATAGACACACGAGATAGTGTTCAGTATGCTATTTAAGCTTAGCATACACTACACGTTCCATTTTACGACTACTTACCGAGCTGTTTTTATATTAGTCTAGTTTACTAAGACAGAATAAAACTATAAACATACTATTAAGTGATTAATATTTAAAACGTTAATATTTCATATGTAATTGTTTACTTTTAGTCATACTAAACATAATTTATAAAATGGTTTATACTTTGAAAAGTCGGTCATAACGAGTCGTGTAAACAGAACATGATTGGAACGAAACGCGTCTTCTACTGTCAAAGTAGAGGCGTCTACCATGTTTTAACTTAATGCACGTTCAAAAAACCTCAATATGTTACGCGATTTGTCTTAATTATTTTACATTATTTGCAATACGTCGGGGCATAAATGGATCGATTAAATTAAAATGTAGTTGTACATTAAACAATCGTCCCAAATCGTAAATGTTTATGTTTTTATGGCACCCAATGAAATAAATTATGTTAGATGAATAGCAAACTCGAAAATATGCACGCAAGTTTAAAAGCTTCAAAAATACGCCTTTGAATTGTCAAATAATCCGTCAATGTCCATGGGAAAATTGATAGTTCGGATTGTTTTATTTCGTTGTAAGTAAGTAGTAGTGTTTTTTCGCAACTGTATTAAAAAACGTCGTTCGTCACACGTGCGAGAATGTCATTCTTCACATGACATACTTCTCGCACTTATAACGAAATGTACTATTACACAAGTTCTAGTGCCTGTGCTATAACTTTAATATTATTACCTCACTCCTTGACCCATTCACAAGTAGGTACCTACTTATCAAGTTCTCAGTATTCCCAACTTAGTGCTAAGCCAGTACTTGACTATGCAGCGCACGCGCAAGCTACTTTGTATTTTAACTTGCACGGAATTTATACCACAATGCTAACATTGCTAACACAAAGCTATCTCTACTGACAGTAGGTACCTAATGCCGGCCTAGCCGAAACGACAATCGTTGTCGCTAGACGCCGATCAAAATGTAGTCGGGCTCTGTCGCGCCAACACGGAGGAGCGATAGAGATAGTCGTATCATATATTATCGTAAGCGTTTGTGTATTTGGCATGGCATGGTGGCGTAGACACCACAAGTTTACACACAAATGTATACATTATCTCTATAAGCAAAAAGTAGGAAATTGTAACGAATGAAAAGCGAAGTTTTGTAACTTATAACCTTTTGTGTATGGACCGGAGAATGGCTCTATTAGGCATGTGCTGGACGAATTGTTTGCATTGAAACGAGGGTTTACAAGATTCTGCTTGCGACAGCGATTTGTATGGGCTTTCTTCAATTTTATTGTGTTCTTTGTCACTATTTTTAATTAGGAAATAAAAAAGTATAGTATAATTTGGAGTAAGTAATATAAACTATTAAACATAGATTTCTCTTCGAGAGTCACTATGAAAAATATTCTGTAGGTAAGCTTTCTTTTTCAGTTTCGTTTTCTTTCAATCCCTTATTTGCCAAGAGTGGCACTGAAACGTGAGTAGTTCCATGTGCTCTGACTACCCCTTTATGACATATAGGCGTGATTGTATGTATGTCCCGGTAAGGGCATTTATTTGTGTGATGAGCACAGATATTTGTTCCTGAGTCATGGATGTTTTCTATGTATATAAGTATTTATATATTATATATATCGTTGTCTGAGTACCTGCAACACAAGCCTTCTTGAGCTTACCGTGGGACTCAGTCAATCTGTGTAAGAATGTCCTATAATATTTATTTTATTTATTTATTTATTTATTTATGTAAAGAGTCTGTCAAAACATGTATTTTTTTACTATTAAAAATTCTTCAAATGCATCAAATTCAGCTGTTAATATCGAAGGAGATCTTTAGGTACGCAAAGATGGTGTGAAATGTTTTAGGTAGTATCGATTTCCAATACGACGTAACTGATACCTTATAGTGTTAACCCACACATAAACAATGCTCAACGTTTCGCATTAGTCAAACAAAACTTTATAATATTATTAAGTGCCTAATAAAGTAAGCAATACATTAAATAAATTATACATAGGACAACATTTATCTCAAAAGGAGCGTGTCGGTAAATCTTAACTTGATCGTAAACCTAGAAGCAGTAAGTTATGAGTATTGTAGTCTTGGGAACTTACAACCTCCACGAATGCCTTAAGAGGCTGTTAATGGGCATTTTCAGATTTTTGGACCCCCCAATTAGCGTAAGCTGTTAACAAAAATGAACTCACTGTCAATTTTGTGACAATAATTAAGCATGAAATTTCAATAAAAGTATTTTTTTGTGTTAATTACATAAATTTTAAGCGATAATCTATATTCAGAATGTGAAAAAAGTAATTTTTTGGACAGATTTTATGCTTAATTGTAGTCACAAAACTGCCAGCGAGTTAATTTATGTTAACAACTTTTGCTAATTGGGGGGATCCAAAATCTGAAAATGCCCCAATATATACCTTAAGCGCACATGCTGTAGTTGTATTAATTATAAACGCATGAATCTACATATTTAGCTTAGGTATACCGTCATATTGAAAAGACCTCCTCCTCCAACCCTTCTATTGTTTCGGATGTCCATGGGCGGCAGTGATCGCTTACTATCAGGCGACCTGTCTGCTTGTTTGCCTCCTACACCAGAAATGAATGATTTGTTTCGGCAATTCATTCGGCAATGTTCAGTGTAATTGGTATTGTTTAAAGCAAATAAATTATTCTTATTCTTATTCATAGCATGAATTTTTGATTATGTCATTGTTCTCTATTTCTGCTACCCAAAGGTTGTCTGTTTTTTTTTTATAATTATTTGTTTTGTCTCCACTGTATCTTTCTTCTGTATACACGGTGTAACAAGAGAAAACCGAAAGTTTTTAACTATGCATTTCTGAGGGCCAAATAAAGACAAAATGTTATATGACGTCAAGCGAATTTTTAGTTTTATTGGACGTATTTTAACATAAAAAGTAAATGTTATTCCTACAACTGGCACTTAAAATAAAAATTCAAAATATTTTTCAAAAAAGAAACACTTTTTTGCAATGAGTTAGTAGTTAATTTTTGATCGGTATCTTCAACGAGGTTAGTTAAACACAAATATTCACACACAAATCATTCACAAACTTCAAATCATTCACAAACTTCAAATCATTCACAAACTTCAAATCATTCACAAACTTCAAATCATTCACAAACTTCAAATCATTCACAAACTTCAAATCATTCAAAAACTCAACTGTCACACGCGCCATTATTTTTAAAATCGGGACTTAATCGCGTATAACTACATATTAAACTGACCTCCAACGTTTCAACGTTTCAACGTTTCAATATGTAGTTATACGCGATTAAGTCCCGATTTTAAAAATAATGATGTGTAATAATCGTGAAAGTTTAAATCAGTGTGTCACACGCGCGTCTCGCGGTCCCTCCCTCGCGAGAGTCGACATTTCAAAATGAAGCGACATCGGTTCATTTAGATTACGTGACTCTTAATTAGTAAACACATGTAATTAAATATGTACAAAGGTAATCCCTAGCTCACCTATTCATTATTCTAATCAGTCATTCACACCACGAATTACACAACTACAGATAGCGGGGTCACAGGTTCACGTCCCAGGAAGCTGTAATTTCTCTGATAACGCCCGATAAGGCCAAGTGCAAGACGTAGTGAGTAGTGACGTAGGAAAGAATAAAGGCGGCGAAACTTTTATTAAGAGTATGCACACTGATGTAGGGAACAAATCAAATTATTTTATTAAATATTTTTTGATTTGTTTTTTTAAGTAGTTACACTACTATATATAAATTATAAACTGAAATATTATAGATACCATACATTAAAGAAAAAGCGATCAAGCCCACTGGTGGCGAAGCTCAAGTGTTCGACCGTTACACCACCCCGACCGCCGAGATACCCATCTCTGTCTTCTTTCTTTCTTCTCTCTCCACTGTACGATAGTACTCTTTATTATACTGTGGCGTAGTCCACAGTAAAAATGAAAATAAAAAAACTGGTATCAATTATAAGGAGCATACTAATGACATTCTAATGACATTTATAGCTTTATAGTTGCAACATCCAAAAGCACAATAAACGTGCATGCTGTATGCAGGTGGTCTACTTTTCTCTCCAGCTGACTGTACCTACATACAAATGCCAGACATTCACGATTCGAGAACTTGTAAAGTAACGGAAACGTGTTTGCATAAATATTTGGCTTATTGTGGCTTTTATAGAGGACATGGTCGCTGCCCAACGTCTGTATGGATAGAACGTAAACATCTTGTTGACAGGTCGTTAAAATGGATAAAGCTATTTAATTATAGTGGTTGCGTAGTAATTAGGTAGGTCAATCATAATACTTGTAGATACATGCATTTTCGTCTTGGGTGTTGGCGTTACAAGCTTCTAAGTGAGCAGTTCCCGAATACTTTGTACATAGCCACGTCAGCAAATTTTAATTGATCCTATTTTGTTACCAACATTTAGTAATGTAAGCCGACTTTCGTAACATATACACATGATAATTATTATAATTTAGAAAATATAGATACTTACTAGAGAACCTTAATGACGAAATAAAACTTACTAAAATCTCAATTCATCAAAAAAATCTTGGTAACAAAATAGGAATAATAAAAACAAAAACTTTTTCCTTAATTTTTGTACAAACTTTTCTAGAACTGCTGAAGTATGCTAACTCCATTTTATCTGTGTTTTCAAAATGGCTGCAGTTTCATAGTGAATGCAGAAGGCGCATTAATGAGATTCGACTCGGCGAGCATAATCCTATTATATATTTTTAACCACATTTAATGCAAATAAAGAATTTACTTACTTTTAATGGACACCTTAAATATGAATGAAAATCGATCTCCCTCCCACATTCCTAACCCACCAATTACCGTCGATTAGCCGAATCAGGCGCATTAGCGGGTTCAGTGTAGAAAGCGGCGAAAGCGAAGGGTTAACTATGCAAAACCTTGTTAAGGCTAATTATAACGCAGGCGCAGCTGAAGGGTCAAGGAGAAACGCCTAGTGTTAAAGAGCCATTTTATATATTTTCATGGTCATAAATGTATGAAAATTATGAAAAACTTTGCAATCCAGATTTAATCTGGTTTCCGCTGTATCTGAACTAGCACTAAATGGAAACTTTTGAAGTAGATACGGTGCTATTTTTCCGCACTTTTTGCAGTAGTTTATAAAAGTAGTACTTTAATACTGTCTGCGTCGAAAGGGTCATTTAGACATTTCAAAGAGATTAACTATTAATAAAAAAAATTGTTTACTTCGGACCGGAAGTTACTGTAAGAAAAAATTGTCTAAAAGTCTGGTGTAAAAAAATATCTTGCAATATTTATATAATTATTGTTTAAATTCAAATTAATTCTACGGTACGATAAGAGTTTTGAATGATCCACGGTTTTTTCACGGTTATTTCTATATCCCGGTCAATATAAGTTCTACGGTACGGTCAACCAATTGGAACCCTAGGCCACTCTACAATCATGTCAAAATGACAAGCCGTAAGAGATTTCTTACAGATTTCTAACGTCGCTATACTCACTAAGTATGACGTAGTTTAACAGTGGCCTAGAGTTCCAATTGTTGACTGTACCCACTGCTACGCTATATTATTTTGCTTTCACGCTATCGAGAAGAGAATCAGTCATAGTTAGGGCTCACGTCTATAATATCTCAAGAAATTAAATAATAAAAGATAACTCGCGTGACTAACTAAAAACACGTAAAATTAGCATGCACTGCCAAGTAGGTGAAATACGGGCCGGAGTATTTATGAAACGTTTTTTCTGATGTTGTTGAAAACACGAGCAAAAGCTGATTCACAAATTCGTAGTTATTTCGGTTGCCGACTCGAGTTTGTTCCCACGGACGCCAATTTTATAAATAGAAAACATATTCGTACGATGTGATTCAAACTTGAATGATAGTAATGCTAAGATACCACAGAAAGATCAAGCAAACGTATCTACTTAGCGTGTAATGAACTCAGTAAAATCCACTGAGTTGTCCGTCTTTCGCAGCTTGCAGCTTTCGGGCGTCAATTTTTGTAAGTTGAATTCAACAAAAACATAAAAGATGCCTCGTTGCGTGATATTTAATTGCAACAACACAAAAATTATGAGCATTCCCTTGAATGCTCCTGAGACATATTTACCATCACAGGCAACAACAACAACTTCAGTACAAAATCCGACACCTCGGCCTAAGTACAAATAGGTGAACTTGTTTCGTAAGGTACGTATGTTAGTGTCAAAATATAAGTTTCTTCAACCAAAAATCTCACTAATGCGATCCATATCGTTCCTAGAGCTGACATTTAACACTAGGCCTAAAATATAAGTTCGAATCGGCCCGATGTATTGAGGTAAGACAGTTCCATCTATAAATCAAAAATAACTCATTAGTTACGAGTAATCCAGCCTCTTAAAATACCCAAAATATCCATTATACCTACGAAAATTATTACTTATTCAGTAGCAAAACACTAAAAAAAAAGGTGACCCAAACTTCGACATTTCTTTGCACCGCAAATCGCATAAGTTTAGTATTTATATAAAAATAATACCTATTAGGTACCCAAACAATATGGTAAGGGTTCCGTTTAGTAACAGATAAACTGCATGATATGTGGTTAACAATCACTTGTTGAAAATTAAACTACTTAAATGCTATTTTGTCGACTTTGATTTTCGGAATAGATAAAAAGACACATTTATAAAAAACATTAATATGATACATGTATTAATATTTTAATTTTATTTTTTACCTAGGTGTACTAACACACACATTTTATCACCTAGTCAATCTTGTCTTGATCTTGATTAGTTTGCGTTTGGCACCAAGAAAAAAATAAAATAACTTGTATTCAACTTGGCAACGTGATCAAAGCTGCTTTTTTTATACTACGTCAGTGGCAAACAAGCGTACGGCCCGCCTGATGGAAAGCGGTCACCGTAACCTATGGACGCCTGCAACTCAAAGAGTATCACATGCTTATCCCTTATTTGCTTAAAGAAAATAAGTATGCCATATTTAGAATAAGATTTATTTAGGTACCCAATCTCAAAAATACCTCCCACACCTCCAGTTTGGACCCTAAAATCCTCTGCCTCGCATTACCGAGATGATTGCCCTTTATTTTGCCCAAGAATTTTAAAGCTGACCCACGTATTTGCATTGTTGTGGACAAAGAACTTAAGATTTACGCCCCGAGTGCAAATATTTTTGGCGACGGGAATATGCTAAGTAAGCTCGATTAATTTGGGATTGGTATTTCGAATAAAGGAATTTAAAATGTGTTGCTTATAAATAAAAGCAGAAATGTAGGTACAAACATGCGCGGATCCCGGGGGGGGTCATGGGGGTCATGACCCCCCCCTGGAGCCTAGGTTGCCCATACAAATAGACCACGTGACCCCCTCTGGGGCCTGGGCTTTTACCACGTGACCCCCCCCCCCTGGGCACGAAGCTGGATCCGCGCTTGGGTACAAAACGAATCTCAACGATTCCTTTTACAGTGTGGCAGCAGTAATGTCAATGTCTTTTCTCTTTGCAGCCTAAGAAGATGCTAATTTTGTACAAAATTATAAGGTCAGAATCAATCAACTAAGGGCCACTTGCACCAACGAAAATGGAGGATCCATTTTGTATGCAATTTGACAGATGACAGCCCACTAACTCTGAATGGTTGGTGCCAGTGGGACTAAGGCCCACTCTCCATTTTCGTTGGCCCTTAGTTGATCGGATGTGATCTTATAATTTTGTACAAAATCACATTTTCATATAAATTTTACGTTTATGGAAGCTCTTTGTCATTGCATGGGTTTTTTTTTTCACTATTTTTATTAAACAACTTGTTCTATGAATTTAAATAGATATCATACACGAAAGAAAAAACGACAGGGCCCACTGATGGCCGAGCCGGGAATCGAACCCGGGTCTTCAGCTTACGCGGCTTAGCCTTAATTTATATATAGTAGTGTGACTACTTGAAAAAAAGAACAAAACGAAAAATATTCAATAAAATAATTTGATTTGTTCCCTAGTTGAACTTGTTCTATGTTTAAGGCAGTTTCTTTTGCATCTTTTTAAGGGCATTTTCAGAATTTGAGACACCCCAGTTAGCGAAAGTTGTGAACTAAAATTAACTCCCTGTCAGTTTCGTGACGATAATTAAGCATGAAATTTCTATAAAAAATATTATTTTTGTGTTAATAACATAAAGTTTAAGCGATAATCTACATTCAGAATGTGAAAAAAGTAATTTTTGACAGATTTTTTGCTTAACTGTCGTCACAAAATTTTTGTTAACAACTTTCGCTAATTGGGGTGTCTTAAATTCTGAAAATGCCCCTAAACCTAAACTTATGTACACAGTAGTACAAGAAACACAAAAAAAAAACAAACAAACAGTGGGAATTAATATCACAAACAAGTCACAATGGCGCGGGTAATATTTCCACTCGGCATTTAACTGTCCATCTATGCCTTGGCTAGGGCTGCCTCCTGCTTCTACCGAGTATTATCACGTTTCATGTACCTATGGTAAAATAAGTTGATGTATGAATTTTCGCCACGAATCGTCAATAATTGTACTCTTGGCTACACTACAGTCTCTAACACGATTTGTGTTTAAACCTCCGACGCAAAAACGACGGGGTGTTATAAGTTTGACGTTTCTGTCTGTCCGTCTGTCTGTCTGTCTGACTGTCTGTCTGTCTGTTTGTCTGCCTGTCTGTGTGTGTGTATGTCTGTGGCATCGTAGCTCCCGAACGGACGAACCGATTTAGATTTAGTTTTTTTTTGTCTGAATATTTCACTTTTGCGTTTTCTAAGCACGTCACGAAAGGCTCTCTGAGCCACTATTTTATTTTATTTCTCTGGTAGCAACCCTATGAGCGCTCGGTGGCGCCGCGCACGGCGGAAGTCGGCAAGTAAATCATGCGCGAGCGCACGGCGCTGGAGTCGCAACGTGATGCAGATTAAGGTGAAATGTCGCTCCCGGTACCCGCAATCAAAACATGAAGATGGTAATGAATAAATTTGTTTTTTATCATGCAGAAACGTCTGCGAGCGATATTACATATTTTTAAATTAAAGGAAAAATTCACACCTCCGGCAGGACTCGAACCTGCGACCTTTGGCCTTGCCGGGGCCATCGCGCTTACCAACTGCCACCTCCGTAGCGTAGGCCTCCGTGGTGCAGTTGGTAAGCGCGATGGCCCCGGCAAGGCCAAAGGTCGCAGGTTCGAGTCCTGCCGGAGGTGTGAATTTTTCAATTTTTGCTTTAATTTAAAAATATGGTAATGAATAATTAGTTACTTACGCCAAATCTTGGGAACCGTGGCAAATGCCGGCGTAGCGCAAGGAGGATGATGGTGATAAATAATTAGTTAAAAATTATAGGATTATGATGAAATCCGAGGGTTAGGTACTCGTAAGTTTCTTGAACAAATATATAATCTGTACGGCAAGTCTTGGAACACAGAGGTACGAATACATACTATAACTCTTCTTTGATATTTGGAAATGTCATTTGACATTTATCAGTTGCTTGTTGGTGAAAGAAAACATAGTGAGGTAAGGTGAGCATAGGTAAGTAATTAAATTACAACAGGGCCTAGTTTCCCCTCTAGGCTGGAAAAGTCAGATGACAGTCATTTTCTTGAAAGTAGTGAGTAGTGAGATGTTGAAATGGTAAAAAACTAAAAGAGGACCAAATTCTCATGAATCGTGGCGAAATGCCACGATAACGCCAGAAAAGAGTATGTACATAAAATGCACAATATTCATCCACGGTCGCATGTGCAGTTTAGATCTAAAATTATATCCAACATAACCATAATAAACAAGGAATCAGTCACGACATTAGTTCCCATCTGCCCGCAGTTTATTATTTATTACAACGACTAATCCTTCGTTTTGTTTGGTTTGCGAGCTTTCTGTTATTTGTGGCTTTATATTGTACAGTCGACGTGAAAGATGTTTATGTTGTTGGTTTTATAATAAAAGGGCAATGAGGACGTTGACCTACGCGAGCGCAGTCTGAATAGAAATTGTTAAAACCTCGTGAAAATTCTGACATTAGCATAACGAAATTAAAAAAACCAGCGTAACCTATGGTTTTTCTTCGGAAATATATCGTGTTTAAATAGCGTCCCGTGTGGTGACGGGTTAAGAATTTCACCACCCCCTTTCTTCCCATGGGTGTCGTAGAAGTCGACTGTGGGATATGGGTTAAATTGTGGCGTAGTCACTGCAATGGCACAATTTCGATTTCTATCAACCCCTTTTTGCCAAGAGTGGCACTGAAACTTTAGTAGTTCATGTGCTCTGCCTACCCCTTTATGGGATACAGGCGTGATTGTATGTATGTATGTAAATAGCAAAAGAGTTTCAGTAAAAAAGTGGACACGACAAGACCTTTCAAACAATAGCCAGATCAAGCAATAATTTGCCATATCATATTGCATGAAATTGAAAATGCTATTAAATATCTATTTTATTTGTATCCATAATCAGCGAATAATACAACAATATGTACACAATTCTACTGCCTCTTCCTCAAGTTGATTGACTGACATTTCTCTCTAGCTAGACTGCCACAATATGTCACAGATCCGACAAACGTTGCCATTGCTAAAGTTGGCAGTGAGCGACAACGTCGCGTCAAGGAAATTACATAAACAGTCAAACTCAGACCATGCAAATATACAGAGCAAAATACAAGCGAGCTGAAGGTATGGTAATGCGAGAAGGATAGGTCTTGAAAGACCATGATCCGTCAGTGTACTACGATGCAATTCAAAGAAATTGAATACCTAAATCTCCTGACTTAACCTCTCTTGTCATCATGGCAGTGGTGTCTCTCTGACAGCCTCTTTTGCCAGCGTCACACACACTACGTCCGGTTTCCTGTTTGTCAACAGGTAGAACTTACCTCTCTTCTTGTCGAACCACATCTGGCAGTGGTCGAGAGGTGTGTCCCTCTGATAGCCTCTCTCGCCAGCGTCACACACACTATACCATATTTCCTGTTTGTCAACAGGTAGGACTTACCTCTCTTTTTGTCGAACCACATCTCCTGGCAGTGGTCTAGAGGTGTGTCCCTCTGATAGCCACTCTTGCCAGCGTCACACACACCGCCAAGTTTCATGTCGGTTAACAGGTAGAACTTACCTCTCTTCTTGTCGAACCACATCTCCTGGCAGTGGTCGAGAGGCGTGTCTCTCTGATAGCCTCTCTCGCCAGCGTCGCATCGGTACACGGCGCCAGGTTTCCTGTTCGACGACAGATACTGTGAGTCTGCTTCTGGCGCCCCCACCAGGATCCTGGGAACAAAATATAAGAATATGTCAATGTATGTGATAAAAATTTCAGTTATTCACAAAAACGTGTCTGCCAACTCTGCCATATATTTTCATACAAAATGTGTGCTTTGGGTCATATTCTCATATAATAAGTGTTTAAATCTATCAATTTTAAATTATAAGCGATCAGCATTTATTTTATGGTCCATTAAAATTTTATACGTGAGCAATAAATTGCCATATATAAGTGATAAAATCCCTAGAAACTTTAATTAGGAATTTATACAATTAATTTGCAAAAGGCTTCAAATAAATATTAATTTATTACCTTTTTACCTAATTTATTGTAGAGGTACGATATTAAATGCTTAGAAAACTAAATTTTTGTCATAAATACACGTCATCTTATGGGCATGTCCAACATTAATGCTAGCGGCGATCGTTGGAGCTAATTTGACACCTAATGTAATATGGAAAAGCCTTATAATGAGAGCGGCACCGGTCGTTCAAGTAGCGAATAATTACACGCGTTAAAATCCTATCCCCAAGTTTCACAACGCAAAACACAGAGAATCCCAACCACAATCATTACCCTCCTTTCCCGTTCCAAAAAGGTCAGTAAGGGCCGACCTGTCTGCAAACAACGTAATGAGAGCGGATGGGCTGTCGTAACCCGCACCAGGTGGCTGGACACGCGCCAGAAACATTCCTATAGCACCCAGTCGAAACTCGGGTAAAACCAGTGTACCTACTATACGTATGGGAATGATGACCTGTCACCTAAGGGGTTAAGGGCCGACCTGTTTTGCAAACATACGTAATGAGAGCGGATGGGTTGGACACAAGCCAGAAACATTCCTATAGCACTTAGTCGAAGCTCAGGCAATACCAGTGCACCTACCAATAAGTAGGGGGGTCCATATCCCGATCCGATATTGGCAAGGTCCGTGGAAGAGTCGCACTGATTTCCACGTCACCATCATCATTACCATAATTTAAGAGAATCATTATCGTGTCGGTAGAGTAATTTCCAATCCTAATTATTACAAATATATGTATTTTTTTTTATTATGAATGCGCTTACTCTTGACCACAGACTAGCCAAAGGCAAAGACGTGGCCTACGATGGAGTGAGCTCGCCCAGAAGATGCCTGTTCACCCTTGATTTGAAGGTCGCCGGGTTATATGAGCTCGGAAATATAGCCGCCGACAAGGAATTCCACTCCTTGGCAGTGCGCTTAAGAGAAGAAGAAGCAAAGCGCTTCGTGCGATTCGCGGAATATCTACCAAGAAAGGATGGAAACCGGCCGTGCGTCTAAGAGTCCGATGGGGACGGTGGTGGGGTGGTGGTGGGGCTTTTATGAATAAGCTAAAAACTAAGGCTAGCGACAGCAATTGGAACTAATTACAAAAGTCAACAAAAAGCGGTCAGCACAACATTATCAAAGACCAAGCTATAATGGTTTTCCTGCGCGTTAGACTTGATATGTGCAAAAAAAGGTGGGAATAAGACAACAGATGTCCCGCACCTGCGAGATACTTTAATCTCGCTAAATCTACCACACCTTTCGTGTATCTGCCCGCATATCTATGGTATGAAGGCACTGTGACTTTCCAAGCGTAAAGGATCCTTGTACTTTAGTAAAATAGTATTTAAAAAAAGTCGCTTCTCTCTGTCTGTCTGTCCCTATGTACCTATGCTCTTTAAAATTACGCAACGCATTTTGATAAGTTTTTTTTATGGATAGAAAAGTGATCCTTTCTGAGCACACAGTCTTAACCCGGGCGCCAAAGGCGCCCTCTTCCTTAAAGTGTCAGGCGAAGCCCGACGCACGCGGTCCTAAGCCGGGCGCCGAAGGCGCCCTCTAACTTTAAGTGTCGGGCGAAGCTCGACGCACGCGGACAGGCTCTGACTTAAAATTTCGGTGGAAGCCCGACGCGTGCGGTCCTGAGCCGGGCGCCTTCGGTGCCCTCTAACTTAAAGTGTGGGGCGAAGCAGAATGATGAGATGACGTCCGATAGAGAGGTATGGAAGAAGATGAAATGCTGCGCCGACCCAAAGTAATTGGTATAAGGGCAAGCGAATGATGATGGTGTAGTCGTTCGAGAGGAAGGTCGCTACTGCAATAAAGGCTGTTTCATCAGATTTTTTTGAATTTTGGATGGGAAGACTAACACTTGAATCGTAAGGGCCCTTGAGGCGAAACACGCTACAATTTGCTGTTTTTATGCTTGGAGCTGCCACTGCATGTTTTGTTTATTTGGATGCCCTAAATCAATTGCATCTGTTCTGTTTTACTGCACTACTGGTTTCATGGTTTGGCAACCGTTGACTTATAGGATCGTTGTTGTAATTCTTTTTGTGCTTTTCAATGGGGTTAAGTGATGTTTGACAACTAAACAGATATAACACGATTATGTTTGTTAATTAACTGTTTTTACTGGAAAGTCGCCAAGTATTAAATAGACACACACATTTTACACAATATTATGCTTAGGTGAATAAAAAGTCAGGAAAGCACCATCACCATCGTTTGCAGGTTAAGGTACCGTGGGACAAATCCCGACTGGGGGGGCAAATGTAACTGATCAATTTTTTCCATGTTTTACAATGTTTGCATTATTAAATACTTAAATAGAGTGTCCACCGGTTATACATGGTAGGCGTGTTCAGTGGATACATGTAGAACTCAACATCATAGTGCCCCGCAGTCGAGATTTGCCCCGCTGTACCTTATTCCATTTAGATCAACATATGCTAGTTCCTACTTCTCTTTACCTCCTATACGGATACCGGAGATTTTTTCCAACAAATCCTATAATTTTTTTCCTATAACCTCTTCATTAGACTTATTCAGCTCTTCATTTGCAACAGATCTCACCACATGTTTCTTCATCAACATACAACATCTTCATACCCGAAACTAATTAAAATAATAAACTTTTAATAGACCAAGTTAATTCCGCCGCTGTCAACGCGCTGGGCCTGAAGGCGATAAAATAGAGTGCGCATGCGCCGGCCGAGAATAGCCCCCTTCCTGGCGGGGTGATCGACTTCACAGGTAATAATGTTCTCGAGCTCGAGTACCTGCATTATATGCATTACTGACAAGGAGGTTAATCAGAGTATAAGAATCATGCTTCCGTTTAGAATAGAAGTGACAGACGTTTTGCGTGATGATGCGAATAACCGGATATATTGTACCAAAGTTTTTTTTTTTTTTTTAATTGAGTAGGACCAATGGTAAAACGAATTTTCAGGTTTTCGACAAAGGCACGAAGGTGTGGCAACCCCTGGGATAGTTTCAAGCTCTAGAAAATTCAAGTTCACTTGACACCCATACTAATATTATAAATGGGAAAGTGTGTGTGTCTGTTTGTTTTTCCGTCTTTCACGGCAAAACGGAGCACTCAATTAGTTGAAGGGATAGAGATTGAAATAGGCTACTTTTTGTCTCTTTCTAACGCGCTACTTTTTGTCTCTTTCTAACGCGCCACTTCCCTAAAATGGGGGGTGGAAGTTTGTATGGAGCATTCCGATATTTTCGCATTTAACGCGAGCGAAGCCGCGGGCAAAAGCTAGTACAATATATGTACAACTAAAGAAATGCTTTTTAACCCCCGACGCAAAAACGACAGGATGTTATAAGTTTGACGTGTCTGTCTGTCTGTCTGTCTGTCTGTCCGTCCGTCTGTCTGTGTGTTTGTCAGTCTGTCTGTCTGTTTGTCTGTCTGTGTGTGTGTCTGTCTGTGGCACCGTAGCTCCCGAACGGGTGAACCGATTTCGATTTAGTTTTTTTTGTTTGAAAGATAAGTTAGTCGGGAGTGTTCTTAGCCATGTTTCATGAAAATCGGTCCACTATGTCGCGGTCGGGGGTTTTTTCAAAATTTTAATTTTGTGGTTAGTTTATTAGGTGCATGAAACACATTACTTATACATAATTTTGGTCAACCTTTGGCCTTAAGAGGGAAACGGAGTAAAAAATAGTCGAAAGAAACGGGTGGAAGGAAAACCAAGAAGGGCAAGGATTAGGTGATTAGGGATAAGTTCGCCTTTGTACTTCACATCTCAATGTATGTTATTTTTAATGTGTTTTTGTACAATAAAGAGCTACTACTACTACTACTACTACTACAATGAATGTTATGCCTTATCAGATTGGCAAGGAGAACGCTAAAGAAATGAATACAGATTGCTACACTGACTAGAGCACTGCATCTCTTAACTTTATAATGATGATGGTACCTAAATGTATGATCGGTTTCTTCCGTACACAAATCATACTAACACCGCTGAAAGCGTTGTGCAATTGGGATGCCCTCGAAGATCAACAAATCCATCAACAGATCCGAAGATCAATAAAACGTCACAGTGAGTCAGTATAGGATTCGCGTCCGGGAATGAACCCGGCTATTTGCGTGCTGGAGCGCTGCCAGCGTCTGCGATTGTTTGACCCGTTTCTATCGCCATCGTCGTTCTGACGCCAATGATGCCTGCGGGCGTAGCACACTAGTGTGATAAACTTTATCGCAACGGTGCGACCCTATCGCACACACAAGTAGTGCGAAAAGGACGGCCCGACGTTATATCGTTTATCGTGCGACCTGCCTGGCAATGAAAGAAAGAAAGAAGAAAGAAAAAGACATTTATTCAGTACAGCACACATACACAGGACAAAATGGTGAAAAAAAAAAAAACAAAAAAAAAACAAATACATACACAAAAACATCCTAAGAAAATTATATACGCACAAACAGAAAATTACACTTGTGTGTCCAGCAATGTGTGCAGTAGGGGAAAGGCTTTGACTCAGCATGTTGTTGCAAAACGCAGGCGAGGCGAATTGCAATGTTATACAAAAACGTTCCACCTGAAATTGTAAAAACAAAAGTCTTCATTTCAAAGACAATTTCAGATGGATTGGAACGTTTCTGCGTAACTGCGTCCGTTTAGAACCTTTATGAAGGGGCCGAAAGGGAAGGCAATTGTAGGTAGTTTAGGTTTTTGGATCTTAGCAAAACTTTTCGATTCTCCTTATTTTGTAGCTAGTAAACGATTACGATTCCCGGTCAGTTTCACTAAGACAGACTGACCGGGATATAGGTACTTAGACCGTAATTGCCTATTTTGTTTACTGTGTGGAGCTTGTAACTTTATGAAAAGAAGCCACTTGTTTTTTTCGAAATCTTCCACTAGGTGAAATAAGAGCCTTTTAATGGAGTGTCTTCAACTTGAGCAAAAAACGTTTTCGAAAAAATTCAAACATAATTAAATACTCGTATTCAGTCAGTTGGTAGACATCAGGCAAACGATATTTTAGATAACACAGAATACGCAATTCGATTCCGTGATTAATTTACTTCCTCGGCGGGTTGAAAGCCAACGATGACCGAACAGAATTCCCCACATGCCAGCCCTATTGAGCTAACATTCAATCGATATCGATAAAAAATACAAAACATAAAAAATGCGGAACCTTTGTATCGAAACTTCATCGTGATAGGAATCGCGTGTCGATTATGGAGATGAAATCTGTTTGGTTTTGACTTGTTCAATTATTGTGGGAACTGAGTGAGGTAATGTTTGTTTTGGTCATATGGTACAACTAAAGGATAAGTAATTATATTTCTGTAATGTATGTACGCCTTTCTGTGGATTGATTTCATTGTTTAATTCGCATGCACTTTTGCAGCTGATAGTACCTACGTACAAAACAAACTATTATTTGTAGGTAGCACATTTTATGTTGACTAAGGATCATCATCCTCCTTGCGTTAAATATTCCAGCATCTGCCACGACTCATGGGAGCCTGGGGTCCGCATTGACAACATTATGTTGACAAAGGGTATGTGAAAAAAATATTTAAAGAATGTCTGTAATATTGTTACAGCTATACCCCATAACAAAATTAAAATTATCCCCATAATTTTACTAACATGTAACATAACATTGTGACTTGCGTAACGCCCATCATGGAACATGTTACGCGTGAAACTATCAACTTTGTTGTCTTCATAAGTTCACTGTGAAAAATTGAGAAATACCTACATCCAAGTCCGTAAAAGGGGAGGGTGGGGCGAGACCAATCACGGAATGGGGAACCCAGCGCTGGACGCGATTCGACATGCGCCATGTAGAGGAAGCCATTTATCAAATGTTGACGTTTTGAATAATTTTATTCTAAACATTGGAAAGAATAGCGGTTTTGATAAGACATGATCTTAATGTCCAAGTGCTGTTGGTGTGATGAATAAGGGCCATTTTTTTTCAAAGTTGTCCACCCCACTTTTTTTGTAACATGGGTATTTTTTAAGCGATTCATATTCAGAATCGTGAGGTCTTTCGATCCTGATAGGAGAAAAAAAAGGTCCTAAGTTTTCCATACATTTTTCAAACCTTCCATTCCGTTACCGCCGTACCAAATGTATGAAAAAATGGGAACGGAATGGGAAAATAATCTTGGGACACTTTTTTTCCTATTAGGATTGGAAGAGCTCGCGATTCTGAGTGGGGGGGACAACTTTGAAAAAAAATGGCCAAGAGATTTTATATGATTTGATGAAACTGGTAAAAGCGGTAAAGCGCTTTGATAGAATATGTACACTGAAGAAATTATGGTTTCGTAGAAAATTGCAAATTAAAAACAAAGATCACAAACCCGAAAGAAGTTCTTTACTCTATTTATAATGTCAAGACACACAAATCTAGCCACTACTAGAAATAAACATAGAATGCATGTAACACATCGATAGGACTATTTTTTGTTTCTAAATGGACATACAAAAAAATAGCGAAGAACAAGACTTAAGGTACAGCGGGGCAAACTCGACTGGGGGTCAAATATAACTGGTCCATTTTTTTCATGTTTTACAATGTTTGCATTATTAAATAGAGTGTCCACCGGTTATACAGTGTGTAAACGTAATAAGGGCGATAAATGAAACCAGGCATATAATTCAATATTGTTATCATTAATTAAGAGGTGTTTTTGAGTTACTCTTCAGTTTCAGCCCATAATTAATTTTTGAAAAATTTCCCAGCAGCAATGTACTGTAAACGTGGTTGCGATGACAATCAATGACAACTGTCAACGAGCGTTTAACGCGAGTGTGTTTGCATTACGTTGCGGGCCGAATTAATTTGTATGGATAAAAAAAATATTTCAATTTTAAGTAAAAGTTATCTAATTCCATTTTTTATGTCCTATACTCACCACCGTTAAGAGGTTCGCCCGTATTAGGTTTACACGCTGTATATGGTAGGCGTGTGATACATGTAGAACTCAACATCATAGTGTAATAATAATGGAAAACATGGATTAGTTAATATTGTCCCCCAGTCGAGATTTTCCCCGCTGTACCTTACATAGAAACATAAGGTAGAAACTACAAGTTAATAACTGTAGGCTAAACACTTAAGTTTTACTGCACGATAACGTACATCTTGACATTCTTAACAAATCACCTTGGAATGGAATTTCTCTATGTCTGTATCTGCTAATTAAATAGGTAGATAAATATTTGTATTATGAATAACGGTTGTTTTGACGCATACCTGTGGAATTAAAATTGCTTTACCATTTCAGGAGAAATAGGTGTATACATTTTTCATCCGTTCTGTTTTTAACTAGGGAACATTTTAATAAACTAAGAAATATTATTTAGAACTTGTAAGCGTAAGTAATTATTAATAATTTCCAGTTGCTTAGGTGTCATTGATCAATATCTTACGTTTACGTCATTTATAATTTTCGTATCATTTCTATACCGAAGGACGTAGCATAAGGTAAATAAAGTGTCTTCCGTTTTCCTTCATCATCTTAAGTTTTAAACACTTAAATAATGACAGGTTTCCGTTAATTTGGTACAAAATATTTACGGTCGTGAAGGCCGGTTCACACGTATTAAGTTGTCAAGTAATTAACTAAATTTTAACTTAATTTTAAGCGACTTAAAGCGTGTAAACAATCAATTTAGTAATAAGTTACAAGTTAATATTTAGCGTGCACTTAAGCAAGTAAATTAGAATTTTGTCTATTTTTCGGTTAAGTAGGTGGGCGTGAACTACCACTTGATACGTTTGGACAGGCACGATTTAGTTAAATATTAGTTAATTGTATAAGTTTGGCGGAGCGGTTGCGATCGTATGTTCGTGAGTTATCTTTTTTGAAAAATGTCGAAGTGGTCGGAAGACACTACAGTGAAGTTTATTGAAGAATAATGATGTTAAACAAAGTTGCACTAGCGCCATATTCATTCCTTCTGCTTATCCAGTTTCTCACCCAGTCTTGTAAGTGCCCTCATTTCCCTGTCTATTTCATCCTTCAGTTCGTCTAAAACCTCGCTGAATGACTTGAACGCGCTGTTGATCGTCCATTTCAGGATGACTAAAGAGCTTAGCTGTTTACGACGTGTAAACGCTTACTTAAAATTAAGTCGCTTAAAATTAAGTTAAAATTTAGTTTATTACTTGACAACTTAATACGTGTGAACCGGCCTTAATGCTTCTTTGCAAGCTTATTTCTAAAATACAGCGCAAAAAAATCCCCTATTCCTATGCCAACCTCAAACATCTCAGTATAAATCCAAAGAAGGCTGATGCATCAACAAACGTGACCAAAGAAGCATGCACCGCCACTGTTATGTTTTTACCATAAATTGAAGCTGAGATGAATCATGAACATCATGATGTGTCACTTAGCACGTGATTGCAGTAAGTTTGTTATATGTACCATAATGTAACATTGCATGTCTAAAGGGTCGTTATGGATCATGAAAATCATGAACATTAAGGCATAAGCATAAGAACCTTATGTGATAGAAATTCCATTGGGCTATTTCACTGTTTAATTGAGAAGACCGTTTTATTTAGACGTGTTTATTCTAGAGACCATTGTAGAAGTGAATCAAGAATCAATCCAGAGTTCTGTCTATTTTAAAAAGTACATTCAAACGTTATCCATATTATTTAATATTATCACAGATGTCATATATACCATAGATCAAGCAAACGTATCTACTTAGCGTGTCAAATGAACTCAGTGAAATCCACTGAGTTGTCCGTCTTTACTCGCAGCTTGCAGCTTTCGGGCGTCAATTTTTGTAAGTTGAAGTCAACCAAAACATAAAAAATGCCTCGTTACGTGATATTCAATTGCAACAACACAAAAATTATGAACAATCAAGAGCCTGAGACATATTTAAAATTACAGGCAAGAATCAACTTCAGTACAAAATTTGACACGCTCGGCCCCTATACAAATATATGAATTTGTTTCTTCTATCTAAATTAAGTTCTGTGAATATTATAAATGGGAAAGTGTGTGTGTCGGTTTGTTTGTCTGTCTTTCACGGCAAAACAGAGCGACGAATCGATGTGATTTTTTGAGTGGAGATAGTTGAAGGGATGGAGAGTGGCATAGGCTACTTTTTGTCTCTTTCTAACGCGAGCGAAGCCGCGGGCAAAAGCTAGTTCCAAATAACCAAAAACAAAACCATAGATAAATATGGCCAGTAAGCCAGAATGCATCATTCACCACAGTGACCTATTTCTCTGTTGATAATCTAAGTAAAAGCTACTGACTTGGCGTCAATACTTCCTAAAGTAAAATCCATAAACCTACGGACCAAATTGACAAGTAAGTGTGAAGGAATGTTGCCACAGTTTGGCCAGTGTCGTTCTTATCGATATTAAAATTATTATTACATCGTAGATTTAAGGTGCACCCAGACGGGACAATGAAATTGGCAATTTGATCGGCTAATCAATATACCAACTTTTTCTGTGATTTCGACAGATCAAAAGGTCTGTAGACCGCTAATTAGAGATATTTTTTTTATTTCGAAGCAGCAATAATATTATTCGAAAATTATATAGATATTTATGATATACTTGCCATAGCGTGACAGATAATTTATTATCGTCGGACATGGTATTTTATTTTTTACCTACAGGCTCGGAAACCTTTTTATGTTTTAAAACTAGTGGGTAAAAATGCATGGTATTCATCCACTACCTCGAAGATACATAGAACAAACCAAAATGTGTACCTCTTATTTGAAACTCATATACTTATTCTTGATTTAAACTTGTCTGTTGTATGTACTTTACAACTTGTCGATATATTGTTATCGACATATACCCTTCCCTATTTTAATTTTGCTGTTCCTGGTATCATTTTACCTGTCAGTCATTTGTCAATTTAGTCCGTAGGATTATGAATTTTACTTTAGTTGAAATGGTCATTGTTGAATAATAGGCCACGTATCTTCACGTAGTAATGTATATTTTGGCCGAATTGTTGCACGATTAATCTGAAAGTCTTTGATAACGTTTAAGTAAAGGCTACCAGCTGTTCTTAGCTTCTTAGCAAATTTATTAACACTGTTAAGTACCTACTTAGTAAATTTTGGATCCCTAAATACCACAACTTGATTGACACTTGACATCTCAACATTAAAGTACAGTCAACTCGCATTCCAACCAAAGTTAAAGTAGTAACTACATAAAAGTTCAAATACCAATAAAACTCGTCTCATATTGCGACTAAATCGACACAATTAGCGACACGAATTGTCCAATGTGCCAGTTATTCTGATTGGCGTAACAATCCGACAATAAGCAATAATGTCGTAACTACCTTTGATTTTCATAGTCAGTTACAGCTTTTTTGTAACTCATGCTGTAAAATGATGAAGGTAGTAAGTGCCGTTGGGTTTGATATAAAATGTTTCATCCGCTATGGCGCGCAAATTCGTCAAATTTAACCTTAAATAGTATGAAAATATGAACAAAGGCATGCGTCTTTGTGATTGGCGCAATATAACTATATTCCACGTAGTAACCAACTGGTTACTACGTTTTGGTTTTGAAGTAAGTGCAGACAATTAACGGGCAGTGCACCGAATGCATCTTGGATGCGGTTGTTAATGTTATTAGTGTCAATATTCTTCTTTTACGCTCAGATAAGGTACAGCGGGATAATTTCGACTGGGGGGCAAATGCAACTGATCCATTTTTTCCATGTTTGACAATGTTTGCATTATCAAATTGAGTGTCACTGGTTATATATGGCACGCGTGTTCAGTGGATACATGTGGAACTCAACTTAATACTTAGTGTAATAAAAGAAAAAACCGGCCAAGAGCGTGTCGGGCCACGCTCAGTGTAGGGTTCCGTAGTTTTCCGTATTTTTCTCAAAAACTACTGAACCTATCAAGTTCAAAATAATTTTCCTAGAAAGTCTTTATAAAGTTCTACTTAAAGAAAACATACTTATGGTTCAAAAGTTAGAGGGGGGGGACGCACTTTTTTTTCCTTTAGGAGCGATTATTTCCGAAAATTTTAATATTATCAAAAAACGATCTTAGTAAACCCTTATTCATTTTTAAATACCTGTCCAACAATATATCACACGTTGGTGTTTGAATGAAAAAATATATCAGCCCCCACTTTACATGTAGGGGGGGTACCCTAATAAAACAATTTTTGCCATTTTTTATTTTTGCACTTTGTTGGCGTGATTGATATACATATTGGTACCAAATTTCAGCTTTCTAGTGCTAACGGTTACTGAGATTATCCGCGGACAGACGGACGGACGGACGGACAGACAGACATGGCGAAACTATAAGGGTTCCTAGTTGACTACGGAACCCTAAAAATGGATTAGTTATAATGGCCCCCCAGATGATATTTGCCCCGCTATACCTTACTCGAAATTGGCCTGATTACAAAAATAATATAGTCGGACCACCTTAGATAGCTAAACATATTCTTTAACTCAGTAAAACGATAAATCTCAATACAGCATAGGCACCACACATAAATCACGTTATCGCACCTGCCAGCAGATAGCGGATGTAAACACCCTCTTTGTCTCTGCGGTGCGCTTGCGCAAGCCTTTATTCGTTTTTAGGACGGTTGATATGAATGAGTGTTTGTTTGGAGGCTAGTTGCATTGTGGGATGGATAGGGAAAATAAGTAAGTGCGTTGGGAATTGTAACATTTGTAACCGATCTCGCTAGGATAGTGAGTGACGTTGCCTAAGCCGCCGGTCTTGGGTTCGAATCCTGCTAAGGGCATTTATTTGTGTAACTGATGAACACAGATATTTGTTCAAGAATCATATGGATGTTTACTAGAAGGCGAAGATATTATAAATCTTCTTGAGCTTACCGTGGGACAATGAGTACAGCATTTCATCATTTCATATAATATTTATTTGTTTATACTTAATTCAAAATAATAATACTATGCCTGAAGGTGAGAAACTTAAAACAACAACAGAAAAAAATGAAAGTACTATTTCCCTCATATAAAATTTCTTCTAAACTTGTTAATAGAACTCAATTATAAATGAAGATATATGCTACTTCTTGCGTTGCCTTGGAAACCAATTCTGACCTAAATATTTGTTGCGATTTTAATCTTATATGTATTTAAAAAACCTGGAAAATATGCCAAAGAAGCCTAAAACGGCTAAACTAATGGTAAAGACTCTTTGTAGCTTATGGACACCGACATACCTTTTGATACTAAAAGGCGTTACATATTACCGTTACCGACGTTAACACTGGTTCCTCGTTAAGTACTGCACGGGTAGCATGGTCGCGCGATAGACGATAAAATTTCAAGCCGTCCCTATCGCACTATTAGTAAGTGCGATAGGAACGGCCAGATGTTTTATCATTTATCGCGCGACCACAATTGCCTGCCTGGTGACAGCGAAATGCATTAATAAATAGTTGTATCAATTAGACATTTTTCTCGCATGTTTTTGGCCCATAAGATGCAGCATAGGTAATATGTGTCAATCTATCTATACTAATATTATAAATGGGAAAGTGTGTGTGTCTGTTTGTTTGTCCGTCTTTCACGGCAAAACGGAGCGATGAATTGACGTGATTTTTTAAGTGTAGATAGTTGAATGGATGGAGAGTACATAGGACTACATAGGCTACGTTTTGTCTCTTTCTAACGCGAACGAAGCCGCGGGCAAACGCTATTGTAAAATAATTATAAGCCTACCTGATCGAAACCGTAACGATTTGGCAAGTCAGAACCGGTGTAGTGGTCGCAGTGAGCTGTTAACACCTTTCACTGGGCCATTTGCACGCGGCCGGGAATTATCACATGTGCACGGAAGTTGCACCTCATTGAGGCTTATGCAAAATAGTACACTGTAAAGGATAGTACGCTGGAGAATTCTTCTACATATCATTTTAATAATAAGTATTCTTTTATTTGCCATATTAATACGTTACCTATAGTCGTTATAGTCCGTACCTATATTAGACTTTATTTCTTACTACTTCTTTTTAGGGTTCCATACCAAAAAGGTACAAAAGGAACCCTTAGGTATCTAAGTATCTCTGTCCGTCTGTCTGCTTAACTCTTTTATGCCTCGTATTTCTATTCAAAAATGAAAATCACTCTTGATCTTTGGAAAAAGGGGTAACAGAAGGTTTATAAGTTACAATTTGTTTTTCCCCTCACTAGCTCGGAAACACGCGTTTTGTCCTTTAATACCAGCGGGTAAAAACGCATTTTATCCACTAGTGGGTAAAGTAATTTGACCTTGAATAAAGTCAAATTAACTGCTTTAAAATTGATAAAAGTAGGTGAATCTAGTAATAAAGATGATTTACCACCTGTGGAACTACTGGAAGCAGTGATAAACGCATTTTTTGCGTTGTAGTTTCCTCGCTATAGTGAGGGGAAAAGTTTTGTGTTACACTCGGGTGCAAATGTATTTTACTTCTCGTGTGTTAAAAAACTCGCAAGTTCAGGATTCTATTCTCGAACCACTCGCTTCGCTCGTGGTTCAACTATAGAATCCTCTCACTTGCTCGTTTTTCAATTCCACACTCGGCGTCAAAATACAACTTTGCCCCCTTGTATAACAAATAACTATTGTTTATTCCATTCCGTTACTGTCAAGCATCATGTTATGTCATACAAAGTCATGAAACGATAACGGAATGGACCATTCCATTGGACAACTTGGAAAACATAACACTTTGTACACATATTTAAAGTCACATACAGGTCGAACGCGATTTATTAACATTATTTTTACCTTTTTTCCCAACGTTTCGACCAAACGTTGGGAAAAAAGGTAAAAATAATGTTAATAAATCGCGTTCGACCTGTATGTGACTTTAAACTTGGAAAACATTTTCGTCAAATACTTTATTGTGAAATAGGTCTTACAACTTCTTTTTATGAACATTGATTACTAAATCGTGGGTCTTTCCCTACGTAATAACAACGAGTTTTGTATGACTCAGCATGAGTGTCACGGCTGCCGCGAATGAATAATATCTTAGACAAATAGCCAACGACGTGAGTACATACTCGTACTTATGTCCTGGGTTCGGATCACGATATGTGATTTTATTTGTAGGTATGTGAAATTGAAAAATTGGAAAAAGTCTGCCTCGGGTTGGGTAACATTTCGTCACTACTTTAAAAAAAACTTGTATCTTCGTCTGTCAAGGAAAAGAAAATTGTAGTAAGTATGTATGGAATGCATATAGACTTACTGCGTTTTAACTTTGAGAAGCGGCGTGAGATACGAGGTTTTTTCAAATTAGTGACGATTTTCCACTTTGGGTAAAATTTATTCTAAGATTAGTGGCATCGATTGCAGACGTTTCTGATAATCATAATAATCGACGACAACAACGTACAAAGCGCAATCTGCTACTTGTAGCAGATAGCACCTTGTACGTTGGTGGGTAAGGTGCAATTTTCTGAAAAAAAAAATTGCAGATTGTACCCTATACGTTGTTGTCGTCTTAAGTTAAAAATTAAGAAACTGTTAATGAATTCGTTGTTCGCCGGTGTTGATCCGATAACAGTTTACGAGCCGTAACCACTCGGCGCGCGCGCATGTATATTTAGTCGGAGGAAGTAGGGACGTATTTATAGACGCGCGATGTCGCACCCACTACTGAGACTGACCCCTTCTGAATAGTCACGGTTTATAGCTTGTCGTCTTACAAGATTGCACTTTCGTACTGAATTACTTACCTAGTCGCACACAGGTCGAACGCAATTAAATAATAAACATTATTTTGCCTTTTTTCCAACGTTTCGGCCAGGTTGCACAACGTTGGAAAAAAGGTAATAGTTATTTGTTATACAAGGGGGCAAAGTTGTATTTTAACGCCGAGTGTGGAATTGAAAAACGAGCAAGTGAAAGGAATCTATAGTTGAACCACGAGCGAAGCGAGTGGTTCGAGAATAGAATCCTGAACTTAAATAGCGAGTTTTTCAATACACGAGAAGTAAAATACATTTTCCCCTCACTAGCTCGGAAACACGTGTTTTGTCCTTTAATACCAGCGGGTAAAAACGCATTTTATCCACTAGTGGGTAAAGTAATTTGACCTTGAATAAAGTCAAATTAACTGCTTTAAAATTGATAAAAGTAGGTGAATCTAGTTATAAAGATGATTTACCACTAAACTTGTGGAAATACTGGAAGCAGTGATAAACGCATTTTTTGCGTTGTAGTTTCCTCGCTATAGTGAGGAGAAAAGTTTTGTGTTACACTCGGGTGCACATGTATTTTACTTCTCGTGTGTTAAAAAACTCGCAAGTTCAGGATTCTATTCTCGAACCACTCGCTTCGCTCGTACTATAGCGAGGAAACTACAACGCAAAAAATGCGTTTATCACTGCTTCCAGTAGTTCCACAGGTGGTAAATCATCTTCATTACTATATTCAAGCAGTTAATTTGACTTCAAGCAGTTAATATTCAAGGTCAAATTACTTTACCCACTAGTGGATAAAATGCGTTTTTACCCGCTGATATTAAAGGATAAAACACGTGTTTCCGAGCTAGTGAGGGGAAATTTAATGTTATTTAGTCGCGTTCGACCTGTATGTAATTTTAAATACAAAGCGCGAGAACTTAGTGTTACATTACTTAATAAATAAAAAATAAAAATACATATGATCGATTATTTCAAAAACTACGATATATTTTTTGTCCTATAAATTAGCTAGCTTGAATCTAAAACAGGCGCTGGAGGCACTGTGCACTGTAGCAAGTATTTTCTCGCTGTATCGCAATGTTGAGCGAGGATGTCGCTATCTCTTCGGCCGTCAGTTACGTCAAACAGACGCTTTTAGATTCCTACAAAAAAGGTATCTGGACCTTAGAGTTTCAACGCCAAATGGTACAAAGTACGGTACCCTTTCACAATAATAAGTCAAACTGACTTCTATAGCATTATAGAGCACGGTGTCAATACGACAGGGTTCTAGAGTGGCCTAGGATTCTAATTGGTTGACTGTACAAATTGCAGGTTAAATACCAGCTCTTCAGCGATACAGGGAGGAAACGCCGCCAGCATTATTTACTCCTACTCGAGACACATAACCCACTTAGCTCTATTTGTACGAAACATGTAAACAAACAAGTTAGATAAATAACGTAGATTGCACTGTGATTATGCAATTACAGATAATCATAAACTGCATCTTGCAACACCTGGCGATAACGACTAACAATTGTTGCACTCATTAACTTGTAGGTACTCATTCTGTCATTCACGAAGTCGCATGCTTTGACTCGTATCGCCTTACTATTAAAGGTGACATTTATCACATCCGAGTGACATCATGAATGGCAGTGGCTGTAGCAGGTAAAGTTGTGGAATTTTTCTTCGACAATATTGTTATCAGCTTATCAGTTTCGTATGAATGTGAATCAAGAATTTCTCGAGACTGGAAAGGAAAAGGGCAACTAGCAAAGGAAAAGGGCAGTAGTCCAATTACAACTTTGGTAAATAGGAATATTGTAATAACATTTTCATGAACATTCAATTCATGGAATGTCAATAAAATGCAACGAGATTTTGAATCGCACATGCATGCCAACGATGTTACTCGTAAGAAATAGTATAAAACAAAGGGCCAAATGTTAACTGGCAGAGATCCCTTAAAGGGATAAGTTCGTTTTTGTACTAGTGATAAGCTACTACTACATTACGTTACAAAAGCGGTGATAGATACGGAGTGAAAAGGAAATTCGTAACTCGTGTCGATTTAATTTATCGCCATTCGCTTCTAACTTCCCTTTTTCCGCACTTGTATCTTAATGTACTATTTCTTACGAGAAACCCGGCTTGCTTTTAAAGAAAACTGCTACATGCATGTTGAACCTAAAACTTGTATTACGTATATCTTTTCGTTAAGTTATTTTAACAATCTGTTTTTGTTATATCAGAAAATGCAGTTGTTGCTGGCACGTGCGCACGCGCAGGGCAAGGGGAGAGGGAGGTAAGGCGGTGCGGGGGGAGCGTTGAAAGGATTAATTAAAATACTGGCCAGGTGAGAGATTTAAAGCAGGCCCGATTAAGATGAAGGTTTGCAAGTGTGCCTTATTAACTTAAACATTTTTGGATAAATCAAGCTGGTATTTTTTTTTTATCCTACCTACTTATTTCCTCGTAACCTCGAGTACTAGATACGGGTATACTTTTTTGAAATGTAAATAAAAAATATATAAATTTTATGATTTTTGTAACACTGATCTACATAGTCATTCGCTCTCTTAATACTTTAAGAGAACATAAATAAGAAATGCGACCCAAACTGTTGTAGATGTACATATGTGAGTGTGCACGGGAAAATGTTGTCCACTTTATCGATTACTATAAAGCCGATTTGTCACTTTATTCATATCAAGGGGATACCCCCATTTGCCAGAATTTCATTTGCCATAATTTTATTTGCCATCCTATTCAACAATCATAATATTGTTTCTCATAACATCTTATGCCATAATCATTGTTTACTATATTAATCTAGTGCCAGAAACTTTGTTTCCCATAAAGTCAGTTTCCATAATGTCACTTGTCAGAATCATCGAAATCCGTAATTACCACATTCCATACCATCATTTGTCATACAAATTAGCGTCCAGAAAAGTCAATTTCCATAATGTGCTTTGGCAGAATCGAAAACTACTATAATAGGTACTAGAAGGACTAGAGAATGAAACTGCTATCAGAAAGTAGGTTAGGTTAGGTTAGAACTGTGACCCCCTGGAAAATGAAACTGCTATCAGAAAGTAGGTTAGGTTAGGTTAGAACTGTGAACCTCTGGAAAAGGAAACTGCTTGAAAAGTAGGTTAGGTTAGGTTAGAACTGTGACCCCCCGGAAAATTAAAATACTATCAGACAGTAGGTTAGGTTAGGTTAGAACTGCGACCCCCTGGAAAATGAAACTGCTATCAGAAAGTAGGTTAGGTTAGGTTAGAACTGTGAACCTCTGGAAAAGGAAACTGCTTGAAAAGTAGGTTAGGTTAGGTTAGAACTGTGACCCCCCGGAAAATGAAAATACTATCAGACAGTAGGTTAGGTTAGGTTAGAACTGCGACCCCCTGGAAAATGAAACTGCTATCAGAAAGTAGGTTAGGTTAGAACTGTGACCCCCTGGAGAATGAAACTGCTGGAAAAGTAGGTTAGGTTAGGTTAGAACTGTGACCCCTGGAAAATGAAACTGCTATTAGAAAGTAGCTAGGTTAGGTTAGGTAATAATATGGGCAACAATTAATATGGCAATAATTGCTTATGGCGTTTGAATATTCTATGAAACCATATTATTGCACTTAATAATATGGCTAACAAATAGTATGGCATTGTATGATTATGGAAGGTAATATTCGGATAAACAACGAGTATGTCATATGATTTTTATGGTAAACAAATCATTCGGGCAAATGAAATTCAGGCAAGTTAGATTCGGGCAAATGAATATTATGTTAAATGACTGTCGGGCAAACAATAGACAACCCATATCAAGATACCAGTAAATCTCGCCTTAATGGTAACCGACAAAGTAGAACGTTTTACTAAATACACTCGCATATATGATTTACTTCTGTTTGTTTTCGCGAGGATTTTTGTGTTTTTATGGAACAATACTTGTTAAATTTTACAGCAATAAGCATACCACAAGAAATATAAATACTTAACTGTCAACAAACTTTTGGAGCACCCTATAATTACCTATAACTACATCTATTTCTAACACTATTTTTATCTATCTATTGTAGCGTCATGAAGTTTAATTAAAGAACCGAATGCACCCACATTCACAAAACTGGGGTAACTCTTAATCGACAACATCTATCAATCGAATGCTTATTGAAGCGAAACCCCTAATAAAACTATTGATAAAATCGCCCCACACCCCGACTTACCCGTGGCTACCCTAAAATTAAAAATAACCAAAATCGGTTCTGGAAACGTATAATTAAACTTCCCTACTACTACGTTTCTTTTATGACTTGGAATATTTTTTTACCTACTGATGAAAAGATAATAAGGTACAGCGGGGAAAATCCCGACTGGGGGGCAATTGTAACTGATCCATTTTTTCCATAATTACAGTATTGAGTTCCACATGTACCCACTGAACACGCGTGCCTTATATAACCTGGACACTCTAATTAATAGTGCAAACATTGTAAGATTTGTAAGACATGAAAAAATGGATCAGTTGAATTTGCCCGCAGTCGACATTGTCCCGATGTACCTTATTTACTACTACGGAGTTGTACCTACTTGAACATAATGATTACAGAAAAACAACTTGAATAGTTATTTTCTATCCATAGACGCATGCGTTTACTGTACCTTGTAGTTCCACTACTTACTTATTTCTGGCTAAAAATGAACAATTTAAGGGCCGGCTGATTCTAACAGTCTGCTAATGAAACTATGTGTAAACTGTATTCCACACTTTTATATGGATTGACAGCTGTTGGCGCAAAAGTTCAAGAAAAAAACGTACCTCATCCATACAGAAAAAGGTACGGAGGCCTAGATGGCGATACACCTTTGGGGGACGCTCGGCTAGATGGTGTTAATATTAATATTTGACATTTTAACATATATCAAACTAAGAATATGGGCCAAATTATCAAAACTGGTTGAACAGTTTTAAGCTTGTGTCGAGAGATGGCAGTCTATGCATCGTGATTATACATTTTACTTTGACAGTAACTCTCTATAATACTCGATCCTCTTTGGTATCTGTAACTACTTATATACTTAGGTACCTTTAGTATCCATTTATTGCTTCTAAATGCGTTTTGACGTATCAAAGTACGTTGCTCAACAAAATGCTTTTCGGTGGAGGAAAACATCGTGAGGAAACCGGACTAATTCCAATAAGGCCTAGTTAACGTTCGGTTTGGAAGGTCAGGCGGCAGTCGCTTTCGTAAAACTAGTGCCTATGCCAAATCTTGGGATTAGTTGTCAAAGCGGAGCGCAGGCTCCCATGAGCCGCGGCGAATGGAGATATAACGCAAGGCGGATGATGATTCTTTAAAATTATGCAAATACACATTCCAAAAAGTTAGAACGTGGGGCATGCCGAAGATCAGAAATATTTCACACATTAGCGTCAAAAAACGCGTTCGGACACATAATTCTTGATTAACCCGACAGACTATACTTAACCCAAAACTTAATTTACACTTTGGAATGTTATAATCTTCTCCCAATTAAATATTAGTAGAATTATGTAAAAATATGTCGATAATCGTGGCAGCGATAGTTTATGGACTGCATTCTGTGTCAGCAAACAGTTATAATTTACTTTAGTGTTCAAATATTAATTAACGCGATAAAAGTAGCTAATTAGCTATACATTTTATTCAGAACTTTAGTCCTATTCAACAACTTTTAAAACATTTTCCGTAACTTACAAAGTCGGGCTTTTATTTCGGAAAACAACAATATTTCCGTAACTTGTAATAGTGAGCAAAACTCACTCATTGCAAGTTTCATTAGGGTCCATTAAGACGGTTCAAGATCTTGAATGCGATTTTCCTTACATTAAAAGCCTTACAGTAAAAGCCAATCAAAATTTGGGGAGACAATTTCGATTGCCAATGTTCACCGTCAGAAATAAGTGATGATTTTTGTACCTTGTCACATTAACATCTTGTTTGCAATGTCATACGAAGTTTTTAAATTGTTAAAAGCGACAAGGTACGTCACTTATTTATGCCGGTGACTGTGTTCTGTACTCGTACGATTCTCAAATTATGACAATGCTATATTGCAGCTGAGCTAAAATCTCAGAAACGATACGCAAAAGCAACATAATTTGAACTTAGGTATAACTTCAGTTCACTAAGTTCCCTTTTTCCAGGGGTAACATATATATTTACACTTTAAGCCATTACTTACCAAGTGTACGAGTAATATTACAACTAACATTTTTATACTTCACCCATACCCCCAAGTGTAAAGTTACATCTTAATCACCCCAAAATGCAGCCAGCTCACGCAATCAAGGCACCATAGATCATAGACAAACGCGGGTGGTCCGCGACTAATAAACGCTCTGTGCGTGCCATAAATTTCCATACAGCACCGTCGTAAAGGTGCGCAGGCGCGAGTCATAAGCGACAGCGGTTTACTACGATTGTCAAATCGGTAACCTCCGATCGCTTCAATCCCACGTGGATAAAGTGGTGATAAGTGATAATTTCACCCGCGCCCGTGTGGTGACGGGTTAAGAATTTCACCACCCCTTTCTTCCCGTGGGTTTCGTAGAAGGCGACTGTGGGATATGGGTTAAATTGTGGCGTAGGCGAGAGGCTGGCAACCTGTCACTGCAATGTCACAGTTTCGTTTTCTGTCAACCCCTAATTTGCCAAGAGTGGCACTGATACTTTAGAAGTTTCATGTGCTCTGCCTACCCCTTCATGGGATACAGGCGTGATTGTATGTATGTATGTATGTATGTATGTAAGTGATAATTTGTCATTAGTAAAGTATTTGTTAAAATATGCTTTAATGAAACGGTTTTAGGATTTCTTTTTCAAACATTCTAACAATGGATAATTTTTGACTTTGAGTGTCAATTGAAGATAAGTGATAAAATGTGATTAATCATCTATTTTTCTAAATACACCTTATTTCTTATGTTTAAAACGTATTTTAAAAAAAACTTTGAATATGTCGTTTTATCATTAGTCATTTATACGTTATCCTCATGACTTTTATATCGAATTTTATCACTTATCGTTTTGTCAGATGTCAAGTGGATAAATGATAAACGATAAGTGACAAAACCATAATACGCCGGCAGGAACTCTTTCCTGCCTTCCAGTTTTGCATACGGCGTTTCTACGGCTGGCTCCCTAGTTCTCAACGCTGGCTTGTCTATTCGAGCATTTTCAGAATTTGGGACCCCCAATTATCGTACGTTGTTAACAAAAATTAACTCACTGTCAGTTTTGTGACGATAATCAAGCAAGAACTCTCTATAAGAATATTGGTTTTGTTGTTAATTACATAAACTTTAAGCGATAATCTACATTCAGAATGTGAAAAAAGTAAATTTTGACAGATTTTATGCTTAATTGTCGTCACAAAACTGACATCGAGTTATTTTTTGTTAAGAAGTTAACAACTTACGCTAATTGGGGTGTCCCAAATTCTGAAAATGCATTTCCATCTTAGCCGTGATGAACAAAAAACTTTTATGTTATAATGTATGTTTGTTATCGGAAGAAACCTAATATCAACTTCAAATACTTCCTGCTTAAATTTTAGCAAAGCATTTTAAATGCCCCTGATATGCACATTGCACGTGTCCCTGTGTGCGTAGCCGAATGCACAAATGCTCACGAAAGACTCACGATAATATCTTTTTCGTATTTTCTATCGCTCTTGCGTATTGGTGCGACAGAGCCAAACTACATATCTGCGGCGTTTCGCGTCGATACGCGATAGTACTCTTTATTATACTGTGGTTCAGATGTACAATTTTACAGGTACTTACGATACGATTAGGCGATAAGTCAGATTTATTTTTCTTCTACATGCCAAAAAATATTGATGAGACCAAGTAAATTAGCATTATTATTTTATTTTTACCAGTTTACTAAAATAATTCATACGCAGATGTCTTGAATAATTCGATATCGCTAACCGCTGATGACTGGCACCACAACCTGCGCCTGCGATTACGTTACTAATTATATTGTGAGGTCCTTATAAGATCACGATCCTAGTTAAGATAGAGGGACAGTAACGTTCTCATCGCTCTTTAGCCGTTTAACCTTTGAGGTTATGGGCCGACCTGTTACTGGAATAAGGTTAAGGGTAACTGAGTTATTACATTGCAAGTATATTTGATGTTAGGTTCTATGCTTTTGGAAATAAGAATGAATATGAGACGTTATCTGGGTAAAGGGACCTTATTGTCGATGGCGCTTACGTCACATATGAGGAACGAAGACGGACACAATTTCAAAATTTTGAGACACATTTTGGAAGGAGGAAAAATACAATTGTTAGATTTTTCATAATTTCTTGACAAGTTTTTTTTTCAGATAGTCGTACGAGATCTCTGAAAGTCGCTAGTTTCTTTAACAGTGCTTTACAAAACTTTCCAATTCAAGCCTTTATAGTAAAGTCCTAAAAAATCTGATTTCCGGAAAATGCTAAATTTTTCCAATTAATGTGTCACATTGTGGCGTATAAAGTGTGCGAGCAAAATTTTCACAATTACATCATGTTTTTATAAACCATTTTGTTCATTCATCATTTGCTCCACTTCTTAAAACATCGGCACTGACGATGGCAAATCCTTGTTTATTTAAATGTCACGTCTGTGCAAATATAAATAAACATGGGCTTGGTTCCACACTTGCTCAGTCAAAGGTCACATCTGCTAAGTCACTGTAAACACACACACAGAGGACAGCCAAAACAAATACAGGCAGTGTATTCCTTCTCTTTAGCCAGTCTGTCGATTCCTTCCTATTTTGTCTACCTGCATTTTTTAATTGCAATTTCTATAAAGGCTTTCAAATGACACATTTACCGCATTTTCAAGGCTCTAACTTGCAACTTTTCAGAACACAATCTTGCGTAGTTACTAAAACATAGATTAAATATAAGAAGATCATATATACAATCCCATACATTAAAATGCGACCGCCTAAGAACGCGCATACGCGCGCCTCGTTGCCATCGATTATATTTTGTAAATTGGCGTTAAGTGTCACTTTCGAGCCATAAATCTATGTCAAAAGTGACACTTAACGCCTTCTACAAGTATAAACAAGCAATTTTTGGTCGGTTAGGACTCTTAGGACGCCTAGAGCTTATTTATTCAGATTTAAAGGTGATCAGAAGTTACAGATTTTTATCAGGTTTTCAAATTTCCAGACAGCGTATTTTTGTTTGGTTGCCAACCTTGCTGTTCCTGTATATCTGCGTGTCGTAGATATTATCAAGAACAATTCCCAATAACAACAGCCAAGCTCGTTTACAAACAAACAATAGGGCCATTTCGGCTTACGCAAGGTCGCTCCAAAATGCAAATGACAGAGAAAGTGCGCGTAGGATGCATTTTTATTAGACTACTCAGCTTTCACAAGCGGCTTATATGACTTGATAAACCAAGGCGCTTAAGACCTTTTTACGCGTGATTTTTATCACTGAACATCGCCGCATGGAAGGTAATATGTTCTTAGGGAAAATATGGTACTTAGGTCGTTTTGGATGTAGGTTTGAATTTGTGCAGGCGGTATGGGCGGCCAAGTACCGTTTTACATTACATCGTGATCGTATGTAGGCTTTTAGTGCTTGTCTAATTAGCATGGCTACATATTTTTAAATTGAGGAGAATAAAGGATCAAATGTCTGAAAACTATAAAATTAAGGAAATTAATTCAATTCACATACGAAGAATAGGTAGGTGGAGAATTTCTGATAGAGCTTTATTCCTTCCAGGATTTTTGTTTTCTTTTTTAGGTAGGTACCTATAGCCAGTAAGCAAACAGACGAGCCGACTGACAGGAAATCAATTTGACAATACTTTCTTCGACTAAGAGTATGACAAAATGAAAAGCAAAACGGCAAAGCAGGTGAGTTCATCAAAATACAGTGTTTAAATTGCAGCGCCCTAAATAAACAATCTATTAAATAATAGCTTCCGATGATAAAATAAAATAAATCATTGTACAATCGATCTGTCACATCATAATCCCACGCTAGCGATACCGATACAGCCCTTAACATCAAAATTACTGGCATTAGGCGATTGACCAACTATTTCTATTCTAAAAGGTCATATAAGCGTTTAAGATGAGATGGTTATGTGCCGTTTTAGCAATGTAGTCTACCTTGCTATTGGCGTACCTCTATCAACTTTAAAAGGTCTTATAAGCGTTGTACTTGTGACCCTTATATGACGTTTCAGTAGTGTGGACTAATCTGCGATTGGCGCACCTTTATCAGCTCTAAAAGGTCGTATGAACGTTGTACTTGCTACCCTCATGTGATGTTTTAGTAATGTGAACTAATCTGCGACTGGTGAACCTGTACTAGTTCTAAAAGGTCGTATAAACGTTGCACTTGCGACCCTTATATGACGTTTTGGTATCTACTGCCTACTAGCCCGCATGCCGCTCCCTTGATGTCTTCGCTGATTGTTGCAATGAGAAGATTGCGAGGGTTGTCAATAGAACTGCTTGACTTTTCGACTATATCAACTAAAATTTAGTTACTAAATACGGACTTAAGTCCACTTTTCGGTGAAGGAAAACATCCTGAGGAAACCGCGAACTAATCCCAATAAGGCCTAGTTACCTTTCAGGTTGGAAGTTCAGATGGCAGTCGCTTTCGTAAAACTAGTGCCTAGGCCAAATCTTGAGATTAGTTGTCAAAGCGAATTCCAGGCTCCCGATAGCCGGGATGACGTAGAGTCATTCGGGTCAAGAGCACGCACTTTATTTTTGATGGCCTCTAAAATCTATACCAAATAAGATATTTGATTTATTTAAGTATAAAATTGGTCGAATATAAGTACATTTTCATTAATTAGGCAAATTTACCATTAATGTTCACTAGCTTGCTCGGTATTTACGTTTAAAGCAAAAAAGACCCAGTGCGTCCTCTTGACCCGCTATGTGGGTAAAATTACGCACGCATTAGGGTAAAATTACGCGCAAGGGGTAAACGTACGCATTCAGGTTTCTAGGGAGGTGGGTACTCGAATAAAATAAAGGCTGGCAATAATCAACATTTATTATCATTTGTTGTGAATATATTCAGCATCTTATGCATTAAAAGAATTGAAAAAGCTGATTGATGAATTACTATGTTAAATCGAAGTTTAACTGTACTACAACTCAGATCAAAATAATTACTTTTAAATCAACAGCATCGTTAAAATTTAAAATAATTTTTATTTTGCGCCTCTAGAACTTTGGACGAATTATTTATTATCTTTAGTTGAATATTTTCGTCACAAATGGGACATTTTATTGACTTACTCTTTTTGTTCATAATCTTTTTAATTATTAATTTTAACTTTATTGCACAAAAATACACAAAAATGTACAAATGGCGGACTTAATGCCAAAAGGTATTCTCTACCATTCAACCATAGGGCCAAATAGAGATGCAATACAAATAGTGCAGAGAGAAAACAAAAGGTGATGTACTAAGAACAAAAGCAAACTATATGTATAGACTACATATACTTTTACATAAATAGATATTTATAATAGTTGTATTGCATTTCTTGTTAGTTCCTGATGGTCCAGGCTTAGGGACAAACTTCACCTCTCCTCTTTTCTGAAATAATAAAAAAACTTTAAACCACTTTTTGTTATTATCCTACGCGTATGGGCACGAGTATGCGTCGTGGGTAAAAGTACGCATGCGTACTTTTAAAGTCGCACTCTTACCCCAATCGAAAAATTTCTAAAATCAACTGACACAACACACGGGTTAATTACATTAAAGAAAATATATATGATCACATAATAAGTACAATAAATATACAATAGAAAGAAAGTAAACTTACTTTCAGATAATTATCCATTCAACTACAACACACTTTTCCCGGTAACAAATATGGAACGAAATTATTGCACCAAAGACGTTTGGTGACCTGTCACACCGAGTACCCATTTTACGCCGGAGTGGCACGTGGCTCCTAAACGGCGACACAAGCGCCACCTAATTTTGCCAACATACCCCCCGCTCCCCTTCCCGCTGTCGGAGATCGGGCTACTGCGTACGTTTACCCACTGCGTTCCGTTACCCCGAATGACTCTAAGGAGGAGGATGATAATGACGGACATAAAGTTTACGTTACAAAGAGTGCTATGTAGTTTGGATCAATGCCTGTCGCATCCTTCCGCAATTTATCTGTAAGACATCTCCACCGCTCAGATAGCAGATTCTCATCTTGCAACTCCTCCGGAGTTGCAGGTGGTACAGGTGTCCATAAGGAATCGCAATTATTGCTTAGTATCAAGCGATACAAGCTATTGGTCTTTTCGTTTGTTTCGCATTAGTACCTACCTAAATATGCGTTCGTAAGTGTTAAGTAGTTCGTATGCTAAATTCAGCTTTGCTTAAAATTTAAAGAGTTTTGTCTAAAAACCCTAGCACCGGGAGGCTAAACGACAGACGACACGCGAAGCACGAATAACCATACGGAACACGTTTAATATTGAAATAAATTTTTACACCTTGCCTTAACGTAAGGTATTAGTACATTACGATACAAGTGCGTAAAAAAGGAAGTTAGAAACGAGTGGCGATAAATTAAAACACGACCGAAGGGAGTGTTTTAAATCGACACGAGTTACGAATTTCCTTTTCGCACGTGTATCGTACGACGTTTTTCAGTACAGATGAGCCTCCGAAGTTTCGACCTGGCATATAATGAACCACTTCTCGCACTAGTGCGTAAAAAAAACAACATCTGTACTGAAAAATAGGTTTAATCGGATCATTTTTCAACATTTCAACAATTAGGCGTAACATTTCTAAGATTTTGCAACGAGTTTATAACGCAGTCAATGCAGATGGCGTAGTTTAATTTCTAATCCCATTAAATTGAATGCCTAAATAATTACGCATTTTATACTTATTCCATACTATTTATTTTTACGCAGAGCAGAGATTTGTATCAAATTCAAACTTTTCTAATAAGAAAACTATTTGTTAGGTTTCCAATTCGGAAATTAGTAATATGAGAAACTGACTGACTAATGGTTTTAATAAATAAAAACATTTTGTCGAAGACTTACAACTCTTTAATAACGTGAAGCCGCAACAAATCTGGATTTGAAACAAAGAAGGGGACGTAAGATTAAGTTAGTCACGGTGAAGCAAGAAACTGATCTCATTTGGCTTGATATTTTCAACCTTATGATTTAAGATAGGAATATAAATATTAAAACATCAGACGGGAACAAGGTACAAATCAAGAAATAGTTAAAGTTGTCTCGAAAAAGAATCTATGTAAATTTTCATTTTCAACTAAATTCCTTAAATAGTATTTAGGTAAGTACATAATAATTGATATTGAATGAAACGTAAAAAAAATGCAGTTGAAACGGATTTTTCAATAACGCCTTGCTTAAAAATATTATGACTACAACTTTTAAGTCGAAAATTATATAGATTCTAAATAAGAATACGAGTAGGTACGTCCTAAGACTCCTACATCACAGCTGTGCATTTACTTTGTACCATCCAGAAATAGTGTCTCAAATAAGCATGATGAAGGTTTCAATAATCTTATAAGACTCCCGTCAGCGGCTAAGTAAGACAAAGTTGTAGACTCCAGCACAAGCTTTCTATTTATGGGTTTCTATCTCATCAGTATAAAAAGATTAACTTCTGCATAACTGGATATAAGATATGCCCTTTATAGTCAGAAGCATTTCTTTAAAAATGATGTATCTTTTATAAGAATAGTCTCCAGTTCTCCACTTATTCTATGCCGATTAGAACCGAATCCGATCCGAATCCGTAAAAATTAGATCCGTCATAGCCGTAGTTCGGATTCGGATCGAACGTAGTGCGAATTTCTAACACTGAAATTTGAACTAGTATAACTCCATTAGATTAACCATAGAAAATTCAACAAATGGAGGCCAGTCCTGCACCTCACTAATACAAGTTCTTTTCATCTAATCGAGTCCACACAGAGCAAGGCACGTCGCGATGCAATTGTCTGAAAAGAAAGGCTGATTGCTCGGTAGAGCGAAACGCACCTACTGCCTACTGCCTTAACCGAGGAATATCTACAAAGGACGTTTGCCGCGCGAGGAAATTTATTTATTTATTGGTCTATTTTTTTTATATATATTTTTTTTATTGGATATGGTCTTCCTCTGTGTGGACCCGGGAAAAGAGAAACATTAAGGTTGGGACCGACCGCGCGGAGCGAGCTGCACTGGACTAATTATTACGTGTCTATCAAGAACGATTTAATCCTGGACTGACAAAGCCCTTACAGAAAAGCGTACCCCTGAAATGTATGGGCCTTGTAGGCTTAAGACTAGATGGCGCTGTTCGCAGCCTGGAGGTGGCCAAAATCATATTTTTCCCAAATATTTTTGCGTGTTTTTAAGTTTTATAAGAACAATCTGATATCACGACAATACACATTTTGAAAAAAAAAATTGTAGGCATCATCTGTGTAGTTACGATAGTATTTAATAGGTGGCGCTAATCGAGGTACGATTCTTAGTATGAAGTATGTAAATCCCATATAAATAATCCTGCTAAGGAGCGTTTTAGAGTAAAGCGGACGGGTCCGAGTACTGATGTGCCGACGGAAAGTTTCCAAAATTCAAAAATTTTCCCATAGGAAAACTTCGGAAACTTTCTATACTTTGTATGGACAATTGTATGGATAGAAACTTTCCATTTCATAAATTTAAATTCTCTTTATTTTTCGTGAAAGTTTCGTGAATTTTTCAAGAAATGTAAGATTTTTTTGGAAAGTTTCCGCAACTTGCACATCACTAGGTCCGAGCGGACGACAACATCAACTTCATACAGCTGGTAACTAGAGCTATTACCAAAAGCAACTGTGTGGATATGATATGAATTGGCCACGCGGATCGCTCCGCGCGGTCGGTCCGTGTGACTCTAACGGCTCAGCCACGACATAGGTCTAAGCGCGACAGCGGTGAGCGGCAACCATACGTGCGAATGAAAAGTCCCATCGCTGTGTCTCGCTCCAATGTATGGCCACTGCTCACCGCTGTCGCGCTTAGACCAATGTCGTGGCTGAGCCGTAAAACCAGCCAACATCTTACACGTGGTGACACTGAACAGTGAACACTTGCATTATTCAAATGAATTGCACAATTACAGCTCAAGGCACCCGTAACCCACACAAATACATCCACACATCGCTCTAAAATAAAACTACACACATACAAACGTCCCATCTCACATTTGTCTCAGATAAAATGTAACCTTATCGTATTCAGTTTAAGTTTAAACTTCAATGACAGTTCAAAGGTACTTAAATTGTTTTGTAGAACATGTCCTAATAAGTACGCTGACAAGCCTTATCGAGATCTTGTTTTAAAACTAATTGGATAAATAGATAAATTTAGTTCAATTTAAATTGTCCTTTTATAAAATGTAGGACTATTTTCCCCGTTTTTGACCCGTGTGGTGACGGGTTAAGAATTTCACCACCCCCTTTCTTCCCGTGGGTGTCGTAGAAGGCGACTGTGGGATATGGGTTAAATTGTGTTGTAGGTTGTAGGCGAGAGGCTGGCAACCTGTCACTGCAATGTCACAATTTTCGTTTTCTGTCAAACCCTTATTTGCCAAGAGTGGCACTGAAACTTGAGTAGTTTCATGTGCTCTGCCTACCCCTTCATGGGATACAGGCGTGATTGTATGTATGTATGTATGTAGGACTATTTTCTATTAAAGGGTATTGGAAATGTCAAAGTCTTTATAGAAAACCGCAGCTAAGTAGATGGCGCCACTGAAAATGCCTTATTGCCATCGATTACTTGTAGATTAGACAAGTGATGGCAACAAGGAATTTTTAATTTAGTTAAGGGGAGGGGCACTGTTTATCCTAAACCACAGGTTCGCCTACTTAGGAAACAGACCTTCTGATCTACTTTTAAGAACCAATTTGTACAAGTTTTTGTTCATTAAATAAATTATAATTATTATAAATTAATTTAGCGGGAATTTTGATAGACCGGCCGTGCAAGTAAATGTAAACAGTATAGGTATAGGTAATTCTTAAGAGTTTGACATTTTAAAAGCAGCCGTCCACATATTACCTACGACACACATTTTTTGAAACTCGTAAACGCCGCCGGGGCTAGGAACAGATACACGTACAAGCGTATAGAACGGATATTGGGAGTCCTAGTAATACTAAACTATCCTACTGGCGTGCCGTAAATCTTGCGCGGGCGCGGGTCGCGTTACGCCCTGCGCGGTGGCGCTCAGGTTTCGACCACCCCAAGGAGAAGCGTGTGAAATAGCCATTATATTCTATTTTTGTCGTGGCGCTATAATATATCTACTGGTATTATTCGCATGGCTTGTTAGTCACCAGTATTAATTAAAAGAGATTTTTTTACTTCGAAACTAGTCCTTATCGAAAAATTTTACGTCGGGGTTCGTAATGGCATACTAGTAATGTAAATTTATCAAATTCCGCTACCTTAAGGTTGTCTGGAAGAAATCGCTCTTTAGCCATAAGACCGCCTGTTGTTTACCTTTATTCGTGTTGCTTCTTTCTTGTATTGTTTTTTTTTATCAAGGTGTGCAAAAAAAGAGTATTTGTATTGTATTCTATTGTAATGACTCCATATTTCCATATGAAAGAAAGGATTTTTTTAGATATTTTTTTTTTCTAAGTGCCTGCGCACACGACGCTAACACGACACAAGCTTTGAAAATGATACACCTTGTATTTCTAAAAATAACTAGATCAACAGAAACGTTGAAATGTCCAAAAAGTAACTATTTGGCTGCATTCTGAACCTTCTAGCATTGATCTTAAGGCCTATTTGAACGAATCATTACGTCACAAGACCATTCAGCACTAAGTAAACTTTCGCTTATTTACATACGCTAAAGTAAAGTGGCCTACTGAACTTATTACTTCCAATTCAAACATTTGTCTATACCAATATACACTGCAAAACAGCTGGGGTCATACAACTTCTCACTCACACCAGTGGCCTATCCCACAAAACTTTACAAGTGTACAATTCGACAAAATTGTAGCATTGTAAACAAACACATGTAACACAACTATTACAAAAAAGTATTCGTTACAAGTTTGAAGTATACAAATAATTTACTTTTGTGGAAGCATATCACAAAAAAATAAGGTATGTCATGACAACTACAAATAAATATACAAATAAAAATTTGTGAAGTTTGTAAGTTACAATTTTAAATATGTATCAATTTATTTAGCTTCTATGATTTTGAAGGTAGTTTCACTCCGTTTAATAAGGAATGACGCTTATTGTCTAGTGATATCTATTGCACTTATATCTAAACATCAAGTATCTAATTAAAATGGACTTGCAAAAAAAACTGACCATATTAAACGCTATAAGTGAAAAAAAATGTTCTGTTTGGTAAATTTAGCGACAAATTGACCCATAGTGATAAAATAAATCAATGGAAGGATATTGCAAGAGTGTTGAATGATACGGCTATTATGGATAAGGACTGGAAATACTTAAGGGACACTATGTGGCAAAATTGGAAGAGACGCACAATGGTAAGTATGCTAAGTATTTTTCTTCAGGGAAAAAAATTAAACTTGATACCGGTGATGAACTAATTTCCACTCACCTAGTATTATAGCATTGGGAAAAGGTCTCCCTCCGTCATCCCATTGCTGAGATAACGATGAGCACCTTAAAACCCGCGAGTCGTGTACGGAGCCAGGCCATCGTGCATTCACACAAAAAAACTCTAAATTAGGTCCACATACAACCATAACATTTATAGAGTGATCTCCGTGTCGGTCAACAAAACCAGCTTCATTTTGACGTGGGGCATCTATTGGTATTAGTGACCCATCAATAATGCCTCCGACCCTGGGAAAATTTACATGAGAAGCTGCAATAAAGTCTTGCGAAATTGAGTTTCCATTGGTTGGCCATCTTACTTCACTCCCCAGCAATTTATCCACTATTTGTGCACACACGGTACGAATAGAGCGACACATCGTCATTTTAGAAACGCCATGAGCATCGCCAGTGACGTGGTATTGGGATCCTGAGCCTAACCATCTTAAAAATGTAATGCAATTACGAGCGTTGGAATAATTGTAAAAAGGTAATGACACACGTTTGGTGAATTGTCAACCTGTAGCTACAATTCTAAAAATATGTACAACTATTTCTACAGTTTACTGTTGCATGATATAATTGTCACCTACAAATTTGTAAGTTTTCCGGAAAAGAGTTGTGCGATATGTAAAGTTTTGTGATACAACAAATTGTAGGTTTTTTATACAATTTACATATTTGTAAAAATTTTCCAGTACAAATATGTAATTTGTATATTTTGTGGTACGCACACTTGTTTTATGACAATTTGTGACGTGACAATTGTAGAATTGTAATTGTAAGTTTTGTGGGATAGGCCACAGTGTTGTCATAACAAGAGTAAGAGAGATAGTGGTAACGGTATCTATCTAATGAAACATGTTTTTATTATGTGTTTATATGTTTTATATCCCTTTATTTTTACAAACATATTTTACACAGTTTGTTGTATTTTAATCACACATATTTTTGAATATTTGATTAAGCAAACTTACACAATAATACAAAATACAATTAACAATAATTAATACTTAAGAGCTAAGAAACACACTATCCAAAAACTAAACCATATACATCTCCCTTATTATTCAGTCGTCGAACAGCCCCCCACGAGTCATTCCCGGCGCAAAAGTACCCAACACACTCGCAGCGTTCCCCCGTTGAACTGCGATGGATAATCTTTGCACCAGAAATATCTAATTAGATTTGTGGTTACTAGTTTCAACCACAGACTCATTATAGAGGTACAGACACTGTCATCCCATACACTAAAATGCGACCATTGCAACCGTCTAAAGCCTGGCGTCCACTAAGGCGGAATCAAGCCGCGTCGAATAGAGTCCTCAGACATTTTGAATGCGATTCGACGCAGCTCGCTGGAATGCCGATGTTAAAAGTTTGCTACTGAATTAATAACTTTTGATTTGTTAATTAAAGTCCAAAATGTCTGTGACGGATACGGGACAAGGCATTCGAGGGGTTAATGGTCGCAGTCTCATAAAAAATGCAGAAAGCGACAGGCTTAAATAAAACTATTGATTCTAGCGAAAATCGACAGACGTCACATTTCAACCCACCTGCGCAGTGGCCCATATACGAGTAAGTCGCATTCTCCCGCTGTTTACTCTAATTAGTCACAACCACAACAGATGGCGCTGATGCAATGCGCGTAGGCACTTCGACGAATTTGCGGATAACCTAATTGTTTCAGGAAAATAAAATATTCCTTGACCTCTATCAATAAAATATAAATCTGAGCAAAACCACAATACCGCAAATTTCTCACTTGATTCTTGTAAGAAAATTTAATTCAAAGAAGTATCCAGTAGGAAAAAGTATTGATTACATGGACAAAAAGTCACAAAAGCTCACAAAGCATTATTTTTAACATGTTCTAGCTTTTTAAGTTTTGAGAACTTATTTATGATCTAGGATATTTATTTTTCAAGGAATTATTACGGGCTATAAGCTGCAAAGGTATCAAAATGCATAGCACAATGTTACTTATTAATTAAACCTTCGCTTCGCCCCTATATTTTCAATCAATTTTTAGTGTTATGCCTCGTCGATGATACCGTCAACGTCAAGGTTTAGGAAGGCAAGCGTTTCATGAAGACAATAATTGTCCGATGAGCCCTACATTTTTAAAATTTGCTGCCTTTTTTAATGCAATATTGGGTTGACCGTCTTTATTTTGTACTAAGTTTCTTTTCCGTGCCATAGTACCATTACTATTTCGTCGATGTTGCCATACAAGCCCAACGAATCAATGAGCGCGCCATATGGTGCGCGTGGGCAGCGTGACGTCACTCCATTCATCGCGAGGCCACAGCTGATACAAGGGCCTACCGATCAGTGTAGCCATCTTTCTCTGTTACTCGGATAGACTAGTAATTTAGAGTGACAGAGAAAGAGGAGCGTTAGAAAAGGCATTTCTAGGGAATGCGATCAAGTGTTTTAATTTTTCATCAGACAGGTTTCTTAGGATAAATTGCGGAGAAATGCAAGTAGAAAGAAAGTTTACACAGAACAAAAAGGTCGCATCTTAACTTATATAAGGGAGAAACACAAGAAATGTTACCAAAAATTCTTGGGTTTGCTTTACTAAGCAGAAAAAATGCAAAAATATGATTAAGATGACAATAATAAATGTTTGCAAACTAGACAATTGGCTCTTCACCTCAATAGTAAATTGGCAACCTATTGAACCAGCAATCTAGTCGTGGTACACGAACAAATGTGGGCCTAGATTGTGTTGCGTTCGTAGGTTCGTACTGATTTAACTTACTGCGACATTTCATTGCCAATTAAATAGGATTGTATATTTTAAATAGTTACAACAGAACAGCTGAAGTGCTTAATAATATCTGAACACGATCGTACGTGTATATTTTTGAGTACCTCTAGTGGTGCCACCTGTTGCTAATGTCGCTATCCAAGAGAAATTAGAGAACCTCCATCAGATCACGAATGTTCGCCGAACCAGTATAACAAAAGTGTGTGAAGGCATTTTGATCACTAGAAAAAGTGTCATCCCATAGAAAATTTGAACTTCGCGTTTTGTAGTGACAATCTTGTTTGACCGATATGTATGCATGTGTGGATGCAGCATTAAACTAAAACACCAATAACATCATTCATAATTTTTATTTGACAGTTCTGGCTCGTCTAAATTAGTGACGCCAGCGCAAAGTTATTGGTCATTTGACATTGCAGATGATTTCATTTAGAGTAGCTAGAAAACTGAATGAGCAAATATGATTCATTCGTTTTTGAAAATCGATGACGGACGAGCTTAGGTAATGTTCAAATATATCTGTATATATACTTAGTATGTCATAAACATATTATTAGCGTTGGCGATACGATGGCTCGATGATGAATTGAGTTGATTTTGCTAAAGTTTGGCAGACTAAAAACTGACAGATTTGAATACTAATAAGAATAAATAGTTACGGTGTTTGGGTCAAAACTATCTAACACGCACTGATATTTTTCCAAAATTAGCTGTACCATAAAATTATCATGTCAAACTTATGTCTACAGTCTAATAAACTAATTACATTAAAGCTTTACTTTAAAATCCCTTATTAAAGCACTTTTGAATGGCTGAATACTATTAATTGACGATCAGGGTCATACGTAGCCGAATGGCACAAACGCTCACGAAATGCTCACGAAACGAAACGCTCGTAGACATCTCTGTCATTATCGCTCTTGCGCCAATACGCGACAGAGCCCGACTACCTTTCGCGGCGTTTCGTTTTCGTTTCGCGTCGCAGAAATGCCATTCGGCTACGGCACCAGTTACTATTGACAATTTGATAGGTAGATACCTAATGTGATATGTAGTACTATTTTGAACATTTGAATGGCTTTCATTGATTTAGCTAAATGCATGAATTTTTCTTTTGACGGGATATTAATATATGTGATAGACAATGGTTTTCTGACTCTGGGAAAAATAATAAAAAAAATATTTAAGATCGATTTTTATACTAAATCATTGTTAGAAGTTAAATAGGCCAAATCTTATTTATATAAATATATCGTAATTGGTAAGTTTTATTTAAAAAAAATTACTACTATTAAAAAGGTACACTATTACCTTTATGATAATATGTTTAAACATAAACTAATTACTAACCCCGAAAAAATCATCCTAAATCACATACTAAAAATCGCGATCGTCCTGTTTTTTCACACTTTTCCGCCATTTCATCTTAATCCTTAAATAATAAATAGTAAATCATTATATTATTTAATTGTATATTAAATAATAATAAATAATGAATAATAATTAAGCAATAAATGTGATTTTGGATAGCTACATATCGAGCCACGGGCCATCAAATATATGATGCATATATACAATATACATCACCATGGAAAATTCCTTTGCATTACAGGAGTAAACTATCAATCAAATCTATGTATTTATAATTTACTAGCTTCTGCACTTAAACAATCACGTCAATTCGTCACTCCGTTTTGCCGTGAAAGACGGACAAATCCATGTATAATACTAGTATGGATGAATAAGTAGTTTAACATACCATATTAATGTCAATGTGTGAGTAAGTATTGACTGTTTTGTTTCGTCACCGGAAACCCTAAAGTTTGCGTGTGTTGCCTTAATAAATGCACCCTAACAACAAAATGTGTCATTTCTGATATTATTTCTAAGCTAAATGTGATAAGGTAGGGATGATTTTTGTAAAGTATTATAACACATTGAAAAATAAGTTTTTGTAATGTTTTTATTGGAGTTTAAATAAATTCATTTCAACACATGGAAAAAACAACCCGAATAAGGAACACTTTACAACCAATTACAGAAGAAAGTGTAGGTACCAACAGGGAAAGGTATCTACCTATTTTTATACTCATGATAAACAAAATATCAGCGTCAAATGACAAAACGCGCGTCACTTATCATGTCAAAGAGAGCATTAGAAAATATGTAACCAGCGCGATGTTATCTCAAATGGATCGCGAGTCGAAATTACACCAATGATTTATACTCGAGATAGAGCTATTAGCATACTAGAGCAAATACTGCAGCCTTGGAGAGTTCTGAAATGTATACAAATACAGGTCGCAGCCGTGTGTAATAGATACGTACAAGAATTTCGAAGCGCATTGATGCTGGGTTACGCAACGTACAGGAACGTACAAAAATGCATGGTCAAAGTTAGAATGGAATTGATTTATAGTTACAGCGTCCATGCACTTTGGTTGGATGTAGTGCAAATACAGGTCGCGTACGTGGCCTAATGTGCATAACTAATATGTACATAGATACAAGAATTTTGTAGCGCATTGATGCTACATAGCTACGCAACGTACAGGAATGTACAAAATTGCATGGACACAGTAAGAAAGCCATTGATTTATAGTGTCCATGTGCCTATGCATTTTGGTTGGGTGTCCTGTACGGGGTATACCTAGCATACGCTATACATACGTATATCACGTCTCGCATTTTAACGAGAAGACCGTTTTAGGTGTATTATCCGAAATATTAATAACTAAAACGTATTTTTACCAGTATTTTTATTTGTATTGTATTTCATTTTTAACAAACTAATTATTATTAGAGTAATAGTCAATTAGATACCAATCCAATAATGTAACATTGCCCTATAAAATAAACAAAGTTCGGTAAACATAATTGAATCTAAGCAAAACATGTAATAAGGTCAACATGTCTAAAGTAAATTCATTACTGAGATAAAGCTAATGATGATTGAAATTGTTTTCAAAACAAACTTAAAATGTCAAATGCCGCTCCTTGGTCTTATCACAATCATGTCACAAGTCGACGATAAAAAATATGTCTTTTGCACGAATTATGTCATGTTAGTTTAAAAGTGTGCCAAGCGATTACAATAAACCACAAACATGCATAACATCGAATCACGACATTTTGACGACCGGTCTGGCTCAGTCGGTAATGACCCTGCCTGCTGAGCCGCGGTCCTGGGTTCGAATCCCGGTAAGGGCATTTATTTGTGTGATGAGCACAGATATTTGTTCCTGAGTCATGGACGTTTTCTATGTATATATTTGTATATTATACATATCGCTGTCCGAGTACCCACAATACAAGCCTTCTTAAGCTCACCGAGGGGCTCAGTCAATCTGTGTAAGAATGTCCTATAATATTTATATTATATTATTTATTTATCACGTTTGTCTAAGTTGTGAATTTTTGCTCAAAATAAAATTGGCATTTACCAAAATGTAATAGACGAGAAATTCAAACATCCTGTGAGATTTCGCGCACATTTTTTTAAATTAACCGCCATGTCTACTGACAAAGTGTGTGTGCCAGAGTATATTCACGTATGAGCAACAATATGTACGATGTATTCGGCATTCGTGTCACCCAAAGGTTGAACGAGATCGCTCTTTAGCGATAAGTCGCGAACCGTGTTAACATTTATCAGTAAATTTACGAGTGTCCTATTTTATTTAGTGCTCTTTTCTGAGCAAAGTGCAAGGTGAATTTTAGATTATTAATTAATTTAGCCCATTTATCAATTCTGCCATTTAAAACATAGTCGAACCAGCAGGGCTAAGATGGATAGCTATCTATAATTTCATTTGTCACCATGTCTGTCACGCTCTAACAAGTAAGTGTGAAAGTGATGCATGATATATGACAAGTGACAAAAATACGACCACGTCGGTGGCAAACAGGTATACGGCCCGCCTGATGGAAAGCGGTCACCGTAATCTATGGACGCCTGCAACTCAAGGGGGTGTCACAGCGTTGGCGACCCATTAGAAATTAGTACACTCCTTTTTTGAAGAACCCCATACTGTAGTTCATCGGGAATACCTCGGCAGGGAGCTCATTCCACACTTTCCACAGCCGGAGCGTTTGCGGGAGGAAATTCCATATTTAAATTTTAGTCTATTTTTCTTCCGAACATAATTATGTACGATCGACATGTGTTGAGAAATGCATTCTTAAGGCTGCTTTCAAAAAAAACGTCAAAATAATGTAAAATTGGTAGTTTTAGTCGGTGAAATACTACACTTTCCGTTATACAATAGATTTATTTAATTCAAATTTCAGTTAGAGCATCTTATTATCTTGATTTTTATAAGACTGGATTTTTGAAAACCAAGTCACTAAATTAATTATGATTTTTTCTCTAAAGCACGTTTAGAAAAATTCACGCATAGAGCTGAATTAGTCGATCTTATTTGTAAAATTTGGACAATTTTGATAACTAAAACTGGTAAATTTATAATTCGTATACCCTGTACTACAATCTTCTCAGACTACATTTTTATTATAAGGTTTTAAAAAAGAGTAAACGAGGCTAAGTCGAAATCAATTTTTTTCAGAAATTACCTAAAATTAAGTGACAATTTCTTTGAAAATCTACATCACATCAAAATAATGTTTGTATTTAATGAATCTTCAACGTTTACTTAAATTGCTGATATGCCTTAGTGATTATAAATAGCGATTATTTATTTTTGGCAATTTTTTGAAAACGAGCCTTCACCGGTACAATTATTACCACTTTTGGACATTTTCTTATATTTTGTTTGACCAAGTAGAAAAAGTCGTATAATGTGATATATATTTGTAAACTACTCGCAAAGCCCTTTAATTTGATACTACACACGGTATGATCAAGCGCTCCGTTGCGATTTCAATGTTTTTCACACGAAAGCCCTCTTAATTAGGAAAATGCATTCTTCACTTTCATGATATTTTGTTAGAGGTTTAATTTATGTCTATTTTTTTTTTTATACTACGTCGGTGGCAAACAAGTATACGGTCCGCCTGATGTAAAGCGGTCACCGTAACCTATGGACGCCTGCAACTCAAAGAGTGTCACATGCGCGTTGCCACCCCATTAGAAACTTGTACACTCCCTTTTGCTGTGTTAAGTACACAGCAAAAAGGAGTGTACAAGTTCCAAGGAGGGTTCGGGTTGCCGACGACCTCTCGACGTCGACGTCGGTTGTCGACGGGTCTATAGTATAACCCTTCTTATTGTAATCGTGGCCGCCTAGCGAGTACAGATGACATGTCAATATTGATTGACATCGTTGTTGACTTTCTATCTTCTTGTATCTTGTGCTAAATATATTCTGCTATACATTTTATCATAGTGTGTTTAAATGTAACCCATACATTAGGTTATGGGCCCAGCACGCTTCCACTGCTTGCACTTCTGTTATTTGATAAGCGTATAAAATGTCTACTAGTAGCGTTTCCGAGCGCCCGTGTGGATGCAACTTAATACCACAACTTCATAAACTATGAGCCAGCCTTACTTGTATTTAATAACTAGTTTTTAAGCTGATGAGCGGAACGCATGTAGGTATAATCCCTAATGATGTAAAAACATTAGTGATTAAAATCCAAGCTTATATTTATAGTTAAAAAAGACCACCGTGACGAAATAGAAGTTAATAAAGCACTTTTATATGTACGCTGAGCTGCGAAATTGCATGGAGACATTATGAATGAATTAATTGATGAATTCGCAATGCACTTTTACAGTTCATTGTACTACTTTAATTTGAAATACGGAAAATTATTCAAGCGTATTTTGGATCGTCTTATGGTGGGTAATGCAACCTATTTTAAAATTACTCAAATCCATACTCATATTATAAATGGGAAAGTGTGTGTGTCTGTTTGTTTGTCCGTCTTTCACGGCGAAACGGAGCGACGAATTGACGTGATTTTTTAAGTGGAGATAGTTGAAATGATGGAGAGTGACGTAGGCTACTTTTTGTCTCTTTCTAACGCGAGCGAAGCCGCGGGCAAAAGCTAGTTATAAATAACAGAAGGTTTGATGACTTCAGCTCATGGGCTATGAGATCACAAAACAAGAAAACACAATGACTGTACAAACAATTAAAAAAATCTAAAAAAACGGATAATAAAAACAGCGATAACTAATTCAACAAAATTACTATTTAATCCTTATTATATGAACATCAAAAGATCCCACAATTAAAGATGCGCGCCGTACGTCATCCTTAATCACATTTTAATATTAATTAAATTTCACTCAGAGCGTGTCCCTTCCGGGGACACGTCCGGCACAGTTAAAGTACCACTAGGATACTCAGTACATTGACTCTAAGCTAACAGGAGTTCCACATTTGTTCCCAAATATAACATGTCTGATCCCAGTGACCTACATAAGTGTTCACTCTTTTAGAATCAATTTCTATCTAAGTAAATAATGGTAAACTTACTAGGTACTTAACATCTAATGAAACATCATACGTATACTTACTCATTTCATATCTCAATAAATCGATGACAATAATGGTAGAAGTGGCTGGTTACTTACCTGAAATAAATAAAGGGAATTAATTAACAAATATTCAAATAAATGTATTTTTTTGAATCTATTAACTCCGTGTGTGAACCAGCTTTAAAAATCTATATTATTTATGATTCATTCATATTTCTTGTATGTGGTAGTGTATGCACGTTGTAATTTTTACTCAGTCACCCGTTAACCACAAACGCTGTAAAGTGTTCGAAACGTCGGGAATTCGGGATATATTGTGAATTCATTATAAGTGATTTAAAATCTGTATCCACAGTTTAAGGTTTAAATTAAATTAAGTTTTTGTTACTAGTGTTACCACAATAAAAAGAAAGTGAAGATACTGGCTATAATTATGTTTTGTACGTCCGGCGCACGCGCACGCATACGAAGCGCCATCTGGAGGCGGTCGTCGACTTCCGACGCTTGTTCGAATTTCAAAAACAGAGCTCTTGTACTCGTAATGGTTACTGCACTAACCAGCGAACCGAAAAATATGTTTTGCAAAACATATGCGACATTTTCAGTCAAAATGTAATATTGCCGCTTGTTATAAGGTTAAAAAAATCCGAGCAAATGTCATCCTGTGCGTTTTCACATTATCCAATTCGATATCGGATGTAGGACCGATATCCCATACATTACAGGCGCCATCTTGGATTTTTTCCAGTGAAATCAAAGAAGAAAATAATTACTAATTGCAATCCTTCAGACAAACAATGGACTATGTAATAAATAAATATTGTGGGACATCTTACACAGATCAACCTAGTCCCAAACTAAGCAGAGCTTGTACTATGGTTGCTAGGCGACGATATACTTCCGTATATAGATAAATACATACTTATATACATAGAAAACATCCATGACTCAGGAACAATTATTTGTGCTCATCACACAAATAAATGCCCTTACCGGGATTCGAACCCGGGACCGCGGCTTAGCAGGCAGGGTCACTACGGCTAGAGCGGTCGTCAGTACTTAACGACAATGTTAGAGAATGCCTCAAGGCATTAAGTCCGCCATTTGTACTTTTTTTTCCAATTGTGCAATAAAGTTTAAATAAATAAATAAATAAATAAATAAATGTTACCTTTTGTTAGAAACGTCACGTCGTGTATTTCATCATACAACATGGGAAACGACTCCGTTACAAGCAGACGGTGGGACTTGTATAGACTGATAATGATGATAATGATGGCACTTAGGGACGATTAAATCTGTAATACAGATTGATGTGACAGGATGACATTTACCACGATAAAATTACAATGATATATGGTACAGCCCACGGAACGGCAAACTATGGCTCCCAAGCGACTCTTTATAATATATTTTTGGCTGCATTTCCGAGCTCATAATAACCCGGCAACCTTCAAATCAAGAGTGAACAGGCATCTTCTGGGCACCACCGTTCGCCACGTCTTTGCCTTTGGCTAGTCTATGACCAGGAGTAAGCCCATTTATTTATTTAAAAAAATTGCTAAGTACTTTTTTAAAGTCAACAAGAGGTAACGAAAACCAATTAAATATATTTCAGGTCACCAAAATAAAGTGCTCAGTATCTTCATAAATTTCGATAGGTAGTATTTTTATAAAGAAAAGTTATTTGTAAACTCTAAAATTGATACATAATCAACGTATGTTGGGTATACATATACTTTTATACGATAATAAATTATTGTACCCATGTTTCCAATATACCTACTTACCATATATTATATATTTGGCAATTATAAAGTCTGTCACAATTATGTTACAATCTGTATCCATAATATATCACCCATGTAATTTTAATAAAACAAGATAAGACATACAGCTGACCTACACGTAACTTAAATCCAATAAATCTGTCATTTTTTGCACAACTCAATAAAACAAAGGTATTCAGATGATCTCATACCTCACCTGACCTCACGACTTTATCCTGATCGGTCTAAGGTCGATAATCGTAAACAGTATTCACACCTGCCGGCCTAGCCAAAATGGCAATCGTTGACGCCAGACGCCAATCGAAACGCAGTCTGGCTCTGTCGCACCAATACGGAAGAGCGTATGGTTGCAGAAAACGGGTTTTTTCTAGCTTGAAAAAAAAACCTAAAAAAACTGTTTTTTTTTTTCTGGAACATGTTTTTTTCTAAAGTACAAAATTTGCAAAGCATTAAATACTTTTATACGGTTTTTTTAGACTTAATGCTCACTATTAAACGAATTTAATTTAATAACTTTAATTTCTGATTTAATAAAACATTTACGAAATCTATTCTGTACTTGGTAGTTATCGCTATTTACTGTTGGAAACACCTCCTCTAAAATCACGAAAAACCGTTATTGTAGTATTATTTGTTCATCTGAAAAAGACATATTTAGAAAAAAAACAATGATTCTTGGTTTTTTTCATAATTCCAAAAAAAAATGTTTTTTTTTTCTATTTGCAACCCTAGAAGAGCGATAGAGATCTGGCTACGCTAACGATATTATCGTAAGCGTTTGGGCATTTGGCTACGTACCCTGAGTCACCTTGGAACGTCATCGCGTTGTGTCATGGCGCAGCCTCGAGTGACATAAGCTTCCTTATGATTATAATTATCGATGGAATATACTTTATCTTTACTTTTTCTCGATGTGTCAGGTGATTTAATGTAATTTCTATAGCAAAATTGTGAAAATATCCGTAAGACACTACCTATCTAAATATCTACCTAAAGTCATCAAATGAGAATGTGGTACTCGCTCTGTAAGAGTTTTTTATTTCATTATTTTTTAGAGGGCAGAATAAGAACCTAAAGACCTCAATACATAGGTATAAGATAAGATAAGATATTTTATTGACCATGTAAAATACATTACATTTAGCACGTCATACATTACATTATTAAATTCAAAACAACATTCGTTAAAATTTAAATTTATTCTCTTGTTTTATTTTTTGCGTTTGCTATTTTAAACTCATCTTTTTACTCGACTTAAAAAGAAACATTTTCTACAACAAAACCCTTGTTTGCTTCATATTTCACCCCTAAGTAGTAGACCGTATTTATATTTATATACGCACCACAAAAGAACTAACCCTTAAGTCCCTTAACATGCTACACTTTCAAATGCCTATTGACTTCTCACATTCATCACAAAATTGATCTATTCTTCGCCAACAATGGGGAATTTAACCGCCAAGTTAAAGAAAAAGTTATTACGTTTATACCCTTGAATAGAATTATTGAAAAGGGTTATTTTGGGGTAGATATTTGAGTATTATTTTTCATGTCAATTGAAATCCTCAATAGTTGATAAATTGTCAAATAAAATGACGATACTAGGGTAGAGTTGTAGACTATTTGATGCAATCTATTTATTTTAATTTTAGCAACTACGATGTACTTAAACGAAAATGTTCAATTGAAATGGATATCGTATATTGAAAATTGATACCTACAACAAGAAGGGCTCAGTGTTTTTTTTTCTAAATTAGATTTAAACTTTACTTCATTAATTTTTTATAACCTAGTAAAATATTTATTAAAAACTGCATAAATTTACAAACATAATTATGAAATCAGTAAATTAATGTTGATTTTTTTATTTAGTACATACTTCGTAAAAAACTTTTTCATATTTGATCACTTTGGTCTTGCAATCAGCTGAGTTAATTAAATGAGTAAAAAACATGTACGTACCTATTTTATAAAACAGTTACGTGAAAGGGTACGTATCTCAATAATGCATAGGTAATAAAGTTTGGTGTCAAAAGTCAATTCTTATGATTTAAGACTAACGATATCACTTACTATATGACTGTACGAGAATTCAGAGAAATTGTGTCTTAAACAAGCCTCATTGTTCTTTATTAGCCTGATTGTTGCAAGCAGTGCTGGCCTGCCGGCCCGGACATTCCCTCAGGATGGTGAAAGATATAATTCGGTGCGACTGTTGAATTGTTTTTTCATAAAAAAAAATTCTTTATTCACTCTACCCTAGATCCGGCCCTGTGTGTAACTCAAATACTGTGTGCGTAGCCGAATAAAAACGCTCACGATAATATCTCTTTCGTAGCTATCTATCTCTATCGCTCTTGCATATTGGCGCGAAAGAGCCAGACTATACATTTCTGCGGCGTTTCGCATGGCAATAATGCTATTTAGCTACTGGGCCTATTCTGTTGTTAAATAGGAAAACATAATCAAATGTGCGTAAATATTGATTTGTCGTGATTTTCCATGTATCCAATAAATTCACCAGTAATTTCAGTCAATGAAGCATGAATAATTTGTTTCACAGAAATTATACGTTTTCCTATTTATATCAATAATTGTTTAATTGTATACTATAGGTACTTAGGTACTAAAAGCAGTTTTCCTGTCCACTTTATTTTTAGGTCAATAGGACGATATTCCTTATATGTAATATAAATTTGTCACCCTTATTGTTTAACATAAATTTATCAAAAAAACCGGCCAAGTGCGAGTCGGGCTCGCGCACAAAGGGTTCCGTAGCAGCAAATATAATAAACTTATTATGTCAATTTATACACCTGCCAAAATTACAGTTAAATCAACCTATCTCAAAAACTATAAGAGATACTTTGATCAAACCAAAAATCGTTGAAAGAGTTAATTAGCATGCATCACCTCTATTTTTTTTAGAATTTTATACCCCGTAGTTATAAAAATAGAGGGGGGGGGACATACTTTTTACGACTTTGAGAGCTGATATCTCAAAAACCGTTCACTTTAAGAAAAATGTTTTTTAGAAAACTTTATATCATTTTAAAAGACCTTTCCATTGATACCCCACACGGGTATGTACATCGAAAAAAAAATTTTCATCCCTCAGTTACATGTATGGGGGCCCCACCCCCAATTCTTTTTTTTTTACTATTTAGTGTCATAATTTTGTAGCGGTTCATACAACACATATTCCCATCAAATTTCATCACTGTAGTACTTATAGTTTCCGAGTAAATCGGCTGTGACAGACGGACAGACGGACAGACGGACAGACGGACAGACGGACATGACGAAACTATAAGGGTTCCGTTTTTGCCATTTTGGCTACGGAACCCTAAAAACCGGCCAAGAGCGTGTCGGGCCACGCTCAGTGTAGGGTTCCGTAGTTTTTCGTATTTTTCTCAAAAACTACTGAACCTATCAAATTCAAAACAATTTTCCTAGAAAGTCTTTATAAAGTTCTACTTTTGTGATTTTTTTCATATTTTTTAAACATATGGTTCAAAAGTTAGAGGGGGGGGGACGCACTTTTTTTTCCTTTAGGAGCGATTATTTCCGAAAATATTAATATTATCAAAAAACGATTTTAGTAAACCCTTATTCATTTTTAAATACCTATTCAACAATATATCACACGTTGGGGTTGGAATGAAAAAAAATATCAGCCCCCACTTTACATGTAGGGGGGGTACCCTAATAAAACATTTTTTTCCATTTTTTATTTTTGCACTTTGTTGGCGTGATTGATATACACATTGGTACCAAATTTCAGCTTTCTAGTGCTTACGGTTACTGAGATTATCCGCGGACGGACGGACGGACGGACGGACGGACGGACGGACGGACGGACAGACAGACATGGCGAAACTATAAGGGTTCCTAGTTGACTACGGAACCCTAAAAATTGAAGTAATATTTTTGCAGACGTGCACAGCCTGTTTCATAAACCTAGAATAAAACATTCTTTAATTTTCCAATACGTTTTGAAAATCACAGTTAAAAGTGTGGATCAAGATGATTTGAAGACACCACGTCTCGTCGTGTTTAAAACAATCGAATAAAAAAAGGATTATTTACTTTTATTTATTTAACGATTTTCCTGCTAGGACAATTTCATTCATGTCAGTGTCAGACTTGTCTAGACAGTGTGACGTAAGCGTTTGTTTGTTGTAATTTCAGCAAAAAAGTACAGTCAACCAACCGGAATCCTAGGCCGCTGTAGAACCCTTTCACAGTAAAAGTCAAAGTGACTGCTATAGCAAGTACCTAAAGCGCGGTGTATATACGACAGGGTTCTAGGGTGGCCTAATAGGATTCTAATTGGTTGAGTGTACCTATTTATTATTACTACGAGTATTATTAATACGAGTGTATTAGTACTCGTATTTGAGGTCAATATTATGACTGATCTGATCCACTGGTTTTTACAAATAAACATATACCTATTTGAGGTCAGTATTGTTTTCTGGTGAATTGGTGTCTGTCGACTGTTACTGTGTTGCTCTTTTAAAATATTCAAAATATTTTCTTACGAATAAATTTATCGATATAGTAGGCTTCTAGACAATAATGACACACTTGTTTTTGCAAATAAACATAATTATATCTGAGGTCAATGTCGGTTTCTGAAGAGTACGGAGTGTCGAATGCCGTTACAATAGTGTCTACTTACTCTTTATTATACTGTAATTTTCCTGCAAAATAGTTTCTAACGAAGAGGGATATCGATACACAGTCTAGCAAAGGAGAGTATAAATTAAAAGGAAGCAACATCGTAGTATCGTCCCATGATGTCGCCAATTTATAATTATTATTGTTTTTTGCCTGACTTAAGATTATGACGAATACTGTTGTTTTTGCAACTTTTGCAAATAAACATCATATATTTGAGGTCAATGTCGGTTTCTGGACAATATGTGTCGATGTTCCGAGAATGCGCCGCGCCTTGACCCGGATAGGCGCGGGCGCAGGCGCGAGATGTGGGCTCAGTGGGCTGCTAATTATATGGAGGAATGATGAAACTGAGGAAACAGGCGGGTGTCATGTTTATAGAAAAATACAGCAAAATCGTGATGAAAAACGGATAAATAAATACTGGAAATCCAATCCAGGATTATCGACGGTTTCGCCGACCAAAAATCGCTCGTTAGTTAGAAAAAAAAAAGAATTAGTACTTACAATAATGAAAAGGAAAACAGCTTATTTTGGACATGTATAATATATAGACATGACAAATACAAAATTGTTAAAGGCATAATAGAAGGAAAAATCAAAGGCAAAAGGGGCAGAGGAAAAAGAAAAATAACCTGGATGGATAACCTTAGGAGCTGGACGGGAATAGACGCTGCCGTGCTAGGCAGAAAAAAATGCAAATAGAGAGGAGTTCCGGACTGTGGTAGCCGACATCCGAAGAGGATACGGCACCTGAAGTAGAAGAAGACGTTGATTTAAACTTTCACGATTATTACACATCATTATTTTTAAAATCGGGACTTAATCGCGTATAACTACATATTAAACTGACCTCCAACGTTTCAAGGACGGCGTTGTCCCCGTGGTCTCGGAGAAGACTGGCTTGAAATGACATCAACACCTTCTGACAGCCGCGCGAGTTTTTCGAACTACCCGCACTTGGTTTTGATTATCAACTTGAACTGTTTGCGCACTAGGGATGTTACTCTGTCGACATACAACACTGACGATATTTGATTTAACGACTGTCGATATTATTTTCGGCTTACACTTATTAATGACAGGATTCCATGTGGATGAGATCCTAAAACCTTCGTCCCGATTGAAATTGCGATGTTTTTTGATTTCAATGGCTTCACGCACTTTTCTACTGTAGAAATGGCGTTCCGTGGAAAGGACTTTAGGGTCATGTAGTTCGATCCAGTGGTTTGGCCCTGACTCTAACAAATGTTCAGCCACGGCAGACTTGTTGATCTGACGATTTTTCACAGCCGCGATGTGCTCCTTTACCCTTTCTTCTATGGTGCGCTTAGTTTCTCCAATGTAGGAGCTACCACAACTGCAATCAATTTTATAAACGCCAGGTGATTGAAGGTGTTGATGTCATTTCAAGCCAGTCTTCTCCGAGACCACGGGGACAACGCCGTCCTTGAAACGTTGGAGGTCAGTTTAATATGTAGTTATACGCGATTAAGTCCCGATTTTATAAATAATGAGAAGAAGACGTCACAACATAACCCACTAGGCCAGTCCGATTGTCATACATCAAACCTTGCGGGGTTAGAGCGATGTAGTGCTACCACCGCCATACTTTTTTTTTTACTAAAACAGTAGGCCTAGCACATGATTGCCGCGGGAGTATGTCGCCGCGAGATAGATGACACGTCTTCTTCTAACTGTATTAATGACATAAGGACGGGTAGTCTATCTCGCGGCGACATATTCTCGCGGCAATCATGTGCTAACCTTGCAGCTGTAAATATTGTGCTAGTATCAGTCCTAAATCGGATCGGATAATGTAATAACGCAATTACACAACTTGTCTTACATAAATCTTATCAACACAGAAACACCAAAAAGGCAACCCTTATCAAAATACCCGACATCCGAACCTTTCACGCTCTAATTAAACACTCGTATCGCAAATTAATTCGCAAACCATACAGTAAAGAAAATGTCACACCGCGTTCGCGTAACTTTTCGGAAACTCTTTACAACATATATATACATATATATAATCACGCCTGTATCCCATAAAGGGGTAGGCAGAGCACATGAACTAATGTTTCAGTGCCACTTTTGGCAAAAAGGGGTTGAAAGAAATCCAAATTGTGACATTGCAGTGACAGGTTGCCAGCCTCTCGCTATCCCACAGTCGACTTAAAGCTACAAAAATTACACTTTTGCGTAAGTAACTTAAATCAATACGATGTCGCAACTGCTCTGCTTTCTCCTGATTGATATAGTTTTGCTTTTAAATGTCAAACGATTGCGACATACCGCCGCAAAAGGACCGGTCGATTTAGTGCGCCACCGCCGGGTAAAAGGTAATGTGTGAAAGTACGATTTACATTGATAGCTGTGAGCAAGTCTAATTGACATTTCCATGTATTCAGAAGGGGTTTATGATGGTGCGGTAACTGTTTGCATTTATTCACAAGTAGAGTTGGCACTCATACCTGACAGAAGAAAAGGTGTACAGAATTGCCACCTACTTAATGGACTATATTGACATATTTTACTCATTGGTACGATCACGCCAAAAAGAAGGTGGCTTACCTTCACAAGTTCAGTTCAGAGTGAAAATTCTTGACAGACTTGTTCTCGTTTTATTGAATCTACCTACATCCTGTTTTTATTGAATTCCGTTTTAGATCAAATACAATTAATTTCTCTAAGAAACTATCGTCTTAACTCTTACGGATATTGATTAATTAAAAAAACAAAGATTACTGAACACGTGTGTGACTTATATTCTTATTTTGCCAAACATACACTTATGGCTGTTTGTCATGTCACATTTTGGCGCCTTAATCCTTCGTAACAAAGCATAAACGCCATTTTAAACTGTGTAATAAATTTGACCGTACATATGGAATAAAAACACTGGGGATGCGGAAAAACTTACCGAATAAGGTGCATTGGTTGGTGATCCTTGACCAAATGTCTTCATCTTTACTGTGGTTTGGTTTTAGTTTATTTTCTTTTGATTGCGATCCCTGTAGTTATTTCATTTGAATTAATCTTCTCAATATTATGTACATGATCAGTTTTTCTTACTTATGACTTTGACTTATGTGTCAAATATTTTTTTTAAATGTTTAAACCTGGTCGAAACCACCTGACAAGGAGGTCAGCATATATTTTACCAAAGAGTTTTTGTTTGAGGCGCAAAAATACCATTCATACAGTGTTAATTGTTCTGGATGGTTATTTTTGAATGTAAACCGCTTTGACCTTGCAGTCAGTTAACGAGTAATTAGTCGGCGAGAATGGCAGTGAACCCCATTATTTGAGCGAAGGGCAATTACTGCGAGATCGTACTTGAACTTTTAAAGGGTTCAATATGTATTTGGAATGTATAAAATGTAGAAGGAAATATATGCTCCATGCGGATTAACGAACAACTTGACCAAGTACTACATTAGGATCTTAGAATCTACACCGAACACGTTACCTACGTATGTATCAAAATCAAAGAAGTTCGGATTCGGAGAAGAGAAAAGCGAAAATATGTGGCGTAAATTAAAATCGACTCGACTCGTTAGGTCGACGACAACCGAAAAACTGCGTGACAACTGGACAGAGAGGATCGAGTATTATAGAGAATGACTGTCAAAGTAAAATGTGTAATCACAGTGCATAGACTGCCATCTCTCGACACCGGCTTAAAACTTATGAACCTCAGTTTTGACAATTTGGCCCATATTCTTAGCTTGATATGTTTTAAAATGTTAAATATTAATATTAGCGCCATCTAGCCGAGCGTACCCCAAAGGTGTATCGCCATCTAGCTCACCGTACCTTTTTCTGTATGGTTGTGGAGTACGTCTTTTTTCTTAGACTTTATCGGTCTTTACGAAGTTATATAGGTGATGAGATTAGCCCAGAAGAGAGGCCTATGGCCTATGCTCAGCAGTGGGCGATAAAGGGCTGATATGATGATGATGATGATGAAATTAAAACACGGCAACCGCGAGTATTTAAAATCGACACCATTTTGTTTTATAACATCGTATCGTAATGTCCTATATGACAGAAATACCTATTATGTTATTCGAGTTATTGAGATCCTCCTTATAAAGAATCGAACGGACTGACAGCATTCATAGAACCAAGTTTCCATCGCTGGAGCGATTATGTTATACCTTAGATATGGAGAAGCCTTCATTGATTTAAAAAATGCAGTTTTAATTGCAGACTAATTGGAAAAATAATTACGAGTATAACTTTATAGTCATGTCTTGAATTACAGATGCATGACATTATTTGTTTACCAGTAATCTAAATTGACAAAAAAAATGCTGCAAAATTTGTAGTGAAATAAGAAATATGTATATCGGTTTTGCCTCAAATGTGCGACGGAGCCGAAAAACGGCAGCTTCGTTTAGCGCAACTTGCTACCTAAATGGTCGCGCACCGTGCGGTTTCAGAGGAATTTCCTCCCACGAACGCTCCGGCTGTGGAATGAGCTCCCTGTCGAGGTATTCCCGATGAACTACAAGTATGGGGTTCTTCAAAAAAGGAGTATACAAGTTTCTAATGGGTCGGCAACGCGCATGTGACACCCCTTGAGTTGCTGGCGTCCATAGGTTACGGTGACCGCTTTCAGGCTGTTTGCCACCGACGTGGTAAAAAAAAAACTTGATGGTTACCGCCTGCGATATGATGTTTTTTCCCGCACTAATTTGCAATAGGTACTTTCTTGTCAGGTCGGAACTTCAAAGGGCCATAATGTTGAAAAACGTCGTACGATACACGTGCGAAGAGGGAATTCGTAACTCGTGTCGTGTCGATTTAAAACACTGACTGCTAATCACTGCATTTCAAAAAGTAACACTACATACATTTGGCCCATAAAATTTTCGATATAGCCATGTAATCTGCTTATTATCCTAGCTATACCTAGTTGTATACACATAAAACACACCATCCAATAAAGGTTATTGCTTACTATTATCGCATAACTGAGGATCTAGCACATGTTATCAGCCGGCGGTGGGTTGTTTCAAAAGATACGTACTCAAAGGTAGATACAAAATCTACATATACCTACCTTACCTACACATTATACTAGTTATGCAACTAGTTATACCTACACATTATCCTATACACAGGTATACACACAGTACCACGCAATAAGGTTTCTCGCTCTATTATCGCATAACTGAGGATCTAGCACATGTTATCAGCCGGTGGGTTGTTTCAAAAGCGCACAATGGGCGGATTATGCATGGCGAGCGCACGCGCAACCTGCCACAGAATACTGCATGCAGTGAGTTCGCTTTACACGGTGAATTGGTGAATTAAAAAGGACCGGACCGGACCTGCCTGCCTGTGTGGTGACGGGTTAAGAATTTCACCACCCCCTTTCTTCCCGTGGGTGTCGTAGAAGGCGACTATGGGATATGGGTTAAATTGTGGTGTAGGCGAGAGGCTGGCAACCTTTCACTGCAATGCCACAGTTTCGTTTTCTTTTAACCCCTTATTTGCCAAGAGTGGCCCTGAAGCTGTAGTAGTTTCATGTGCTCTGCCTACCCCTTTATGGGATACAGGCGTGATTGTATACTTTTGAGGTCATAATGAACAACTTTTATTATGGGACCAATGCTGAAATCGCTAAAAAGAATTGGCTGTTTCATACATTTCGACTGTTTTTTTTCGCGATTTCAGCGTTGGTCTGCCTGATAAGATGCGGTGTCATAGTCCAAGAATAAAGAAGTGCACTTTCTGTACAGTCAGCTGCAGAGAAAAGTAGACTTCCCAGCTTACAAATTTGTTTGCAGGGGGGTTACTTTTCTCTGCAGCTGACAGTACCATTAGTAAAGTGTAAAGACGCTGTAAACAAACAATACAATACAATACAATTGTCGCAAAAAATTCAAATGAAATATTTATACGTAGAAAGCACACCTTATACTATGTTGCTGTAACGTAACCACTCTACCTGAGATGCGGTGTTAGTTCAAGAATAACCAAGTGCACTTTCTGTACCATTTGTTTACAGTAAAGTGTAAAGACGGTATTAGTTATTCCGTGACGACGCAAGCGGGTCACGGACGGCGCCCGCGCACTTGCGCGAGATGTCGCAGAAAGCACACATTGTATTATGTTGATGTGCCCACACTGCCCGTATAAGATATATGGCCCGCTGAGGATTTCCAAATTATACACTCCATGTCCAGTCGAAAACGATGCAAAAAGATGCAATGAAGTGGCAAATCCAACATACTTAAGTATTTGTGTGAAAATACAAAGAGACTAAAAATGAACACAACCTTAGATAAAGATATTTCTGTGTTTATTGTTTACTCGTATTTTGTAGTGTAATGTACGACGAGAAGACGGCCTTGAGATTCAACCGGTTTTCTCATTAGCGGTCATCATTAGATGTTTATTTGGTATTTGCCACATGTTCGTTAGCTAACAATTGTGTAATGTTAATTTTAGTTCATTGAACATCTGAAACGTTTAAAAGAATTATTATATATTCATTGAAATACTCCGAGAGTTGTACTCTTCTTACACCAAGGAAAGATACCTTTCGCAATGTATAGAATTGAAATAATCTACACATTGAAGCAATTTAAGTGGTACATCTACATATACAGCACATATAATACTTAGAGATAATAAAGAGGCCACACTATAGCGTCCGAACGTGGACGTCTTGTCAATTCTATGCCTGGGTGCCTAGCCGAATGGCATTTCTCCGACGCCAAACGAAAGCGATACACCGCTGGCTCTGTCGCGCCAATACGCAAGCGCGATAGAGATAGATATCTACTAGCGCTTCGTTTCGTGAGCGTTTCGTGAGCGATTGTGCCATTCGGCTAGCCACCCTGTTGCTCGTCACAGCGTCGGCGCAAGTGCAAAGCGACGACATTTTCCTTAGCGCTGAGCTGACTATACCTAACGGTGCTATAACCCTCAGGACTCTCAAAAGATACGTATGTTAGGGATATTGCTTTAATTTCTACCGCAAACCACTGACAAACCACACTTTCAACGGCTCTTTGAGATCTAAAGAAGAAGTAGTATAGGTACTGCCTTCCAAAAATTTCTGACCCCTGGCATCAAAAACTTACCTTTTCAACCCTTCAAACTCCTATATTTCTGCCGTTTATTATGATATCACCCTCTAAAAGGGTTAAACCGGCTACCAATTACTACCATATCAACTTCTAGATACTATTTAATTAATACAGACCAGACGGAGCGTTCACTTTCAAAGAGAACGATAACGGGGGGTTATCACGGAATGTCGCCAGCAATATTACTAAAGTGGTTGATCTTAGCTCTTCGCAAGTCGATATAAAACCTAATTAATCAAGATGATATTGAAGTTGATTGTTGAATGAACGATGTTGCAAATTCATTGCAATGTATTTGACACATTATATGCAGTTCAGATCAATTTATTGATAGTTTCAATAGGCTTGGCGCCGAATGCGTCTATAAATATTGGTATGTATGTATTTTTCTGCAATTTTAATTGGTACATACTACAACTTGATATTTACAATTTAAAAAAATATTGATATGACTATTGATAGAAGCAATACTAACACATACATGTCAGGGATTAATATAAATCTCAGTGCGTGTTCATATTATCCGATCCGATATCGGATGTAGGACCGATATCCCATACATTTAAGCCGCCATTTTTGATTTTTGCCTTTGAAATCCTTCCGGCATCCGATATCGGATCGGATAATATGAAAACGCACTTACGCGATTATAAAAACAAATAAAATACGCCATGGAAGTACAGAATACCTACCTCACCTTACCTTAATTGAATGTAACTACGCCACACGCGTTAAACATTCCAAAGCCGTTTTTTCCATTCAATCTCAAAAAAACATCCGTCAAAGGTCATTGAAGAATGCCTGTATATCAACATGTAAATATTACCACCAACATCTTTTGTAACTAACCTATCCTAACGCCGACTAAAAAGTTAAAAAAAAAACACCGACTGAATAGGATGGTAATGATACGATTTCGTATTCAGGATACGCACTAGGTCGTCTCTTTCACACTCTAAAAATAGACAGAGATAGAAGATTGTTCCGATTTAGAGTTTCCTGGGATTGCATTCAAGTATTCAATCGAACGAATGGTCTCAAACAACCACTATAAACAAGACCAAAAGATCGCACTTGATCCTAAGTAACTTTGAGACCAAATTATACTAGGAATTACAGATATCGCAGTGGCATGGTTTGTGAATATTCTGATGGTATCGCGTCACGTCAGCGATATCGTGGCGATCTCACGTGCGTTCTCCGAATAGGTCGCCTCACTTGTTGAAGGATGATAAGTATGATAACGGAGTTTTTTGTTCCTGCGCGTGAGTTTGCTTTTTGCAAACTGTTTGATAGTTTTTAACTTTTTAGTTTTAATATTTGGAACCGATTACAGGGAAAGAAGGAAATATTTTCTGTGAATTAAAGTGATAAAATTAAATTTAGGTATAAGTAATTACAAGTAGTAAAATGTACTTAAGTGTATCTGTACATTTTTTTAAATATAATTTTAATAGTTTATTGAATCAGAAATAATCCCTCATTTGCTTTGCTCGTGACATTAAAATGTTTAAACGTTTTTGACCCACCGGTTGATTGGTAGAGAATCTCTTACGAGATTAGATAAGTCCCTTGTAGAAGTTATAATAATGTTTCAATTAGGTATACAGATGTAGTTCGAAAAGCTTTTCTTTCGTATTTTGCCAGGAACGTTCGTATGTGCACTGAGACTGAGACTGACTGAGACTGACTAAAATAGCATGACACGTTCGTACGTTTCCGTAAGAATACCAAGGAAATCTTTTTGCAGTACATCTGTAAGTAATTATGTAAGTATACATGTAACTGTAAAAACGTGACGCTAAAATCTACAAAATGAGAAATTGACAAATAACCCCTATAAACAAAGCCGGAACAAATGTCCGTCCCCAAAATGAATGACCACTTTTTTCACTACGCACTTTTTCACAGCACAGAAAAAAAACATCGGTTTCTTTTATCCGGCGCCCGACAATAGCGAAAATAGTAATTTGGGACGGAAACACATGCGCGACACATGCGCGCGCGCCCCTTTTTAGCTTCTTTCCGTAATGCAGGTCTGTTGTTGCCCAGGGGTGATCGGATAAGCGAGTTATAGTCTCATCTCTCATCTGATCCAAACCAAAATAAATAAATAAATATTGGAGACACCTTACACAGATCAACTTAGCCTCAAACTAAGCAATGCTTGTGCTATGGGTGCTAATGCTAAGCGACGATATACATACTTAAATAGATAAATACATACTTACATACATAGAAATCATCCATGACTCAGGAACAAATATCTGTGCTCAACACACAAATAAATGCCCTTACCAGGATTCCAACTCAGGACCGGGGCTTAGCAGGCAGGGTCACTAGTGTCACTACCGACTGAGCCAGACCGGTCGTCATGTGTAGCCGGATAGATTTTTATTGGTATTAAGAATACCAGTCAACCATTTCAAACACGATAAGCTGTATATTTAGCTCATGTAACGTCCGTTGGCGCTAGTACACGAGCGCTTAATGTCATGCCACGCTATATCCGACCGGACCGATTCAGGTTCGATCGCTATCAAAACGTAAAGTCCATGTTTTTATTCTTGTCATGTTTTTTAGTTTTTTAAATTTATGCTTTTGTTCCTTATGTTCCTTTTGTATGTTACCTTCCGTGATTTTTCTCACTTAATGGTCTCACCGGAAGACCTCAGCGCTGGAAGTCGCCAGCAATATGCTGAGGTGAGGCCATTTCGTGGCACTTTATTATTCTATGTCAGTGTAAAATTGTTTATTATCTGTGTGCTTTCGAATAAAAAATATTCTATTCTATTCTATTCTATTCTATATTTAGGATTTCATAGTCATTACAAAAGGTTCAGTTCATTAGAAGTTAGATTCGCATATCAATACAAAATAATTACAATTTTTATTTGATAAGTTTAAGAAATAGCATGCAATATTCAATTCGACACCTACATGGCTAAGTAGACGAAATACAAAAAGTTTTGTCATTCGATCAAAATGTTCAACATTACAATGATAAGGTACTTGACCCATCGAATGGAAGCGATGAGAATATAGAAGCGCGAGCGCATCTCTAACTTTTTGTAAAACGGTCAAAAGCGACATTGCATACGCAGCGAATATCATAGCGAAATACGACTTTAACGTTTTTATAATAAGATATAGGCAGTTTTTTGAAGGCACGATCGGCGCGGCACGTCATGGCGTTAGGGGTGTCATTTAAATGTTATTATACATTTGGGGATTTAAGCAGTAATTTGTACTTAAGACGTATTTTAACTAAAGAAGTATTCTCAACTTTCTAGGAACAAGAAATGTAATAAGTTTTTTTTTTTTAAGTCTGAAATATTGTGAAAACCACTTAAAACGAACAACATAATTCCATCTACGATTAAAAAAGTATTGGTATAAGTAAGGAAACCTATTTTCCACAATTACCCACGTTTTCTGTTAGGTATACATTTGTGTATAGTTCAATAGTTCTTTATTTGCATACCATATAATTTTACAATAGGCACATATTACATGGACCCTGAAAAACCTATTTTTCTCAAACATGCAATGAAATATTGTCTTTACGTTCCTTAAAATGGGCTGGGAAGTATCGCTTTTTGGGCGCAAGAACTCGAGAGGACTGTAAAGGGATTTCATATTATTTTTCAGGCCTAGGCCTGCAAAGTAACTTTTTTTTATAAAATATTGTCCTTTAGAGCATTTTTTTTTAATTTCATAGTATGTTTGAGAAAAGCACTATACATGCCTCGGCGTGAAAACGGATTCCCGGCCTCGTATCCCTATCCGTATATTTACCCACTTGGCCGGAAATCCTCATTTTCCCGGCCTCTGATGTAATGTACTATTACACAATTTTACACAATTGCCCACGTTTTCTGTTAGGTATACATTTGTGTATAGTTCAATAGTTTTTTATTTGCATACCATATAATTTTACAATAGGCACATATTACATGGACCCTGAAAAACCTATTTTACACAATTTTACACAATTGCCCACGTTTTCTGTTAGGTATACATTTGTGTATAGTTCAATAGTTCTTTATTTGCATACCATATAATTTTACAATAGGCACATATTATATGGACCCTGAAAAGGGTATAGTATCTACTCATTAAGATCACTAGCAACTTTCAATCTATTCGCTTCAGTGATATTTTCACATGGAGCCAATTTTCACAACTTAAAAAACGGTGATGTTGTAATTTGAATAAGAAAACCATACACATGCACAACTGTAACCGACCATGACCGAAAAAAAGACAACCCCACGCCCTTCCCCTTGATTTATGGGACCGAACTTTTTCGTCATCGTAGGTCATTAAGGAACAAGTGGCCTCTATCCTCTAATGGCGCTGATAAGTAATGTTCCATTTGCGGTGCAGCTGTGGCCGATTGGTGATTGGGTATTGACTGGATAACGTGGTTTATGACATGTTTTAGGTTTAATTTTTCATCTAGTTTTAAAAGGATCGCGACATCGCGAGTTTGGTCAACGTGATGCAAGATGCTATGAGGATTATTCTAATATAAGTAGGAGAGTAGGTACTGCAGTAGCTCATGAGTTTTTAGGAACATGTTTAGTTTCATCTAGTTTGAAATGGATCGGAAGTTTGGTCAGCATCTCGCGAGGTACTATGGAGCGTATTTACTCTTACTTTTTTAGGATGAAAAGGTGCCTTTAATTTCTAATTTATTAGACTTCTTTAGGTCATCACGCCAACGAAAGGCTAGGCATTTATTATTTTAATTTATCTACTTACTTATATTATAAATAACTCTATTACACGAGTATCTTCACAATTACGACACCATTTTAAGCTAATTAGAAGTCTAGAGTTTAACCCCCTTATTCATAAACGTACACTAAAGTTATCAAGCCGATAAAGTTATTTTGTCCCTTTCCGACGTATTAGTGTGACAGAAAAGGACAAACGAACTTTATCGGCTTGATAACTTTAGTGTACGTTTATGAATAAGGGGATTAATAGTTATTTGTTATACAAGGGGGCAAAGTTGTATTTTAACGCCGAGTGTGGAATTGAAAAACGAGCAAGTGAAAGGATTCTATAGTTGAACCACGAGCGAAGCGAGTGGTTCGAGAATAGAATCCTGAACTTGCGAGTTTTTTAACACACGAGAAGTAAAATACATTTGCACCCGAGTGTAACACAAAACTTTTCCCCTCACTATAGCGAGGAAACTACAACGCAAGAAAATGCGTTTATCACTGCTTCCAGTAGTTCCACGGGTGGTAAATCATCTTAATTACTAGATTCAACTACTTTTGTCAATTTTAAAGCAGTTAATTTGACTTTATTCAAGGTCAAATTACTTTACCCACTAGTGGATAAAATGCGTTTTTACCCACTGGTATTAAAGGTCAAAACACGTGTTTCAAGGCTAGTGAGGGGAAAAATATAGTAACATTGAGCAACAAATGTGCAACTACCTACATATTTCAAACATTTATTTGCCTAATGAAAGTGAAAGCATTTTGGCTAATCCCAAATTCCCAAAACATTATTTACCCATTGAAATTGAACCAATTACATAATTGCCCTAATAAGTATTACAAAACAATAAAATTGGCTCAGCAAGGTAAACAAATAATTAACAGCTTATAAGTGAATTTTCTCAGTGATAAGTAGGATATAAGTGAATTTGCATACTTGCTAAATAAATATGTTTACTTAGTCATGTACTCAAACTATCGTATTTTCTTCTTTATATTATTTTTTGAAAGAAAACGAAATTGTTTATTAACAGTATAGTATAATTACGTTCTTAGCCTGATTGTTAGACCAAGGAATTTAAAATGAAACATCTCAGATGCGAATCAATTTTAGTTGCTGAGTGCGAAATCGACCAACTCGGCGGTGATGTCAGCCAATCGATGGTCCACCATAAAACACATATACGATGCCCACACTTCACTGACTCATTTATAACCCTACTAGCTTTTGCCCGCGGCTTCGCTCGCGTTAGAAAGAGACAAAAAGTAGCCTATGTCACTCTCCATCCTTTCAGCTATCTCCACTTAAAAAACCGGCCAAGAGCGTGTCGGGCCACGCTCAGTGTAGGGTTCCGTAGTTTTCCGTATTTTTGTCAAAAACTACTGGACCTATCAAGTTCAAAACAATTTTCCTAGAAAGTCTTTATAAAGTTCTACTTTTATGATTTTTTTCATATTTTTTAAACATATGGTTCAAAAGTTAGAGGGGGGGGACGCACTTTTTTTTCCTTTAGGAGCGATTATTTCCGAAAATATTAATATTATCAAAAAACGAGCTTAGTAAACCCTTATTCATTTTTAAATACCTATCCAACAATATATCACACGTTGGGGTCGGAATGAAAAAAAATATCAGCCCCCACTTTACATGTAGGGGGGGTACCCTAATAAAACATTTTTTTCCATTTTTTATTTTTGCACTTTGTTGGCGTGATTGATATACATATTGGTACCAAATTTCAGCTTTCTAGTAGTTGACTACGGAACCCTAAAAATCTCGTCAATTCGGCGTTCCGTTTTGCCGTGAAAGACGAACAAACAAACAGACACACACACTTTCCCATTTATAATATTAGTATGGATATCTCAAAGGCTTTTGACTTATGTTCAGGTGATAAATATCGTAGCGCTGGTGGCCTAGCGGTAAGAGCGTGCGACTTTCAATCCAGAGGTTCGAACCCCGGCTCGTACTCAATAAGTTTTTCGGAACTTATGTGCGAAATGTCATTTGATATTTGCCACTCGCTTTTCGCTGAAGGAAAACATCGTGAGGAAACCAGACTAATCCCAATAAGGCCTAGTTACCCTTCGAGTTGGAAGGTCAGATGGCAGTCGCTTTCGTAAAACTAGTGCCTACGCCAAATCTTGGGATTAGTTGTTGTGTTGTGTTATTAAGTTAAATTTTAGAAACCTAATGAGTCATTGGTAAAGACAAGATACTTATGATGGCCACACTGTTAGACCAGTCTTAAACTTTATCGAGAAGGTCACAAGACTCACCTTTGGTCATTTAAGGTGTGCCCACACTGCCGGACCGATGACGAACGTGATTGTTTATCGATATGGTGTTCGCGGTCAAAAAAGGTAACGGAGAACATAATGTTGATGTGTAATATGTCTAGCTAAGCACATATTATCTAGATAATACTTTATTTAGATAGCGTCATTTACTAGTTTTACACATACCTGAATTTTATGTAGTGACCCAATTTGGTAAGAGTATTTTTAAATTTATTTAAAGTTGATAACTTGTTTGTTTTATTCAAGTACCTAATTAAAACTTTTTTAAATGCCTGTCTATTTAAATACGAGAGATTTATTTAAATTAAATAAATGTAATTGCTTTATTTTATGCGATAGTCAGTAAACGAGCAGCCAAGTTACCTGATGGTAAGCGAACACTGCCGCCCATGGACGCCCGAAACACCAGAAGGGTTGGAGGTATGTTGCCGGCCTTTAAGATGCCGATTTTTTATTTATTTAAAGAAAGTAACACAAATACATTTTAACTAACTTTATACTACTCAAAGCGAGAACTAAAACTACTAAACCTAACAGCAATTAACCTTGACTGTACCTGTACTAATAAAAAAAAATATTTTACTACTTACATTTTCTGGCCATTATCAACATGCGCCTGCACTGTGAATCCAAACATAGAGTCAGCGCTACCCTTATACACCACCCTGGACGGTATATGCACATTAAACCCTAACGCCCCCACCACGCACAACAGAACACCAAAATACACCGCCATCGTCACAGCACTATTAAAAAAAAAAACACTTTACTTTTTTAATTTACAACTCGTCCACATGATTCGTTCGTATCGATGTTCGAATTTCAAACCGACGTGCTCTCGGTTCGACGGTCGCGATGCAACTGGCTGGCTGAACGCGGTGAGGTAAGCTGTAAAGAAAAACGTTTTCGCGCGTTTTCTTGGGATGACCGAGGCGGTATTTTCGTGCGTTTATTCATGTTTACAATAGTGTGTCCTTCAGATGACTGTAATTCTAGTTATAACATTCAGACTGTTTTCTTTGAATTAATTATATTGCTTACCTTGCGAAGTACATATAAAATGTACATAGATATGTACATTAATAAATTTAAATGAAATAAATCATTTTCTAATATTGTTATAATTAAAATTCAAGGAAAACTTTTTATTTATTTAGCAAAATTATATTATTTTCTTATTATTTATCAATAAAAGCGGTCATTAATTTATTATTTTTGCGAAATATGTTTTATATAGTTTTTTCAATCAAGTTTATTAAATGACCTATTTTAATACTACTCCATCTTTACTCAATGGATACGCAATATAAAAAAATCAATCCAAAGACAATAATAAAACGAAAAACTGATTGCGTTGACATTTAATAACAAATGATTTAGATAACATACATCACATTAAATATCCATTATAAAAAAATAACAAATCATGTCTAGTTAGGTAAATACTGAATCTATTCTTATATTTAAGCTGCGACTGGTAAAGAGCTAAAACATTTATTTTTCTTTTTCGAAGTCTCTTGATAAACCTAAGCTTTTGCAAAAATTAATTCAGATTGACAAGACAGAAAATTTTACGACTCCGTTGAAATGCAGGTACACAAATCAAAAGTAATCAAAAAGTTTTCTAATGGCTAATCTAGATAAACCAAAGATTACTTCATCTTAAAATGATTAGCTCTCAAACAGTCACAGTATTGCCAGTTAAACATAACCGTAAGCTCACTATTTAATAATTATATAGGATAAACCTTATCTTGTAGTCCGATTGACTACTATAGTTATTGGCCACTCTTAATTAATAAGACTTTTTGCATGTTTAATTTGTTAGGGGATTGTCAATTTTTGTGAGCGTTTCTTATTTTGCCACTTTTTTTAAATGTGATATTTTTGATTTTGATGTTAGTTCTACTCAGAATCAGCAGCTTAATCAATCGTAATAGGTAAAAAAATTGTCCCATATGTGACAAAATATTAAAGTAACAAAAATGTATGGAAATTCTGGGACACTTTTTGTCTCCTATTGATATAATGTGCTCGTGATATTGAGTACAATTGACCTAAAAGTCCCTCAAAATATTAAAATTAAAAAGTGGCAAAAAAGAGAAAAGCTCTTGTACCTGGTTGCTAATAACCTATAGCAGTTACCCTTGTCGATTTAAGGCCTGTGCACACCGACTGTGTGCGCATAAAGGGCTGTCTAAAAGTAGGAACCGTGCAAACGTCACGCGCGCAATGTGCCCTCACTCATACGCTATTGGTGTGCACAGGCTTATAGCGATATTAATAAGGGTGACAGTAACAAGCTAAAGTTTTTTCTACTTTTATTTTATCGAGTAGGTATCTAAAAGGAAGCCTTTTGCCTGAGCCCGGAAAATTATTTAAAATAAAATCATGAATGATTTTTATTTTGCAATTAAAAACAACTGCCTACAATACAAGAGATGTGAATAAATAAAATTTCTTTTCGACAGTCTTGCAGGAAAATCTCAGATTTCATATTTAATTCTGAAATCAAATTAATTAATGGAATTTAAATAATCTCTTTAAATTTAATTTATCAAATAATTTATAAACAGCTAAAAAATCAATAATAATACATCAATTTACACAATAATAAAATCAAATTAAAAATAAAACATTTAATTTGTTCACTGAACACAGAGCTTAGAAAATTACATTCAATCAAACTGCATTTTATAAAGACAATAAGGCACTAGTCCCACCAAAAACAAGTAAGCGATGAGTTATCGGCGATTGAACGAATGAAAAATAGTTACTACCGTGCAAATAAAAGAGACAGCGAGCGATTTATGAGCAGTTCCCGAATACATAGCCACGTCAGCAAATTTTAATTGCTCCTATTTTGTTACCAACATTCGTCTCATAATATAAGTCGTCTTTCGTAAGATATATACAGGATAATTATTATAATTAAGAAAATATAGATACTAGAGAACCTTAATGACGAAATAAAACTTACTAAAATCTCAATTTATCAATGAAATCTTGGTAACAAAATAGGAATAATAAAAACAAATTTAACTCTTTCCTTAATTTTTGTACAAACTTTTCGAGAACTGCTGTTATAGTCCATCGCTCGGCGACGAACTATAACGTTTTCTTTCTTTTTTCTTTTTTTTACTCTGTTATAATACATACACAAATAATAAATACACAGATTGACTGAGTCCCACGGTAAGCTCAAGAAGGCTTGTGTTGCAGGTACTCAGACAACGATATATATATAACTAGCTTTTGCCCGCGGTTTCGCTCGCGTTATAAAGAGACAAAAAGTAGCCTATGTCACTCTCCATCCGTTCAACTATCTTCGCTTAAAAAATCACGTCAATTCGTCGCTCCGTTTTGCCGTGAAAGACGGACAAACAAACAGAGACAGAGACACTTTCCCATTTATTGTATTGTATTGTATTGTATTCGTTTATGTAAATAAACTAATGCATTACGTTACACTTTTCTTTTTTAAATTAAAGCTATAAAATTCAATAATTCATTTAAAATCAACACTACAATTAAAACAAAATTAAATACGAATTAAATTCAAATTAAATCAAATTAAATTAAATTATATATTATATAATATTAGTATGGATAGACAAATACTTATATACATACGTTATTTTATAATATTAGTATGGATATACAAATACTTATCTGTGCTCATCACACAAATAAATGCCCTTACCGGGATAACTCGCTCGCGCTATCATCGTGTTTCTTTTATTTACTCGGGAGCGATTATCTCTTCTTCGTTTCTATAACCGATAGCTCATCGCTTACTCGCGTGTGGTGGGACTAGTGCCTTAGAGACAATCACACCAAATACCAGTTTACATCAATAAATATTCAATTGACAAGTTTTATCACTGTATGGAATTAATTTTGTCAACAATTAATGAAAAACACGTCAGAATCTTGTCTTTTACGCCCATAATATTAATATACATAAATGTTAAAAATTATTTCGTCAATGTATTATACATCCTAGTTGCATGAATATCACTAACGTGTACCTATTTTATATTTGGTCTTCTATAACAATTGTTACGGTTTTAAGTTACATAATACATATCATGAAAGCTTGTCTTAATATAGAGGGTGAAATAATAAGGCACTGGTCCCACCGCGAGCTAGTAAGCTATGAGCTGTGTTTATGTTACTCGCCCAGCAGTGAGCTATCAATATCGCCGTGTCTCTTTTATTTGCACGGGAGTGATTATTTTTTGTTCGTTTTTATAGCCGATAGCTCATAGCTTACTAGCTCGCGGTGGGACCAGTGCCCAAGGACCGTTCAATCATTGCGTAGTTATTTTTGAGGTTATAATGAACAATTTTTACGATGGGACCAACGCTGAAATCGCGAAAAAAAACCTTTATTCTCTATAGATCCAACACGTAAATAGATCCAATGTGGATCTAGTGAGATTTTTTTTATTCCTTTGTTTGTTCCATAGAAACGAGGGTATCACGACAGTCGAAATGTATAAACAGTAATTTTTTTGCGATTTCAGAATTGGTCCTATAATAAATCTTGTTCATTATGACCTTAAAAGTCACTATGCAAAATTTGAACGGTTTTTTTTATTTCACCGTATATACAAACTAATAAGAAAAGTTGTGTATGTCTGCATTTTTCAGTAGACGATATTGCACATAAAATAGTGTAGTGTATTAATTTTCCAAGTTCATATACGGGTATTTTCGCGAGTATAATCACCAAAACATTTTTTTCTAAGGTAGGTAAATTTTATGTTTTTCTTACCCAAAATCACGAGGCCTTTCGATCTAGGGCAAAAAATGGTCCCAAAATTTTCTGTTATTTTACATATTTTCCATTTTGTAACCGCTGTGCAGCGTGATTGAAATATGGTAACGAAACGTAAATGGTAAATTGGGGACGCTTTTTTTACCTAGTAGGATCGAAAGGGCTCGTGTTTCTGAATGGGCCAAATATTAAATTTACCTATTTCCGAAAAAAATCGCGAAAATGCTCATACCTTCCACTTCCATCACTAATATATTCTGACACAGTAATTACACCACAATCGTATACGACTTAAGTTACATTTTCGCTTAAACGGAACATCCTTCCAAAATTAACTGGTAACTAGTGGCTACACTAGCATGGACTACGCTTAAGCTACGATTCAAAACTGAATCCTATGCAGTCTGCTTATGGTTCGATTTAGAATAAATGCTTGTGCTAGGATTTGGAGAATTTGAAGACGCCTGGTACGCTCTTCTTTTGAGGTTTGTTCTCCGCTACCTAGAAATGTATGAAACTTTAATTTCAAAGCATAAATCAGAATAAGTTTTTTTGCAAAAAAAAAAAACATTTTTAACCCCCGACGCAAAAACGAAGTGGTGTTATAAGTTTGACGTGTCTGTCTTTCTGTCCGTCTGTCTGTTTGTCTGTCTGTCTGTGTTTGTGTCTGTCGTAGCTCCCGAACGGATGAACCGATTTAGATTTAGTTTTTTTCGTCTAAAAGCTGAGTTAGTCGGGAGTGTTCTTATGTTTCATGAAAATCGGTCTACTATGTCGCAGTCGGAGGTTTTTTCAAAATTTTAATTTTTGGATTTTCATACGTTAAGGGGGTTAAAATGGGGATCTCAATTTTGTATGGGAAATAAGTTTTTTAGCATAGGCTTTTATCGCCGACTGTACCTTTCTTTCAACAGTCAGCTACTGTTCTCCAAGACGTTTCTAAAAACCCCTTATGGGGATACGACGTTTCATAACAGAGTTATTATGACCATCTTTCTGCTCCATCATCAGATCAGCTCCATGATACCATAATATTGCATTGTCACGTGATTTACATATGTGTGCAAAATTTCAGATCAATCGGAAACCGGGAAGTGGGTCAAATTTAGCTTCTACGTTTTTACCCAAACTAACATACAAAACAAGTTGAATAAGCTTGTAAAAAATAGGTACCTAGGTACTAAGTAATATCAACTAATATTATTTACTGTACTGATCGACTGACTACTTGTCGATTACAATTTCAAGTTTACTATGAAAATATTGTTAACAAACTTATCTTGAATCGTACAACCCAACACATGCAAAGAACTTGCTGATAATAGTGATAATAAAACAGGCAGTAAAACCAATATTTATCTCAGTGTTGACAAAGAGCTGCACTAATTTAAGTCGTTTTTTCGGTTTAATAGTGTTACCTAAGAAGCCACAAGAGGTACCTATTGTAATAGGGAACTTGACTGTAGTTAAAATAGTATATTTTATACCATGCACGAAATAAAGCATCAGATAATTATGAGAAAAACATGGACAGAAGTTATTTCTAAACCCAATTTCTATTTAATAAGTCAGGTAGAAATATATAAAGTAACTGAGTTGACCGTGACGTCACTCAATTCGATTCCATATAAATTCCATATTAGCAAGTCGTTCAAATTCGTTTTGACAGTTCTTAAAAAGAAACTGATTTGACTAGGAGGCAAGTAGTCTATTTGTACAGCTTTTTAAAGTAGGTATGATATAACTTTTATTTCTCAATGTTCAGTTTTATTAAGCATTAAAAAATAAACAAAAACTAGTTTATTTGCCAAAAAAGTGTTACAACACTGGGCTAGACCTGTCTCGTGGAGTCAGTCCAAGCATTTACATATTATATTTTTCCTACGCAGAATGCGAATGAGTTTTGGTTATCGTTAAAAGATATGGCAGGCAAGCATGGTCGCGCGATAAATGATCAAACATCAGGCCGTCCCTATCGAATAGTGCGATAGGACGGCCTGATGTTTTATCATTTATCGCGCGACCATACTTGCCTGCACGGAGGTGGTAAAGTACTCACGGTTCTTTCTCCAAGAAGTAGCCTGGCTTTGTCTTCCTCATGTGGCTCCGGGGCGGCAGCGGAGCGCCGGTGCAGTTGCAGCTTCTGACGGATCGCCTGCGATACTATCACCCTACAACGACACGATGCTTTAGTAGTCTGATGCTTGCAACTTGAGTGTATTCTCAGATTTTCACATTATCCGACATCAGGTAAGACCGATATCCTATAGGCGCCATCTTTGACTGTTGCTTTTGACATCCTACCTACATCCGATATCGGATCAGTCTTGGCTTGACGATATATTGATGTAAAACTAAAAGACTGCCAAATTTGTATGCGAACTGAGGAGTTGTTTGAGTTGGGTTGTTTATTTTGAAGAATAGTTTTGTAAAGAATATTCGCCTTGAATGAGGACACACCAGTTTTGTATCTGTTTTTGAGGGTAAAACTAGCTCAAAATCAGCGTTCTCAGAAACACAACGCTACTAAGCTAAGAACTGTATGAGAAAACACTTTTTTAGAAATAGAGGAAAACCAACAGACATTTAAAACCTAGCAGTACTAGTACTTGACGCGAAATGAAATAGATTATAGAAGAACAGTACTTACCTTCTGGTATCACTCTTAGTAGCCTGCACCAGATCTAGCCACGTCCACGTGACGTTGTGGTACTCCAGGGTAGGCAGAACGAGTGGAAGATCCCGAACATCTTCTAGATTTTTCTCTTTACTCCCCTTGTAGGATACCCGTACTGGCACTTCTGGGATCTTGATGTAGATGAACAGTTTGTTTTTCTCTGCGCGCTCCTGAACGCAGTAAATAAAAAAAAAAGATTGGTTATGCTTAGTTATTAAAACCTCTAGAGAATCAAGCACAACTTTTTGCCATGAACGGGTAAAGTAAGTAACGATATTATTGACTCAAATATTCAGTTGATATTATGACAATATACAGAAAAATCTATAAATCAAACATTTAGTTCGGTAGATATAATGTACAATAATTCTGTGTGTATTGTGACAAGTAAATAAACGGATATTTCTTTATCTATCTATCTATCTAGATATTGCCTCCCGGCAACTTCCTTCATCCGCTGCAGCACTGGGTGACGTTACAAGGAAACATACTGCTAAAACTCAAAGCTACACTGTCTGGGTCGCCATGTAAGGCTCAACACCACACAATGTATGCAGAATATATTTTTCGATTTGTTAATCTACATTACGTTACTGCCTTACCTTCATCTTCTCCACATCATCTTTATCCTTCTTATCCCTCTTGACATAGAAGTTGGAGTTGGAATCCTTGCCCTTCTTCTTAGCCTTCTTCGATCCAGTGGAAACCAGGCTGGCTGTGGAGGAACCAGCTCGAAGGGTACCCTCATCTTCTTCGCCATCCTCGATGGAGTCAGGGTCGCGTTCAGGGAAGCAGAACTTTAGCATGGTGTTGAAGAACTTCTTTGTGAGACCTAGTGATGGAATATGGGTTTCAAATGCAAAGAAACGTGAGGTAAGATATAATAATAATTAGGTAGCGAAAATCTGTTTTTCGGTTACATTACAGCCAATTCCTGTTTCAGAACTTTCTCATATTAATTCAAGCTGTTGACACCACATCTCACAGAGTACACAAGAAAATTTAACACAGATCCTACCAAAGCAGTAAAACTATTTAGTGACTTTATTCAGTTTATTTTTTGTTGTTTTCTGGATATTTCGTCAGATTATCCCACACCGGGGCAAACGACGCAACGGAGCCACGCTGTGACGTCATCGCCCAAATCAATTGTTTAATTTTATTTTTAATTTTGTTTTCTTTATTTTCTGTGTTTTTTGTTATCTAAGTTTCGTGACGCATTGGTTTTACTGTAAGGTCATGTAAACATGTTTTACTAATAAATAAATAAATAAATAAATTAAATGGCATACCTTCAAAATGGAAAGAGTCAAAGAAGACGATGTTGACCTCAAAATATTCTTTAATACTCGTACCTACAGATCCCACCAAACTAATTAAAATATTTATTAACTTTATTTACTTCATTCTTTGTTTCTTTTTGGAGCTTTCGTCAGACCAAATGGCATACCTCTTAACTGGTAAAATACAAAGAAGTCTTACCTATCCTGATGGGTACGATGTTGACCTCAAAGTGTTCTTTAACACTGATACCACCAACGGGTGGTCGATCTCTACAGAATACACGCAAAGTTGCACGTCGGGCCAACGGCGCTCGTCCTGACGGCGCTTGGGGTACCAACACCTAAAATAAATATTCTGTTGAAAAATGTATTCAGGTTGTGTCAATGTAGCCACAGATTGTGTCAGATGTATCACGATCATTAGATTATGGTCAGAAGCATTAAGTATTGAACGATACAAAAAGATTAGCAAAATATTGCCTCAAAAGTTACTTGGACATAACTAAGTATTTATTGTATGTTTCACCTCCGGGAAAGGTTCATTTGGCAGTAGGTTGGTGACGCGGACGTATCCCACTTCAAGCTGATGCTCCACCGAGTCATCCGAGCGGGAAGTCTTCGTGTACCTACGAAAAATAAAAACGTTTAGTTGTCATGTAAAACAACACAACATGTTTTAACATTACGGCCCAGCCACGACATTGGTCTAAGCGCGTCAGCGGTGAACGGCAGCCATATGTGCGAATGAAAAGTCCCATCGCTGTGTCTCGCTCCAATGTATGGCCGCCGCTCACCGCTGTCGCGCTTAGACCCATGTCGTGGCTGAGCCGTTAGAGTATCCTGCAACACCTAAGTTAGAGCCTTGGGTTCATAATGTACTATCAGCTGCAAAAGTGCATGGCGAATTTTTCAATGATTTCATTCATAATTTCTCCATGCACTTCTTGCAGCTGATAGTACCTATAGGAAATTCGTCAGCAACGCTCAATTGTCCATCAGATAGTTCCTTCTGTTTACTTATATTGCTGCTTACAGTTGCTGTAATACTTAATAGCCACTTTCAGTGTTTAGCAGTAACACTATGGTTTACTGCAACATAAAAGCATATTGCTTGTATCAGCGACAAAACCCATATGTATGAATAGATACGTTTAAAAAATAAAGGAATACATACTACTGCGATCATTGATCTTTAACTCTGCTCTCCCTCAAACCTTCATAGTTTCCACTAGCATTACATGGCGACCCTGCCCGAATACCAACTACTGTAACTCACAGGAAATTCGTCAGCAATAAGTCAGCGATGCCCAACTGGCCGTCAGCGTCCGTGAGCCTCCAGCGCGCGCTCTTGAAGCAGATCTCGTTGTATCTGTGTGGAGGGGCGGAGGGGCTCCGCACGGCGGGAGCGGCCCCCCGGCGAGTCTCTCGCCACGCGCGGACCATAGCGTCCAGCTCTTCGCCGAGGGACCAGACGGTCTCTTTGCACTCGTTGACCTGTGGGGACAAAGAAGAACAATGATTTATTTGAAAAGACACAGACAATCAACAATTTTACATACAATCACGCCTGTATCCCATAAAGGGGTAGGCAGAGCACATGAAACTACTTAAGTTTCAGTGCCACTCTTGGCAAATAAGGGGTTGAAAAAAAAAACGAAATTGTAACATTGCAGTGACAGGTTGCCAGCCTCTCGCCTACGCCACAGTTTAACCCATATCCCACAGTCGACTTAAACGACACCCACGGGAAGAAAAATGGGCTGTTGAAATTTTGAACCCGTCACCAGACGGGCAACAATTTTACACTGACATAAAATAATAAAGTGCCACGAAATAGCCTCACCTCAGCATATTGCTCACGACTTCCAGCGCTGATGTTCCGATGAGACCATTAAGTGAGAAAAAACGGTCTTATTTTTGTTCAAACTCAAAAGTTGCGATGAAATAAGTACCAAAAGAAGTGTTTTTTTTATACTACATGGTGGCAAACAAGAATACGGCCCGCCTGATAGTAAGCAGTCACAGTAGCCTATGGACGCTTTGCAACTCTACAGGTGTCACTTTCTCGTTGCCGCCCCTTTAGAAATTTTCAATCAAAAATAATATCAATCCAAATGTCTATAGTATTAGCACGTGCCCTAAACCTTGTTATGAAAACATAATATCAGTCACATTTGTCAACCCATAATAGTCTGCCGACAGGACGCTATCAAGCGTCAGGGTGTGTAGCCAAGAGTACAATCACTGTCAAACTTGACGATATTTGACCCCTGTCATAACCAGAGATCGGACGGATTTGCGACATTCTTAGTGACTTACGTCATTTTAATGACTTTTTGTATGAGATGACGCATAAAAATCCGATCTCTGGTCATAACACACAACTTTAACGTGTCTGTCTGTCTGTGTGTGTCTGTCTGTGGCATCATAGCTTTCGAACAGATAAACCGATTTAGATTTCGTTTCTTTTTTGTTTGAAAGCTGAATTAGTCGGGAGTGTTCTTAGGCATGTTTGATGAAAATCGGTCCACTATGACGGTTTTTCAAAATTTTAATTTTGTGGTTAGGTTATTATCTTGGTATTTTCGTGTCTAAGTTTCGTTTATTTCATACTAGCTTTTGCCCGCGGTTTTGCTCGCGTTATAGGTCAATTCACAAGAGCTGGCACGAATGGAACGAATGTTTGAATGAAAATATGCATGTGTGTGACAGATTAACCAATAAAATGGTGGCTCTTGACAGTTACGACTGTATATACAGGTGTCACTCACACAATCAAAGTTTCGTTCATTTCATTCGTGCCAGCTTTCGTGAATCGACCTGTACATTCGGAAATTGCGGAATGCTCCATACAAACTTCTACTCCCCGTTTTAGGGATGTGGGGGGTTAGAAGGAGACAAAAAGCAGCCTATGTCACTCTCCACCCCTTCAACTAACTTCACTTAAAAAATCACGTCAATTCATCGCTCCATTTTGCCGTGAAAGACGGACTAACAAACAGACACACACACTTTCCCATTTATAATATTAATATGTATTAATCGAGACCAGGCGTATAAGCATGGTCGCGCGATAAATGATAAAACATAAGGCCGTCCCTATCGCACTTACAAGTAGTGCGATAGGGATGGCATGATGTTTTATCATTTATCGCGCGACCATGCTTGCGTGCCAGAAGATAGCGACCGGTTCTCTTGGCTACAGACCCAGGAGTCGTTGAGACGACGGAACAGCACACTTTGGCAAATCGTTGAGGATGTTAGTAATACTTATGACTGATGGCCACTATCTAGTATCAGTCACATCCTTTATTATGTTACGTCACGAATAAGATAGTACCTTCCGTTGATCGGCGGATCATACAAGTGACTCATAAGTTAAATTATCAATTCAATTGACAAGAATTACGAATGAATGTCGAAGGAAGTAACGGAAGAGGAAAACCGAGGATGGATGGACTGTGTGAAAGGTGATATGAAACGGAAACAAGTGAATGATGAGATGACGGACGATAGAGAGGTATGGAGGAGAAGGGCATGCTACGCCGACTTTAAAGGACTGGCTGCTTGGCTGGCTGGATAAGGGCAGGCGAATTATGATGATGGACAAGTTTAAATTTGTTCTTGTAACTTTTATTTGGATAGCATTTAATGGTGATAGTCAAATAATAGTGTGTCGTATTTGAAAAGACAAATGATAATGATATGACGACAGGTTTGGGGGTAAAGATAATTATGCTGCTGTGATTTTTTTTTCTTCATCATGTATAATTTTTCTTTTTTTTTAGATGTACTTTGACACTTAGAGACCCCATACATCTCTTATTAATCATAGTAGCTTTGTACTTTGTATAATTTATTGATATTAATTTCCATAGAGTAGGTACCTACTACCTAGTCTTTTAATATTTTTTTTGATGAATACTTTTGCTTTTTAAATTGTATCTTGTTTTTTAATGCATGTTAATTATAAGATGTAATGTTTTGAAAAGAAGTGGCCCGCCGAGTTTCTTGCCGGTCCCATAGTGGATACCCCCCTCCAACTGAGGGGGGACTGAAATCTTCTCGAGGCTGAGAAGGCTGACGCGGTGAAGAGGCTGGCGTTCATATGCGCATTGTGATAGTCAAATAATAATGTGTCGTATTTGAAAAGACAAATGATAATGATATGAAGACAAGTTTGGGGGTAAAGATAATTATGCTGCTGTGAGCTAAGCGATGGGAAAATGGCAAGCTAATGTGTGTACACTGTGGTGGGTAGATTTTTATTTGTCTACAATATTTATAAAAACGAATATCGGGTAGTTTTGTGATGTTTACATCTTCGATGACATTTTGCTGGGACATAAGGACCCATTTAGAATTTTAGACGGTTCGAGAACTCGCATACGAGTTTTATTACATTGCGGTATTTGACGGCTGTGCAAAATTGTATGTAACCTCAACAGCCCGCAAAGTCACTAAAATCGCATGCGAGTTCGCACGCCGTCTATAAGGCCTAAATCTTTCCGAGACCACGACCAGTGCAACCTGGCCGAAACGCCGGAAAAATGGTAAAAATAATCAAGGGTAAAAATAGTCACCTGATCATCCAAACTCTTCAACTCGGCAACGGCTAGCGGGTCGGGATCTTCACTAGAAATAGAGCGGTTCTTCAGATAGTACTCTTTTTCCAGTCGCCGAAGACGGGCGAGGGACTCACGGACCTGTGTAACAAAACATAATTTACTGTAGCAGACAATTTACTGTTTCTCGTCGTTCGATACCTTATAAATATTAACCAAAAAGTTATATTAGCTGTTTACATATGATTCTTTAGAGTTTAGACTTTTATCATACGGAAAGTGCTCACGCATGGAAAAGAAAGCACCATGCATAAGTATTAAGAAAATATCATAGGAAGCAGGGCAGCAGAGAAATCAACGTATATCAATCTCGTCGTCAGGAAATCTCGATTTCGCAATCTTAGTCGAGATCTCGATTAATATTAGGTATCAAGATATCATAAATATTTTGTTTACTCAAGGGCTCTGCGAGATCGTTTTTGTGTCGACCGGCTGGTGGCCGTTTGGCGGGTCGGTATCGCTGGGAGTGGCTGGCAAGAGGCTGCGCAGGATCGGGACAGGATGCTATCTCTCATTTTGGAGGCCAAGATTCTCTTTGGATCATTGAGCCAAAATAGTTTTAGTTTAGTTTAAACCCAACTTTTAACAACTTTGCCAAGTCCATTTTCTTTTTTTTTATAAGTCTCGTTTTAACCCAAGAAACTCTCAATTTGATTTCGAAGTTGGACCCATTATAATCGGTGACCAGTGAACACCGGTGGTAATGGTCAGTAGCGCCCTATATTCACCAAACGGTTTATTTTCGCGACGCACGGCGCGGTCACCCGCCCGAAATATACGGCCTTGTGTTCCGTTACAACATCCATGCTCATTTATTTACGTTTGACGCTCTACAGACATACTGTTCCTTCGGTTGTTATCCATTATCGAAATATTTGGAGATTAATAAACGTTTTAAACTGGGACTTAGGGCCGGTTGCATCAAACCGTCTGTCACCGTTAAAGCGATCGTTAAATTTTATTGTATGGGAAGTTCCATAGACGTCTGCTGTGAGGATGATGTGTCTGTCAAATGTGGTTGATGCAACTGGCCCTTAGTCGCGGACAAAGAGGATATACATACACTGCCATCTCTTGACACAGGCTTTAAACTTTTGAACCTCAGTTTTGACAATTTGGCCCATATTCTTAGCTTGATATGTTTTAAAATGTCAAATATTAATATTAGCGCCATCTAGCTGAGCGTACCCCAAAGGTGTAATGCCATCTAGGCCACCGTACCTTTTCTGTATGGTACTGAGGTACGTTTTTTTTTAGACTTTATCTGTTTTTACGGAATTTTTAAACCTTCAACATTCGTCTCCGAGATCACGGGGACAAACGCCGTCCAAGTAACGACGGAGGTTAGTTTAGTTCGTAGTTTACCTTTTCAAAGAGAACTAAGAGTATAAATTTTCAAATACATTTTTGATTTTAGCACTATTTCGGTTGACAACATTTCAGTATGCTTCATCCAAAGTGTTCTACAATGAAGGAAAAACACTACCATTTATATTTATCACCAAAACAAAAAGAGATTATAAGAAATTACAAGAATTAACTTCATATATTTTATATACTTAATCTTGTTATTGAGTATTATCGTGTAGAACAAACAAATGATATCATATGATTCCTATTTGGGTTATCCATTCGGCTTTATCGAATAGAAAGTGCATGTTTAATATTAATGACTCAAGATTTAAAGTAGTTAATTAAATAAGTAACATAATTAATACAGTTACGACTTTTTAATTTTAAACATAATGACATTGTATGCTATTGATAAGAAATGAAAGTCAATACATATGGTTAGATTGTATAATTCGTTTCATTCACAATGTCGCGCAGATGTGTCAAAACTAACCTTTAACACCATGACTTTACGAGTCAAGGCGCGCGTCTTCATCAATGACATGGTCAATTGGTCATTAAGTCATTATCAAAACCAACTTGGTTTAAAACGGTAGCTAGTTTACATAAATTTCGCAGCATCTAACAAGTCTTCGGTAGTATAGTGGTAAGTATCCCCGCCTGTCACGCGGGAGACCGGGGTTCGATTCCCCGCCGGAGAGACTATTTTTGTATGGCGATTTCGGTTTACTATTCACGTGTGAATTTTTGGTCATAGACTTGCCAACATTCGCCAACCTAGCTACTTGTTATTTTTTTTTCTCAAACATGCAATGAAATATTGTCTTTACGTTCCTTAAAATGGGCTGGGAAGTATCGCTTTTTGGGCGCAACAACTCGAGAGGACTGTAAAGGGATTTCATATTATTTTTTAGGCCTAGGCCTGCAAAGTAACTTTTTGTTATAAAATATTGTCCTTTAGAGCATTTTTTTTTAATTTCATTGTATGTTTGAGAAAAGCACTAAACATGCCTCGGCGTGAAAACGAATTCCCGGCCTCGTATCCCTATCCGTATATACCCACCTGGCCGGAAATCCTCATTTTCCGGCCTCTGATGTAATGTACTATTTTATCAATCCCGCGCAGAAAGTCCCCTATGAACTGTCCACTCAGTTTTACCGAAGACATAAATGTAACTCGGTGTCTAAGAAAAAACCGTACCTCAGAACCATGAATGAAAACTTGAAAAGGTACGGTCACTCGGCTAGACGGCGCTAATATTAATATTTGACATTTTAACACATATCAAGCTAAGAATATGGGCCAAATTGTCAAACCTGAGGTTTAAAAGTTTTAATCTTGAGTCGAGAGATGGCATTCTATGAACAGTGATTACACATTTCACTTCCACAGTAACTCTCTATAATACTTGATTCTCTTTGGTTATTAATACCTAATTAGGGTCGGTTGCATCAAACCCTTTATTACCGAATTTAGCGTTCGTATTTATTTTGTATGGGAATACAGTAGCAAAACAAGCCTAGTGACACAGTATAATAAAGAGTACTATCGTACAGTATGGCCACTCCCGCTCCCCGCTGAAAGTGCCGCCCACCCCCTCTTGGTCTCACAGTTACCGCCTGTTAAAAACGCGAACAGTCGACCTGTCATATTTCACTCATACAAGCATAGTACGCGTTCACCTACACGAGTTTAGACTGTGTGCTAGGAACGCGCCTCTTTCATATATTTGATCGCCAGTGTCCGAGGTGTGCTACCGCGGTGCTCTTGTGCTTTCTACTATTATACCTACTTTTATATTATATTTTGTTTACCTGCGCCTGCGTACTATGTATCAAAGTCCTTGGATCTTGATCCTGGTGCAGTTGTAGTTGGAAGAGTGTGACTCCACGTGAAGCACTACGTTGTTCACTACATCGCTGGTTGCTAGGCAGAATATAGGCTAAAAGCTCCTAGAGAAGGATGAAAGAGCAAGCCCCTTTGCTAGCCAACGAGTGCGAGCGAGCAAGATAGCTGAACATGTGCTTCGACTTCAACTGGTCTCGTTCCTCGCGGCAGCAGCGCCACGGCAAAAAGTTGCAACATGCTGTGGTCCTTAAGAAGAATTGAATAATAATATTGGCGCGCGGATTTAAAAACGTTAGGGCAAGTCCGGATCTTGGGCTTGTATCGCTGTACCGCCACTGTGAGCCTTCTGTACTTGTACTATATATTCTGTGATAAAACATGGCTTGTTACCTGTGTCTGCGTGCTATGTATGAGCGTCCTTGGATCCTGGTCTTGGTGTAACTGTAACTGGAAGCGTGTGCGCGCGCGCCGCTCCAACGTGCGCCTACGTTCTGGCTCCACGTGAAGCACTACGTTGTTCACTACGTCGAGGAGCATCGCGTACTGTTGACAAAATGTAGAAAAATGACATAAATAAAATAACTATGAAATTAGTACATTACGATACAAGTGCGTAAAAAAGGAAGTTCGAAACGAGTGGCTATAAATGAAAACAGGACCTTAAATCGACACGAGTTACGAATTTCCTTTTCGCACGTGTGTCGTACGACGTTTTTCAGTACAGATGAGCCTCTGAAGTTTCGACCTGGCATATACTGAACCACTTATCGCACTAGTGCGAAAAAAAACACCATCTGTACTGAAAATGTATTTGCAATTTGGTCTTCGGTTGACGCTATACAGGGTCTGTCAGCGCTATAAAAAGTCATAATAAGCAACTTTTATTAAGAGGCTCCACGCGGTATTAATGGATTTTTGACATGTTTTGTGTTGAAACTCCTAAATTTTCATTACAGATAAGACAAACGGCTATCGGCTATATAATCTTTTATCTCTATTCGTAAAAGCCATATTTTGAAAAAAAAAAATATTTTTTATGATTTTTTTAAGCAAGGTCTAAAAGAACTTTTTTACGAAATTTGATTTTAGAGAATGGTCTTACATACATGAAATCGACACCTTATTATTTGACTTTCCTAGAAAATCAAGAGAGATTTTAATTTTAAACTAATTAAAACAAAAGTTATCGCCAAAGAACTAGTATTTAGGCCTAAAATTGTTCAATTTTAATGCCAAAGATCAAATAAACAATGAGCTGTGAAGTAATTATGAGATACTATTTTGCTTAAAGGCGATGTTGGTAACATTTTGGCTTTAGGAACTATCATGATAGCAATGGATTCAAATCGAAGGTCATTGGCGCAGGGATGCCCCTTAACTGTGATTACATAAGGAATGGCTGAATACAGCGATTGAAATAAGTTCAGTATGTACTATAATAAGGTATCCAAATAAGGTTAAAATCCTTATTAAATGAAAAACTTTTAAATACAATTACTAAAAAGCGTTAGCCGCGTAAGCTGAAGACCCGGGTTCGATTCCCGGCTCGGCCACCAGTGGGTCCTGTCGTTTTTTCTTTCATGTATGATATCTATTTAAATTTATACTTATAAAGTACCTAATTAAGTTAAACATTTTCCTATTAAAAGTATTCCATTAAAACAAGTTTATCTCTTATATTGGAACTACTGCGTACAATCGCGTACAAACTAAAGTATCTGAACACTCTTTTACACTCAGAATAGGAAACTTGATTGTTCTTAAAATAAAATATTTTATACCATGCACGAAATAAAGCATCAGATAATTGTAAGAAAAACATGGACAGAAGTTATTTTTAAATCCAATTTCTATTTAATAAGTCAGGTAGAAATTTATAAAGTAACTGAGTTGACCGTGACGTCACTCAATTCAATTTCATATAAATTCCATATTAGCAAGTCGTTCAAATTCGTTTTGACAGTTATTAAAAAGAAGCTGATTTGACTAAGAGGCCTTTATCGTGTTTAGATATTTTTGATCGCGTAAGTGCATAGGTATAACTGAACACGACCGTACTTATAACTGAGTAATCGAATTACGTCACCACGTGACTCAGACCGTGTTGCGTAAGCTATACATTAATTTCGCACAGTTACACAAGTCTTCGGTAGTATAGTGGTAAGTATCCCCGCCTGTCACGCGGGAGACCGGGGTTCGATTCCCCGCCGGAGAGACCTCTTTTTGTATTTTTTTTTTCATTATAATTTATAGACGGTCGCATTTTAATGTATGGATTGGTATTTTTTCATGGTATCAATGGTTTTATATGTATTTATCTCTTGTATATTTTTATATGGATATCTTAGTGTTTTTCTTTTCTACTGATAGAGTTGTTTTGCCACAGTATTTGTTTATTCTTTACCTGCAGTGAGTTGGTGCAGACATCGAGGTCATGGTGCATTAGTGTGAAAGAGTCGTATGGTTGAGGGGCGGAGGCCCAGCCTGCCGCCCCGCCGCTGCTAACTTCTGCCGAATCGTGGGACACGTAGTAGAACTCGCACGCGCATCGGGAGACTATTCTTTGGAGCTGGTAAAAGTTAAGAGGGCCATTTTTTTCAAAGTTGTATTTTTGTAACATGGGTATTTTTACGCGATTAATACTCAGAATCACGAGCTCTTTCGATCTTGATAGAAAAAAAATGTCCCAAGATTTCCATACATTTTTTCGAACCTTCCATTCCGTTACCGCCATAATGTATGAAATAATGGTAACGGAATGAGAAAAAAACCTTGGGACACTCTTTTTCTCCTATTAAGATTGAAAGAGCTCGCGAGTCGGAGTGGAAACCACATTAAAAAGGTTGAAGAAGGGCGGTAAAATAGCTCATTACGTATCAGTATGCCGGCATGTAATAACACCATTTACAAGCGAGTTTGTGGACAAGGATTAAAGTATTATTTGCCTGCATAATAAATTGTGATTTGTATATTAAAAAAAATGGTGTAAGAGTATAGTTCCCTTGTTCTTCTAGAAAAATAGACCACTATGTGGTTACCTATCTATTTAAGAAAAAAATCTAGTGAAACTAACCTGGGCGAGACCCGCGTGCTCGCTAGGTCCGACGCAGCGGCCTATAACCCCTCCGGCCGAATGGCCGCTGCCAACAAGTCTTGGGACGTCTGGTAAAGTACTGATTTCAGCGCCGCCGCAACGTTCTGAGATCTCTTCTACGGATACCCACTGGATGTTTTCTGTTAAAAATAAGTACGAATAAGTGTCCCACTGCTGGAATAAGGTATCTCCCTAACAGGGTAGTATAAAATAAATAAATAAATATTGGGGACACCTTACACAGATCAACTTAGCCCCAAACTAAGCAAAGCTTGTACTAAGGGTGCTAAGCGACGATATACATACTTAAATAGATAAATACATACTTGTATACATAGAAAACATCCATGACTCAGGAACAAATATCTGTTCTCATCACACAAATAAATGCCCTTACCGGGATTCGAGCCTAGGACCGCGGCTTAGCAGACAGGGTCACTAACGACTGAGCCAGACCGGTCGTCCAAAAAAAATATGTTTTTTTAGGGTGAAATCACATCTATCAGCGTCGAGCCTCATTCTGTGCACGAAAAATTGCTCGGTAGCAAAAACAATTGAACATGCGCATAATTATTCGATGCGTAAACATCTTTATACTAACGGGCGATTTCTCTGAAGCTGATAATGTGAAATAACTAACTAGATAAATTGTTGTTAAGTCTTTTGATTTTTTTCTCGACTACTAGTTTGGTAGGAGTAAATAGATTTTGAATTATTGATATATCCACCAAAACTCAAAGGGTTTTTACCCTTAAATCTATTTACTCCTGCGATTCTTAAACATTAAAAAACTCTTTTGGTACTCGAGAAAAAATTCAAAAGACTTAACAACAATTTATCTAGTTAAAAATAAATAAGGCTCACGGTATGAATGCTCTAAAGAATATATTTTTGTCAAGATACATACCGTCTAACTGGTCTTTGTCTCCGGCGCTGACGGTGGCATAATACTGCATGGCCGACAAGGCCCCACTCCAGGCTGTAGCGGCGGGCGAACGACGTACCTAATACAAAAAAGATCCATTATTTTAGTTCCAAACATTTTTTCATATTCATATTCATTCATCTTCATTAGTATTAAGCATACATTGTCAATAATAATATTACAGCTATACATATATATGTGACGTTATCTAGGTAAAGGGACCTTATTGTCGATGGCGCTTACGTCCCGCGGCGTCGTATTTGTACACGCCATCGACGTAAGCGCCATCGACAATAAGCCAGATAAGCCAGATTTACCTAGATAATGTCACATATATCATCATTATAACTCTTATAATACTAGATTAGAAAATAAAGACAATATGGGTTTTCTAAAAGTAACTAGTTCTTATAAAATGGAAAAATGGGGTTGAAAATTGATTCTCTTTATTAGGGCTAATAATAAAGACAAACAAACTAATAAAGACAATAAAATGATACGTTACCCTTTGCCGAACTTCTGCGCGCGCCGCGCATAAGATGACATAACCACGACTCTCACAGCCTTTCAGGACTACTTGCGAGTTCACTAACTCAACTGTGAACAAAAGAAATACATATTAATGTCTCAGTAAGTAACACATTCAAACATTTACAAAAAACGGGATCTGAAAATACATTTTCAATAAGTTCATACATTGTAGCGCCATCTAATGAAAATTTGCCGAAACATCACGAACTCGCAACCACAGTCCATCTCTCAGCGCCATCTATAGGCGGTTAATGTAAACTTTACACCAGCGCCATCTATGATTAATTTTACTTACTAAGGAACGCCGTATGAGCGTTTTCATCATCCAAAACATGACGAGGATGATGAGGATGAGACGGTGGCGTGTCCCCTTCGGCGCCACTCAGGTCGTCGCTAAAAACTACAGGGGCTTCGCTCCCGGCCTCAGCAACTAAAGCTGCCAGCATTCCTTCTGCGTTTGAACCAGGAGCACTGCTTGACTGTAAAAAAATATTATAAACAAGCATAAATAATTATAAAAAAATGCTAAATTGTTATTCTAAGTTATTTTGGTAAGAAATAGTGAAGAAAAAAAAAGCAAAAAGAGTCTCTCCGGCGGGGAATCGAACCCCGGTCTCCCGCGTGACAGGCGGGGATACTTACCACTATACTACCGAAGACTTGCAGATACGGTCGAAACTATTGAATGTATGCGACAAATAGACGTGTAGAGTAAAATACATCACACGCTATTCGTTACGCTTTTCATGTTTTGTACAAATACGAGAATTTTCGTGGTTTTGGTTAGATGGATGATTTTTGTCCAAATACTTGTTGCTTCTGATCAGAACAAAAAAAATTGCCAAACAAATTTGAATCAATGGTACTAGAATACAGAACTGAATATCTTTTGTTTGAAAATCGAACGAATAAAAACAAAAGCAACTCAATTCCATTGAACGTAGATTCAAATTTCTTCGTAGGTATTTTGTCCTGTTATTAGGACATTGAACCTCTGGAGGTTATGGAAGCAGTTTGATACTTGAAAAAGTATTGTTACATACTTGAGATGAAGCGGGAGGTGGCGAAGCTACGTCGCCTTCCCGCTGGTGTTTGGGTGACGCGTCTAGTCTGTCTTCTTCTTTGAGCGCTTTCGTTGACAGATTCTTTTTCAGTTGCTGTAAAAAAATGCCAAATTATTTATTTACTTATTTTAACCAAAGAGGATCGAGTATTATAGAGAGTTACTGTCGAAGTAAAATGTGTAATCACAGTGCATAGACTGCCATCTCTCGACACAAGCTTAAAACTTTTGAACCTCAGTTTTGACAATTTGGCCCATGTTCGGTGTACTCCTCAATATAAGATCTTCTTATGAAGAATGAAGAACTCCAGGATAGTACTATCTTCTTTTTATTAACTTAATAACTAGGTACAAGTAGTTTAGGTATTTTTAATAAATCTATACAGATATATGTGTATCCGCTTCGGCTGTAAGGTGCAGTCTAATGTAGGTACGCGGCGCGGGGAGCCGTGACGTATGTGTGTGACGTCATGTGTCGTCAACCGGTCTTCGTACGAGTACTTGGGTAAACAGCCCATATTGTTAGCTTGGTATGTGTTAAAATGACAAATTTTAATATTAGCGCCATCTAACCGAGCGTTCCCCAAAGGTGTAACGCCATCTAGGCCATCGTACCTTTTTCTTTAGGGCTTTGAGGTACGTTTTTTTCTTAGACTTTATCCGTCTATACGGAGTTACATATGTCTTTGGTTGCTGTAAAAAGTATTTATGCCAAATTATTTATTTTTTAACAAACCGCAACAGGCTTTGTCAAAATTATTAAACAAAATAACTTGCTTAAGTGGTGCCACCCCGGACCGCAGCTGGTCCAAATGTCCCCATAACACTGGCCGCACTTATTTTAACTATACTGCGCAATAAGAAAGTACACATGGCGGACTTAATGCCTAAAGCATTCTCTACCAGTCAACCTAAGGGCAAAACAGAAATCCTCGAATGTGGGTGCAGTGAGAATAATAATTTAATTTAGTAATAATTTAAATTACCGTATGTCACAATTTAGACCAAGAAAGATGTATCCACTTTTTGTATTAGTTAGACGAGGACAGTTTACCTGTGTTTTAATATAAGTATCAATCAGAGCGAAAGCCAGGTCCCTATTAAGCTTAGTCCAAGCGCCCCTCAGATCGTGTACGGCCAGTCATTGTGTGGGGGCTGATTCTGCGTCCCCACTTTCACAGCCATATGACACTTGTTACATTGAGAGATATATCTAGCTTTAAATTTAGTTAGAGAACTCACCTGTGTTTTAATGTATGTATCAATCAGAGCGAACGCCAGGTCCCTATTAAGCTTAGTCCAAGCGCCCCTCAGATCGTGTACGGCCAGTCTATGTGTGGGGGCCGATTCTGCGTCCCCACATTCTCGACCGTACGACACTCGGCGAACGGAGAGACAGTAGCATTTCTCCATTGGAGCTGGCTTCAGGGCTAAAGTCTGCAAAAAAAAATAATTTAATATTGTCGGTTATATGTTATATGTACTAACTTTATAAACTAGCTGGGTGGTAACTAGTTTTCTTTTAGTATTGGGGGAAGCTTTAAACATATTAACCTAGCCCTAAACTAATAAGCTTGTAAGTGTTATGGGTGCTAGAAGACGACATACAGACTTATGTACAAACGTATATACGTAGATTTTGTAATAGGGAACTTGACTGTAGTTAAAATAAAATATTTTATACCATGCACGAAATAAAGCATCAGATAATTAATAAGAAAAACATGGACAAAAGTTATTTTTAAATCCAATTTCTATTTAATAAGTCAGGTAGAAACATTGAGGTATATGTACTACGTACTAGAGGCGACGTTGCCAAGCGAAAACACTGCACATGCTGACAAATGCGCGGGGTGGGGGGAGCGGCCATTTACGCATAGAGTAGGTCTACCAACAGATGTGACACATTATTATATTCTGCCTAATGGGAATTTTACATTTAGTTAAAATACGGCTATTCTAGTCAAAATGATTTATTTATTTACAACTTAAACAATACAAAATAATATAATTGTACTGTACTTATTTTCTTCTTTAAAATACAATGAATGAACAATATGTGTGGTCAGTTGGTAACCAAGTTTCCTCAGCACAATTTTTGGATAAAGCGTATCCATTGTTCCCTTTTTTCATGACCAGGCCAAAGAAAACTGCAAAAAGTGAGCGTGCTACAAATACAATTTCACTCAAAAAATATTAACAATTTATAAACAAATAAACTTTTTTAATATTATAGTAACATCATTCATGAAGTAGTAAGTAGTTACCTAATAATTTTCCAAATAGAAATATATATATTTCGCAAATATATTAGAGGTGAAACACATTAGTAGGAACAATGTAAATGGCACATCTGCGCGGTTAACTTTTTCTAGTCTATGATTGCGTCACCAAAATGGCGGCAGTCCGCTCCCGCTCGCGTGTTTGTAGAATATTCAATCTTAAAATATTATAGACGAGTTTTTTGTTTAATTTACCGATGAAATGTCACACCTTGACTTTTATTTGATTTTTTCGAGTGATTAGAACAATTTTTAAGCACACAAGAACGCATTATTCACGTGGATTGTAAATGAATCACGGCACATCACTGCACTGCAAGGGCCTGTAGACGACTGACAACGTTGCGGTCCATGGACCGCAGTGGGGTGTGTTAAAAATTCTCTTAGTAACGTCGCCTCTAGTACGTAGTACATATACCTCAATGGGTAGAAATATATAAAGTAACTGAGTTGACCGTGACGTCACTCAATTCAATCCATCCATACTAATATTATAAATGCGATCCATACTAATATTATAAATGCGAAAGTAACTCTGTCTGTCTGTCTGTCTGTCTGTCTGTCTGTCTGTTACGCTTTCCCGCTTAAACCACGCAACCGATTTTGATGAAATTTGGAACAGACAATCTTTAGACCCTGAGACAGAACATAGGCTACTTTTTATTTCGAAAAAAAAGGGATGAAGGGGTTGAAAAAGAGGTTGAAAGTTTGTATGGGATTTCTTAATTTTAAATGATAAAACCATGAAACTTTATATTTTAGCACTTGATAAGAAATCATTAAACATATATTTAAAGTCACATACAGGTCGAACGCGATTAATTAACATTATTTTTACCTTTAAAATAAACATGGTGGGAAATAAACATTAACTAAAAGCGGGTAGATTATATTTATTTGTCTACCCCGAACATTTATATAAATTAATATCGGGTAGTTTTGTGTTGTTTACATCTCCGGTGACATTTTGCTGGGACGTCAGTCTTCCGCGACCACGTCCAGTGCAACCTGGCCGAAACGTTGGGAAAAAAGGTAAAAATAATATTAATTAATCGCGTTCGACCTGTATGTGACTTTAAATATGTGTACAAAGCGCGAGAACTTAAAGTGTTATATCATTAAACATCTTGATAAGGGATAGGGATAGGGATAGCGATAGGGATAGCGATAGGGAAAGCGATAGGGATAGCAATAGGGATAGCGATAGCGATAGCGATACGGATACGGATAATATGGGTATCGTTAGAGGGATACGGATAAACGGTCGGCGCGGTCTCTTACAATCAATGTGCTCTAAGACGATCGTTGTTTGCTTGCTTGAAGATTACGTTTGCGATAAGTATAAGCAAAATGTAAAAAATTGTAAGGGATAATAGAAAAAAGTACTTTTTACCCACCGATCATAGTGTCGAAATACGGGCTATGTGGGATGTTTATAAAGGTTTCCCCAGCGTATATAGAATTACCTACGCTGTGGTCGATGTGTAATATTTCTACAATCATTGCAAGCAAAAGTATTATGTGCAATCGAAATAATCGCAGATAAATATACCTACAGAGAAACCTACGGTCCCTACGGATCCAAATGAAAATCTTAATGAATACTTTTATTACGCGGGCGAAGCCGCGGGTAAAAGCTAGTTTCATATAAATTCTATATTAGCAAGTCGTTCAAATTCGTTTTGACAGTTCTTAAAAAGAAGCTGAATTGACTAGGAGGCAAGTAGCCTATTCACTTCATGTGTAAACCAGCCTTCTGAAACTTGAAATCCATATTATTTATCTTCTTCTTCTTCTTAGTCGTATACTCTTGTCAGAGTAGTCGTGGTCATTGGGGTCGTTGTGCTGCCTTTTTAATGGTTTCCCGCCATATTGCTCTATTTGCAGCGTTCCGCGCGCAGAGATTTAAGGGTGACCCGGTGAGAGCCCTCACTTGGTCTGTCCATCGCATTGAGGGGCGCAGTCTGGGTCTTGTGCCGCCCACTCTTCCCTGAACAACAAGTCTCTCTATGGCGGAGTCTTCCCTACGTGTAACGTGACCGAAATAGCTAAGGGTGCGAGAGTGAACGACATCTGACAGTCTTTGTTTGACTTTGAGCTCCTGAAGAATTACATTGACATTAGTGCACATTAGTGTGTTATTTATGGTTTACATTTTTTTTGTTCGTGAGTAGTTTTAGCACATTATATTTATTCTCCAGGCATACGTTGACCACGTAAACTGTAAAGGGTTCGAAATTCCGAAACGTCTGGATATTGTAAAACTTCGTTTTCAAGACACTTTTATTATTGGGTCTTGTTTAAGCTCCAACTTCCCTTACAACCTCCACAGTAACTTTGCAAAGGCTGAGCTCCGCGTAGAGTCGAAGGCCCGGAGCGTCCCCAAGAGGCCCCAAGCACGCGAGGCCGAAGGCCGAGCGTGTAAGCAACGCTCCACTGATATATAGTAAAAGTGTCTAAATAGCTAGCCTAGTAAGTTACTAGCAAGTAAATTTTCGTCACTCACCTCATCCCCATCTCTGTCATCAGGCATCGCCGCCGGCGTTTTCAGCCATATCTCCGCGCCATTCAGATCGCAGTTCATATACCCCGTCGTCCAATTCGCGCGCGGCCTCCGTACCAAGTTATCGCTGGTTTTGACGAGAGACAGTCTGTGTTTGGAACCGTACGGCATCTCTTTTTAGATTCACTCAGAAAAGTAAATAAGTTAATAGATGTGAGTTTCTCAAGACACTTTTATAATTAGGTCGTGTTTAAGATGCAACTTCCCTTACAACCTCCACAGTAACTTTGCGAAGGCTGAGTTCCGCGTAGGGCCAAAGGGCCGGAGCACCCTTAAGAGGCCCCAAGCACGCGAGGCCGAAGGCCGAGCGTGTAAGCAACGCTCCACTGATATATAGTAAAAGTGTCTAAATAGCTAGCCTAGCAAGTTACTAGCAAGTAAATTTTCGTCACTCACCTCATCCCCATCTCTGTCGTCAGGCATCGCCGCCGGCGTTTTCAGCCATATCTCAGCGTCATTGAGATCGCAGTTCATATACCCCGTCGTCCAGTTCGCGCGCGGCCTCCGTACCAAGTTATCGCTGGTTTTGACGAGAGACAGTCTGTGTTTGGAACCGCAGGTGACGCGGACGCCTAGCATTTCTATGCCGCGTTGCATGGATGAGGAAGACCAGTAGAACACCTGAAATGTTGTGTTAAATTGATAAATGTCACATGTCACATGTAAACCCACCCCACAGTAAAAAAATGTACAAAAGGCGAACTTAATGCCAGAAGGCATTCTCTACCAGCTAAGCTTTGGGCCAAACAGAGATCTATAAGAGCTTAATAGGTGCAGGAAATGTCGCAATGACGAGAAATGGAATACCTACTAAATAACCATAAATGTTTATGTATATCATACAGCTTACTATTATATATATTTAAAAAATATACATACTTAACATAATATACATATGTAGATACCTACTTATGTAATGTGATATGCAATAAAAATTTGAAATTTAAATAAATATGTAGTTATTTTACTTATATCAAACATACTTTTGACAACCAAAGTTATCGTAATAAACAGAGAGTACCTATTAGCGCCATCCACATCAACTGTCAAAATGGATAAATGTAAGTGTGCACGGGAAAACGTCCCACTTTGTCGCTTGCAACAAAGCCGATTTGTCAGTTTATTCATATAAAGATGCAAGTAAATCTCGCCTTAATGGTAGCCGACAAAATGGGACGTTTTACTAAACACACAAATATTTTTCTTAGATTTTACGGCTAGGTACTTAATAGCTTTTTGCTCTTAGCTTAAAAGCTGAAGTTTATGACCATTTTTGGCAATTGAATATTTCTAGACGTTTTTTAATACTCACAATTTAGTCGCAGACCCATCTGAGATACAATTTCATGATCATATAAATAAGAATAAATAAACTACATTTATTGCAGGTTTATGGCTTTCATGGTCAACCGACACTTACAGTATGCCGCCATACTTGCGTATTTCAATCATCCACTAGCTTATATCTAGCAAATCAAACTAAGTAAACATGTATTTCTATGCCGTTCTAATTTTTAGGGTTCCGTAGTCAACTAGGAACCCTTATAGTTTCGCCATGTCTGTCTGTCCGTCCGTCCGTCCGTCCGTCCGTCCGCGGATAATCTCAGTAACCGTTAGCACTAGAAAGCTGAAATTTGGTACCAATATGTATATCAATCACGCCAACAAAGTGCAAAAATAAAAAATGGAAAAAAATGTTTTATTAGGGTACTCCCCCTACATGTAAAATGGGGGCTGATATTTTTTTTCATTCCAACCCCAACGTGTGATATATTGTTGGATAGGTATTTAAAAATAAATAAGGGTTTACTAAGATCGTTTTTTGATAATATTAATATTTTCGGAAATAATCGCTTCTAAAGGAAAAAAAGTGCGTCCCCCCCCCCTCTAACTTTTGAACCATATGTTTAAAAAATATGAAAAAAATCACAAAAGTAGAACTTTATAAGGACTTTCTAGGAAAATTATTTTGAACTTGATAGGTTCAGTAGTTTTTGAGAAAAATACGGAAAACTACGGAACCCTACACTGAGCGTGGCCCGACACGCTCTTGGCCGGTTTTTTTTTACATGATACGAGAGTTTCATATACCTGTAGATTGTGCAATGTAACAGCGGCGCTGACTTCACGGTAATGCCGCGAGAGTTGCAGCTTTCGCGGCTTTAAGTTTTGGAACACGCGACCGCGGCGCGTCGGCCGAGTCACTCCAGAGAGGATCAGTTTTAAGCTCTCGAACCATCTGAAAATGTTAAATAGTAGTCGCTTACAAGTGGAAAATCGATGGTGAGGTACAGCGGGGCAAATCTCGACTGGGGGCCAATTGTAACTGATCTATTTTTTCCATTATTACACTATGATGTTGAGTTCTACATGTGTCCGCTGAACACGGTACCGGTGGACACTCTATTTAATAATTCAAACATTGTAAAACATGGAAAAAATGGACCAGTTACATTTATCCCCCAGTCGAGATTTGCTCCGCTGTACCTTCGATAACACTAAAAATTGACGTGAACAAAGATCTTCATGAACTGAGATGCACCATTTTCATTTTCCTGCGTTTGAAGTCGGTTTAAAAAGTGAACGTTACCTTAAAGTACTTCCATAGAGCAGTAGAATAGGTCCGTCCTTTTCAATAGGTCTCGTCTCCATGCTTATGTGTAGATCCAGATTTTGAGAACGGAAGGCACGGTACGAATCGTGTTCCTGAAAATATCAAAATTTATTAAAAAAACGGAAACTAGACCAGCTTTATTATTTACTTTTTAGAACTTTAATTTTTATACAAGTACCTATTAAATTTAATCTATAAGTTGTATTTCGTAAATGTTTAAAATAAACTCCTGTCCCGTGTGGTGACGGGTTAAGAATTTCACCACCCCCTTTCTTCCCGTGGGTGTCGTAGAAGGCGACTGTGGGATTGGGTTAAATTGTGGCGTAGGCGAGAGGCTGGCAACCTGTCACTGCAATGTCACAATTTCGTTTTCTGTCAACCCCTTATTTGCCAAGAGTGGCACTGAAACTTGAGTAGTTTCATGTGCTCTGCCTACCCCTTCATGGGATACAGGCGTGATTGTATGTATGTATGTATGTTAAAATAAACTTCTATATCGCATGCATATGGCTTTCATCTTGACTTCAAGCTAGGCACATGTGTATTTTCGTCGACAATCAAATGTTGTAAGCATACATGCGTTACGTGCGCGATTATGGAAAGCAAACTTATACTTTGTGGATCCAGTAGACACTCTGCTCTAGCCACGGACATGTTAAGGTTAGCGAAATATAAAATGAGCCGATCTCAGATCGAAATAGTTATGTCTATCGATCGATCTAAGATTCAGCTATAACTTTACCTGGTTACTAGAGTACTCTGGTAGTCTCGTAGGCGCGCACGGCGCGATGGTCGCGCGAATCACCCACACACATACACCCATGTTTCCGTACGTATACGTACACACTATTGAAACTACGAGTAAACGAACAGAGAAAAGTGAGAATGTAGGCATCGGGTAGACACTCTACTTTACCTGGTTACTAGAGTATTCTGGTAGTCTAGTAGGCGCGCACGGCGCCACAGCGCGGTGGTCGCGCGGGTCGCCAACGCACAGCCAGCCGAGTTTCACGGACAGCTTGAGCGCTGGGACACGAAGCACGCGACAGTCGTACTTGCTCGCCGTGCGACTGAGAATGTATGCATCAGGTAGTGTACTCTACTTTACCTGGTTACTAGAGTATTCTGGTAGTCTAGTAGGCGCGCACGGCGCAACAGCGCGGTGGTCGCGCGGATCGCCAACGCACAACCAACCGAGTTTCACAGACAGCTTGAGCGCTGGGACACGAAGCACGCGACAATCGTCGTACTTGCTGGCCGTGCGGACGAACACGTTTAGTTCGCCGAGGAAACCGAGCTTACCTGAAATTATTGACACAAATTTACTCTCAAAATATATCAAAGTGGGTGCCGATTTTTTAATATGGAGCGCACGATTTCGTCACTCAAAATAACTGTCGAAAACGGGTGCTATTTATTACGATAAATCCCAAAACTTTACCAATAATTATTACTATTGGTCCAACCCAAAAAAAGATAATGTTTTTTGTCTTTTTACAAGCTTTTATTCTACTTGCCTTGTTAGTATGTTAGTTTACAAATATGATATGGTATGTTAAATTTAAATTATACAACGCGCTTCCCGCCGACATTATCGAATAGAACGATTCGTTGTTCGATAAAAAACTCAAATCGCTATTAATTGAACTGGCGTGTTATACCATGGACGAATTCATGAATAGAGTAGTAAGTGGCCAACCCAACCACAAAAAAATGTTAAAATTAAAGTTCATATAAATAGGTAAAAATAAAACTGTATAATGTATATTTTTATCATGTGAAATGTCTTAATACTAATTTACTTAAGTTTAAATTATTGTATTTATACTTACTTATAAACGATGACGTGTAAAATATCATATTTTATCAATAAAAAATCTGAATCTGAATCTTGGGTCAAAACGTAGAAACTAAATTTGACCCACTTCCCGGTTTCCGATTGAGCTGTGCATACATATGTACTTAGAAATCACGTGACAATGCATTATTATGGTATCATGGATCTGATCTGATGATGGAGCAGAAAGGTGGTCATAGGAACTCTGTTATGAAACGTCGTATCCCCATCGAGTAAGGGGTTTTTAGAAACGTTTCGGAGAGCAGTAGATGACTGTTGAAAGAAAGGTACAGTCGGCGACAAAGCTTGTGCCAAAAATGATTTTTTGCAAAAAAACTTATTCATTAATTTTGTTACAACCAAAGTGTCCTAAAATTGGTCATTCCTTTGCACAGCCCTGCCACAATGCGTCAAGTTCTTTTTTACTTACCATTAGTCCAATCTAAGACCAAATCAGTCCACGTCAACTCCATCTCTTCAGTAGTATTATACGGGTCCAGCGACACGTGTAGTAGGCAAGTAAATTTGCCACAGTTCGCCGTTAGTCGTCCATGCATCAGTAGACGAACTTTGTCCCAAAACGAAAGCGGCGCGGAGGGGTCGAGAGATGGCCGTGATACTTGGTCGAATGCTGGGGATGGAAAAAACATGGTAGATTTTAGTAAGTAAGTGTCACCACTGTCACTTAACTTTTAAATCGAGACTTAATCGCGTATTACTTTAAAAACTAACCTCCAACGAAAACAGCTAAAGTCGTGATACGTGATGAAGTCCCATCCCGACTTTAAAGTTATTGTGTGTAATAATCGTGAAAGTTTAAACCAAGTTTCATATGATACGAAAGTGTGCAAATAATAAATTGTAGTAGTAAAACACTTTATTGTACCAGAAAATAATACAACACACAAAAAAACCGGCCAAGAGCGTGTCGGGCCACGCTCAGTGTAGGGTTCCGTAGTTTTCCGTATTTTTCTCAAAAACTACTGAACCTATCAAGTTCAAAACAATTTTCCTAGAAAGTCTTTATAAAGTTCTACTTTTGTGAATTTTTTCATATTTTTTAAACATGTGGTTCAAAAGTTAGAGGGCGGGGACGCACTTTTTTTTCCTTTAGGAGCGATTATTTCCGAAAATATTAATATTATGAAAAAACGATCTTAGTAAACCCTTATTCATTTTTAAATACCTATCCAACAATATATCACACGTTGGGGTTGGAATGAAAAAAAATATCAGCCCCCACTTTACATGTAAGGGGGGTACCCTAATAAAACATTTTTTTCCATTTTTTATTTTTGCACTTTGTTGGCGTGATTGATATACATATTGTTACCAAATTTCAGCTTTCTAGTGCTAACGGTTACTGAGATTATCCGCGGACGGACGGACGGACGGACGGACGGACGGACGGACAGACGGACAGACAGACATGGCGAAACTACTCGTATAAGGGTTCCTAGTTGACTACGGAACCCTAAAAAAGAGCTTATCACTAGTACAAAGGCGAACTTATCCCTTTAAGGGATCTCTTCCAGTTAACCTTTGAGCAATTGAAGGAGAAGGAGATGGTAGGCATACAGTACAAACGGCGCAGAAAACGGATTCTAGGTAATAATAAATTATAACTAAAATTGCTTATTACTTATAATATATTGTTTGTCCTATTGACTTTTAGGCAGTTATAGGCGTTTTTTTATTAAAATGTAACGGAAAGGGATTTTTCCCCTCACTAGCTCGGAAACACGTGTTTTGTCCTTTAATACCAGCGGGTAAAAACGCATTTTATCCACTAGTGGATAAAGTAATTTGACCTTGAATATAGCCAAATTTTCTGCTTTAAAATTGATAAAAGTGGGTTAATCTAGTGATGAAGATGTTTTACCACCTGTGGAACTACTGGCAGCAGTGATAAACGCGTTTTTTGCGTTGTACTTTCCTCGCTTTAGTGAGGGGAAAAGTTTTGTGTTACACACGAGTGCAAATGTATTTTACTTCTCGTGTGTTAAAAAACTCGCAAGTTCAGGATTCTATTCTCGAACCACTCGCTTCGCTCCTGGTTCAACTATAGAATCCTTTAACTTGCTCGTTTTTCAATTCCACACTCGGCGTTAAAATACAATTTTGCACTCTTGTATAACAAATAACTATTAATCCTGCTTTTGCTATTCTTACTCAAAAGAGAAAACTCTGCTATACTCTGGCGAAGAGTTGAATCCCCATAGAAAATGTTTCTCCTATAAGGTACAAACAAGTAAGGTGTGTCTCATTATATTTTTTAAAAGGAAAACATAGAAAACATCCATGACTCAGGAACAAATATCTGTGCTCATCACACAAATAAATGCCCCTTACCGAGATTCGAACCCAAAAACCGCGGCTTAGCAGGCAGGGTCACTACCGACTGAGCCAGACCGGTCGTCCACAAATTAGTTTTTTTTCTTCAACCGAACCTGTAAACGATAAGTATAAAACCACTTACATAAGTTACATTGCGCGATAACCGGCTCCCAACAGGGTCCGAACGCGTAGCTGAACTCGGCCATTTCGCAGCACAAGTCGTAGTACCACTTCAGGGGCATCATGCTTCGTTCTAGTTCCATCTCTCCCCACGGCTCACCTTGGTCTATCGTTACTGTGCGGACAGCTGTGAAAAAAAATATTTTTCATCACACCCGCACTTTAAATGTGCTATTACACGCAGGCGGAGCGTGAGTTATAGAAAAATCGTTCTCCCAAGGGAATTATGAAATTTCTTGTGCTGTACTTAACTTTTTTACATCTATTTACATGTTTTTTACATTTCGAGTGTGATGAAAAACATTGTGTGTAACTCGGGGAGTATGAATATTACTAACTCGAGTCTTGAAATCGCTCCGGCTAGCCGTCGCGATTTATCTTACTCTCGTTAGTAATATTCAACTTCCTCCCCTTGTTGCACAATGTACTATAATATAATATTTGCACCACACAAAACTGGAATATATGGTTTAGTACCGTTTTGTAACTAAAAATTGGCTTCGTAACTGGCTTCAAATTGGGACTCCCATTACCTATTTGTAACCACGTTTGGTAACCGGCTTCGAAACGGGAAAAAGAATCCCGTGTTGTAGCTGGTTACAAAATGAGACTAAATCATTACCGATTCATAGCCATGGTTGGTAACCAGCTTCCAAACGGGAAAAATATCCCGTGTTGTAACTGGTTACAAAATAGGATTTTTTTGCCGTCATGAATACATGATTTATTCGACTAACGCTGACATTGAGTTTTTTTTTAGTTCCGTAATCAATTTCGTAGTCTAGGTTGACCTCTTATAATTTCGTTCTGTCCGTCTGTCCGTATGTACACCGTTCTAGCTTCGGTTTTTTTTTTTACTTTGAAGACATTTGACCACGATCACACCTGATGGTAAGATTTGGTAGAAGCTTCAATCAGTAACTCGGCCACAATTTAATTCAATTTATTTATTTAATTCAGACATCAAATGGTCCAAGAAATGTGTTAGTTAAGTCGCTTATTATCTATGTTAGTAACAAAATCGAACAAGTAATATTTAATAATACATAACCAACTACAAACAGGGAATTTGGTATTCTCGTTCTGTAACCAGTTACAAAACTTAGTTACCAAACGGTACCACACTGGCCCAATACGTAACCGGCTACAAGCCGGGAATCTTGATTCCCATTTTGTAGCGAGTTACAAAACGGTACTACTATGGTCCACCGGCTACAGGATGGGAATCAAGATTCCCGGTTTGTAGCCGGTTACGAAATTTTGGCTACCAAACGGTGCTAAAGAGAAAAGATTAAGAGGCCTTGTGTCTTGGAAAAATACATCAACCCAAATTATGAAGAAAGTATTGGTAATTGCTATAACTGTATATATTATACATAGCTTACAATATCGATGTATTTTAGGCTATAGTATATGGTATATTTTAATACCTCTAGGCGGCGGCACCTCTTCGGCGCCACAGAGCGAGCCCCACAGCCGCAGTGAACTCATCCTCAGTAAGGGCTGCGGGAAATCTCGTAGCAACAACTGCCACTGCGCACAGTTTAGACTGATGGCGCGGCACCACAGGGTCGTGAATTCTACACCGTCTTCAGGCCACGGACTGAAAAAGATCATGTATTGAGATTAGTCAAGCAAAAAGAATAGATTTGCTTAAATCGGTTAGAATAGGAAGTGTTAGAAATACGACAATAGAGATGACGACTACATAAAAAAATGGCATTCTGTTTAGTCCGTCAGTTAGATCGTCCAAAAATACTGAACACATATTTTTCGCTTTTTCTAATTTTGAAAAAAAAAAATACAAAAATATAGAGCATCAAAGTTCCGGAGTGGGGGCTTGTGACGTCACTTCTAAGTAAAAATTGTACCTAGGCGTGACGTCACGCGAAACTTTTCGTCGTCATTTTTCGTTTATAGCCTGACAAGTTTTTATTTGACCCTCGCCACGTTGCGGATTTTCAGCTGAACTAATTTCTTTTACTGGCAAGGATTAATATTTGACACCCGTCGTCGAAAGTCATTGAATGTCAGTGATGTAAACGAGAAGTAAATATTTTAGATTTTCTAACGGTTTCATCGCAAATATGCCCAAAATAATATTTAAAAAAGTGAAAATAATTATACTTAACGAGATAAATTACTAACAACAAAAAAGGATGAAGGATTTCACAGTATTTCGATAACAATGTTCCGAAATCGGTTGTTGACATGTCCGGTACTGACAATGTATAGTGCAGTTCTCCTGTACTGATTATTTAATTTCTATTTAGCTTAATATATTTTTTGTTCTTATTTAAGGTGTCTGTAGCTCAGCCGTGAAAAAGATTTATAGAAATAAGGAAGCCGTTACATCATTGACACCAGTATAAAACAAGGTCCCACGCAAAAACAAAATAAACATCGACGACTTGGATAAAGGCACAAGATTCATGGATTTTAGGCTATACGGAAACAAGTAGCGAGTATTTAAACCATGCTTATTAAACTTTGATTCTCTAAAACCCGGTTTTCATTTTCTACAAATATTTACGCGGAAAAAATGGGGTTGGGCTGACACTGAGAAATGCGACTGCGGAAACCCTAAACAAACTGTGCACATCGTTTTCGAATGCCCCTTAACTAAGTACAAAGGGCCACCCTCGGACTTCAAAAACCTCACGAGCGACGCTATCGACTATTTACGGAATGCTAAATTTAAGTTGTGATTTGCATGTAGAAATTGTCCCACGATAAGTCTGCATAGATTTTAATAGCCCCGCCTCTGCAAGGGTTAAGTAAACGTCATAATTTCATCAAAGTTTGACGTTTAAAATAACATCTGCACTGGCGAGGCTGTGAAAATCGTTGCAAACTTATCGTGGTGAGTCTCTAAGATTGTAAACTTGCCATACAATAAATAAATAAATACGCGAAACCAGTACACGCTGTTCCCATTATACATGACGTCCGAACATTATTGCCATATGAAAGCGGTTTGTAGCGACACTCTTTCAGGGTCAAATAAAATCTTGTCAGGCTATACGAGAAAAAAGAAAAAATACGTGTCTAAAATTCTTTGATAATCTAACTGACGGACTAATTAGTTTATTTTAGTCGTCTCGCCTATTATATAGAATATGAAATCAGCACGACAGCGGACAATGTAAATTCGTGCATCTTTCTAACAGAGTTGCGAGAAGGTGATTCACTATTAAAATATGTAAATAGACAAATAACTACCCTTTGAGACTGGTCTTAAGTAATGATTAAGTTTTAAGTACAGTATGGGGTATGTTTATGTTACAATTTGGTGCCGTGACCAGGATTATTTGTCTCACTACTAATTCTACTGTTTTGCTATAAGTTGTTTTATCTTTATCGCTCTTACCTATCAGTATCTAGCTCTCTCAACTTATCCTGCGCCCGCGCTCCATGTACACTCGGATCAGCTAATGCCAATAATCTAAATCCACTCAAACAACACGCGACAAGGCGTGTCCGCGGCGGCGGCGCGGCGCGACATCGTACGACGTAGATTTGTGTGTTTTTCTTACTTAGAGCGGGGTAAAGGTCATCGAGTCATCGATCATTATTGAAACCATTAGAAATAATATTCTACCCTTTAAGACTTTGGTTATGAATGATGATTTAGTTGTTAGAGTATAGGGTTCGTTACAATTTGGTGCCGTGTCCAGGATTATTTGTCTCACTACTGATTCTACTATTTTGCTATAAGCTGTTTTATCTTTATCACTTACCTATCAGCATCTAGCTCTCTCAATCTATCCTGCGCCCGCGCTCCATGTATACTCGGATCAGCCAATGCCAATAATCTAAATCCACTCAAACAACACGCGACAAGACGTGTCCGCGGCGGCGGCGCAGCGCGACATCGCACGACGTAGATTTGTGCGTCTTTCTGACTTAGGGCGGCGTAGAGCTCGTCGATTTTACCGGCTGGGAGGAAGAGGTGAGGCTTGCAGAGCTCTTGGACCTGTAATTATTAATCGTAAATATGACACTGGTACAAATCAGTCGTCGTAGGGCAAGATGCGACTACAAAATGGCGGGCTTATTTATTTATCGAATTGATGTTGATCAGTGCGTAGATTGTGATCAGTGCAATAGGTCCCTAATATTTTATAATCAATGTTTCGTTTTTTAGTAAGAGACCTTTAGCCATAAATATGGACACATTTTATCAAGATTCTATGATTATATTAAGTGAAATATTTTGTTTCTGGACTAATGTACAAACAGTTAGAAATTAACTAAAGTTATGGATAACCTTGATTTGGATATTTCAATAAAAAAGTTAAATTAAATTACCTTCGCATCCAACATACTCCGTCGCTTTTGGCTCTCTTTATACTCGTCTTCTAACAATTCATAATTATCCCGTAACTTGACTTCGAACGGGTCGTCACTCATTTCCATTAGGACCTCCTCAATCTAAAGACAAATAAAATATATTTACACAAAAACAATGCCCGTGTGGTGTGGTGACGGGTTAAGAATTTCACCACCCCCTTTTTTCCCGTTGGTGTCGTAGAAGTCGGCTGTGGGATATGGGTTAAATTGTGGCGTAGACCTGGCAACCAGTCATAGCAAAGTCACAATCTCGTTATCTTTCAACCCCTTTTTACCGTGTGCATAGTTTAAGTAGCATAATTTTGCATAAAACCAGCGTGACTAAGGGAACCGTAACCATGGCAATAACAGACAAGAAAAAGTTGATTCACCCATCTGCATCAGTATACAGTCGTAACTATCAAGAGCTACTATTTTGTTTGTTAATCTGTCAGTAGATATTTTCATTCACTCATTCGTTCCATTCGTGCCAACTCTTGTAAATTGACCTGTACCTTAATATGCAAGTCGCTAGGAAGCGATTTCTCTCCCTTCGTCTTCCCGATGCCATGCACTTTCTTGAGCCACTTGAAGTGCGACACGAAATCGCCTTGCACCGCGTCCGCGAAGCGGTGCTTGTATGGGAATATTACTCGCACTGATTCTACAGACACCGCCCTGGAAGAAAGGAGTACAACATTATGAACCATTTTCATTCTAATAACCCCTTTACAGGAATTCACTGAGACTCTCTAATTATTCACAAATCATTTATTCAGTAAGTAGGCCACATGGGCACTTTCACATGTCAACATTATTAAAATAAATAATATAAATTCAACTAAAGTAAAAAGCTACTATGATTAATAAGAGATGTATAGAGTCTCTAAATTTCAAAGTACATCTAAAAAGTAAACATCGGTTAACCGAAAGAGCCCCTCCAGGAAACAAATCCGTAAAACTCTCAGCAGGTGTCTTTCTTTCTGACTTCTTAACCATCTTGGTTTTTTTTTGGTTTAGTAAACCCTCTATAATGATGACCTAGTCAGTTGCCGTTGACGATTTCATTTCAACTTGGTACCTTGACCAGGATAATAAATACTTACCAGACTGTTCCAAGGAAGTACAAAGCCCTCAGCAGCATTCCTTTCTACCCTAATTTCGTGGTCATCTTGGGCCCTCTCCTGTGTGTATCCTTCCACTTTGTTAACTTCTTTCCCCTTGAAGATCCTACCCCAAACTCTTGAACATATTCCTAGGCAGTACTAGTCACTTAGCAGATATATGAAGGTAGGATGTCATTGTTTCAATTGGGTGCCGCGACCAGGATAATAAAGACTTACCAGACTCTGTTCCAAGGAAGTACGAATCCTTCAGCAGCGCTTCCTTCCACTCTGACTTCATGGTCATCTTGGGCCCTCTCCTGTGTGTATCCTTCAACTGTGATAACTTCATTCACCTTGAAGATCCTATCCCAAACTCTTGAACATATTTCTAGGCAGTACAAGTCAAAGTCACCTAGCAGATATATGGAAGTAGGGTGTCTTTGTTTCAATTGGGTGCCGCGACCAGGATAATAAAGACTTACCAGACTCTGTTCCAAGGAAGTACAAATCCTTCAGCAGCACTTCTCTCTACTCTGACCTCATGGTCATCTTGGGCCCTCTCCTGTGTGTATCCCTCTACTGTGATAACTTCATCTCCGTTGAGGATCATCTTTAGCTGACTCCAGACTATGGATAGCCCAAGTATGTGGTCGTAGGAGACTGTTAGGTCATCTGGGAAAAGTATTATAAGACAAGCTTTTTGAGAAAATATACAGGTTGGCCAAAATAGTTGAAATAAAAAGTGGCAGTATTTTGGTTGTTTTTCCTTTCAAATCAATATGTATAAGAAAAGAGAACGAAACTACGAAATGACTCTTTATGGTTACTCTTTTTTGTCATGGAAATTTTGTATGGAAGATTTTAGTTTTTTATTTGTAAATCTTAGAAATCTTCTCAAACTTTGTCATAAGAGCTACCTGAGTTTTAACTATTAGTCGTTATGAGTCCAACATTTTAGCCGTCATTTAACACTTTCACCACCAAGAACCCGCCTGGTGGGCACTCGTAAATTTTGCTGAGGTGCCATAGAACCCGCTGGGCTCTCGCCATACAAGCGGGCGGTTAAGGCTCTAGTAGACAATGTCATTAAGATAAATAAAAATTATAACATATACTTACCAGTAACAAAAATCATATTATTCTCCTTCGACAACAACAGCGCCAAGCTCGTCTCCCCCTTAATCCCCACCCTCCAATCCAGCTTACTCTTCTTCCCCCCAGCCCCACTCCTCCTCTTACCCAACTCCTCTTTAAACCCTCTCACTGCCTTCACAAACTCTAATATTTTCAAGTGTAAATTAGCGCTCCATTCGCAGTCAGTTGTTTCAAGGAATTGGAAGTCTAGGAGCGAAGAATTCTTTTCTTCCTTTGGTGTGTGTTCGATTCTTGCTAGACGGACGTGGAAAAATGATTTTGGGATTTCGTCTGAGCGTTGACATTGGAAGTTGCCTGAAAAGATATGAACAATGATGTCATGCCTAATGGGCGGTCAAGGTAATACATTCGCGACAGTAGGGAACTTGACTGTAGTTCAAATAAAATATTTTTCACCACACCAACTGGTAAAGGCTATCTTTGCTATTTGAAAACAGATAGCAAAATTGCATTTTATCCACAAGGGGGCAAAGTAATTTCATACAAATTTTAACTCAATTGTCTTAATCTGGCTGCTAGATTTTACCCATAAATGATGATTTTGAATCATAAATATGGAATAAATTAATAAATTTGATTTATTTTGATGTTTTACACTCAGTATTTTGTTCGTGTTGGTGTGGTGAACAATTTTGTGTTTCACTCGGTGGCAAAGTTTGTTTAACCTTCGTGCCTTGAAACCCTCACAACGCTCAAGATTCCACTTTTTGAACCACTCGCTACGCTCGCGGTTCAATATTGGAATCTTTCGCTTGCTCGGGTATCAATATTGGCACGTGCGGTTAAACAACTACTTTGCCCCCTTGTAAAACAAATAACTATTATACCATGCACGAAATAAAGCATCAGATAAGATAAGAAAAACATGGACAAAAGTTACTTTTAAATCCAATTTCTATTTAATAAGTCAGGTAGAAATATATAAAGTAACTGAGTTGACCGTGACGTCACTCAATTCGATTTCATATAAATTCCATATTAGCAAGTCGTTCAAATTCGTTTTGACAGTTCTTAAAAAGAAGCTGATTTGATTAGGAGGCAAAAGTAGCTTGTTTAGTCAGTTGTCTAATTTTTAGCTTAGTAGCTAAGCTAAAAATTAGACAACAGATTAACTCAAGAATAATATAATAACAATGGCTATGGTGGAAAATACATGTACGAGTAGTTAGGATAGGTCGCAGTCAACTTTTTTAAATGTGGCGGTTTGACTAAAATAAGAAATGGATTACTTCTACGAAGTGCAATTAGTTTTGTCCAGTAAACACCGTTGAATGAATTCGGTACTTCATTGAAAGCTCTCACAATTAAAAAAAATAACACATTCAATCTAACTCGTCCAAATCTGTCAAATCTTTCAAAAACACACATCTCAAATTGATGTAAAACAAACATTAAATAAATGTCATATGTTACAAAGAAAAAGTGACCAAGGCCTCCAACTGTTCCGAGCTGGAATCGAACCAGCGTACTCCGTTTACCGGACGGATGTCTGAACCACTCGGCCATCGGTACACGAAGGCAAGGGTCGAAATTTCCAAGCATATGACATTTCCTAAGGCTCGTGGCGCCCTCTGCCATCCCTGAGGTAGAACAGTATGGTTCGATATTATAACATAACTAGCTTTTTCCGACTTCGCTCGCGTTAGAAAGAGACAAAAAGTAGCCTATGTCACTCTCCATCCCTCCAACTATATCCACTTAAAAAATCACGTCAATTCGTCGCTCCGTTTTGCCGTGAAAGACGGACAAACAAACAGACACACACACTTTCCCATTTATAATATTAGTATGGATAACATAATAACAACGTATAATGTGTAATGTGTATGTATGTGTATGTTTATAACATAATAGTAGTGTGACTACTTAAAAATACAAGTTAAAATATTTTCTATGACAATAATTTAATTTGTTCTTAGAGGGTTATGCAAAACAAAATCAAATTACCCTTAAAAGGCACCATATCCACGACTTTTACCCCAGAGACAACCGCCGCGCCCCTCACACCTCCCTTCTCCACCGTCACAGCATCCACTCTCGTCATTAAACACATCCCCTCATTCACTATCAGGAACGCGTTGATATGCGAGAGCGCTATGTTGACAGTGACGAGGCAGGGCGAGGGCGGGGCGGGGGCGGCGGCGCGGGGGGCGCGGTAGGCGCGCAGGCAGTCCAGGAGGCTGATGATGGTCGCGGCCACGGTGTGCGACCATTCCAGGCGGAGGCAGTCCATCATAGCTTCCACCTGAAAAGTTGAGTTTAGTTTTAATCATAGATTAAATATAAGAAGATCATATATCATCGCTCCCCGGTGGAAGTGCCGCCCACCCCCTCTCGGTTACCTCACAGTTACCGCCTGTCAAAAACGCGAACAGTCGACCTGTCGTATCTCACTCATACAAGCATGGTACGCGTTCACCTACACGAGTGATACCATAATATTACATTGTCACGTGATTTACATATGTGTGCAAAACTTCAACTCAATCGGAAACCGGGAAGTGGGTTTAGCTTCTACGTGATGCACACTAACATACTAACAAGGTAAGTTGAATAAAAGCTTGTAAAAACTGGAAATTCAAAGGCGACGACCGCTTCCAAAGATCAGAAGAAGGAAAGTGTATAATCCTATAAAACCGCCTTCAAAAAAAGCGCGTTACAAAACACGGAGAAACTAAAAAGCCAAAAATAATAAACCTTCGAATTCAGATTTCTTATCGGATTGCAATAATCTAAACATCCAAATTTTAAACAAATCAATTATTTTTGTAGTCGGTGCCAGACCTGTTCGTCGCCTTGCTATTTCCTGTTTGCCCCACCCAACCATACGCAGGCTGGCCCCGACTCCAAAAATAATTGATTTGTTTATAATTTGGATGTTTAGATTATTGCAATCCGATAAGAAATCTGAATTCGAAGGTTTATTATTTTTGGCTTTTTAGTTTCTCCGTGTTTTGTAACGCGCTTTTTTTGAAGGCGGTTTTATTTTTTGTTAAAAAGTTAATTTATTTGTTGATTTTTAGTGGTTCCTAGTGATATTATATGTATCAGTCCGAATATGTGTACAGTAGGGAAAGAATTATCCTTTAACTCCTAACCGTTGAGGAGTTGACCTTCCATCATCAGCTCAGCCACATAAAATTATTACCATCAGGCGTAAATACTGGTGTACCTTTGAAAAATACACTAAGAACATTACATGTGCCTATAACATTTGAAGAGTTCCCTCAATTTCTCCATGATCCCATCATCAGACCCCGACTTGGTGCCAATGGGACCATCTCGGGGTTATACCCGTTCGATCAAAAAAAAAATTTTGAAAATCGGTCCACGATCCTCGGAGATATCGAGTAACATACATACAAAAAAAAAATAAAAAAAAAAATAAAAACATTCAGTCGAATTGAGAACCTCCTCCTTTTTTGAAGTCGGTTAAAATGGAGTTCTGAGATTTATGACAAACTTTATACCTTGGAGTCTCTCGGTCCGTGGCTGCCCCACTTCACCAAGGCCACAGCGAGTAACGCCGCGCCCCAAGCATGGTGTTTCCGAGGCGGTGGTTCCTCTCGCGCGTCGCATGACAACCAGCCGGAGTCTACCAGTAGTTCTGTACTCCAGTGACGAGAGCCGAGGAGGACGCGCGGGAAGGAAGCTGTGTAGGGCTCCTCTGTAACAGATTAATTTATAAATATAAGTAGGTTTTGTTTTATAAGCAAATTGTGAGCCAAAAAAATAGCCATGAAGTGGGAGTCCCAGCAGTCAAACCGGAGAGTCAAAAAAATCTCGCCGGCGTAGACGGGATAACTTAAGACTTTTTTTTGAGTAGCTGGCCAATGAAGCACTAAACATGGACGTGTAGAGAGTTATATAAAAAAAACTCTAAATTATCCAAAATATTGGTCTGTTTCGGCTTTTTTAAATACCGGTTAAGAGTCCCGAAGGGAACGGTTTTTGCCCGGCAATAGAACAGTGAGCTTTAGCTAGACAGTAATGCAAAGCATGATTGTCGTTGTTAAGTGCAATCTTTCGTATTTAACCCACATTATAAAGTGTCACTAAACTAACCTCTTGTGTCAACCAGTTGATCCAACTTGACCTTGAGACCCTGACAGCCAATGGACAGTGGCGCAGGTAAACGTGCGCGCAGCGAACCGTGACGAAGTTCTGCACATCCTTGTACTACGCATGCGCGAAGTATGCAGTCTAAAAGACCTGGAGATTTGGCTGAAAACAAAATGTAGCTTGAAAAGTTTTCTGGACTTTTCTAAGCTTTCGGTTTCTAGAGCGATCTTTTTGAAATCTCGGGGAGAAATCTCAGAAACCTCACAATACGTGAGGCAATATGTCCGTTCGGACTATTCGGAAAGACAGATACCGACTAGCAAGACACAGATGTACGAAATTTTAATGTATATTTCACATTCAAATTTCGTACATCTGTGGCCAAGGTAGAGACATTTTGATTCTGATAAAAGGATTCCCGTGGTTGGATGACGTGTGATCTAAACATTTATTGACGGCTGAATGTAAAGGTGATTCTGTTTGACATAAAAAACTGTTGTGTCCATGTGATTGCACGAAATTTATTGTCTTTGTAGCGTAGCTATTCGAGTTAACACTTACGTGTGGTGACAGGCTGTATCTGCATGGGTTTGGTCTTGTCGAGTCTTTCCAACACTGAGGTGTACCATCGGAACACGTTCTCATGGTCGTACGACAGTTTTAGTGTGCTCAGGATTAGGTAGAGATTCAGTACGCCTTTTTCCAGCTGTAACAAAATGGTGCAAATTTTTGTCGGGACCCAAAAGTGAACACACAAAGGTGAAATGTATGGGGTCCAATATATTCCACGACTGCTCTTCCGAAGCAGACTAAGCAATTTTATAGACACCGTAATAAACATACGTCGGACTCCAGCGGGCATTTTCGTGTCATGTCAGAATGATAGATAAGGTTCGCAAATCAATCAATTCACTTTCGAGTTGGACTTAGTATTTGGTACCTACTATTTATAATGTGAAATTCCAAATATCATAGCAACTAACTGCGTTATTTATAAACGTACTTGTAAGTCAAAATGGCGAAAAATTTCGTTTGGCTTTATCCGTCACTCAGACAATTGCAGCTGTGAGAAAGAAATAAAACACAAAGGAGTTAAGGTGGTTCGCTTCCATACAAAAAAACCGGCCAAGTGCGAGTCGGACTCGCCCACCGAGGGTTCCGTACAAACTTTCTTTCAAACTACCTAGTAAAAATAATCTCATATTTTCATATAACTCTAATGACTTGACTAGAAGACAAAAGTATAGGCACTAATGAGTATTATTGTGTATAGCGCCATCTCCCGGTCAATTTGCTAACTAATTTGCGCGACCTGGTTTTTCAGGGATAATTCTTTATAATGTTAACCGATTTAAACAGTTTTTACTTTATTGGACAGAAGATGGTTTACGTAACATCTCGTATTAATTTGAAGTACGATATACATCCGCAAGGGTGGGTAAATTGAAAGTAAAAATCTGAAAAGTTTTTTGTGAATTAAAAAAAAAAAGTATTCAAAATACAAACACGATTATATTTTTCCTGTAATATTTAGCATAAAACCAATGTTTACTAAAATTTTCATAATTTTTCGTTGGTAAACTTCGGAGATAAGGGGGGGGAACGGTATTTTTTTTTACATTTTCCTTCAAAATTCTTTTTTTTTCCACAACAAAATATTATAAAAAATAGCTTATTTACGTTCAATTTGAGCTCTTTCCAACGATACCCCACTTGACCTAGTAACTTGAAATTTACAGTTTGCCCCCCTTTCATGGAAAGCGAACCACCTTAACTGGGTTTGTCAAGTTCTATAAACACGGCTCTAAGGTTGTACGTTAGTTAGGTGTTTTTTTTTTTACTTTAAATTTTAAATAAAAATAAGATTGGATAGTCTGTGTTATATTTGATTTGACGTATAATATTAATAGTTACTCTCCTGAGGTTCAGGTTCCCACGATACAGGCTGTGCCTAGTGTGGGGGCCATCGAATATGTTTCTTCTTGATTTGTATTTCTTGAAATAAATATATTGTTATTGTTATTTACATTCATGGTGCATTTAAATAAATAAATAAATAAATAAATATTATAAGGACATTCTTACACAGATTGACTGAGGCCCACGGTAAGCTCAAGAAGGCTTGTGTTGTGGGTACTCAGACAACGATATATATAATATATAAATACTTATATACATAGAAAACATCCATGACTCAGGAACAAATATCTGTGCTCATCACACAAATAAATGCCCTTACCGGGATTCGAACCCGGGACCGCGGCGCAGCAGGCAGGGTCACTACCGACTGCGCCAGGTCGGTCGGCATTTGAAGGTATATTATGAGAATATATTATTTTTTTTTTTTCAAATTCAAATGTTACGAAATAAATACTAGGTACATTATAATACTCGTGTAAGTTAAGATTTTTTTGTAAACCTTACCTTGCCGTCAAACTGCCCCAGTCCGACGTATGGTAATAAATTCAGTTGGTAACTAAAAAATGCTACCTTATTTCTAAACTCCGGTTACTATATCCAAATTTGCATCATCATCATCATTCGATGGCTCCTATTCGCGCAGCGTGTCTTCCCCTTGCGTCATCTAAAAGTGTTACTCAAGACTCACGATCACTAATAGTGATCAATGTGATCATATTCTGATATCCTACCTTAGCATCCAATTTCAACTTATTATTATACAGCAATATTTCCTCAGGCATCTCCTTGCGACATTGCGCCGTCAATTGCAACTGTTCCATTTGCAGTGCCACGTACATTTGCACGCGAGCGCTCGATTCTACGCCCGAAGCGTCCGTGTGGACTGTTGCGGCGCTAAATCGAGAATTCACCTAAAAAAATCATAGAAATTTCGTCATTGGTAGGTATAGATAGTCAGCATCGAAAGTACAGCACCTTTGTTACCATGAAAAAAAAAACCGGTATGATTGGCACTTTGACTGTGGCAGTATAATAATAATAATAAATCCGTTTATTGCAGACAACATATGGTCCAATTAAAATAACAGTACAATTAAAATAAATAAATCACAGTTCAAAATAAAAAATACATAATTTACCAGTAATTTCAAAAACTAAAATCAGAGCTCAACGAGGGTGCGGTGTGCTGATGACGGGAGGACTTATGGAACTAACTTGTTCCGTCTATTGTCCTTTGAGTCGTCGGCAACCCGAACCCTCCTTGGAACTTGTACACTCCTTTTTGCTGTGTACTTAACACAACACACATTGTACTTAACACAGCAAAAGGGAGTGTACAAGTTTCTAATGGGGTGGCAACGCGCATGTGACACTGTTTGAGTTGCAGGCGTCCATAGGTTACAGTGACCGCTTTACATCAGGCGGACCGTATACTTGTTTGCCACCGACGTTGTATAAAAAAAAATATATTTGCGACAATACTGACATTTTTTTTCTTCTGTTTATATTATAGCATTTTAAAATATAAAATCATAAAAATAGAGGTATAGAGGTATTCCATGTAGACTGTATAATAGTACATTGTGCACAAGGGGAGGAAGTTGAATATTACTAACGAGAGTAAGTTAAATCACAATCGTTAAGTTAAATCGTCATCGTTAGTAATATTCATACTCCCCTAGTTACACACAATGTTTTTCATCACCCTCGCAAATTATCAATGTAAAAGATATGTAAATAGATGTTAAAAAGTTAAGTACGGTACAAGAAATTTCATTATTCCCTTGGGAGAACGATTTTTCTACAACTCACGCTCCGCCTGCGTGCAATAGCACATTAAAAGTGCGGGTGTGATGAAAATTCTATTATCCTCTGATTTTCTTAGTCACTCAAACTCCAGATTAACTACTTACAGCTACAAAACATATCGTCACTACTTTTAAAAAATCTCGTATCTCACGCTGTTCCTTAAAGTTAAAACGCAGTATGTCTATATACATTCCATACATACTTACTACAATTTGCTTTTCATTGACAGACAAAGATACAAGTTTTTTAAAAAGTAGTGACGATATGCTCTGAGGGCGCGTTCTGTGAGCGTCAGACAAACCTAATTTACAGTCGCGATGCCTCAAACGAGTCACTACTTCACAAACTACTGGTTATGAGTTATGAATTACTTGATAATCACAAATTTGGTTTTACCATTAGACAGACAGTGCATGCAGACGCATGAGTGATCCTGTGTTAAGGGTTCCGTTTTTCTATTCAAGCTACAGAATAATAATATGAATGTATTTTTAAATTAACAAAACTCTTACTTGAAAACTGTTGAGCGACGCCTTGAAGTCTGTTTTCGTAACGTTGTCTATACAAGTTACATTCGTTGTGTCAATTTTTAAACTAAATATCTGAAAAAGAAAAAATAATTCCTTATTATGTACAGTTTAACAACTTAATTTTTAGTTCTAGTCAATCAGGGAAACCTTTAACGTATTGAAATTTATATTAATTGAAATTTATATTAGAGTCTTTTGAAACTCAGATTTCAAACATAAATATAATGATTCAATATTCTCATCGCTTACCAAATCAAAATAATTTTACCACCTAAATAAAAATTTGGTACAATAAATATTATAAACTAGGCAATAAAAAAGAATAATAATAAAACTAAAAATCTAAGTCTAAAGAGGGCCCCTGAGGCATAGTGCCCAAGATGCTGGCAGCATTTCCTCGCTGAATCGCAATACTTATACGTTGAGCGAGGAAGCTGCCAGCTCTTTTGTCCCCCGTAGTCTCAGTCAGCCGCTTCGCCAAGTCCCTGTATAAAATCTGGGCGCCCGGACCCCACGGACCGAGGGTCTCGACGCCAAAAGCAACAAAGTTGTAATTGGCGTCGAGACCTCCGTATTTACGTCTTTTATTCGTCTCTGCAGCCTCTGCAGCCGCGCCCGCTTTCTTTGTGGTACCGTGAAGATGAGACGGGGCCAGTGTGTCCACACAGGTTGCATCCCACACCAGCACTCGTCCCATCCTCCACGGTATCAGCGACATTCCGTCGGGTCTCTTACCATCATCCCGCGCTATACCGGTCGGCTCTAATATTGCGGGCACGTTTACAGAGGTAAGAGACCGTCGGATAATGTCGTTAAGCGCGGCGTGACGCGACATACGCCCCGCACTTCGCTGGCAAGAAAGGCCGTGGCGCCCCAGCTGGTAAGAAATTTTTGGTAAGCGATGAGAATATTGAAAATTGTATGTGTGAGTGAGTTATAGCAATACATGATTCAAACATAAAATTGAGTTTTATATGTTTTTTTTTTAATTCATCAGTGGGTACTTTTTGCAGACGTAATATCACAAATTATGAACCTTTGGTACTACAGGTGACAACCTCGGCAGCGCAGGTGACGCCTCTTGATCTTCAGCGGCATATTGTCTAACCTGCAAATATATTGAGATTTACAAATAACTCTCCGAAAGCAATTGTAAAGTCTGCATCTAATGTATTATGACAGCAAAAAATAAAGGTATTTAGTGCTTTGGCTTTCAAAATATAAATATTAAAAGTAAAACATTAAATACACTGAGTTGCGCTTGATGATGTAAATATTATGAATTTAAGACTATTAAATATGTATTTATAAAAATTGTCCTTTGAGTCGTCGGCAACCCGAACCCTCCTTGGAACTTGTACACTCCTTTTTACTGTGTATTTAACACAGCAAAAGGGAATGTACAAGTTTCTAATGGGGTGGCAACGCGCATGTGACACTCTTAGAGTTGCAGGCCTCCATAGGTTACGGTGACCGCTTTCCATCAGGCGGGCCGTACGCTTGTTTGCCACCGACGTAGTATTAAAAAAAATGTATTTGACGACCGGTCTGGCCTAGCGTGTAATGACCCTGCCTGCTAAGCCGCGGTCCCGGGTTCGAATCCCGGTAAGGGCACGGCAGGGCCGGTGACGAGCACAGATATTTGTTCCTGAGTCATGGATGTTTTCTATGTGTTATAAGTATGTATTTATTTATAAAAGTAAGTACATCGTCGCCTAGCACCCTTAGTACAAGCCTTGCTTAGTTTGGGGCTAGGCTGATTAGTGTAAGGTGTCCCCCATTTTTTTTTTATTTAGCATGGACAGAAGATAAAGTAAAATATTTATAGAAAAAGATAAATACATTTAGTTTACTAACCTGTGGTCGCTTGTACCGCCTCTGCTTCTTAACAAGCTCATGTAACTCGTCATGGAATGATATCTGAGTGTTGCTAACGGCGCAGTGGATTTTCTGAAGATAAAACATTGAGATCATATATTTTGCAATAGGGAACTTGACTGTAGTTAAAATAAAATATTTTTTCTACTCCCGTACTGTTATTCGTGAGTTACAAGGTCGTGCATAGAACTTTAAAACCCTACATAAAAGATGTCAGGACAATTCTATGTAGTCTATACCCTGAAAACATTTAGTAGCAGTAGCACGATATAGCTGTTACAGTTCAGTAAATACATTGCTACCAACTTAACAAACCAATTCGCAGAGTCGAGACTCCTTCGTTTTCTGCTGCGTTCATTGGCGACGCGTCGAATCGCATTCAAATGTATGAGAACTCGATTCAACTAGGCTCGATTCGTCTTAGTGGCCAGGCTTCAAAGAACCATACCATAGACAGTTTTATTTTCATGTTTGCACTCAAACTGCATATTCAAAATGGTAGGCGGTCCACTAGATAACTAAGATGACTGAAAGTAGGTATTTGTTGATTTATAATTTTCTTTCAAAATAAGTGCTTGGTCGTAGAAAAAGTATTGTATGCAACGGTGTTTAACTGAGTCAAAAAATGCTCGTGGCGTCTTTATTAACAATTTTCGGCTTCGCCTCAAATTGTTACCCACGCCACTCACCTTTTTTGACCTCTTTTAACCACCAGTTGCATAAAATACTATTATACCATGCACAAAATAAAGCATCAGATAATTATAAGAAAAACATGGGCAGAAGTTATTTTTAAATCCAATTTCTATTTAATAAGTCAGGTAGAAATATATAAAGTAACTGAGTTGACCGTGACGTCACTCTATTCAATTTAATATAAATTCCATATTAGCAAGTCGTTGAATTTCGTTTTGACATTTCTTAAATAGAAGCTGATTTGACTGGAAGGCAAGTAGCCTATTTGGAAAACGCTTTGGGCTTTCATTAAAATATGTAGGTACGGATAAGTTCACAAACATCTTTACAAGCCAACATGCCAATAGATTAAAATTATACACGTCTTTAACGGCTCAGCCACGACAATGGTCTAAGCGCGACAGCGGTGAGCGGCGTCCATAGCCATACATTAAAGCGAGACACAGCGATAGGACTTTTCATTCGCACGTATGGCTGCCGCTCACCGCTGTCACGCTTAGACCAATGTCATGGCTGGACCGTAACGGTGCTCTTACATGGGCAACACAATTCCAAGCAATTTACATACCATTGCCGCATTGCCGCGTTTGCTCCATAGCTAGTTAGTGCGTATTGAACCGAAAGTGGAATCTCGAGAGTTGAGAGGGTTTCAAGGCACGAAAGTTAAACAAACTTTGCCACCGAGTGAAACACAACATTTTTCACCACACCAAAACGAACAAAATACTGATTATAAAACATGAAACTAAATGGTCCATCTATCAATTTATTCAACATTTATTCAAATGGCAAATTTAATCAATTCATCATTCATAACTTTCATAAGTAAAATCAGCCAGCTAAGACATTAAGTTAAAATTTGTATGAAATTACTTTTCACTCTTGTGATTAAGTAAAATGCAATTTTGCTATCTGTTTTCTAATAGCAAAGAGGGTCTTTACCAGTTGGGGTGGTGAAAAAAGACTTACTCCATTATAAATAATATGTAAATGTAACTAACATAGGTTTAAGGGAATGTACACTAACACTATGGATTTTTTCCGAAATAAAATTATTGAATTGAATTGAATAAAACTCAAACAACTTAGAACCTTTCAACATAACACAAGTGTACTGTAAAGTGTAAGCAAACTTCAGGTGACGTAACTACCATCTCTAATCACGATAAGTGCTCTGACCTAACTATAGTTAGAAAGATTAGGTACGGCTGATAATTACAACTGTTTAGTTAACAAATACGGGTCACTCACGTTTTTCAAGAAGTTTTTGTTCTCACATATCACAGTTTGTTCGGAAAGTCTAGAGTCGTGGAATGTATTGGACACAATTAATTTCAACTAACAGAATAGTTAACTTGACTGTAGTTAAAATAAAATATTTTATACTATGCTCCAAATAAAGCACCAGATAATTATAAGACAAAAACATGGATAGAACATGGATAGAAGTTATTTTTAAATCCAATTTCTATTTAATAAGTCAGGTAGAAGTATATAAAGTAACTCAGTTGACCGTGACGTCACTCAATTCGATTCCATATAAATTTCATATTAGCAAGTCGTTCAAATTCGTTTTGACAGTTCTTAAAAAGAAGCTGATAGATATGCAATAATCTTACCTCAACATTGAGTGGTCCATCAGCTTTCACTGTGCCTTCAACTAGGACGCTGAGTCCCGCCTCTGCAAGCACGTTCCGCTCCTTCAGAACGCGAGCCTTCAAATATAATAATTTATTTATTATAGGTCCAGTCAAGTGCAAAAATACGTATCGAAATAATCGTCTCATAAATATGGTACTACGCTCTTATTACACCGGACTAAGATGCTATAGGACATATTTTTGAGTAAGATGTGTACACCCATACTTTTACACTTGACTGTACAAGAATAGCTAATTGTCATATATTTCTGCACCGATAGCACTAGTTTTAAGTACGATAGGGACGGCCTGATGTTTTATCGTTTACCGCGCGACCATGCTTGCCTGTCTAGTCAGGCTTTACCTTTGCTGAAGTGTTCCAATAAAGTGTATTCTATCTATTTATCTTATATTTCTTTCTTACCTTAGCTTCAAGTAAATTTGCACAGAACACCAACGCACGAGCCGGGCCTCCCGCCGATCCATCCGCGTGCAGCTGGCAAGCTGAAGCCTCCAGCGTGAAGGAGGGACCGTGGATGGTCACTGACGCATTTGTTATGTGGACCCCCATGAACTAAAAATAAAAAGATGGTAGGTATAATGAGAATATATGTGAGTGTACACGGGAAAACGTCCCACTTTGTCGATTCCTTGCCGGCGGCTATATTTCCGAGCTCATATAACCCGGCAACCTTCAAATCAAGGGTGAACAGGCATCTTCTGAGCGAGCTCACTCCATCGTAGGTCGTGACCATCGGTCTTTGCCTTTTGCTAGTCTGTGGTCAAGAGTAAGCCCATTGATGCCCATCACTACATAGTATAAAACAAAGTCGCTTTCTCTGTCCCTATGTCCCTATGTATGCTTAAATCTGTAAAACTACGCAACGGATTTTGATGCGGTTTTTTTTAATAGATAGAGTGATTCTAGAGGAAGGTTTACATGTATGTATAATACCCGTGCGAAGCCGGGGCGGGTCGCTAGTATGATATAATTAACTGTTTATTAATTAGATGGTGAAGTAAATTCCATGAGACCTCACGTATTGAATTCGATTTATGTTAATAATTAATATTTTTCAACTCCTGGCAACTTTGGCATGTTGGCAACATGTTTGTGAACTCGACTACAACCCCTCTGGTGTTGTAACCCATTTTCTAATTCCTAAAATTTGAGAATAAAAAAAGCTGATAGCTTACCTGAGCAAACATAATCAAGCTAGGTGGTAGCTTCTTATCTCTAAAATCCAGTAATTTCTTCTCCGTCACCCTCAACCCTCGATCCAGCTCCTCAAAACTCATCTCCTCCACCTCCCCCCTACTATTCGTCGAGTTCTGTTTCGAGAGCAACGGCTTTAGAATAGTCTCCACCGTGCTCCGTTTCTCTTCGACATTGTTTGTTACGTTGAAACCTTTGATGAGTACAGACACAAGCTTGTTGGTTTCCGAGTTGAAGAAACTGCTGCTGAAGGAGATTTCGTCAATTTGCTGTGGAATAAGAATGCGTGATCAACATACATCGGGGTTTTCGGAGCGGGAATGATTTGAGAAAGAGTAGAGATAAATAGATATGTAAGTCTAAGAAAATATCATATTATGCCTAATGAATAACTACCTCTCTGCGAGTTGTATACAATCTGTGACAAAGTTTTATTTTAATTTCCGCAAAAGTCTTATAACTTTTTTTTTTTTTTTTTTTATTATAAATGGGCTTACTCTTGACCACAGACTAGCCAAAGGCAAAGACGTGGCCTACGATGGATGGCTTATAAGCAGAGATCGGACGGATTTGCGACATTCTTAGTGACTTACGTCATTTTAATGACTTTTAGCATGAGATGACGCACAAAAATCCGATCTCTGCTTATAAGGTAGCAATATAGAACAACTTTAATTAATTACCTGCTGTAAATTTAAAAGTTGACACGATTTTCAGAATAAACTATGAAGCATTTTCTTATAAATGAATAGACTTAACTGAAGAGGTTGATAATGAATGGTCATTATAAAATATGTATGTACCTATATGTATGATTAATCTTTATTTATTTTTCAATCAATTATTCATTCTAGAAACCTGCTAGAGTACGATCTGTTTTTAAGTAAATACCTACTCTTTGGCTAATGTCAAACGTTCCCGCTCTGAAAACCCCGATGTATGGTGATCAAGTTAGTATGGAGTGGAAATGTTTGGCAGAATGTATTCAATAAGAATTTTGAAAGATTCACGGTTATTTTCATTAGACTTATATTGACCGGGATATAGACCATGCCAACCCGGTTAGAAGTTAAATTGTTTTGAATCGCTTTACTACATCATACTCCTTGTGTTATCCCGGCATTCGCTCATGGGAGCCTGGGGTCCGCTTTGACGGCACTAGTTTTACGAAAGCGACTGCCATCTGACCTTCCGACCCAAAGGGTAACTAGGCCTTATTGGAATTAGTCCGGTGTCCTCACGATGTTTTCGTTCACCAAAAAGCGACTGGAAAATATCAAATGACATTTCGCACATAAGTTCCCAAAAACTCATTGGTACAAGCCTGGGTTCGAACCCATGTCCTCTGGATTGAAAGTCACACGCTCTTACCGCTGGGCCACCAGCACAACAAAAATCAAAAAGGTAATTACAGTCTATATCTCGGTGAATACAAGTAGAATGTATTCTGATTCAAAATTCATAGAATAAAGTCATAAACTATTGAACTATAACATCCAGTTCATAAAATGTTTATGTGTAGTAAAGCAATTCTAAACAATATAACTTCTAACTGAGTTGGCAACAAACAACATATGAATAACAGCAAATGCATGTATAAATAAACAATTAAACATGTAGGTATTGTTTAGATTCATATCATACTTTTACTGTCATAAGTTCAATTCAATGATTGTTATAACTTCTTAGTAATTAGCAAACATCTAATAGCGCGTTACACGTCACAAAGTATTAGAAATAGTTATCATTAAATATAATAATATTATCACTTACAATAGAATATCCATCTCTAGATAAGTTAACATCTCGTAATATTAACTTTGGCAGACCAATGCGACCGATTTTCAGCTTTATATGGTATTTTCTCTTGAACAGCCAGGCTAAGAGAGTCGGGAGGAGCCTAAAAATACATAAAACAGAAATAAACACTCAGCAAAACAACAACAATAACATAGGGATGCTATTATCTAAACTTACCATGAAACACACGAGTATATACCGACGATTATAAAACACAATATAAATAAGATATGCATTTTTATTATTGAAATGCTGTTTGATCACTTTAATTAAGAATTAGTGGAGAATACATGTCCATTTTAGATCACTTTACGGGTCATAACCTCCGCCGTAGAGCGACCAACAGCCGATGACCGACAACCAGACAAGTGTCACTGTCAATGTGACATTTACGACGTCAAAATTGTTTCGTTTAGGAATTTTAGGATGTTGTGCAATAGTGGCAACACAATTCTAATGACTACGGAACCCTAAATACCATACCAGACATATGACACCGCACACGTAAGAGCGAGAAAGAAATATCTTTTTTTCGCTTTCACACATGATATTGATGAGGTGTGATAGTCTGTTATGGCTTAAAGATTTCCATTGCCAATGTACTCTGGCACAAGAGTTTTGTCATTAAATAAGTAAGACTTTGTGGTATGACCATGACTTGACCATGACCATAGTATGACAAATTTAGTACAGGAGGATTGATAGGAGGCAAAGCCTATTTTTTTCGAATTGGTGCAACAGATTATACTAAGACTTAAAAGTCTTTACTGCCATCTAGTAACACTATCCTAAAGTGATGATTAATTCTTGTAGTTGCCAGATGTCGCTACGTGAAGCATAATCGCCAAAAATGTCTAGTTTGAAAAGTCAGAAAAGTAACTGTAGCGAAGTTTTCGTTACTTTGCAATATTTCTTGGGAAACTGGGAAAATTGCAAAATAAAGTAAACTTCATCCATTTATCAATTATCAGTGATATTCAAAAGTCAAGTGCCTCCTGTAGCGTTAGATTGAAATATTATAAAAGATTTTAAAGTAGGTAACCAACATCACGGACAGGTGAGTGAAATCAAATATTTATTTAACTAGCGCGGGAACCCATGGAAACTTAGTTTGAACATTTATGCTATGCACCAATTATTGTTGAACAATTAATATTTGTACGGCTTCAGTTTATGTGCAATAGACTTTTCTCATCTTTATCTAACTTCTTATTCATAATCATAAATGTTAATACTTAATCAACTCTTATTGCAACGTTAAGAATAACCAAACCTTAATAAATTATTTAAATTTTGTACTTTGTTGTTTTTCCACCCATCATAAAAAAGAACCATGATCATCCTGATCTTATTGTTAGAAGATATTTTTTTAAATCATTAGCTGAAGGACTGTACCTAAATTTCTTTTGTAAATTACATACTTACAGGATCAACTATACTTGTATGAAGCTGTGCCAGCTGTGCACTACGGTGGCTTTTCAGCAGGGCAATGAGTTTTTTGTTCTCTACTTATATTTGATTAATTATTTGCTTTTTGTTGAATTAATACACCAGGATAAAACTTAAAATATATGAAAGTTATGAATATGCCAAACAATAAAATTCAAATGTTTATATTACTGAAAAACGGCCGGTCGGAAGGCCCAGGTACCAATGGATCGATGAGGTCCAGAAAGACCTGTGTGACCTTCAAGTGACCAAGTGACATCAGATCGCACAAGATAGGAGGGAGTGGCGGAATCCAGTGTCGGAGGCCAAGATCCAGTAAGTAATTAATGAAGTTAGAGTCAAGTGATACTCTGTGTACATGTGCTACCAAAATCGCTGCTAACTTAGTTTGGTTTAACTTTCAATGGTTGAACAACAACTTAATCACTCTCTTCCTTCAAAAGAGGCATATAATACTAGAAACTATAATATTTATTGTTATTGCTGTTTTGACATGCTTGTTCAATATATTCAATTTAACATTTAAAGAATGTGGGCACAAGCCATTAGCTTATTTAACCCACATTCTTTATAGTCCTCTATTAATTATCTTTTTATAATCGGAGCAGAATATTATTACTATCTGTTGCAAAATGCTCAATAATTTGACAGATACGTGTAGTCAAATAAAACATGTAAGTATAGGATGGTCATAGAAATAGGATGATAAGCGTAAGCGAAATGATAGGTCTGTGAGGATGGTATTATCTTCTTATATTTAATCTATGATAACACATAAAAATGATTGAAAATATAGGGTTTAATTCCCATATCAAATAATAATGAATTTCGCGACATTTTTAGTCCCAAAAAAATAAAAAATAAAACATTTTGAATCTATCAACATTTTTATTAAACATCTAACACATACTTCTAATTAGATTATTTATATTATAACATAATAACGGTACTAATTTGGCCACGATCTTTTAGCGGAGTATCCCTCGTACTTCTTCCTTGTCTTCAAACCGGAGACAATGGTAGAACTCTTTGGGAACGCTGACTGACCATTGAAGAGAGTGTCTTTGTCTGAAAAAGAAAATCATAGATATGATGTAGATGCATTTTTGCCATATTGGGACTGGAACTTGGTAAAAATAATTTTGCTGCGCTAAGTTACTGGTCCCTGCTGCATCAATCAGAAAAATAGTATACACACCTTGGCTAGTAAACAAGAGGGCCTCAGATCACAAGTTTGTCTGTAATGTACTATTTACCTACCTTTTTGTGATGTTATGTGTAAATAATTTTGTGTTGATTTGTATCTATGTGTAGGTTGTTTCACTATGGGACATATTTTTGATAAGTTGTACGCACCCATATTTTTACACTTGACTGTACTTAAATAGATAAATACATACTTATAATTATACATCGAAAACATCCATGACTCAGGAACAAATATATGTGCTCATCACACAAATTAATGCCCTTACCGGGATTCGAACCCAGGACCACAGCTCAGCAGGCAGGGTCACTACCGACTGAGCCAGACCGGTCGTCAAAGCTTGTGCTCATATGTGCTTCAGATATTTTTACAGTTGAAATGGGTCATTAATAAAATGAGAATTTAGTTTTAGTTGATTAATCAAGTCACCAAACCATAAAATAATTAATTACCAGGATGGAATCTGACATAGTCTTCTTGCACGTGCAGATTCTTGGGCAAGTCCATCTTCTTTAATGTATCAAATGGTGTTTTAGTATCCACTGGGGTCTTATAGAACTCTAGCAGGTCCTCTGGAGAGGAAAAAGACAAGTTTGTATAAATAACATTATACTTATAAACAGCAATATAATGTACATATGTTTTTGATAAAACTATATTTGAAGATAACACATCTAAATACAAGAACATACAAGCAATACTGAACATGAATCAAAGAGGTTGAAATAAAGAATGGAAGTCATTTTACAGTACCTATAAAACTATGATAAATTTACTAAATAAATGATCAGAATGAGAGACTTTAAGAAGTAAAGCAAAGTGCAAAGTCTGCAAAACTAATACTAGTGCTATTGCCTATTTGCCAAAAGGTGTGACCAAGACAGACATTCATTAGTTTTTTGTGTAGAAAAAGGTCATTATCCTTGTTCCTACATTTGTTTTGTCCTACCCATAGGACATAGACCGCCGTTATGTGTGTGGTATATAATTCCAATTAAAAATACGCATAGGCAGGAGGTTATATAATGAAGCAAAAGAAGAATGTAGTCTTATCATGACTTACCAACAGTCTCAATACTATTCAGCAAAGAGTTGGGTACACTATGCCCGGTCTCCTGGAAGCAGGCATTCAGAACGGTAAACTTGACTTTCAATGACATGAATTCTGAGTCTGTGCTTAAACCGTTCTCTGTGCAGATCTCTAAGACAGTCTGCTCGATGTCACTCGGTGGATCCCAGGGTTTGTTGGGACGGAGAAATCTGGAAAATTATACAGAAATCTTAAGTAAAGCAGAAAGGTGCGTCACCGCTTTAGACCAAGGAAAGATGCAGGCGCTTCTGTTGGAGGCAGATGGCCAATTTTTATCTTGTGTCATCACACCAGGCAACTAAGTAGCTAAACACTGTTGAATTAATGTGATAACATCTAGTTCATATGCACGTGGTGAACTGTGAAAATTTTGACAAAGCAATCTCATTTCAATCAAACAATTATGTAAATCTATGTACTGGTTATGCTCACCCTCTGGCTGCTAGTGATTCTGCGGCTGACTGCAATTTCTTTGAGACTTTAGGCACTTTTACCTGTTTATGCCGCACCGTCATTACCTGTAAATACAGTTTTAGTCAAGTTATAGCCGCCTTATAATAATTTGTAGTTTTAACGAAATAAATAAACCAAAATTAACCTGAAAACTCGAACGTGACAAAGGTAATAAAACATTTCGCAGCATTTTGACTAGACACTAATAGTTGTTATGTAAATGTTGTGAAATATTTAAATTTATATTAATTATTATTTAAAGAAATACGGTATTTTAAATAATTTAACAAATTAACATCTTTTGCAAAACATTTGACAGGTTCCTTTTTTTTTAATTCATATTGAGAGCAAAGCTAAGGAGTTGCTCCTGCCATACAGCCAAGAAATGAAATTAACGAAATGCAGTATGTTTTATATTTATTTTGCCTGTATTGTATGTTTATCAATTAGAGATATATATTTAATTGTGTTTATTATGAAACTTACAAAATTCAATTCGGATTAAAAATATAAATTTACTCAAGAATGCGCAAAATCGTGGAACGGAACGCTTTGTAGTTCCAAATATGGCCGCGGGGCGCAGCACTGTCGGCTTGGGTTGTTGTTTCCTATCCGCCATTTTCCAGTCGCCATTGAAAGGTGAAAACTTCGCTAAATGTCGGTGATGATTTTAAGATTTTGAGTGGTTTCTTTAAGATTGTACCTGTTTTTAGTGTTGTGAAATGAAAATGAAGTGCCCCGGACTACCATGACGCATCAAAATCACCAAACAAACGGTGCAAGTCTTGAGGATTGCCACACAAACTTCTTCTCCTTGGTAAGTCACTTTTACATTGACGAAAGATCTCGTACATACTTTTCTTTCGACATCGTAATGATTTCTGTGACAATAGCGTTTATTGCTCAACGGTGCAGTGTGTTTAGTGCATGTTTATTTATTTCCAAATATTGAGTCCACGATGCTAAAGTATGCTGATTATCGGTAGTACGTTGCTGGTATACAAAAATCACCCTAGTGCTATACGGGTAGTGAATCGATCTCATGCCTCGAAACTATCGAGAAGAAGAATTTATTTAGTGGTGATTACTGACGCCCAGCCGTTAGTCATCCTGGCATCGCTCTCGCCACGGCCCGGAGTCATGTCGCGTCGCTAACCCACAAAATGTCAACGCAATCGGCGAGCGAGGCCACCAGAAGCCACCGGCCCATAGAGGTCATTTTGAATTCACCTGGCCGGAACGCGGACCGTAATGCGTCCGCGGGACTAGTTTCGCCAGGTCGAAGAAATATCTCTCTTATTACGCTGTGTAAATTGTAGCTGCGCTTATACGGCGTTATAAATAGAGAAAGAACGCGTCGAATTGTTTATGTATGCGCGTAGCCGCACAAAAGAAACAGTCCCATTCATTATCGGATCGTAGTGTGGAGTCGCTTTGCGTAATGCTCATAGCTGGCGCGAATTTTATCAGATTGTATTCGGGTGAGGATTAGCGGGAGGGTGGGCGGGGGGTGGCGGGTGCCGGCGGCGGGGGGCTCGCCGTCCTCGCGGGCAAGGCGCCACTTCCACCTGACGCCGTCGCGTTGCCACATCTCCGCGGCGGCGCGGCCTGCGCCCGCACCCGTCTCCCTCGCTCCGCCTATCTTGCCGCGATACAAATTACCGATTTCTTGCCCTGCCTGCTTATTGTCTAATTATTTATGCGTCGTTTGCGGACGACATCGTTTGCACTGTGGAATTTTCTCATCCTCGACGCGTGCGGGGCTACTAGGTTGTCAACGCCCGGGTTCATTACACTTTTTCTTTTGTATTACATACCTATTGTGATACACTTCGATGTAACGCATACCTAACTTACTACGGTTGCATTTATTCATGACATTGCGCATAATTTGAGTAGATAATTTGTTACATTTAATGGCTCGTAAAATCTTCGACCGGTCCACTTCATACGATCCCTCGGTGCTCAAGGATTCTAGGTACTTATGCGCACACGCATCTTACGTAACAGTAAATCAACTGTTTATTGGCGTATAATATTTACTTAATCGTCAACGTGTGATGGAATTTCATTTATGGGTTATTTGTTATTTTAAATTTCAATCAAGTATTAATTGGACTAATTGGTGGTAATGTAGCAGTAAGCAATTAATATTCCTCTATGCAATAAGCACACATGCTTTATTACTTCATCATCGTTTGTATTACTTCTAAAAGTCACCGCCATTTTAGGGCCATTTCAAATATGTACACTCTTTCCAACATGACACCCCTTTTGTTGCAGGCGTCCATAGGTTACGGTGACCGCTTTCCATCAGGCGGACCATATACCTGTTTGCCACCGACGTGGTATTAAAAAAATTTAACGAGAGCATAATTTTATAGATTACAATTGCATCTTAAGTTCAAAGGTCAAAAACTGCAATCGAATCGACCTCAATTTTTAAAAATCAGCTCAAAAATGGAAGACCGGTTTCCCCCACCGCATTCCCGCCAACGGCTATCGAGCTAGTTGAACGGTCGATCTCAGCGAGATGAGAATGAGATGCGCGGGCGTCTTCTGATCGCGCTCATTCAACCGTTTATGAATGGTTTTCATAGGCCCATTGCGGCCTCCGCCTATGCGCGTAGGTAAAGTACTGTGGAAAAGTACCTTTTATACCTGTATACATCGATTGAGTTGTTTGTGTAGTAATTTATTGCTTACACGGGCCTTTGACAGTCTTTCACACTAACGTCGGATTTCCCATCTACTCATTCGTTTATGAATGATAGAAACATTACTATTTACGTGAATGTTGTTGGAAAAGTACCTTACTACGAATTGTTTAAGTACTCGTACTTCCCTGTAGTATACTACTCAATGTACTCATTGGTAAAGACGTATGCCTTATTTACTGAGACCGCTTGACATTGAAGAACAAATTCCATCTCGAGAATAGCACTTTTCACCGTTTTTGATTCACATTTGATGCAAGCTCCTTGCTCTTTCCATGACATAGTTACGATCAAAAATAAATTTTGGGTTCCAACGCTGATAGAACTCTTTTCATTTATCATGATATGCTGTGTAAGATGATGGTCAGCATTTTAATTAAATACAACCATAAACACTAACCATCATACTGTCGAACATACGGTATGCAAGACGACCCCTCGTCGGCTCCATTCAGAGCACGACTCTAATATCGCGCTGAATGCTCGTAACCCTCACTATTATACGAATACCCGCATTGCGTGATAACATCTGGGCATCACCCATCTTCCATATGGTCTAGAAAACTAGGGAATTGGCGGCAGAAATCGTATGCCCATACAGCCTAACATTCCAAATATGAAGTCTATCCATCGGTATAAATTTTAGCGAATCGTAATAAAACATATGTAGCGTAAATTTCGACACATTTTTTGTCATTGCCATTCCTTCACCGATCTAGATCCAAAGTTGTTTCTTAGTGCATTTTACCAATTGCACCAGTTAAATGCAACCTTTCATCCGACAAGGACAATGTTCCAAGTACGAAACGAACTTTTTTTCTTTCCATCTACACTACAGCTCGCTAAATTTTCTATGACCGAAATCTGGTGCAAACAAGTCTAGCTCTAAATGGTGTTAAATTACATTAACATTATGCGACTGTTGGCTTCCGCGCAGTAGGGTAATGGCCACTCATTAGCGTGGCCATAATATTCACTTGAAATCGTGGCCTATTTATTACGAGTCCCTGGACTACACTGGAACCCACGAAGACCCTAAATGCTCTGACCGAAAGTATATTTTTCCATGCTTAATATTTTGAGGAATGAATGCTACATTGTTGTCGCAATGGAAAGTAACAACACCAGACTACAATAGCAACTGTTAAATAAACAATGAAAGATAAAAGATCTTAAAAATCCTACAGATTACATTCATATTTTAGCCTATATCATTATTAACACTGCCAAAACTGAAACAATTTTAATGACATTTTATACCAGTGGAAAATCTTTGATAGAGTGCACAGTCTGATCTATTACGTGACAATTAATCAGCTAATCCTAAAGGTCTCAAAGAAAAGTCTCGAGAGATTAGTTTCCGGATCCTACCTGACACGGGACACCCGACCCGAATGTCCCGAACATAACGGTTGTGCAGAAAGACTCAACAGTAATTAGAGAAGTATATTGACTGAACACAATAACAGAATTTTTACTGCACATCTTTAGGATGATTATTCAGCGGGCGATTAACGACGATAGAATGCACGGATCAAATGGTGCTAATGACTTTAACTATTACAACTGTGATAAATAGAGAAGTATATCAAATAAACTACTTTCATTTCAACCGACGCTTTCAATTGGTGCTGGTGTGGTTTTAATTCGAATCAACTTTTTTCATTTAATTTCGTCATTTGTTTATTGTGTTATCGGTGGACTTTTTGCAAAGGTCGTCATTGCATATATGTGTATATTATGACGACTATAATTACGAGTATAATTTAAAAGTCTCCTAATATACAATTTCGTCTAATCGCGAAATTCGCGGTTGGTCCTCCTTAGCAACGCGCCATTAAATTGTGAAATAATTTGTCAGATTGTCACTAAGCTTGTCTCTTAGCGGAAAATAAAGACAAAACTATAAATAAAAGAAATTACGGTTTATGCCGCCTGTTTCTACAGTATCTAAAAGTTGTTAGTCGCTAGAGATATAACGTATTTACGACTATTTAGCTCTATAAATGTGCTGATAATGTTATCGCTGTCACCCGCAAGGTCCAGTGATACAGCTGTATCTTGAATAGTAATCGCTACTTAGACTATTAATTTTCGCTCTTAAAGATTATACGTTTAGTTAATGCCACTACTTTGTTTTTACGAGAGCAACGCTAATTTAAATCACTGTTTCAAGCTAAATTAATTGAATCCATGAAAATAAGAAAAACTAGCTAGATAACAAAAATTATTCTAATCATGACTTGCGAGTTGTATTCCTTATGTAACTAATGCATCTTGAAAATTTGGCATCTTGAAATCAATGTTAGGTTATCAGTTAAAGAGTTGAAATCCCATTTAAATACGATAAAAGTGATTTTTAATCATATTCTTAAACGCCTTAATTGTATCCATATTTCTGCGTGAGACTTTTATTTGTGTGAAACATACCCGCCCATACGTAACTCGTCATTCGTCAGATAACAATTAAAAGATGTCGCGATTGGTTCTCACACATTATCGCAATTTGATACTGCTGCGGTGGCGTTATCGCCACTCGTGGACATGGAAACCGCCGAGCGGCGAGGACGCAAAATAAATAACAATTCAGAAATGAGTCTATCTGATCTTTAACAGTTTATTTCGACATTTTTGTTTCCCATCGTTTAATAAAATATGTAGTACTGTTATTTATAACATTGTTCTAACAATGGATCTAAAACAGTGTAAACAGTAATTGAATTACGCTTGAAATCGAACGTAATTCGCGTAGTGATATTTGAGTGTTGCAAAGGTCACAACACAATCGAGCGTATTCCTTAGCTTTTTATAGAAACGCTGAAAGGTCAAAGGTTACCGCAAAACCTCACCCTCAGTTCGGAGTTCTACGGAGATACAATTTTACATAAACTATTGTACGAGTATTGTCTCTGTGAAAGTGACCTGGTTGTATGACTAATAATGAATTAATGATTCACTGAAATCTTCCGTTCCTGTCATACTATATTCCTATTATTCCTCTTTAAATTGTTATGTATGATCTTCTCTTTCGCGTACGCTCCTGTATGAGTAGATAACAATGATAGTCAGATTACACTCGTTAAAATCGACCGTAGATTCGAGATCCGATCTTGTTATATGTATTCATGTATTAGTTTCTGCAATATTTTCTGCCTTTCTTTAGTGACAAATTTTGCTTGTCCGTCTATTTAAGTATTATAAGTTATATAAAGATGGCGATATAGCTCTTGCATTATGGATGGATGTGGGAACTGCAGAGGAGCCCTTTAATTGAGTCACATGTTCAAACATAAGCATAAATAAAGTTATATCAGTGATTTAACTTAAACTAAGTTCACAAAGTACAAAGACCGGTGTCTTTTGCCGAGAACGTCCTTAAGGCCACTTGTTACGGGCGTCCTTCGGAATTCTAACGATTCCAGATATTTACCTTGAGAATAAGAAAGGAATCTCAAGTGGAAATATATTTCAGTTTCTTGAAGCAAAAAGTACGCTATTAATTTATGTACTTTCCGTTTGTTACTCTCTCTCTCTCTCTCTCTCTCTCTATTCGTTTGAATCAAATCCAATTTGAATGTTGTTAGAGCTCATGGCGAATATTGATATTAAATAATTATTAGCTTCCGAAATATTAATCTGAATAAATATTGAACTTGATTGAAAACTGAATAACTCGACACTCGCTAATATCTGCGTTTACTGACAAATGATAAAACTTTTAATGGAGAACTTACTTATGTACTCTACAAGTCTACACTAATCAAACCTACTTCATTAACGTTGACCTGAATCGATAAGTATTTATTAATGATTAGCCTCTCAAATAATGAATATACTTATACCATCATCTGAAAGAAGGTGCGAGAAGTAATTTCGTTGCAAAATCTATTTACAAATAATATGTCTTTAAAAAACGCGATTCTTACAAATGTCGAAATCTGTCGGCGCTGAACAAACCAGTTGGTGATCAAAACAAACATGATCATGACAATGCCGTGCCCTACTGCACTGCCAAAACAGCTGCATTTTCCTCCTCTCAGGTCAAGGCTGTGACGCCTTGAGGAAAATTAACCCACTGGCGACATATCGAATAAGGTCGACGGCTTCCCTACGTAAATACGGCCTATCAGAAAACTTCCTATTCGCCTATTAGAATGTGTCATATACAGGTTTTATTTATAGACACACGTTTTCTTCAACGTCCTTCAATAACACATGTGTGCTGTTTGATTCCGTAGCGGCTGTATATTTGTTTTGATGCTACTTATAGGTTGGCCACTTGGTTGGTGAACAGTTTCAGTAATGAAAGTAAAGAGGAAGATTTTGTCAACTTTTAATTAATAACTTAAAATAACTAACAACTTTAAAATAATACTTAATGCAGTCATTGACTCACTGCAATTGAAAGTTATCCCTATCCATTCTTATTTATTTAAAGTGCTATTTACGACACTTGTGCCATTTCCTCGCTTCATTTAAACATTGCGTCTCAATGTATCATTATCCCATCTATCGTGCATTTCTTTAAAATATCCTTTATTTGTTTATGTTCCGCATTTGTCATTTCCCATATTGCAATTAAGGTGCGCCATTGGTTCGTCGCTGGCCGCGGCCGCGGTCACAGTATGTAGGTCAAGAATCGAGATAACAGACGAGTTCACTTCGCGGCACACATTCGATCGGACGCATCAAGGGAACGTACGGTAAACAGCGAAGTAACAGAGGCCTTTACCCAAGCTTTTCCTTCTTTATGTTGCGTTTAAATCAACAAGATTCAAAAATATATGGAAAATTTCTATTAGGTGTCTGCGATGCAATTTTAAGATCAACTGTGAAGTCCTCGGTGTCTCCAATCGCATTGCCCTGTGTTTGACCAGATCACAGCCCAAACTTTTTGAAGAGACATGCGGCCGTGGTCATTTCTTGTCTATAAACTTTTAGTAATGACACTCAAAATAGTTACGGAAACTACTTCCTCAAGATTAAGATGACGTAAAAATGTTAAACGAACAGCGTTTTTGATCCTATTGTAAGATCACTAACACTTCCAATGTTTTATAAACAACCAAATTGACTATACAATTTGTTTACACAACAATTAACCTTAGCATTTCAAGAGCGATCTTAATAAAACGCAAAATTCTCGACCTACATACCCGTTGTAAACAATACGTACGATCTTCGATACGGAGCTCGATGCTCAACTTTTCTGAAAGGAAACTTCCAAGATTGCCGTCGCTTTCCGCAATACCTCAATCGAACCAGAACAACTACGATCTAGTTCTACTTACAAATACATGTCTTCAGAGATCAGGTACACTGGATAAAGCAATGTAAGTGTGAATAATAGAGCGGATTGATCTCGCGGACGCGTCCCGAATGCGAAGTTTACTTTAACGACCGTTCGGTTCCTCGACAATTCCATCTCAATAATGGCTGTTTAATGCTTTGTAATCTCACCAGGCACAATAAGGCACTGGTCCCATCGCGAGCTAGTAAGCTATGAGCTATCGGCTATAAAACAAACAAAAGATAAGCACTCCCGTGCAAATAAAAGAGACACGGCGATATTGATAGCTCACCGCTGGGCGAGTAGTTAAAAACATCGCCGTGTCTCTTTTATTTGCACGGGAGTGATTATCTTTTGTTTGTTTTTATAGCCGATAGCTCATAGCTTACTAGCTCGCGGTGGGACCAGTGCCTAAGAGTGGCGGTTTTTATTTCTTTCAAATATAAATAAAATGTACCTTTGCAAATAAGGAGCCTTTAGGTCTGGTAAAAATCACGGTAATATTCATTTCGACACAATACAACGGAGTAAATAATTAGCTAGTCAATACTTTAGTTTACACATTTTCTTGAGTAGTTAACAGTGATTTACTCATAATTTGTAGAAGCCTAAACTATCACAAGGTTCTTTTTCAGTTTCGTATAAGAAGGAAACTTATATGATTTTCGAATTCACTGCGCCAGCTAAATTAAATAAATTGTAACGAGAACGAGTCACATTAAGTTAAGGTTTTGGTGCAATGCATCATTGGAAATCGGAATGCATTTCTTGAAAACTTCTTCAAAACTTGAAAATGTATATCCTTTAATCTGTTTAATTATTTTATTTGCAATTAAACAACTCTTGACTACTAATGAGTAATAGCTTATGCTTAGACACAAATTGATATTAGTATCGCCTAAAATTTAATCCAAGAACGACAATAAGAATTTACGAGTATAATGATGTAGCCATCTTTCGCACTACTTTTTATAACGAGTACACACCACCATACCGCCATCCAGACATAATGAGGATTACGGAATTAGCACAAATATGTTGTCGACCGATTGCAATCCAGACGTCGTTGACAATACATTTAGTAACATATCCTGATTAGTAAATCAGTAGCATTGTCGACAAGTACATGTATTAGTCACATGCTATTCAGGTCGTCGTATCACTGCTTTACCTCGGCTACTGGCTATGCGGCCTTTAATGCCTGCTCGTTAACTTTGCGTTAAGTTTGTAAACAAATGTTACAACTCCATTTATTACTTAGTTTATTAGCTTTTCTACCTGCTCCGCTCGCGGGTAATCGGTCTGGCCTGGTTGTCAGACTGTTGCCAGTGCCCGTACCTAAACCTCTTCGTTGTGTAACCGAGATAGCGTATATATATCATCCTGCTCGCACGTTGGAACGAAGTGTGAAATTGTGAATCCGCGTCATTTGTAAGGGTGCCTTTCTACTAAGGTGGAGATAACAGGAGTCGTGCGAGAATCAACTGCTAGATTGAGATGTAATCAGGAGAAGAAATGTCGATCCACCAGTAGGAGGAGAAACTCTGTATTTACCGACCTACCAAAAACCTTTTCCTTATAATTTAACACAAATATAAAAATATTTATAAGTTACTATTTCATCACTTTCCTTTCCGTTTGAATCAGGCATTGACACCTACCTTCCGTGCAGTTACATAATCGTATATTGTTAACAATTGTCCTCATTTTTACAGCTATCGATATTTGAAAGTATTATTAGCAGAGATATTCAATGTATAAATATTAAATACCTACCGTCTATATGCAATTATTACTCAATTACCTGTAAGTTTTGTGGCAGCGTATATGCAATACTTATAGGAAAATTAGAAAAGATGCTTAAAATAAATAAAAAATCCGTTACATTTCAAATTGTTAAATATTTCTCGTTCTGGCACAATTGTTGAGGAGTCCTTTTATGACGTATTTATTCGATCAACCTATTGAATAGATGGTCTTTTACTCGGTCGCGATATTATTCCGTTTGCTCTATATTTTTCTCATTTTTGAATGAAACAAGAATTTGGTGATACAGTTGAAATGCCAAAGCTTAACCCGGATAACTTGTACACAGTACACACCATCATACAATCTGCTAAAGTTGGCCAAAGACTGAGGGCGTGCGATTCAATTTAAAACGCTTTCACCGTTCCCCCCTCCCCCCTCTAGTAGACCGTAGATTCACGGTGTGAACTCAATTGCGACGCCAACGTGCTGTTTTGGTAAGCAAGTTGTACTTCGGCACAGTCATATTTAAATACAGATCGTTTAATATAAAATAATTAAACTGCAAGAAGAATAGTGGCGTTGTGACTTATGACATATTTTAGGAAAGCAATATTGTTAACCAGTTTCTGATGCACAGCCAAATTGACACAATCTGTCTATAGAACTTCTCCGGACCTTAAACAATTTCCCATCTTTCCATATACGGCCAGGCAGGGTGTCAAATACAAAATCTATATTGGTGCAGCAGTGCATCGGTTAAAGCGTGAAGAGGTAACAAACAACCAAAGTTACTTTCGCATTTATGATACTAGAGAGAGTAAAGAGATCATCATCCTCCTTGCGTTATCCCGGCACATGCCATGGCTCATGGGAGCTTGAGGTCTGCTTTGACAGAATAAGATTGTTAAATATTTGTTTATTATGTTATTTCATACTGTAGTATAATGTATTCAAACTACGGCTATATAGAGTTTAAGCAATCGGAATCGTTAAAAATCGGGTTATAAATGTTATAATCCGTCTCAATATTTTTACAAATACTCGTAGTTCGTAAATATAAATTCGAGTGAAACTTGTCATCAAAACACCCGGCAAATTGCAAAGCGAATATTCATCCAATCCAAACCTATTAACTAGCCGTGTGTGGCCGCGACGGCGATATGTGACACCAATTAAATCTGACCTGTTGAATGCAATTCACACTATTTTTATTTATGGAATTTAAAGCTGAATCTGCTGTTCGGAAACGCGTTGACAGTACCTAAACGTTGTATGCAAACGAGGAGTTTAAAGTAAAATAGTTTACGAAGCTTAATATGACTTTAGCTTTACATGATAATACCAGTGATCCTGACTTGAGGTTCCATCAATATATCAACCAGGCACTGTCAAAAGTAGTCTTTCCACGGAGGCGGAGATGAGAAGTGACGGAGGATTACAATCGGTTGTAGACTACAGATGCTATCAACAACTTCAGTCACATACATGTCTTCTCAATGGCCAAGCATACTTTTGCTGTATTGACTGTACCGTATGTAGGTTACAAACGCATTTTGCGTGAAAGCCAAGAATACGGCTAGCTGCACGCTTCACCGATATCCTGCCCCTAGTAGCTTTCGCACTCGCACCGCTCCAAATGCTAAATGGTGCATAAACCGTCAACGTATCAACAAAAAGCAAAACAAACCACCTCTGTAGCTGCAGTAGCTATAGCCCAAGAACCATGTCACTTAAAAATGGAAAACTGTCTTCCGCACCTTTGTACATTCAAAAGTTAACTATGACAAAGTAACAAATAGATGAACATTTCGATTGGCCGAGCGTACGCTACTTGAACCAACCGTGAGAAGCCACGCCGAAGTCACGTATTTGAGCAATGCACGGCAAGCATTCTGTTCACTGCTAAATTGCAGTCATAAGTCAATAACGTTTTTATAAGCTTATTTTTGTCCTACACCTGACATTATCGATTATCTAGGAATCAATTTGTTATTTTAGTCATGTCATGTGGCACGGATATTTTTAAAGCTTGAAGTGTAGTTACGTATAATCTTAAAGGGCTATATAAGTGTATATTGGGCCTTACCTGCGCACTAGAAAGGCAGAAAGAGGGTTTGGATGTGATGTTCTAATTATATACATAACGTTTCATTTTTGTCGTCTGTATTTATTAATCTAAATGTGCATCGCTATAAGACATATTTACATAATATTTCCTTCTTAATGCTATTTCAAAACATAAGAAAAGTTGTGCAACACGAGTATTTGGGCAAGTAGGCGAAGTATATTGCAAGCATAACAAAACCCGTCATTTCGGCTGTCGTTTCTAAATATTGAGATTTAGGTCGTCTCATCCTCTTGTGTACTACGCTAAGCCGAGTCCTGGACTCCTATTCCCATCGCTTGCAGAATCATAGTCAAATCCAGTTTTCGGGCGCCAGTGTAACAAGTTTTCAAGATCTGCAGCACCTAAGATTACCTTTGTACGCTCTTATACTGGTTTGATCGAAGCTATCCACTTGCTCTCTTTTACATAGCGATTGTAACAATTCCTCTAGCTCCTTTCATGCTTTGTGAAGCGGCTTTGCGGCACAAGCTCTCTCAGGCAATGTATTGTGAGGCCTCCCGGGTATCTCTTGAGATTAAAAAGGGTATGCACATGCTTTTCTTCATGTTATCTGTTTAGAGAAAATAACACTGTATCTAAAAGCTTGGGGTTGAAACAGTAAAAACCTATACGTTTCGATATTTTTGTAAACCAATATTGTTACATAATTTATTCAGAATTAGCAATTACCACGGCACCACAGTAGTTGCAATTACTGGCAGTGCAGAATACCATTTTGTCACTGATTGTAGTCGGTCAGTATTCACCTTGTATCATGATATTCATGCTCACTAAGATATTCACGAATTCTCGCGTCTTACTCTAAACATTGTATCATGACTAGTAAAATGTAATTACACAAGTAACCTACGCGTTTCCGCTCACAGATTACCAAGCTATAAGAGAAACTCGCGTAATAACTGGGGCAATCCTTCAAAAGTCTAGTAAGGTCGCCAGGGTCATTGACCGCAGACACCGAGCCTATACCGTTAGCCGTATACTGTGGCGGTGGCCTCTATGCCCTGTGCACCAAGGTCAGGAATTTTTGGTTTTAAGGGTTGAACAAGTGAGTTTCTATTTCTACACTGGATGTTTGAGTGAAAGTAATAAAAAATCGGTGAAGCCACACCGAGGCTTTCAAACGCCGGAACACCCTCATAATATGACAGAAGCTTATACCGTTAGCATAAAACGTTGGTTTTAAATTCCACGAAGCGCTACTCTCTCATGAGCCTAAAAGGTTATCCCATTAACGAATTATTATTAATGTAAGATCATCATTACACTCCCCTGAACCGTTACATTAAACGCTACATGCACGTTTCACGAAGCCAGCTAACCTAATAAGGCGGAGTTTATCCGCCGTCTCCCGCCCTAATTAGGTTTGTTAACAGTGTTTACCTTTGCCGACGTTAATTCCGTGTCCGATCACCAAAGCGATCATGAATATCGAACGAGGTAATATAATTACTGGGCCTGGTATACTTCCCTGGGAAGTCCCGAAAGAATCTATGTCATGGCATACCTTAATTTAGTGCTGAACGTACATTCCTTCAAGACATATTTTTGGAGTTTTGTAATAAAGCTCAAATGGACGTCAAAGAAAAACAAAGAGGCCAAGATTGCTTCCTAGGATTGTCCTAGAATATTTATATCGGGTAAAGCACTACCAGGCTTCGTACTGATTCCTGATAAACTTCAAAAATACTGCAAGCATTTTGTCTAATCAGAGCCGAGAAAAGAAAGGGATACACAAGTACCGGTTCAGGGAATAATGATGGATGTGGCAAGGAAAAGCAATACGTGTTAACGCCGTACGAATTTGTGAATAAGCTTTTACATCGTTTGAACACTTCTCCTAATTCTTCTACCATGCGAAATTGTCAAAGGAATTGTAACGACGTGTAAAATCAACAACCGTTCGACATGTTTTAGATATTTTTACTGACCGTTCTGTAGTTTTCTCTAGGATTTAGACTGCAAAAAAAAGTGCTCCGACATACATTGTACTAGGTAAATAGGTCAGTTAACTTGTTGAAGTGTATAAGTATATCAATATCAGATGATATGTTATTACTTCGTTGGTTATGGATAATACAACATTTATAAACATATTACGAAGAGAAGTAAACATACCACATACATAACACTGATAGGTTTATTACAATCCCACAACCGGTGAAATCTACGAGATTTACAAGTTAAAAACATCTGCAGTCTACAGCTCATTGCCTTTACACATTTTACCATAAAAGGGTTGACTTGTTTATATTTTCGACCATCGTCAACTCTGTTTTCCATAAGACTTAACGTTACGCCCAGTTCATTGTCCAGCGGCGGCGGTTAAGCAATTCCATTTGATTATTACGAAGCTGTAAAAGGCGAAAACAATATTCCTGCAATTCGAGACACGGTAGTTGAAATCATAAATATGTATTCTGCTTTTTACCTTATTTCAATGGATTAAGGCGAAGGAGTGTGTAGATAATTTTGGCGTTATCAGTAAAGTTGACGGGCCCGTTGGAGAAACACCGAAATCGGCGTGATGTCATCGTCGGAAGCGTCTTATCAGCTTGTGGCAGTTGTGTGATTGTTACTTATGATTATGATAATATATCATTTTTGTCTACTTATGAGACAAAGTCCGTTGATTCTACAGGTCTCTTCAGAAACGATTCGAATTATGTGCAGAGTTTGAGATTTGACAAAAGACTAACCATTTGTTGTTGTTCATTGTTGTTATCAAGGTCCAGGTTTAATGTCTAGTTTTACTTCTACTATGCATCATTTGCGGACACGCCCCTTTAACATAGCCTTGTACCATTGCTTTTTCAATAAATCTATTCATGCATAATCCATTGTCTCCTATTCGCTCAACGGATTTGTTTGTAATTTGTAATCGAGGCCTTCGGCGGCGCGTGCGCGTTCCACACTCCACTCACAACCAAAAAGTCTTAACTCCCTACAAGATTTACTATCATAAGCTGATTTACTTTGAAGCTGTTTCCCTACCAGTTTAATTCCATCCCTTTCTAACGTGACCAGTTGGAAAGGGACGGGTGCTACTATCTTATCTTATCTTATCTTAAATCTGCGGGGGCCCTTACGGATACACTTCGACCCATCGGGATCTTTTGTGCAATTACCCCCTACGATCCTAAGATCCTTCAGCTATTCAGGAGCTTCTCGACCATCTCCACGTATCGGATGATGAGGCTCATGGGTAGCTCTCTGAAGTCCTTCGGTGCCAGGTAGCCTGCTCCAAAGTTCTTCATTCTTTGTCTGGCGAGGGCGTGACATTCACACATTAAATGTCTGACGGTCTCTTCCTCTTCGCCACACATGCGACAATCAGTGTTGTCGGCGTGTCCCATCTTGGCCAAAATTCCTTTGACCCCGTAATGGCCTGTGAACACCCCCGTTATAATTTGGAGTTGTCTTTTGCCTAGCTTCCCTAGCTTTTTGCTCCATCCAGAGTCTACCCTCTGCATAAAGAGCTTTGAATGCTTCAGACCAACCAGGGCATCCCACTCTTTTGGTGACTAGCCTTTGTTTGGTCTTTCATAGCCATTCTGATGGTTCCTTGTGAAAGGCCCACATAAGGTTCCGGACCTATGAAGTTGTCTTCAGATCCGGCCTTGGCAAGTTCATCAGCGTTTTCATTGCCAATGAAGCCTTCGTGCCCCGGTATCCATACCAGTTGCACCTTGTTTTGCCTTCCAAGCTTGTTAAGAGCTTGGATGCCGTTTAATACCAGTCTAGAGGTAACTCTGGGCGATGTGAAGGCTTTGAGTGTCGCTTGACTGTCGCTGAGTATATAGATAGTCTTACCTTGGATTTGTCTAACTATATTCTCATGTACACAGGCAATTATTGCATATGTCTCGGCTTGGAAGACCGTGGCATAATTGCCCATGCTGATACTACCACTGTAGTCATTTGCATAAATGCCTGCGCCCGTACCAGATGCCATCTTGGACCCGTCTGTATACCAGATGATGGTGTTGTCATCAGGGGTGGGTGTCTCCAGACCCTCCTTCCATTCGGCTCTAGTATGGACTTTGGTTTTGAAGTTTTTGTGGAAGATGAATTTCGGTTGCATTTTGTCGCAGCCCATACTCATCAGCCTTCCCATAGAATTGTTGTATTCCATGCTTGTGTGTTTAGTCTTCGGCATGCTATCGCTCCAGAGGCCTGTTAAAGCCAGCCGGTGTAGCGATTTCAGTGCCTCAGACTGTATCACTAGATGTAGCGGCGGGAGATCCAATAGTACCTCCAATGCTGCTGTTGGCGTCGTTCTGAACGCACCCGTTATAGCCATGCATGCTGTCCTTTGTACCTTCATGAGGACATCCTTGCATGTGCTCAGTAATGTCCTTGGCCACCAGGCCAGGCTTCCGTACAGGATTATAGGTCTCACCATCATGGTGTAGATCCACCTTAGTACCTTTGGGTTTAAACCCCATGTTTTGCCGTAAGCTGACCTACACATTCCAAACACTCTAAGTGCCTTGGCTGTGGTCAGTTCGACGTGTCTTTTCCAGTTCAGTTCTTTGTCTAGTGTTACCCCTAGATATTTCACTTCATTGGAAAGTTCAAGTACCCTTCCATAGAGCCTTAGTTGCTCCATGCCAGTAAGGGCCCTTTTCCTGGTAAACGGTACTACCACTGTTTTGCCTGGATTGATGGAGAGTTGTTGGTGGTTACACCACCTCTCCACTTGCCTCAGTGCTGTATTCATGATTTCTGACACCGTTCCCGGGAATTTCCCGTTTATGAGTATCACTAAATCATCTGCATAACCCACTGTATATACTGGGCCCCTATTCAGTTCTTCCAAAAGTGAGTTCACTACCAGGCTCCATAGAGTCGGAGAGAGAACCCCACCTTGTGGACAACCTTTTGTTGCTGTGGCTAGTAATTCTTCCCCCATGAGGGAGGACTTAATTAGCCGGCTGTTCAACATATTACCTATCCAGCGGCAGATGGTAGGTTCTATGCCATGTTTGAGTGCAGCATTATTGATTGCACCATATGTGGTGCGATCAAAGGCACCTTCGACATCCAGAAATGCAGCAAGACATAGTTCTTTGTTTTCTATGGCCTGCTCCGCTCTAGTTGTCACCAGGTGTAGTGCTGTCTCCGTGGACTTGCCCGGCTGGTATGCACATTGCAAGCGGTGTAGTGGATGTCTCTTGAGCGGACCATCCCTGATGTGTCTGTCCACGAGTTTCTCCAAAGTTTTAAGGAGAAATGATGATAGACTTATGGGCCTATATGATTTGGCTTCTGTGTAATCCTCTTTGCCTGGTTTGGGCAAGTATGTTACCTTTACTAACCTCCATGCACGTGGTACATGTCCGAAGGCAATACACGCTTTGTACAGTCTACTCAAGTGGGGTATAAGTACGTTAGCGCCTTCTCGTAGTAGTATGGGGTAGATTCCATCTGGCCCCGGGGCTTTATATGGCTGAAATGTCGATAATGCCCATTGTATTTTGTTGTGGTCTACTACCTTTTTCGACGTGTCCCAATTATGCCTGGTCGTGCGAGTGCACTGTTCCGTAACACTAATTGGTTCATCGTCTGGTACACTCTGATTTATTATCGAGCCTGGAAAATGTGTGGCACACATCACCTTGAGGGTCTCTAGTCCCGTTTCAGTCATTCCACCATCACTCCTTCTAATAGAGGTGAGTGGGACTGACTTCGTTGTGGCTAGTGCCTTCGTGAGTCTCATGCCTTCCGGAATGGAACCGATTTGATCGCAGTGGTTTTTCCACGCTTTCCTTTTCGCTTTCCTCACTGCCTTGCTATACTCTGTGAGTTTTCGCGCGTAGAGCTCAAAATCATTACTTCTTTTGGCATCGTTGAAGACAGCCCTAGTTTCTTTCCTGAGTTTTGCTATCTCCGGATTCCACCAGGGTACCTTCTTCGCCAGGATTTTCTTTTCCGGGCAGTTATTTGTCCAAGCCGTATGGACGGCTTGCCCTATTTTGTCAGCTTCAAGTTCTATGTCAATAATAGAGTTTAGCTTACCATTGGGGTTTCCCAGGTCCGCCTTAAGGTCATCCTTGAACGATAACCAGTTGGTATTCCTGGGATTCCGTTTTAGTATAACTTCTACTTTGATTTTAGTGGTATACCTAAAGCATATATATCTATGGTCCGATAAAGAAATCTCCCCAGAGACATGCCATGAACTAACTTTATTACTTGCGTTGTTGGACGCTAGCGTTATATCAATGACCTCACCTCGCCTAGCATTGACGAATGTCGGCTCATTGCCTTTATTTAAGAGTTGTAGTGAAGAGCTTACCAGGAATTCCAGTACCTTCTCTCCTCTTCTGTTGACATCCGAGCTTCCCCAGATGACGTGGTGTGCGTTCGCATCGCAGCCGATGATCAGGTCAGTGTTCGCCCGGCTGCCGTAGTCAGCAAGATCCCGCAGTTGTGTGGTGATGGGATCCGCCGCCTCGTAGGGAAGGTAGGCTGATGAGATGACTAGTGCCTTACCCCCCTTTATTCAGGATCTTGACCGTGGTCAGATCCCTGGAACAGAAAGCATTTAGAAGCATAGCATCAATGCCGGTTTTAACATAAATACATGTCCTCATATTACTCTCGGGGCAGATATACAGTATCGTCCCGCCAGTACCATTTAAGCCTCTTATCTCTCCCTTGTAAATATATGGTTCTTGAATAAGAGCAATGTCGAACTTGTCGCTTTTTAGCTGCCTAGCCAGAAGGGCAGTGGCGGCCTTATTGTGTTGTAAGTTTATTTGTACACACCTTAGCCCCTCCATTACGGCGGTTAGTGTTTGGCGGTGCTGAGATCAGCGGCCGCCTCCTGGACCGTGTTGTCGCAGGACATGGGCGAAGTGGTGCCCTCCAGGTAGAGTTCCTCCAGACCGCGCAGGTCCTCCGAGCCCGCCACCGATAGGATCGGTGACGACTCTCGGGTCCAGCGCAGCCCGGCGAAACTCTCCCCGACTAGCACCACTTCCCCCGCCTCTGACCGGTCCCGAGCCACCTCCGCAGGAGCGCCAGGCGGCGCGTCCCGCTCCGGGGCCTCCCCCGTCGCCGCCCCCGCGGCGCCCGCAGCCTCATTGGCCACCGAGTCCCCCTCCCCCCCGTCCGCGCCGGGCTCCACCCCAGCCTCTTCATGCTCACGCTCCTTCCCCGTCTCCAGGAGCTTGAAGTGGCTGGTGTCGAGCCCCGAGTGAAGAACGTAGCCGGCCTCCCTGATGACGTCAGCTGACACCTGGTCCATCAGAACGATGCGCCTGGTGTTCAGCTCCGACATCACGGTGTCGACCACCTTCCACTCGTCGGTGCGGAGTTTAGGGTTGCGCCTCTGCATCACCCGCAGAGCCAGCGACACGTCCTGGCTGCCATCGATCGCCGTACGCCAGGCCATCTTGACCGGCTTCGGCAGATCTTTAGCAGCCACGACTTCAGGCGCCGCCCGCCGATCTCTCCTCTTCCGATCACCGAGCGGAGCCATCCCACTGCGTCGCTTCCTCCGCAGGTGATGTGAAGCGCACCCCCCGTGACAGCACCTAGTGTGATGTCGGGCATAGGATCGGCCGCCTCGTCCAAAGCTACGAGCAGGACGCTCACTATGGCCGACCTATGCTCCAACATCACCTTTTCCCCAGGAAAGGCCACTGGGACGATAGCCATCTTCTCGCTCGCCGCTACCTCAGCAAACGTCCCCCCCACCCTCGTTCGCTTGTGGTCGCCAGCGAGCAGAGAAGAGTCGCCACTGGCCCCCAGTGACCTCTTGTTAGGCTGCCTCCCCGCCCCACTAGTGGAGGGTCCGGCCCCCACTTGCGCGTCCCTATTCTCCCGCGCCTTCGCACGCCTCTTCTGCCTCCTGGTTGGGGCTACTCCTCCACCCGACTGCGCATCCGCACCCTGGGGTGCAGTAGCGTCGTCTATGGCGCCCGGAGCCGCCCCACCAGAATTTGGAAGCGGTGCGTCCCTCCCGCAGTTGGCCGTTGCTCCGCGGCCAATCCCCCAGCACCAGCGCTAGTCGGCTCCCCGAGGGGTGCTTGCTTTGCGCCCCCACTCTTCAACCCTAAGGGAAGAGACGGGTTGGTGCTGTTGGGATGGCCAGCTCCGCCGTGGCCCCTACGCTTCGCCCCCGTCCTTGCGGACGTCCACGTGTTGCCGCTGCCAACGCTCGTGGATCTGTCACAGACAGCCCCACTATTCGCTGGTGCAGCAACCTTTGCGCTATGCGCCTTCGCCTCATCCCGTACGGGTACGGCGTCCCCTCCCCCGTCGTTATAGGTACATTAGTATCCATACAAACATTGAAAAATTTCAGCAAACTGGCTCCCCACCCACCACGGAGCCACACATTTGGAATGCATTGAAGCATTAGGGCTACCAAGTCTGCTATAGTAATCCAGGATGCGTTGTCTGTGAATCCGCACGGTGCCAAAACCCTGGTCAGCTCCTCAGCCGACGCAGTGAATCGTGCTCCGCCGATTACAGACCCCTACACCCCAGAGAACTAACCTTGTGGCCATCTGACTGGACACGGCAGCCGATTGATCCTAGCTGGCTAGACTAAGACCGCCCGTGTGAGATGAATATGGAGCCAAAGGAGCTTCGCCTAACAGGGATAACGACCGCAGACCCCTGCTTCGCCTAGACTCCCAGGATCTCCTTCTCCACCCGTACGGGTCCCCGCGCACGGCACAAACACGCGGGTGGCATTCTACCGCCTCCCATCCTTCTTTGTGGATGGGAAGCCCGCTGCGACATGCCACGTCATCGCCTACGGCTGATTATACGGGATATGGATCGTTGTTTGCCATCATCACCCCACCCCTACAGACTCGTCCTCATGAAGAAGTCGAGCCTATAGCGATGTCGCCATGCTGGCAAACATTGCGACCCATCTGAGGGATATGGATAGGTTGGGATTACACTAAGGGTGTTTTACAATGGTTCACTCACTTGGCCCAGTTGGAGATGCAGTCATCCGGATGACAACACCTACTTCCGGTCCTTGTGTCCGCTCCCTTGCAAAACTCGCCCTACGATGGTTCAACTGGTTGTTTCCGTTCTTACCTGTTTCTACGGTAGAACCAGGCAGTTAACAGGCAGTAACCTCGGGAAGGAGCACAACCAGTTTTGCCTCGGGGATCTCTGCAACCTGTGCTACTCCCGAGACCATCCACCATGCCAGCTACCGGACAGGTAGCTGACATAGAGACAGACCCACCGCAAGAAGCGACCGGTCGCAAATTATCACTTGCACATGGACCCGCCTCCGCCCAACGGGTGCTACTATACTTAGCTAGCTTGTTTTGCTTTAGCGATGTAAACTTGACTGATTTAGCGACTGCCAGTTGATGGGTTGTTTTATTGTCGATGCTAACTGTGTTGTTAAATTGTGCTGTATTGTTTCTAATAGTTTTCCTTACAGTAATCTTCGTTGGCTACTAGCTACTAATTGTAATCAAATTGAAACGGAAAGATTATAACTGAATCAGGATTTTTTATCACATTTCACTAAAAACATGTCTGTGTGCGGAAAATAACTAAAACTAATATATTGGATTAAGTAGTATTTTTAGTTAGTTTAGTAAGTAATTAATAATTGGTCGGTAATCTTGAATTAAAATGGGTAATATACATATTTGGTCGACTTCCAAACATTTTCAAAAACGACTTCACTTTGTGTCTACTGTTACTGAGAACACCAGGACAGTGACAAGGTTTAGAATACAAGATACAATTCGATATTGCTATTAAAATCATGATTTATTCAACGGAAAGAGAAGTCACGAACGTTAAATCCATAGTCTCGAATACTGAAACAACCGGAGGTCATAAGGTAATCACTTTATCATCGCCGCTACAGAAAGCGCTCCGAATAATTTGCTTAACGTTTAATTTATCAGTCTATCTCCCTCTCCCACAAGGCGAATGTCAGAGACGTTAATAAAGCTGTGTACATGTTGAATTACAATAAGAAAACAACTTTTTCATTGTCGACCTTGACATCTCTTGTTTAAGTAATTGGCTTGATACTTAATTCGTTTCCATATTTACTAGGCATTGTACTTAAACATTTTTATGCAACTACACATTTACTGTTTATATTATAGTTAAATCGAGAACAATAAAGCTTTTTCGACAAAGGACAATTTAGACGGGAGTATTTTTGTATTATTGAAGTATGAATTTTATATACTTTAACCCACAAATCCATACTAATATTATAAATGCGAAAGTAACTCTGTCTGTCTGTCTGTCTGTCTGTCTGTCTGTCTGTCTGTCTGTCTGTCTGTCTGTCTGTCTGTTACGCTTTCCCGCTTAAACCACGCAGCCGATTTTGATGAAATTTGGAACAGACAATCTTTAGACCCTGAGACAAAACATAGGCTACTTTTTATTTCGAAAAAAAGGGATGAAGGGGTTGAAAAAGAGGTTGAAAGTTTGTATGGGATTTCTTAATTTTAAAAGATAAAACCATGAAACTTTATATTTTAGCACTTGATAAGAAATCATTAAACATATATTTAAAGTCACATACAGGTCGAACGCGATTAATTAACATTATTTTTACCTTTAAAATAAACATGGTGGGAAATAAACATTAACTAAAAGCGGGTAGATTATATTTATTTGTCTACCCCGAACATTTATATAAATTAATATCGGGTAGTTTTGTGTTGTTTACATCTCCGGTCACATTTTGCTGGGACGTCAGTCTTCCGCGACCACGGCCAGTGAAACCTGGCCGAAACGTTGGGAAAAAAGGTAAAAATAATGTTAATTAATCGCGTTCGACCTGTATGTGACTTTAAATATGTGTACAAAGCGCGAGAACTTAAAGTGTTATATCATTAAACATCTTGATAAGGGATAGGGATAGGGATAGCGATAGGGATAGCGATAGGGATAGGGATAGCGATAGGGATAGGGATAGCGATAGCGATAGCTATAGCGATAGCGATAGCGATAGCGATAGCGATAGGGATAGGGATACGGATACGGATAATATGGGTATCGTTAGAGGGATACGGATAATCGGTCGGCGGTCTCTTACAATCAATGTGCTCTAAGACGATCGTTGTTTGCTTGCTTGAAGATTACGTTTGCGATAAGTATAAGCAAAATGTAAAAAATTGTAAGGGATAATAGAAAAAAGTACTTTTTACCCACCGATCATAGTGTCGAAATACGGGCTATGTGGGATGTTTATAAAGGTTTCCCCAGCGTATATAGAATTACCTACGCTGTGGTCGATGTGTAATATTTCTACAATCATTGCAAGCAAAAGTATTATGTGCAATCGAAATAATCGCAGATAAATATACCTACAGAGAAACCTAAGGATCCAAATGAAAATCTTAATGAATACTTTTATTACGCGGGCGAAGCCGCGGGTAAAAGCTAGTTACAAATAAAAATCCTTGAAAGTTAAAACATAAATGAAAAGGTGCAACTATTAGCAAGTAGCAATTTCTTCCAGAAATACACCACAGTCAAAGAAACAGGTCTTACATGTTTTTAAGTAAACTTGCCGACTGTTCAAGTCCGCCTACAGCACATATTGCGTTGTTAACAACTAAAAACTTCGACTGGTTTTATATGAGTAATAACACCAGTGGGTAAAACATTTACTCGTAAATGTCGATTACTTTAGGTGGCATAATTGTTGAATGTTGAGTAACTGTCGTACGTATGTTGTGAAAAATGTTGTTAATATTCGGTTAGCGTCATTTTAGACTTTCCTATACTTAATTTAATAAGTCAAAGAGAAAGATATAAAGAAAATTAATTAACAGATATAAAGTAAATGAATTGACCCTGACGTCACTCCTCAGTATCTCATAGTTTTTCTATATTAGCAAATCGTTTTGACAGTTCTTAAAAAGAAGCTGATTTGACTAGTAGGAAACTAGCCTATTATGTCATGTGGGGTACAGAGGATTTAGTATTTACTTCGAAATTGTCAGGCATACTGTATAACGTAGGACTTAGATGATGTAGAGGGATTCTCGGAATATATTTGTTCTTCTTTAATAAACTTTTCTTTTAATGTCTTAGCGGCGGCACCACACTTTAATATAGTCTACTTATTATGGTATCATTATTAGGTTACATCTGTCGACATCTTTAAAACATTAATGCATTCATTGATGATGTCGATATTTTGTAGTCCTTTTGAAGATCGGCAGAACGCGTAAAATGCCTAGTTAATGATGACAAGCACAATTAGCTTTTGTAATTACCTGTATATTTTTCTCCATTAATGCCACTAAAGGGCAACCGCTTTGCACCGTCTTTATCTCTGTCTCACTGAATATTCCATCGCCTTATCTAAGGTTGTTTACGTACTCACGGTACAGTGCGGCCAGCCTAACTCGTTCTCTACATTCTTATTGCTTGTCAAGTTACATACTCACGACTACCAATGTATATGGACCTACATCTTTAACCACGTATGTCAAAGAGTCAAAGAATATAAGTTGACGCATTCGGAAGACCGAAAAGCATTTCTGGATGAGACTAACTCAGTATATTATGTAGCGTACACAAAGACACGAATAGTGTTCAGAAGTGGGCGACAGGAGTAAAATGATGATACTGACAATGTCAAAGAAACATTTTTATAATGGTTTTGAGAGTTACGTAAGCCTTTGGAACGTAATCCCTTTTATGTTAATAAAACACGCCGTACATAATAATGATGACGTTCGCGGAAGTGTAGGCAGCTTTAGCCCTACGTGTCTTTATTAAAAACAACTAATTATAATGTGACTTAGTAAAAAAAATAGCAGATCCGCTTCTAATCATTTGAAGGACGAAGACGAAGATGTTAGAGAAATTTGTGTTCCTAAGCCCATTGATATTTTGGAAGCCTTTATAGAGGTAATATCGCTCGAAATTAAACGATAATGTTGCAAACATAGAAGGGTAATGAATTGCATGTATGGACAATATTCTTGAAGCCTGGAAACATTAGAAACTCTTCAAATCGTTGGAAAGTTCCCAGAACAATATTGAGCTTGAAGTATGTCACGATCATGACACATATCGATGGAATTCCTCACTGCGACCGTTTCAGAGTTCCCAGTCACCCCCCTGACCGTGTGTTCCCTTCCCCAATCATGTTCAACGTTTAATACAACCAGTATAACGCTTCTCTTCGTTAATTTGTATTTGTTATAAATCTTAAGATCAATGTTTGAGTGGTCCGAGCGTTCAACCCGCGGACTTACACCCCTGAACCGCGTGACGTCACCGGCATGCAGTAGCCAAGTGCACGCACCGGGTGCGCGCGCGCTCGATTGTTTACCCCGACGTAACACCGCGCAGTTGCCAGCTCGCGCTCGCCTCCTCTCACTTTCGCGACGAGCGGGACGCCACTATCGCGCGCTCGCTCTAAACTAGCGGTGCTCGACTTTTTTGGACGTGCAGTTTTTTCCGTACGGGTTTATTGTTTATAGTGGAACTGTAATGTAGATTTTTTTGTTTCGATTTACATTCATTAACGTGGTTTTGTGCGTTTTTGGAGCGTTTACTTATAGTATGATCTAAATGGTAGTGTACGGTACGGTTCGAGAGGAATTTCGACGTCTACTTTGATAAAAAATAATGAAGAGGAGCTTCCTGCTTCGATAAAAACTTTAGGTTTTAAATAAACATTCATGTTGGGATTGTTGGGTTGCCAAAAAATGGAAAACCGGCACAAAAGGGCGGAGATATGTAGAGCGACAAATCCTGATCTTTCCTGCAGGCCTAGCACATGATGGCCGCGGGAGTATGTCGCCGCGAGATAGACTACCTGTCCTTATGTCATTAATACAATTAGACAAAGACGTGTCATCTATCTCGCGGCGACATACTCCCGCGGCCATCATGTGCTAGGCCTACAGGAAGATCATTTCTCCAAATTTCATTGGAGTCTATTTATTTAGGTCTTATCTATAATAAGGTTTATAAGTAGTCGCCATAGTTATGCTGTCGCTACAAATCCAAACATTTAGTTAGTTTTAAGATATTATTTGGAAATTTCTAAAATCCTGTAACACTCGTGAGGTTTCCATGCAACCCTCAAAGGGCCGAAAAATTCTGAGGTGTAACGGTCAATCCTATAAAAGTAAGATTGTTTAATTCTGCATATGCCTCCTTTTTACACCACAGACGTAAAAACTATAATTTCTTCCATAAAACACGTGGAAACGTCGCTTCCGCCGCCCGCGGTACAAAAGACATAAACGCAACCGCTCGTGCGCTTGAATTGCCGCGTTAACTTTTAATTGGCCGTTATAAATAAAAACAAACCGGACCACTCCCGTTTATGAGTTCATAACCATCATCATAAACGACTTTGTGTCTGTACCGATAAAGAGGGGCTTAGGCTTATTTCACGTGAGGTAGCTTGGCCCCGATTCGATTTAACTGTTGCAAGAGGATAATAGAATATAAACGTACCTGCGAAAATATTGTATGGTATCGATTAGTCTTGGATAATTTCTATTGCGTTATTGCGCTTGCTTTGGGACTGGGTTTAATAAGCTTTAGCCAAAATATTTGTTTACTGTTTTGGTTAGCTTGCATTTAAATTAAATCTAATTTGAGTAATTTGAAATTTTCAGTCACTATCACTATGCTTATCAAGAAAACCAATTCCGTCTGTAAAGGTTTAAACCAAAATCTGGTCATGTCAATGTCTCAGAAATGTAAGAATTTCAAAATAATATGACGCACTTTTCAAAAAATCAGGAATTTCAGCAATCAGTATCGTCAGTGTTTCACTGCGATATAACATCCAAATTGTTTCAAGCGACGTTGCGCTGTTTACGCAGACGAATAAAAAAACGTGCATATTAAGACACCAATACGTAACAACTACGTCTGTTCCGGTTACCAACATGACTTCACTTATTTCCACTGCTCAAAGAACCAGATCAGGACACTGCACCGCTCCACATTTTAAATTCAAATACGCAAATTCCCGGACAAAGTTGCGCCTTCCGAGCTCTTTGTCGGGCATATCTCTACATAATATCCCGCTGTTGACTCGCTGCGGCTTTTCAGGCATAATCTATTTGAGTTGTGCATGATGGAGGCTGTTGGACAGCCGATGTGTTCCATTTCATGAGCATTTTTCGCCTCGCGTTCGGGTTTAGTAGTTGATATTTCACGTTAATATTCGCTAGGTGCACAAGTGGAGCTTCCCTTATTTTGTAGGTTTCTCTATGTTAAATCTTATCAAATCAAAGAGTCAAATTAGTTCCAATTGGCAATTTTTGGGCGAAAGCGACATATCTTTAACCGTCCTAATCTACCTCTGACATCAACCACTAAAAATTTAGGCAACACAGAATAAAAAGAAACCTTAACATTAGGTACTTTACTAGTAATCAATTTTAGGCAAGCCGGTGGGAATCGGCTTGTATGGACCAGCCGCTGCTGGTAGATATTTCGACAAATGATTATTTTTATAAATATTGATCCAATTACTTTCACTAAGTGATTGAGAACAAGTGGATCATAATAACCAATCATTAATCCATTCATTCAATGGTATCAATTCAAACTATACTTTCAATTTCGTTTGAGTACTTAACGGCCAAGTTATAAGTATTGATTTTGATACGTTCAGTGGTTAAATTAAAGTGGATCATTTGAACAGGAATATGTATTGTTTATTCATGATGTATCGATTTTGAAGAGAGCTGTAAATGATTGTCAAAAACGTCCTCTTAATTTTAACACACAGTCACACACTCGATTAACAGAGGCGGTGGCGGTACAGTCAGTCCTCGGTACAGTCGACTCAAAAATCTATCGAAATATTTTTAGTGGGTATTTGACTAATCTTTCAACCGCTTAGATTTTTTGCAGAGCTAGTATCGCCGGCGTCGAAGATATACGAAGAGTGTTATTTATCAGACTTCGGCGAAATGAGCTTGATATTATTTGCCTTGTACGGATTTGATTAGGAAAGAAGGCTTAATCATAATAATACGTGAGTAACCAATTAACCATTTAAACAAGTTAAGATTATAAAAGGCCCTCAATATTTATAAGATAATTAAACAACACGATGATCGCCACTTGTAACGTCACGTCACACAATAGAAAGTGAAGCGTGCGCCCGCGCAGCGTCGGGCACTAGAAAGCTGCCCGTCAACCCGCGTTCACGAAACCAGGCGAAGCGCATTCTTTCACATGCACCCGTCTAACATATTTAAAAACTTATGTATATGGATTAAGGTCTTAATTTCAACATTATTTTAGCTTTAAGAACTTAGGGTTATTTTTAAGGACGAATTGCCATTTAGTGTGAGATATTCAGATCGCAGGCATTTAAAATGGCCAGGAGGACCAATGTGAGTCCGTGATTGGTAAGAAATTAAGAATCTCAAGGTCATGGTTACATTGGTTACCTCGGGTTCCTCGATAACTTAATCTTGTATAGTCTCAAATATCAATGGCTATGTGAAATAACAGTGACATTGGCTTGACACTGACAATTGTTTGCCTATTATTTCTGGATTCATAAGTAACATTGTTTCTCAGCGGCAATACTTATTTCCATGTTGAACATGCTATTGGCCACTGAATATGCCTCTACTGAAAGGCGCTAGACATGCTCTAGATATTTTTTACCACCTCGGCCGCTCCGATACATCTGATGGTGGGATTTGAATACACGTCAAGGGCGCCATTTTTACGACGCATGTAATGTAAAGATCAGTGACTGCTGATTCGTTTTTATCTTATCTGTCGCATCAGTCGAGTGTAATGCCCTATTGCGATTGCCACACTGAATCTAGATTGACAAGTAAGAAAAACAAGCATTTCCCAGTATTGTTTTACGCATGTGCACTGACGTGCATCGTACTACTGCAAATATTAACGATTGGATAAATACAAATATGTATGTATTTTAAATTGTGAAAGAGTTCAATATTTACTTGTAAACAAAGCTATTGATAAGATTCGGAGCTTAAAAAATAAACGCCGGTAAATGCGTGATAAACTCATACCACTTAACCAGAGCCATAACCCAAGATCTTAATATAAAGTAAAGACCGCTAACCCTCATATCTACCCCACACAATCATCAACCATAACCACATGCGTTATACTCCACAATCGCTCAACAATGACTAGGTGACCATGTCGCCCGCCGGGATGTGCCGTCTGCCAGGTGCGCGGGCGCAGATGTGGCGGGTTCGACAACCTTAATGGGTAGAAATTAACTCCCCGCCAAAATTAACTCATTTTTATAACATTTAAGAGTCTATTTTAGACAAGGATCAAACGGTGTTGAGTGACCAATCATAATGTCGTTTGACATAGGGTAACATAATAGTGGCGTTTATGACCTGTCTGAATAAATGTGCCTTTTATAGTATCGCACTTATTTAATCACTATTAAAACGTTGAAAATAATGACGTTATATCATAAATTGTCTCTCTTTCAATGATAAACTTAATTACATTTTAGGTCTATTAATCTGTTAGGAAAACTCACTTTCGTTTAAACTATACTGACTTGGCACTCTTTGCAGAGACTTTGGGAAAGTTGGGAAACAGTTCTTAGGATCTCACTCAATATTCAAGGTTGATCGTAAACCAACATATTCTATTACTTTCTCTGTCAATCGGTATTTTATTGGAGAAGCGCGTGCGCATTGAAGATTTAATAAGAAAGTGAAATTAATAAACGATTAAAGGAAAAGTCTATCTGATTGACCGATCACTATAACCGAATTCAAAGAAGCAAACCCATCCACTGCAATGTATGCAGGAGAACCAAATAGTTAGATTATAGGCACCATTATTTAATTTCACTTCTTATAAGTTGTAGCCTGTTTTCTGTAAAATTTCTAAATATGTTTACATTTTTGTCCCAACTTAAAAGTTGTATAGATGGAAAAGTGCGTTGTCACTTACTTAATTATTTCGCAACTAACTCTTTCAAAACGACCACCGTGCTAATGTAACAAAACAGGTTGCGTACAATTTCAAAGGAGCAGACAGGGGGCATTTGACCGGCCGCTTGCATTGCCAAGGTCGCCTCAGACCCTTTATTCTCACCGTTTACCAAGCATTCTGTTAAGGCGAAACCACTATAATCTAAAGTCTGTAAATGGTATGGTCAAGGACCTTTGGTTTCAAGTTCTTCTCTAATTCCGACACGCTTACGCTTTAGCACCGCACTGTTACATATATCAGTTGTAGCATTTTTAAATAGAAGCGGTTTTTAGACTCGCTGTTTTTTTAGACTAACCGAATGTCAAATCAGGTTTCGAAGCAGTTACCGACTAGAGAAAGGCTTCAAGACTGCTAATGTCAACTTTTAGCAACCGTATTATGTTAGTTAACTTCTTGAGTTGAGACACAAACGGTTTCACAATAATATTTAAAACGATACGGTGTATAATCGAGAATTATAATCACTAATCACGATTTTACAAAAGCTCTGGCTTAACGTTCTGCTCTTCAATTCAATACAATTTTTGTACGCAAATTACCTACACTGATGATAAAATAGAAGATATCTCGCTGTCGATGTCGTTCGGGAATAATAATCAAGGCACCACCTGCAATACACGCCACCGTATCTTATTCACTTTTATTAGCACTATAAACGATAAATATGCTGATTGCGGTTATTACACCTAAATAACTTGAGCACGCTTTAAAGCTGGTAGTAAACTTGTCCTAAGCATTCATTTTCATTCATTAACTATCAATTGATCAGCGTTTTGTCAAAGCGTCATGATTAATAGTTCTGTTGGGAATTGTTTAATTAGTCTTTAAACAAACTATAATTGACTGCACGATTATACGTGGTAATAATAATCACTGTTCAGCTAATAGTCGACCAAAATTCTCGTAGGGATAAAACTTTAACAATGTTGATCAGAGGCAAGCCGTCGCAGTAAAAAGCTTATCTGGCAGTGGAACTATCTCAATTTCGTCGAGATGAATACTTAAAACTTGGCTTGGCGCTGCTCTCTAACACTGGGTGATATTCCAATACCTAAGCTAACTGGGGATTCTAATTCCGCCAGCAGTCCGGTACAATTCGTTTTAGTGAGATCCTTTTTAGAGATTAGAAATACAGTGCTGTATTTCACAAAGCAGGACTAGACTAGATGTTTATTTTTCCGTGTCACTGCAATGACAAAAACCGAAGTTTCCCAAAACGTAGAAACCAATTCAGACATACTTTTGAACATATTTCGAGCGTGCATATGTATGATGAATTTCAATATGCAGTGAGTAGCTGAGATTCTTAGAAATGTGGTGATTTTTTAGACGTGAAGTAGGTAGATAAGAACGGCCCCGGGTTCTGAAGCAACAACTGGACTGGATGTTCGCTGAAGATGATTAATGAACTTGAGGTATTTCGAATTTCAAGGACGTAGTTTCTCTTAGTGCTGTCAATCCTCGCGCTTTGCGCTCATAAAGAGAACACACAACTCCAGTAGATATCGCGCCAGGATAATTTTGCTCCGACAATACAGAGTGCTCTTGCGGTGGCTTCCGGCTACAATATTCAAGCCCTACACCGGTGCACTGGACGTTTGCCAATTTCACTTTTGGAATTTCGAGGTCTGTCCGCGTTGCATCCGCTTCCATTGTTGTTCAGTTGGGATTATTTCTCTGTGCTGATTATAAGATTAGACAAAATTAGAGATTTTAGAAACGTGCCTAAGCGAACGAGCCCGTGCGAACTCGCATGCGATTTTAGTTATATTGCGGGCAGTAGAGGTTACATACAATTTTGCACAGCCATCAAATACCGCAATGTAATAAAACTCTTATGCGAGTTCTCGTACCGTCTAAATGAGCCCTAATTTAGTGCGTAACTTGAAAATAGGTGCGAGTAATTTTCAATGCCGATACGGTAATAACATCAGCTAACGACTACATTTAAGACCTGTAAAATATAAATCTACAAAATCAAACCTAAGATTAATTCCTGTCAATCAGGGTTATTTCTTAGAGATAATAAATATAAAATATGAATTGCTTAGACGATTCGTATTTCTTGAACATTTGGACCCTTGTCAGATCAAGCTATGTTGGCAAAGATTTTAAAGTTTGATTTGCCCGACTGCGCTTGTAAATATCATGAATGTCATAGAAGTTTGACGTACACTAGCAGGACTATCAAAATGGCTGCTAACTCATTTTGGTATGACTCTAGAGGTCTATAGAGATTTGAAGAACTTTAATTTTGATCTTAATACTAATAAGAACCTTCCTTCTTTCCAGACGGAGTTGTATGGCATAAAATGGCGTAAGCTAGTTTGGGGCGAGAGCACCGGCGGCGGCGCCGAGGGCGAGGAGGGCGCGGCGCCGCTCGCCGACCCCGTCATCAGCAGCTATGCTCGCTGCCTCGCCGGAGACATCCTGTGCGTCTGGCGGCGCGTGCCCGCCCCCCAGCCGCAGGACATCTATGAGATGAGCGCGCCGCCCGCGCCGCCGCCGCCGCTCTCGCTCCGCGCCGCCAAGGAGCTCTGGATCTTTTGGTACGGCGAGGAACCGGACCTGAATGGTCTGGTTGCGCCGGAGCTGATTGCTGGACGTGAGTACTTTTCTTTTTTATCTGTACGGCGTGCGCATTAGGACTTCTCTAACACGTACGGTCAACCAATTTGAATCCTAGGCCACTCTAAAACCCTGTGTTAGTGACACTGTACATGTATTGGCCATAGAAACCACATTTGACATTAAATGGGGGTTGGGGTTTATTATCGACTGCTCCGTCTTACGCCTGCAGACCTCAGAGATAACTTGCGAGGGAAATACCAATCCTGGTAGATAGCTTTTGGCTGTTCCGATCAGCAAATGTAACTAAGTAGGCGCAGTCTTCTGTTAACAAAGAGGTCAGATCTTTTGAACACCTCTTTTGCTTATTCCTAATGCTGCCGGTATGAATCATGTTTCAACCAAAAGACCAGAACAGTTTCATTAAATTGGAGCAGTTCCTTAAGAAGCAATTACGTTAACCGTTTAAACAAGTCATCGAGCATAATTCGCAAACGTAAAGACACTAGATTAAATTTCCCGGAGAGTCCGGACTCCACATAATAGATCAAGTTAACAGCTCGTTAGGCACCCGTTAACCGAGCTGCTTTGTACGCTCGGCAATTAGCCTGAGAGATTATGATCTCGCGGTGTCATCTCGGACAAAGAGGAAAAATCTAAAGCTTCCTGAGACCTTGCTCTACGGAAGAATTAAAAGCCGTTTGTAGATTTTTCTTAACTCATGTCACATACCGTGTGGTATGTGGTTATTGAAAGGAACTCTGGAAGTATTTTAACTGGAAAATAAGTTAGTGAATTTGACCGAATGACTATATTTGACCAATTTGGCAAATTCTTCCTGATGACGATTCCTGCACAATTATACTTCTACTCCTAGCAAAAATTGAGCATCTTTTGACTATAATAACCCCTTGAAAAAAATCGGGCTGATTTAGAAACAAATCACGTAACTTAATCTATTCCGACAGAGTAATTCTTTACGATCTCCCAACGTCCAACCAAAATCACATAGCAATTGTCGTAATACACTGCCGAATCCCAGATTATATGGAGTGGTTCGTCTGAAAAATATCGCCGTCGATTTACCGGCCGACCTCGGATCGTTCAGTGATTTGTCGCGGTAGACCCACGGTCGGCCGTTTATCTCTTTTCTACGCCATTTTTATGGCTCGCGTTACTAAATTTTGGGCTTGTTGATTTTTATAGTTCCTTTGGAAGCGTGAAGTTTTCTGTAGTGTTTGGTCTAACTTTTTGTAATTAGATGGCTTTGGTTTAGGTACATTTTGATAACAATTTGGACATCTCTTTAGCCAGACAGCAAAATTAAACTCTCTGAATTTAGTGAACTTTGGTAAATTAATCGAAAACTCAGTGTTCAAGGAATACAAAAAGAATATGTGACCGGGTTCCTGACTATCAGATGAAAGGCTAGAAGATGAAGATGATGATGATGGGATGAAGGCAATGTAGGTTTTAAAATGTAGAATACATCGTGTTTCGAAGCTAATTACACCTACAGTCGCATACTTCTAGGGAAAAAGAACAGTGCCCTTCAAAGTTCTCACCTAGGTAGCCTCATGTCCATTAACAACTCTATTTTTACTACATCGCCGCAAAACTTCCGTAATTAAAGAATAAAGCGTAATAAGACTATGAAACTCTTGTTTCCTTCCATTTCCTACCTTATCTCTACGGGAAAAGGTGAGGAATTGACAAGGGTTCAAGTCGCGCGCCTTACGCGTGTGGGCGGACGGCGAGTTCAAAGTATTGTAAGGCACTGGTCCCACCACGAGCTAGTAAGCTATGAGCTATCAGCTATAAAAACGAACACAAAATAAGCACTCCCGTGGAAATAAAAGAGACACGGCGATGTTTATAGTTACTCGCCCAGCGGTGAGCTATCAAAATCGCCGTGTCTCTTTTATTTGCACGGGGGTGCTTATCTTTTATTCGTTTTTATAGCCGATAGCTCATAGCTCACTAGCTCGCGGTGGGACCAGTGCTTAAAGCGACGTTTTGTTTTACCGGTACCATAAACACAATAATTCAACAACTTGATTAAAACAATGCAATGGCCGATAATTGTGCAATTATCGAATTCCTTTTGTGCACTATGGAGCTGATTAAGCCAATTAACGCCTTTACGAGACGGATTCATACATACAGCTTCCGTTACTACAGACGAAGGGGCGGAAAAACTATGCAGCTCCATTTTTCATAAAATATTTTTTTTTTCTTCCCCAATAAAGAAAAAAAATAAAAAAAAATATTACCCACGTAGTGGAGAACAACAAAGTAACTACGATAGCATTAATTTTAATGAGCAGAGCCCTCTTATTTTATTGCTCTGACTGAATAGTAGAAATGATTGAATTTTGTGCACTTTTTAATGACATCAACTAAACAATATGGGAACAATACTAAGACGAAATATCCCAACAAAACCTAAAGACTGGAATAAAAAATCAATGTCTACACTCGAGCAAAAAGAGCATTCCACCCGCCTCCACATCGAGACCCATTACCGTGCCGATTTAAAAAGTCTCATATCCAACACTTCACTTTGGCACTTATACCTTTTGGATTCAGTTCCGCACCGAGACCCGATATTACCATGCCAATTTAAAAAGTCTTTTCCAAACGGACTCTTTGATACTTACGCCTTTACTACATGGTCGGGTTGAGTTCGACCGCCCAACTGGAAGGGCGGTTCGTGTCATCAGCCCGTGTAGTAGGCGTTTCTGCGGTGGCTCGTTTGTTCCCGTGTGAACTAGCCTTGTTTGGATGAGGTTTGGTCTGGGAGTTATTGAGAGCATCTATTGACAAGTTTCTAAATTTCAAGTTACGATGAGATCATTTCAGACAATACAAAATTGCTTGCAAAGCTTTGCAAAGTATATTCCGCTGGGTCTTTAAAAAAATGAAAGCGGTTTAGGTACGATCAGTAAGGCAATCATAAACATTCAGTATCAACGGAATTCTGCAGGCTCACCTATTGATTATCCGTGGTATTTTGTTTACAATACAATATTTTCATGTCTTCTCGGAATATCATTAATTTGTGAAGTATGTATGTTTCTTATTTGACAATTTGGTTATGCATAAAATCGATCGAGAGAGCCAACGAAAACAATATCAACATTAGCATATTCGAAGGTCGACGCCCTGATATGATAAAACTTCCTTTTGGCAGACGATGCCGACGACCTATCCAAAGTCTATATATATTATTCTTTAATATCCAAGCCCCAAACCATTCTAACATATCCTCGGCGTCTAGATTGCTGAAATGAATATTAAAGCGAAGCAAGCGTTCGCAATCTTGGCTCAACAGGTGGTAGAAGCGGCCATAGTTCTCGCCCCTTCTTTTTGTTTGTCTTCCAAATAGTAGCTTGATACTTTTGCAATTACGTCTTTATCTTAGATCCCTGCTAACATAATATGTTACCTCTTCAATCTCGTCATGCTTAAACAGGTCCACCGATTTTTAAATGCTATGAGGAGAATCGGAGACCTAAGATTAGGTATAGGGAGAACGAAAACTAAGACTATCTTTGTTTCTTTTATGATATAAAATAACTTGCTCAACCGTCTGAATTGACCACAGATGTCATATATACCATAGATCAAGCAAACGTATCTACTTAGCGTGTCAAATGAACTCAGTGAAATCCACTGAGTTGTCCGTCTTTACTCGCAGCTTGCAGCTTTCGGGCGTCAATTTTTGTAAGTTGAAGTCAACCAAAACAAAAAATGCCTCGTTACGTGATATTCAATTGCAACAACACAAAAATTATGAACAGTCAAGAGCCTGAGACATATTTAAAATTACAGGCAAGAATCAACTTCAGTACAAAATTTGACACGCTCGGCCCATATACAAATATATGAATTTGTTTATTCTATCTAAATTAAGTTCTGTGGAATTGACATTCAAAATCTAATACTTCTTCACGTGAGTGGAACGTAACAAGATGTCAACTTGACTCTTACTAAACGAACAGAATCGAACGTTACATGGCATGTTTCACTATCAAATGCTGGTAGGGCGTGTTAAAATTTGGTCATCTGTCAATCACTGCGATGCTGCGACATCTTAATCGGTTAACAGACCACGTGTCTCATTTATCTAGGTAGATTATTTCATATCATCACCCAGTAATAAAATGTTTTTAGACTGTAGGAAGTATATTTTGCATTTTAGAAACACTGGAAACGAGGTCAGATGCAAATTGAGTAAATGCATCTTGGATTTCGGAAGTTGTTTTAAACTTCATTAACATTCATGTTATCTCGCGAAGACTCTGCAATTTATGTATGTGCCAAGTTTAACGTTTATACATTTATGACGTTGTTAACATCGTAATAAAGTCTGTCATCAAAAGGAAGTGACACTATAATGTGACATAGTACAGATGTTGGCCACGCCTCGTATTTGATTCGTTACAAATTGTACTAGAGACGAATCGGTTCGCTGCCAAACCCAACAATATGATTCAGACTCGTACTTATACATCATTGTTCTGACATAAAGAAGCATTTAAAGCGATTTATTTAAATGAAATCGGTGCGCGCGCAATGTCACGTGACACCGGTTCGAAAATAGAACGTGACATAAATTTACATAAACGGGCCTTTATTTTGGCCGTTTCTCGGTGTCGCGTAAGATTTCTTTTATGACGTCCGTCCTGTGATTACAGAGAGGTGAGTCGAACTCGGACGTACCGAAGTAGGTATCTAAATTTTTTTCGTGTCTTCTGCAACTCGAGAATCAGTTGACCAACTTTGGTTTGGTCACGAGAGAAGAAGCGTTTTACCTGTAAAAACTACTTCATAGTGAAGTTTCGTATGTTCCTAACAAATTTAAAAACTCCTCAGTGTTTCAGTATCGAAGCGTTCGACTCATTTACCTTAGCTATTAGAATAACCTAAAGCGAAATAGCGATAACAAATACAATTCTAAGGTAGCTGTCGCTTGACATTGACATTGCATATTCGCTTGTTTATTGACACCGGCATGCGATATCTTCATATTTTTTCTTCTGAGGACTTACTGCGAATCACTTTCGACGTGTTGCTTCTCTGTAATTTCGTATGTAAGTGTGACATGGAGGCGACACGTCGAACGTGGTTCGTGGTAGGCCCTCTCGCGTCCATGATGACGTCATAACATAATTGAGATATACGTCACCATGTGGTATATTCAGGTATATTATTAATAATGCAGCGAAGCGGAAAACCGTTCTCTAATCAAGTAATCATTTTGTACTTAGTACGTTCCATTGGATTTAATTCGTTACACATTAGTTGGGCGATTATATGTTGTATTACTTGTATTACTTGCATTGTGTTTGTTTGTCAGGTTATCTGAGTGGTTATTATTTGAATGAAATCCTTGTTCCAACAGGATATATTTGACAATACATACGAATTTACAGAATATTAATTAGGTAACTGGATCGAAGTTCACTAATTGAATAAGCTTTATCTTGTTATCCTTGATAAATCATAATTAGAGGTATATTAATTACATACTTTCAGGGTTTGGAGAAAACCGACAAATTAAATAAACCCTTCAAGTTGATTTCTTTAGCTTCCGGGAAGTTCGCAAGAAACTTTCTAAGCTTCAAGCGAGCTTATAATAAGTTACATGAATATATTTTAACGTAATGGATTAATATATGTATTAGGGTGGAGCGAAAAACACTTTTCTGGAATTAGCAAACCTAATAGTTATCAATCAATGCCCCTTAGTCTATGAAGCCTTTGTGCAAATTTTCAGCTTTTTAAATCAACATCTTCTGCCTCCGCATTAGGGTTGAAATTTTGAAAATCTCATACAAACCTAAAAATTCAACTTTCAGATAAAAAAAATTTCGACAGTATTATGTTTAGTATATGTTATTGATACATATCATTATGAGGAACTACAAAAAGTTGCGAAAATAGCGTCAAGAATCGCCAAAGTCTGTCTAGTTTCAGTACATTCGCCAAAATAGCCGCTAAAATACTGAAAATTGGCGATTTTTAACGCTATTTTCGCAATTTTTGGTAGTTTCTTGTAATAATATGTATCAATAATGTATACTGAACATAATACTGCCGAAAAACATTTTTTATCTAAAAGTTGAATTTTCAGGTTTGTATGAGATTTTCAAAATTTCAAACCTAATGCGGAGGCAGAAGATGTTGATTTAAAAGGCTGAAAATTTGCACAAAGGCTTCATAGACTAAGGGGCATTGATTGATAACTATTAGGTTTGCTAATTCCAGAAAAGTGTTTTTTCGCTAAACCCTAATATGTATACTACACAAGTACACAGCTGTAGACACTAGACAGTCATGTATAGTTACCTCACCTGCATTATTATTATGGCTCTACAAATAAGACCGGGTCAGATATTTTTTGTCGCCTTTGTGTACCATATTATTAACAACCACTATACGAATTTGCCATAGTAAGCTTAAGGTACAGTACAAAGGTAAGGGTAAGGTGCAGGTACTTGTACTATTATATATTCTGTGGGTACAGTGGGTCAAATCTCGACGGGGGCAATTGTAACTAATCCATTTTTCCGGTCCTACATCCAATCATCATCCTCTTTGCGTTATCCCGGCATTTGCCACGGCTCATGGGAGGCTGGGGTCCGCTTTGACAACTAATTCCAAGATTTGGCGTAAGCACTAGTTTTTACGAAAGCGACTGCCATCTGACCTTCCAACCCGAAGGGTAAACTAGACCTTATTGGAATTAGTCCGGTTTCCTCACGATGTTTTCCTTCACCGAAAAGCGACTGGCAAATATCAAATGACATTTCGCACATGAATTCCGAAAAACTCATTGGTGCGAGCCGGGGTTCGAACCGGCGACCTCCGGAACGAAAGTCGCACGTACTTACCGCTAGGCTACCAGCGCTTTTTCCATTATCGGATATTATAATGTGAAAACGTAGGTTAATGTCAACGATGTTTTCAAAGTTGGAATGCGACGCGACGGATTGCTGCGCGGGAGCACGCGGCCCGTGGCCGTGGCGCCTCAATTGTTTCAGCCTTGCGATTCCATTAGCCACGCGCCACTTGAAACCGACTAGGATCTGTCTACCTTTGCCCTATGAGCGTTGGAGACAAAATATGGACGTTATGTTAGCGGGTTATGTTAGATTTTAGTTTGGTGTCACGATAGATCGGCAGTCGCTTTTTAACCCCCGACGCAAAAACGACGGGGTGTTATAAGTTTGACGTGTCTGTCTGTCTGTCTGTCCGTCTTTCTGTCTGTCTGTCTGTCTGTCTGTCTGTTTGTCTGTCTGTGTGTGTGTCTGTCTGTGGCATCGTAGCTCCCGAACGGATGAACCGATTTCGATTTAGTTTTTTTTTATTTGAAAGCTGTGTTAGTCGGGAGTGTTCTTAGCCATGTTTCATGAATATCGGTCCACTATGTCGCCGTCGGGGGTTTTTTAAAAATTTTAATTTTGTGGTTAGGTTAGGTTATCGTTAAATATTTTTTGACATCACGGAATGCGTCACGAGTGAAACCGAGGATCGCATGACAGATTGGATTAATTTTTAACCCCCGACGCAAAAACGACGGGGTGTTATAAGTTTGACGTGTCTGTCTGTGTGTATGTCTGTCTGTCTATCTGTATGTATGTCTGTCTGTCTGTCTGTCTGTCTGTTTGTCTGTCTGTCTGTGTGTGTGTCTGTCTGTGGCATCGTAGCTCCCGAACGGATGAACCGATTTCGATTTAGCTTTTTTTGTTTGAAAGCTGAGTTAGTCGGGAGTGTTCTTAGCCATGTTTCATGAAAATCGGTCCACTATGTCGCCGTCGGGGGTTTTTTCAAAATTTTAATTTTGTGGTTAGGTTATTGAGAGATTAACCAGTTGTTGCTTAAAATCTTCAAAATAGCATATTAGCTTCAGTAGTTCAAATTTCGCCAAAAATACTTTCTTTAGAAGAGCCTGTTATGATGATAATGTTAATTTTGAAATATTGATATATTCTCACTGTCATTTAGTACATATAGTAGTAGACTGTTGAGCCAATTTTTTTCCCATAGTGGATAATAACGAAAAGCAAGTTACTTATTTATGTTTTATAACATTGCACAATTCATACCCATAGAAATGTAGATTACTTCCTTAGCTGTGTATTAGAATTATGTCACCTTGTTCATTCTGTTACTTGTGGGCAATGCCGCACAAGCCCTGTTTCGACACCTGTTACATATTTTTACGTGTACTTTATACTAAATGGAACTATCTTTCTGTAATCTAAGAACTTAAACGCTTTTGTATGTGACTGTTTGTTTACTAAATAAATGAAAAAAAAAATAGAAAGGGCTCCTGGAAGAGAACTATCTCTCACCTCAGGATGCCGAAGACCGGGCAAAGTGGAAAAGGCTGAGCAGGAAAGCGGACCCTGGCGCTAGGCTGGGAAAATACTAGGTTGAAGAAGAAGAAGAAAGGGCTCCTTTCTTGCAATTGAAAGAGAGAGAGAGAGGTCTTTGCCCAGCTTGGGATAGGTACTATAGAGTTGCAAGTTTTTGAGACTACTTTATTAAAAATGAGCTCATTAGGATGCTACTGGGCCAAAAATAAGAAGCCGCTGCAGTCTCCAAGTGACAACTGCATTAAAGAAATCGCATTTTTTGTAAATGAACTTTGCTTTGTTAAATTTTTCAGTTTGACTCTAAAGTTGGTTTATTTATGGTTGTTACCTGAAGATCTGAATTTAAGAACGTTTGCTATCCCTATCATTTTCTGAATGATTCATTAACTCTGTTATTTTTCAGTGGAAGATACTAGATTGCTCCGTTCTTAAACGTTTTTACTACTTTTTACGGTGTTTGTTACATAAAATTTCCTTATTAAGTCACGTTCAACCGAGACGAGTCATTTTGCTTGCATCGATACTTTAGTTCTTACTACCTACTTGTCGTCGTATTGTAAGGACTAAGGACAAATGAGGTCATAGAACATAAGTAAATATGTATATGTACCTGTGTAAATAAATGTACAGTTAGGAGTGTTAGGACGTTATTCTTCTTTCCTTATAAATTCGCATTGTATATTGTATTTTTTGGGCACGTGAAGACGGTTACTATTATTCTGAGAAATATTTTGACTATATCATTAAGTTTAACTACCATTATGCTCCTTATTAGAGTTAGAAGAATCAAATATTATGAAAACGAGTTTAAGTACTTTAATGTGTCAATCAATAGACACGTTGTATTGTAATAAAGGACACTAGGGTATTGTGCGGTTACTGTTTAATTGCATTGTTCCATATTAGCCCGATTAGCGGGATTAATCCTGCTAATAGCCATTAGATCCTAACACGTGCTAATTATTATATTATTCTATAGAGATATTACAATAGATATAGTGAAGCCAAAACCAGCTAGGCATCTCTAGCCAACGTGACGTTGCGCTACGATAACGAAACGCTTTATATCTCTCCATCACGCTTCCATATTAGTTGCCTTTTGTTCTCTATGGATCGTTAACGATTGGCATGGCATGGCTGGAAACAAAAAGTTAAATTTGTATATCGAACTTTAAGGCTTTAAAAAAATAGTATGAATGAACTTAAAACTTGAAATATATCTAGCTTTGTCTTGCGGAGATATCTTTTCGATATCTCAATATCGTCAGTTGTAATTCAATAATTCACGTGACCTAAGGTCAAAACAAACTCCCACAACCATATGTTTTACTTTACAACTAATTGTCTTACCAAGCTACCACGTGCTATTGACTCGGCGCTAGTAAAAGTTGTGCAATCTCGCACCAGAGTGCTAAGTGGCTGTAACTGTTACGCGATAAGAATGAATGGCTGTTATGTCCTTACCGCCTTTCGATCGAGTTGGATTCTAGGGCGGTGGTTTATTTGTTTTTAATGCGAGTACGGAATAAATAGTAGTACAGTCGACTACAAAGAGATGTATACACTTTTTCACCTTATTACAATGCAATAAGGTGAAAAAATGGATACATCTCTTTGTAGTCAACTGTATAGAGATGGGTCGTGGGTAAATACCCAATTTACCCACCCAGCTATTTACCCGGTAAATACCTATCTACCCGGTATTTACCCGTATCTACCCAAATCGACGGGTAGATTCATTTCATGTTGGACATGCTGATTTGTGTTAAAATGGAGATAAATACTAAGTTAGTGATTGTAATTATTATACACAATTTAAAACGAAACTGTTCAGTCAAATATACAATTAAGTTTACAGAAGTTTTAATGTATATTTTTAAAAATAATTTAAAAAAAATGTTTTATGTGTGCTTTTTAGATTCTATTAAATAGTCGTATTTATACGATAAAGAAAAACTTCCTAGTACTGGTTGGAGGGGGTTATGGTGGGGTTAGGGGGGGTAAAATGTATTTTTTTCATATTTCATGGAAACTATCATTAATATCGAAAAGTATTGTATGTACGAACTAAAGTAGACACAATTTCCTACAAAAAAGTTTCTATGCATTTTTGTCATAAAACACACTATGTATGAGTTATGAGCTTCAAAAAGAGATTTTTAAAATATTTTTATTCACATATTTTTATTTATAGTTTTAATTTATCAGACTTATAATTTATACTAAAAGCATTTGAAATTATTTCGGTATGTCAGAGAATGATATTTTACACGATTTTTATAGTTGGAGTGATACACTAAAATCACATTTTATCTCATAGCAACCTATTCGTTCCCAATTTGAATAAACATTATGTGTACAATTACAAAGACTGACCTAAATGAATCTATTTTAGCCCAAACACCATTTAAAAACGTCGAATTTGGAAGAAAAATGAAAATACCCGCGTATTTACCCGCGGGTAGGTAAATATCGGGTACTAGCTTTTACCCGCGGCTTCGCCCGCGTAATAAAAGTATTCTTATTGAAACGTTTACAAAAAATAAGATTTTCATTTGGATCCGTAGGTTTCTTTGTAGGTACATCTGTCCGTGATTACTTCGATTAAGGTAAAGCGGGGCAATTCTCGACTGGGGGGCCATTGTAACTGATCTATTTGCTGTACGGTCAGCCAAGAAAGTGGTTTACCACTTTTCGACTCTATTGATCGAAAAGTGGTAAACCACTTTTTTGGAACGTTTATTGAAACGTTTACAAAAAATAAGATTTTCATTTGGATCCGTAGGTTTCTTTGTAGGTACATCTGTCCGCGATTACTTCGATTAAGGTAAAGCGGGGCAATTCTCGACTGGGGGGCCATTGTAACTGATCTATTTGCTGATCGATCTCTCTCTATTGATCGAAAAGTGGTCAACCACTTTTTTGGCTGACTGTACCTTACATATATTACTATTGTTTTAAAAGAAATTCTTGCAATGATTGTAGAATTGTTACACAGCGACCACATCAGCGTAGGTAGTAGGTACGAATATGTTTGTATTTTATTTACCTATATAAATATTTATACTGAGGAAACTTCATACAACCCACATATCCAGTATGTCGACGCTATGGTCGGTTGGTAAAAAGTACTTCCTTGCATTGTCGCTTACAATTTTTTCCATTTTGCTTATACTTATTGCAAACGTAAACATTAAAAGGCAAGCAAACAACGATCTTCTTACAGCACATTGAATGTAATAGTTATTACGGATGCAGGATACTCGCCGATGCCTACTTACTAATCCCTTCGCACTGAGCCACCTGCATTTTACACTGCCTAGATATCGATTGCCAACCGATTAGTCCGACCCCAATCCCTATTCTTATCCCCGACCCTATCTCTATTCTTGTCCCCATCTCCGTCCCCGTCCCGTCCCTGTCCCCGTCCCTCCCCTATCCCTATTCCCGTCCCCGTCCCCGTCCCCTATCCCTATCCCTATTCCCGTCCCCGTCCCCGTCCCCTATCCCTATCCCTATCCCTATCCCTATCCCTATCCCTATCCCTATCCCTATCCCTATCCCTATCCCTATCCCTATCCCTAACCCTATCCCTATCCCTATCCCTATCCCTATCCCTATCCCTATCCCTATCCCTATCCCTATCCCTATCCCTATCCCCATCCCTATCCCCATCCCTATCCCTTCCCTATCCCTATCCCTAACCCTATCCCGTTCCTGTCCCTGTACCTGTCCCTGTCCCTGTCAAATTATCGTGCTAGGAGGTGAACTTCCTCTAAGGAACTTCCGTGTCTTTTTGAAATCTCTTGAACCAGGAGTAAAGATAAAAACTAAACCTATACTTATGGCTATTTTGGATATTTTAACCCTATTGCACAACAGCAGGGGAGAAAATTTCTTTTCCACCTCATTAGATTTTAAAATCGTTGTATTTATCGTGTTCAGCGACCCGATAAACCATAAAAACGATACCCATATTGTGTTTTTGACTTTACCCCCTTTAGGGGTCAAATTTTCAAAAAACCTGAAACATGTATTTAGTCGTATGTCTTTAGGAATCCTCCTATGAAGTTTCGAATAAAATAGTCAAACTAATCTTGTTTCCTCATACAAACTTTGAACCCCCATTTCACCCTTTTAAGAGGAGAAATTTGAAAAATCCTTTCTTAGTGCTCCTCAACGCCATATAAGGAACCTATGTGCCAAATTTGAAATCTCTAGGACCAGCGGTTTCGGCTGTGTGTTGATATATTATGTCAGTTAGTCAGTCAGTCAGTTTCTTCTTTTATATATTTTTTGATATTTAAACCCCACATTGCACTACAACAGGGGAGAAGGTATTTCACTTCCGCTTCGTTAGATTTTAAAAACGTTGTATTTATCGTGATCAGCGACCCAATAAACCGTAAAAACGATACCCATATTAGTTTTTTGACTTTATCACCCCCTTTTCACCCTTTTAGGGGTTAGATTTTCAAAAAACCTGAAACACGTCTTTAGTCATATGTTTTTAGGATCCCTCCTGTGAAGTTTCGAATAAAACAGTGAAACTAACATTGTTTCCCCATACAAACTTTGAACCCCCATTTGACCCCCTTAGGAGGCGAATTTTGAAAAATCCTTTCTTAGTGCTTTTCTACACTATATAAGGAACCTACGTGCCAAATTTGAGATCTCTAGGACCAGCAATTTCGGCTGTGCGTTGATATGTCAGTCAGTCAGTCAATATCTTCTTTTATATATTTTTTTGATATTTAAACCCCATTGCACCACAACGGGGGAGAAGGTATTTCACTTCCGCCTCGTTAGATTTTAAAAACGTTGTATTTATCGTGATCAGCGACCCGATAAACTATAAAAACGATACCCATATTGATTTTTTGACTTTATCACCCCCTTTTCACCCTTTTAGGGGTTAAATTTTCAAAAAACCTGAAACACGTATTCAGTCATATGTCTTAAGGAATCTTCCTGTGAAGTTTCGAATAGAATAGTCAAACTAATCTTGTTTCCCCATACAAACTTTGAACCCCCATTTGACCCCCTTAGGAGGTGAATTTTGGAAAATCCTTTCTTAGTGCTCCTCTACACTATATAAGGAACCTACGTGCCAAATTTGAAATCTCTAGGACCAGCGGTTTCGGCTGTGCGTTGATATGTCAGTCAGTCAGTCAGTCAGTCAGTCAGTCAGTCAGTCAGTCAGTCAGTCAGTCAGTCAGCTTCTTCTTTTATATATTTAGATTTACCCGGTAAATACCCACCGTCGGGTATTTACCTGGGTAGTTACCCATCTCTAACTGTACCATAGAAGGATGTATATTAAGAAAACTATTGTTTATAAAGTGTACTGTATGCAACACCGAAAAATATATGCCTACTTGAAAAATAAATATTTCATTTTCATTTTTTTTTTCACCTTACCCTCACATGTACATACTCGCTCTAGTATAAAAGGTGTCACTTACGTTATTTGATTCAATATAAGGCAGCGTTCCCACTTATGCGTCGCGTGTCTCGGGGCGCGCAAGGGGCGTCCGCGCCACGCCGCTTAAGTGTAATTCAAAAAACGTCTCCTCAGTACATTTTGTATAGGAAAGACGTAAGACGCGCCCCAGGTGGCGTGGCGGCGGCGGGGCGCGCGCCGCGCCGCTTGGCGGCGCTCCTTACGTCCTTCCTATACAAAATGTACTGAGGAGACGTTTTTTGAATTACACTTAAGCGGCGTGGCGCGGACGCCCCTTGCGCGCCCCGAGACACGCGACGCATAAGTGGGAACGCTGCCTAACTCTATACTCCGAGATAGTCGTTTCATTCAACGTCCCACATCACATGGCGACCCTGCCAAGATGTGGCTCGCGAAAAGTACTCTGTCTTTCTTGAGCAGGCGTCCCATAGATATAAATGTTATTTTAAATATTTTATTTTTGATGTGAATATTTATATCTGTGCTAGTCATTAAAATTGGTCACGGCTACATGATGTAGCTTTTCAGCATTGAAGTTTCCTTATTTTTCAATTGTAAGTGTGTGTGTCAGCAGAAATTCTGATAATAAGGTCCTTTTTGTAAATGAAACATGAGGATTCTGACATTGCAGTGTTGCTTTTTTAACAGCTGAAGCAGCAGAACTCGTAATTTATATAAATTTTAAACCTTTTAAAATTATGTGCTTGTTGTTTGGAAATTTCCACGAAACTCGTCGGTGGCTATCCAAAAAAAATCATCAATATTTGTAGCTTTCGTATGGTAATCTAATATGTCTGGATTAACGCCACCGGGCGCGCCGGCCTCCATCAATCAGCCGTTAGGATTCGCCAATTTTAATCTTTATAAAGATACATTTGTTATATAAAATATATGGTCGTTTTATTAAAATTTGTTGTTTCTATGTGGCCGTTAAAACGCTGAAATTTTTCCTAGCGCTGATATTTATCAATGCAAATACCGCTGGTGTGTGATATTATATAATCAGCTACTGCATTTGACGTGTACACGCAACTTACATGGACGACAGTACAGCTTGTCTTTAGGCTCGTTTGCCTCTTAATAGTTATTGTTTATTTGATCCATAAAGTCAAAGGCACTATATGAACCACATAAAACCTCACTTAACCTCTTGTCTGCCGCTATTTTTCTCACTGTCGACTATCACACAAGCGCTTAGCTAATAATTATGTTGATCAGTCGATGTCAATCGGTTAAAACTAAAATAAGCCAGTTATGGACTGGCCGATAAAATATCTGCTATTGTTTGTTAATCAACGCCTTTTTAAACATGCCTTATCCTTTGTTCCAGTGTTAATTTACTGTCCCATACCTACATATAATATTCATATTGTACACCCGTTGTTTGGTGGCATTGACAAAGTTTTGAACCCTCTTTGTTACAAGTTACATTGTAAATTCTGCAATTATTAATGTGTTTGCAATTATGCAGCTTGCTACACCATCGCAAATATTATTTAAAAAGGTGTAGGTCTACTTTCGGTCAGTACCTACATGATTATTGAATTCTTTAAGCGACACCACCAGATCTATCTGAAATATGACATTCATAAATTAATATTGGTGTCCAGCTGTCCACCTTGTACACAGATCGACCTAGACTCAAACTGAGCATAGCAAAGCTAATCCAAAGCTGGGTAATATGCTATCTGTATGTATGTTTATCGGTACAGACTCTGTACTACAGAGGTCTAGTTGATGAAGAATGTAATAAGTTAATAATATTCTGTTTTCGTTTAAATCTTGAACGTGATCGGAAACAAACGTGATGCGGCCTCGGTCCGTGACTCGATAAGACAACACTTAAGATTACGTGCTCATCATGTAATTAATGCGATTATAATTTTTATTGCGATGAACAAATCAATATTATTGTTTTAATACAATAATTGAGTCATTCTTATTCTTAATACGGTGCAATCTGCCGGCTATGCTATCATAAATCTATGTTTAGGTTAGATTATCCAAAAATATTGAACCAGCATCTGAGGTTTGAGTCATTAGGTAGGTTAAAAATACTTTGGAAATGTCTAAAAACGAAGGCAACTTTTTCCTTTGACACGTCAATTCCACGTGCCGTTAGAATGTCAACATTTGTGAACTCCGATGGCGTGTTACACGTGCGGCGTTCAAAGGGTTAACGCCACTAAAATGCTACCGTGACAGTTTTAAAAGACCGTGTAAATAAGAGAAGGTTGAATGCTTGAATGCTTAAAATGTATTCGAAATTCGAATGCCTGAGGCGCGGTTCTGCGCCAAAATACAAGACAACTAAGACAAGCGAAATCGAAAGTTATGTTTGCTCCTTATTAGTTTATTGTATATCTAAATGTTACATAAAATCAACATCTCACAGTCGTTCCGACCGATAGACGATAAAATGATGAATATCCATTTAATGGTTACCTACGTCTTTTCACTTTCGTATTAGATATTTCTCACGTACGTTGGCGCCTTCATTAGTTTCCGCATTTTTTTTAGTGATTATCAGACTATAATTAATAATTTACTCTTAAGCGCAAACATACAATAAAAATTACACAGAGGAAGTGATACTAAATGATCTAATCTCAACATCATGCTAAGAAATTTCAGCGCTTATTTTCCAATTTATTGAAGTGATCTTATATTGGTGTAATTGAGGTAACAAAAAAGTTGCAATTACAAACCAATAACCGAATGTATACCATATGTAGATATAACACAGCCTGGCAACTCCATCGACTCTCCTTAGCATATACGCGTTATGACATGAATATATTCACGCCGGAATATAGGTCGGCGTTGCGTGTTTTGCGATACGCCGCGTGGGAAGGTCGCATTACTTGTGCGGCTTATCTTCTCGTACATATTAAAGCCGGTGTACAGAATACACGACTTTGTGCAGAACAATGTTTACACCTGTGGGACTCGTGTGGCTAGCGTGTCTACCTATTTAAAGGCTGTCGTTATTTTTACTTGACTATCCGAAAAAGAGACCTTTTTTAGACGTCGCTGACAGGATTAGCACCATTTGGTAACAAATTTCTAATAGTATTTTATGCAACAGGCGTTTAAAGGAGGTCAAAAAAGACGAGTGGCGTGGGTAACAATTTGAGGCGAAGCCGAAAATTGTTATTGAGACGTCACGAGTATTTTTTGACACAGTTAAACACCGTTGCATACAATACTTTTTCTACGACCATGCACTTAGTTTTTAATAGTTTTCTTGAATAACTTTTGTGAAATTCACACTGTTTCCTGTATTTTGACGCAAAGGTTTGCACTGTCAGCTCGGCTGCCCAAAGGCTTCCCGCGCACGCGCGCCGTGTCGTTATAAGGCGTTGCCATGGTTACAGAGCCAAACAATGCGTTTTCAGTTTTTTCGATACTGCGCGCATGCGCGGAAAGCCGGCGGACGCTGGCTTTGGGCAATAGACCTTTATGTAGGGTTTTAAAGATCTATGCACGACCCTGTAAATGACGAATAACAGTTCGGGAGTAGAAAAAGATGCAAAACGCTTGTTTTGTTTTGCAAGAGGTTTGTAAATTGACCTGACACACAGTTCATGTTGCGATCATACGAGTTTTTTTATTACTTTTAAATTGGTGCTTGTTGATGTAGTTCCTGTAACAAAGTAAACGAATGCTAATCAGAAATCGAAATACTTCCATACATGCCCCGATGAGTCGAACGTGTGTGTGCTATTTCTGATACCTGCTAAAATTGTCTGCATTCGCACGTCGCTCTCAAGGTTGCTTTCTCTGTTTTATCAACTCCGCTTATATGAAAAGATGTAGCAAAAATACATAGACCAGTTATTTTTAAGCCTTGACCTGTGATATGGCTGTACCTACAACATGAAGCTAAAAATAAAATTCGCTAAAGTGATAAATCTCCCGGTTGACCCGCCCCTTGCACAATACATTTTATCGCTGATGTAAATCCGTCTCTTACTGGCATATATGCAATTATGCAAGTGCGAAAGGGACAAAACTTTTATATCAACTATAAAAGACCTCATTCTAAGCTTATATGGAACTACGTAAGAGTTTCTGCGCATTTCTGAGTCCTCTAAAAGGGCCTATTTACATTTGTAATTCTGTTCTTAGATTTTAGTTCTGATGTTTATGTGCATTTTGATGTCTATGTTGGCCTTGTTTGTGCTTTTTGTTTGTAGGACACTTGCAAATATATTAGTAAACTAGACTATAATTCACATGAATCTCTTTTTTGTGGCACTGACTCACCAGGACTCGATCCTCTTCAAGCCGCTATAGATTGGCATTTAGTCTCTGTTCATTCTAGCTTATGGTCATACATCTCCAATAAGTTTTTTTCCTATGTCGCATGAATATGTAAAACCTTAATCAAAAGTAACATTTATGAACTCGATCCTTTTCATTATAGTATTCACGAATTAAAATTTCTGATACAAGAAAAGTTGACGCCCCAGGTACAGCGGAAATAACAGAACGTTCAATTTCCCGTCCAGACTGCCTATCTGTTCACCAACGTATTCGAACATCATCCCAAACAGGTTGCCTGTATTCGTATCAACTATCATTGGTCACTTGATGAATGATCAGACTTGAATAGGTTTCAGAAGTTCCTGGACAAAATATCTGTTCTAGCGAGTGCCACGTAAGATCACACCTACTCAGAGTATACCAGCTGCGCTACCAGTACACGTGCGCTAAAATGTTAGAAAAATAAACACGTGTAAAACGAACATACATCAGGTGCTATCGTCTAGCCTGACGATTTCCGCGACTTTCGAGTGCAATTGCATTATGTAAACAAATAGACTGATTATGCAAGAGTCGTTATAAAACACCTAAAGCACCATCAAAAGTGAGTAAGAAATAATATCAGGCCACTCGCATTGATGGCAAAATAATATTAGATACCATGAGTTTGCCATAGTAAGAAAAGTGCCTTGGCAATTGACTTATGGCAAAATGAAAAGTTGACAAATTAAAACAAATTTGAAAATTTTGGATTGAGCGCCTTATCAAAAAAGAAAGAACTTGAAAAAAAAATTAAGTATTCTGTTATATTTTTAATTTTGGAACCGGACTTATACCTATTATGGAGACAGTAAAAAGGAGACCGTTGAAAGTTATCAATAAAACAACGTAACTTACGTAAACCAAGTACAGCTATGTTAAAATTAGCAGTCGTCAAGTATGAACATTGGCAACCATACTGTTACTGCGTAAGGTGTTACAGGATTTGTGTCCAAAATTTATTTGTCTTCGCATCCGCATGACCCAAATACATGACCAAAAACCTAATATGCCTTATAGAATTTAATATTTAAGTGGCAACTCGTTCGAGTGGCGTACGTGAGGTTATTCGTCGAAGATTAACGGTCGACCCCGCGGATAATCCCTTTAGACGCGTGGCATATATACGTGTCGGACTGCTAAACAAGCCTTGCAAAATTCTATCGATTCTTCTGAGAATCGAGACATTCGAGACTTGGTGATTTTGATTACGCCCAATGAATGCATGCAATTGCATACATACATACATACAATCACGCCTGTATCCCATAAAGGGGTAGGTAGAACACATGAGACTACTAAAGCTTCAGTGCCCTTGGCAAATAAGGGGTTGAAAAAACCGAAACTGTGACATTGCAGTGACAGTGACAGGTTGCCAGCCTCTCGCCTACGCCACAATTTAACCCATATCCCATAGTCGCCTTCTACGGCACCCACGGGAAGAAAGGGGGTGGTGAAATTCTTAACCCGTTACCACACAGGCTGTCAAATGAATGATGTCATAATATCGCTGTTGTCAAATGTGTGCCATTTAAAAGCTCGAGAATTTTGAAAAAGTGCCTTCGGTTCTCTAATGAAATCGGACGTAATCGTAAAATACAGTGACGTCTTATTCCAGTAGGTATTATTGCTCAAAAATTTGAAGGGTCTTTTGAAAGCTCACGCACTGTATGTACTTACCTACTAAAAATATGACTCGAATATATTCAACAAGCGGTCAAACGGGTCAAACTTCAAATCGTAAGTATTAGGTAATAGGTGATATACTCTTTGTTAAACCAAAGACATAATTATATAAGTCCGTATAGACAGATAAAGTCTAAGAAAAAAACGTACCTCAGTACCATACAGAAAAAGGTACGGTGGGCTAGATGGCATTACACCTTTGGGGTACGCTCAGCTAGTTGGCGCTAATATTAATATTTGACATTTTAACACATATCGAGCTAAGAATATGGACCAAATTGTCAAAATTGAGGCTCAAAAGTTTTAAGCCTGTGTCAAGAGATGGCAGTCTATGCACTGTGATTACACATTTTACTTCGACAGTAACTCTCTATAATACTCGATCCTTTGGTTATACTAATAGAATAAATATTAAACTATAACAGCGACCAATATGACTCTAAAAGCTCATTTATAAGGCTTCATAACAATGTCGCGGCTTCGCTAATTTAAATCGATCGTGTAATAAGCACCCATATTCTGACCTTATCGTGTTCGCTATAAGGGCTGCCACTAGTCAATTAGCGTGACTTCAATCAAATTCCCCTTAAAGGTAGGCGTGCGAAATGTCACCTTGCAAGCTCAATCGATCAAAAGGTTTGCACTTATGACCTGGTCTAGTATTTACCTCGCCCTTTCAACTGTGTGGGAGGAAAACTGGAAACGGAACGTTGTGGGTGGAAAGGTGCTAACTAGGTAGCGGGGCGGTACCAAGGCGTTCGGTATTCGAAGGATGAAATACGCTTGGAGAAACAGGGTGGTCTACGCGATGCGATCTCTTTCTTATACTCTAGAGCTATAGAGTATTCCTTTGATATGTTACCGCTGTCTTATACAGTCACTGCCAAATAATGTCTTATGGCCTACGGCCCTGTACCCAAAATGCTAATTATTTCATTGTAATTTTTGATTTGAATAGCCAATTTTACGGTAGCCTCATTGGGAGAATTTACCACAAACAACAACAAATGTCTGAATAGACCTCTATTGTGAAGTGACGCCTTCATGTACATGTTCAGATATTTTCGAGAATCTTGACTTTTCTGATATATCTTATGTATGTATGTTTCCAGCAGTAAGACGTACACAGAAAGACGTCTGTTTGTAAGAAACTAGTGTCGGGTACGTCCTTCTAGATATTTTATTTCAAAACGAGGTCAGTGCTGTATCCTGGCGCCCTTAAAGGATCCGATTTAGTGCCGCAGGTGGATTTCTCTGCCCTATTTGCTAATGGAAATGAAGACCTCTCCTTGACATTAAAATGGCGGGTTGTTTACTTTAGAACCGCTTATTTACTGTACAATTTGTACTAGTTGGTGTTACCTACTCTAAACTAATTATACGAGTGGAGATAGACGTTAAGAGGGCTTTCGTGTTAAAAATAGTGAAATCTCATCCGAGCGCTTGATCATACCGTGTGTGGTATCAAATTAAAGGGCTTTGCGAGTCGTTTATAAATATATATCACATTATAGGACTTTTTCTACTTGGTCTAACAAAATATGAGAATGTCCAAAAGTGGTAATAATTGTACCGGTGAAGGCTCGTTTTCAAAAAATTGGCAAAAATCAATAATAGAAATTTATAATCACTAAGGCATAACCGCAATTTAAGTTAACGTTGCAGATTAATTTAGTACAAAACTTACTTCGATGTGATGTAGATTTTCAAAGAAATTGTCACTTAATTTTAGGTAATTTCTGAAAAAATTGAATTCGCCTTAGGCTAGTTTACTCTTTTTCAAAAACTTAAAATAAAAATCTAGTCTGAAATGATTGTGGTACAGGATATACGAATTATAAATTTACCCGTTTTAATATTCAAAATTGTCCAAATTTTACAAATAAGATCGACTGATTCAGCTCTATACGTGCGTTTTTCTAAACGTGCATTAGAGAAAAATTCATAATTAATTTAGTGAGTTAGTTTTAAAAAATCCAGTCTTATAAAAATCAAGATAATAAGATGCTCTAACTGGAACTTGAATTAAATAAATCTATTGGATAACGGAAAGTGTAGTATTTCACCGACTAAAACTATCAATTTTACATTCTTTTGACGTTTTTTTTTTGAAAGCAGCCTTAAACTTTCTTGAGATATGTTCAAATGTAAGTGCGTTTAGTCGTCGTCCCACTTTGCCGGTTACCATTAAGGCGAGATTTACTTGTATCTTTATATGAATAAATTGACAAAGTGGCTTTATAGCAATCGAAAAAGTGGGACGTTTTCCCGTGCACACTCAAAAATATTTAACTCTTTTCTCACGCTAATATAGTTCTATTCGCGACTTGTTTCTGGTCATATGGAGACTCTTCATCAGTCATGATATATCTGTCAAGTTCTTATTGCAAGTGCAGCACCAATATTGTCAAAGACACAATGTGACATCGCATCGTGGACTATTCAAATACTCATTCACATTAACAACATAACTCTGCGTAGACTAGCCTACCATCATTTTACACTAATCGCTAAACCCTCCAGGCTCCATCCAATAACCAACTGAATTGACCAATTACCCTACACCTGCCACCAAATACGCTCAACAAACTCGTATCTACAGCTTCATCTTTAAAATCAACTCTATTCCATTGGAACCCGTTTTAAATTTACGTGTCACTGTAAGATTCTATTCCCTTTGCTTGGAGCTTTTTCATAGTCAATAGACGAATACCAGTCAATACTTGAGTACATACCCAAAGTCTTGCTTATGTTTCGTTAGCGTATCGTAGGGCTCCCTATCGTACGTCTGTAGTGGCGTGACAGAGCCAGGCTGCGTTTCGATAGCCACTTAGCGACAACGATTGTCACTTCGCTTAGGTTGCCGTCTGGGGGCGTATCGCGAATTCCGCTGCTCGCTATTTGCATGCGTGCTGCGTCACTATAGTTCCACTCTTTATTTGGTTTAATTAGCTAACATCACGTGTTCGCGGTAGGCCCCTGCGCATAGAGAGTTCACTTCATAGTAGTTGTCTTTAGCTTCGCGTCGCCTGTTGCTTGGAATTGTTTAGGGGTGTCGCGGCAATAATTATGCGACCGATATGCGGTATCGGCCCTAATGGAATTGTATCGTTTTCGTACGGCCGTGTAATAGTTTAGAAGTGTAATAACATATGATAAGATATTACAGCAGTTCTCGAAAAGTTTGTACAAAAATTAAGGGAAAAGTTAAATTTGTTTTTATTAATTCCTATTTTGTTACCAAAATTTTGTTGATGAATTGAGATTTTATTAAGTTTTATTTCGTCATTAAGGTTCTCTAGTATCTATATTTTCTTAATTATAACAATTATCCTGTATATATCTTACGAAAGTCGAATTATATTACTAAATGTTGGTAACAAAATAGGATCAATTAAAATTTGCTGACGTGGCATTGTACTAACTTGACGGGAATTTCTGATTATAGAATAGGCAGGTACTGAAGATAAGACAATGTTATACAATCGCAAAGCGAGGATTATTTGTATTTGAAGTCTTATTTTTAAAACAGCTGTGAATAATCTAAAATGAAAATACGCAATTATTTTGCTGACTTGAGTTTAGTGCCTTATGAATCTTATGATGTGATACTAAAAATTTGTTTGTTTCTCATAAATATACATTGTGAAAAGTTATTGCTAGTGCTAAAACAAGGTCCATTAGCTCCGAAACCCACTCTTTTCTAGGTAGAGGTACAGGAAAAATATAATTAAATATCGTTATCTGAGTGTCCCCAAGTGTGTGCAATGTTTGTTGAATCGTACAGAATAATCGCATTCACTTCAGTAGGTATAACTTTGTTCGTCAGTCGCAAAAACCTCTTTATCATTTGATCTCATGATATGTTAGTCACACCTCTTTTGAATATTTGAACCCTATCTATAACAACATTAGGTGCAAGTTGACAGTATTGACATCCTAGTCTAGTCCAATTTAACATATCCTTATGGGCCCAAATAAATCTAAACACGATATCGCGGCTCGACTACAGAGCTTCGTAGCTCGTAGCTGCGGAGCGCTACGGACGTAGGCTGTGCGGAGGCGACAGCGTACTACGCTATTGATCCGGGTTAGGGCGGGCGGTAGGGTTGACACGTGGGTTTTTATTTGTTTAAAACATAACAATAGATTTGTGGGAGATTTGTGGATTATTTAAGAATCGACGTAGTTGCGGAGGGCGTAATACGAGATATTTAAACAACGTGTAATGGTTATTTTTAACGTAATATTACGCTCACTTCTCAATGAAAAATAGTTACTAAAAGGCGGAAGGGATATTTCAAATTTTACATTTTTTTTGTGTGTAGAACTGTTCTTTATTGTATTGTATAAATACGGACATTATGCGTTTATGAAGGTGGCAGTATACTACGCTCAATTGAAATTTAAACAAATTTTAATGTTAAATAGACTGTTGGTGCATAAATTTTCAATCAGAGTAACCTAGATTTCATTGACTAATTAGCTAGTCAAAACGAAGTTTAGCCTAGTTAAGGCTGGATAAAATTTAGGCCTTATTTAAACTCTCGCTGGTACTTTTCGTTCAGTAAACAAAGTGTCAGCCCTAGCTGCATCAATCCGCGCCCACCGATATGCTGCCCGCTGACCACGTGTGCGACCTTCGCACGCGCTACGCCCGTAGACGCGCCCGTAGCCGATACCTCATCCGTGTAGACATGCTGTCTCACCACTGAGACTTCCTTTACTTCTACGGGCTACACAGTAAGGGTGGAAACACATGAGAAATTGGTCGGTAGTATGAATGAACATGTGCACAGTACATATAAAAGTGATGATGTCTGTACCTTGTCGCTTTTAGTCGTTTGACAATTTCGTATGACATTTCAAACAAGGAGTGGAATGCCCTGCTTGAGTCTGTGTTTCCGCACGAGTACAATCCAGGTCTCTTTAAAGCAAGAGTAAATAGGTATCTCATAGGTAAGCGTGCTCCACCGTATTAGACCGCATCATCACTTACCATCAGGTGTGATCGTGGTCAAACGTCTACCTATCCATACTAAAAAAAAAAAAAAAAACAAGACGATATCAAATTACTCGTATAGAAATAATCACTTATTTATGCCAGTGACTGTACGCATGCTTTCAGATTTCCGATGTGTAAGCGTCTTCATACTAACAAGCTCTTTCTTATACGATAGATTTTTTATAGTTGCAGTTGTATTGTTATTTTAACATTTTGTGGTTGTAACCGGTTTCAATCCTAACTTTATAGCAACTACGGAGGTTTTTAGTATTTTATCAATTTCGTTTCGATTTATATTTTCAGTCAATAATTGGACAAAGACCTTTCATAAGTTATACAAAGTAGACAGAGGCAGAAAATGTTTCATCTATTCTAAATTTTCATATTGTATATTTCTATAAATTTATGATCTCAACTAAAATTCGCTTTGCTAGGACGCAAACCTTTCAAAGGATTTCCTCAAAGGCCGTTGTATCCAGCAGCTTTCCGCATTGCGAAATTTGCAATTTTACGAGTCTGGCCACGCTATACTACCGCTTGAGATAATATGCAATACACGTATAGACGCAAACAATAAATAAATCTCGAAAATGTCTAATTTCTCAAGATTTTCTTTACGGCTATGAGAAGGTATCCTCGTACAATAAAGTAGAAAAACCATTACCAGCTTGATATATTACAGGCCGGTACTAACTTGTACTAGAAACAGGGCTCAGCCAGGCTCTAAATCACATTTTAAACACCTAGGTGTGCCACCGTGTACTATTTGTATTTGTACACAATGCGGCGCGATCAGAACGCGCGATAAATTAGGTGTGAAGATGCCGATAAGTGGCGCCCGCGATCGATACGCACCCTCTACCGCTCGCGATACCACAGAGTCATCCTCAACCTTGTTTCAAAGGAAGAAAGTCTATCAATAGTCTGTGTTCACCCCTACACTCGTATGTTTGGCATCTGATTTATCCGAGCGGGCAAAATGGTCACAAATATCGAAACACGCCTCTATTACCAAAGCTTTAAAGTGCTTGCTTCGATATTTCTAACCACTTTGCCCGCTTCGATATATCAGATGGCTACCTTACCATCCGTAGCCTGACTATGAACCCTATAGTAAAGATATAGGGTGTATCAATATTGTGGGATACAGGTTTTATATTCGTTGGCATCATGGTTATGCGGATTGCAGGGTGTTTAAATGGATTTTTGTCTTGTTGCGATGTAAATAAATGAAATACTTGGTATCATTGACTATACAGGCGTCGCTTGGGATTGTGTCTTTATGCGTAGGGAGTGAATTGTCGACTAGGGGCGTGATTGTCATAAATGATTATTGTTAAAGTCAGTTATGCGGATCACGGCGGGCGTTAAGTATGTAAGACTTGAAAATCGGGATATTAAAGATCGTTTAGATTTTTAGTTAGACTTTATTCAATTTGTGTAAATTTTCTTGTGTTACTGAAGTTTATCGGAGGGTCTAACTTAACCACGTATATTCAATACACTATGACAGTTAGATCCTGAATCTATTAATTTTACTAAAATTTAAAACTAAATTACAGTAACAGAAATATTTCAACATGTACAGAAAAGCAAATAACACAAATAATTCAAACACGTGTCCTCCGCAGCTCGGGGACCGCAACCCCACAACACCTTAATTATGGTCGGTCGGGACCTCAAAACCCTTGGAACTCTTAAACCACCAAGCTGCGACTGCTTTAATAAGTAAGAGTGAAACAAATGCAACTCAAACCGTTGAAGTCATCTCCCAATCACATGTTGGTACTCGTAAGCTGTAACCTAAAGAATGCAAACACCTACCCTTACCTACCGCGACCGCAACCCCACAATTACGGTCAGCAGAAACCCTAACTGCGGAACTCTCAATTACCTGGCTACGCCTGCTTTATCATGTGTTTTGGCGCAAAACCAATGTTTGAATACATAATAAGTCCAATGTAAAGTGCTGGTTGATAAACTTTGTTTAGGAATCATATGGAACGGAATGCTTTTGCACCTTTTAGTCACACACAAGACTTCTAATCGTTCTTTACAGAACGCTCCATATAGACCCCAAAAAAATGTATTGATTAACCACTCAATTGCTCTAAAATTTTCAATGGCCTCTATTGTCAAGTAAAATAAAGGTATCAGCTGGTAACTATTAGAGCTACCAAAAGCAACTGAGTGGTTAAATTTGTCCCTACTCTCTATAAGCAATTTATCCCATCCCATAACTATTTCGGAATGCAAGGAATCCTAAAAATCACGAAGATATACGGAATATATGTTGTAAACATACTTGTCATAAAGGGATTCTTCAACAAAATGTAACGAATCAGATCAAATCTAAGAACTGTCGACACTGTCTTCTCTTATTAGATAGATCTTATACTAATGGCTTCTATTATAATCCTTTATAGCAATTATAACTCAAGTCTTAATTGCTAATAATTAATGAGGCTACTTCGCATATTGCCAAATAGCGATCGTAAACAACTCACATTGTTGCCATGTTGCTAAAATATAGTCTACTGCAGAGAGAGAAGATGGCTAAAATAGCAGAGACAAGATTCATGACATCACATCAAATGATTTTGCATTGTAAAAACGTCTCTAAATTCATCTTTCTTCCGTTTTTCTGGCTTTTGAGCTTGGATTACTCTTGGCAAAATATTCTTTGGTGGGATTCTAGTCACATCTCTGAACTATGTATTCAAAAAATGTTAAACATGCTTTTGAAATAATTCGGGAAACTAGTCTCATATAAACAACATTAAAGGAGGAATTCTATGTTGATAGTAAAATCCACAGTTAACTAAACAATCTTCAGCCTTATTGGCAAAGACTCAAGATCTTCTAATGGTCAATTGGGAGTTAGCGTGGCATTTCTCCGCGCACAGGAAAGTCCTACCTGTGTCATCGTTTGACGCCGTGCCAAACGTTCGGAATAGTAAAATTTGTCAAGTTCATTGAGAAGGTCGCTTCGGTTCCGTTCCTATGTAACGGTCATTTGCAAATAGTCACTGTCAGGGAGTAGCATTATCATTCGTTGAATTGTGTTTGCGGCAGATTTTTCACTGAGTTGGAGATAGCTGGTTCATCGAAATTTAGTAGAATGGATAAAGATTCATATGCTTTTGTTTTTCACGTCTTCTCTAATCTCCATCTCAGAAGAGAAGCAGCCTAATTAATATTTAGGAACGTCTTTATGATCAAACCGCTCAAAATATAATATAAAAATAACCTTCATAGCAGTCCAATGTGTTTGCGACATCTGCGATGGATAGATGAATGGATATTTGTCTACTCTACAGAATCGCTCTGAAGTTTTTCTTTGGAAGTTCCAAAATATCGGGAAATTATGGCGAAATTAGACATAATCTTGCATAACCAATGAAGAGTATTCAGAAATCTTAGGGCTAACCAGATAGAGACGCCATAAACAATTCTTGCCTGTCTTATGAATATGATAAACCTGGAAGACAAACTTCAATACGTGTTGTAACACCTAATCCAAGAAGCCGGAATACGTCTAGACGGTGTAACGTCAGCCGTCTAATTACCCGATTTGCGACAATCTCGCGACTTACGTCACGAGAGCTCCCTAAAGCTGTTCAGGTATTCACAAAACTTCAACTGTCACTACAGACCAACCAGTTGAAGACTTCAATACGATTCTTACCAAAGTAAAGCTCATGTTAAATTAGAGACAAGAACATCTCGTGATTTAACACGTTGCTTAGGAAACTTAGTAAGGCCTCAAGTTGCAAGACTTCGAGTCGAGTGAATTATGTTGTCTGTATAATAATGGATTACGTCGATTACTGCAGATTTGAACACATCGTCAGGTGACAAAACGGCCGAGTTTATCGAGAATATCAATTTAATGGTTACCTACGTCTTTTCACTTTCGTATTAGATATTTCTCACGTACGTTGGCGCCTTCATTAGTTTCCGCATTTTTTTTAGTGATTATCAGACTATAATTAATAATTTACTCTTAAGCGCAAACATACAATAAAAATTACACAGAGGAAGTGATACTAAATGATCTAATCTCAACATCATGCTAAGCAATTTCAGCGCTTATTTTCCAATTTATTGAAGTGATCTTACATTGGTGTAATTGAGGTAACAAAAAAGTTGCAATTGGGTGAATCAACTTTTTCTTGCTTTTTGCAAGAATTGCCCATACTTATTATTAGCTCTACTTTTGTGAGTTTTAACCTGGCCATCGTGAATAAAGATCCTTATTTTTATTTTACATTAAGGGAATAATAAAAAAAAAACATTTACAATTAAATCTATATGTGACCCAGTGGAAGAGACACTTTTTTCATACAAAAGTGAGGGACAGCTATGTCCACTGGGTCACTGCTCGAAATAAAGTAATAAAATAGCAAATCCTATAAAAACATGATGTATTGCATAGCTTGTATATCTGTTTTTAATATAATAAGTATAAACTAATTACACTAAATACAAATTAAATTTTCTGACCACATGTAGTCGAAGTATGCGTAATTTTGCTGGCAAAGAAAAGTTGATTCACCCAATTACAAACCAATAACCGAATGTATACCATATGTAGATATAACACAGCCTGGCAACTCTATCGACTCTCCTTAGCATATACGCGTTATGACATGAATATATTCACGCCGGAATATAGGTCGGCGTTGCGTGTTTTGCGATACGCCGCGTGGGAAGGTCGCATTACTTGTGCGGCTTATCTTCTCGTACATATTAAAGCTTGTGTACAGATTACGTACAGAACAGTACACGACTTTGTGCAGAACAATGTTTACACCTGTGGGACTCGTGTGACTAGCGTGTCTACCTATTTAAAGGCTGTCGTTATTTTTACTTGACTATCCGAAAAAGAGACCTTTTTTAGACGTCGGTAAAAATCGCTGACAGGATTAGCACCATTTGGTAACAAATTTCTAAAGATGCAAAACGCTTGTTTTGTTTTGCAAGAGGTTTGTAAATTGACCTGACACACAGTTCATGTTGCGATCATACGAGTTTTTTTATTACTTTTAAATTGGTGCTTGTTGATGTAGTTCCTGTAACCAAGTAAACGAATGCTAATCAGAAATCGAAATACTTCCATACATGCCCCGATGAGTCGAACGTGTGTGTGCTATTTCTGATACCTGCTAAAATTGTCTGCATTCTTTATTTGCTTTCTCTGTTTTATCAACTCCGCTTATATGAAAAGATGTAGCAAAAATACATAGACCAGTTATTTTTAAGCCTTGACCTGTGATATGGCTGTACCTACAACATGAAGCTAAAAATAAAATTCGCTTAAGTGATAAATCTCCCGGTTGACCCGCCCCTTGCACAATATATTTTATCGCTGATGTAAATCCGTCTCTTACTGGCATATATGCAATTATGCAAGTGCGAAAGGGACAAAACTTTTATATCAACTATAAAAGACCTCATTCTAAGCTTATATGGAACTACGTAAGAGTTTCTGCGCATTTCTGAGTCCTCTAAAAGGGCCTATTTACATTTGTAATTCTGTTCTTAGATTTTAGTTCTGATGTTTATGTGCATTTTGATGTCTATGTTGGCCTTGTTTGTGCTTTTTGTTTGTAGGACACTTGCAAATATATTAGTAAACTAGACTATAATTCACATGAATCTCTTTTTTGTGGCACTGACTCACCAGGACTCGATCCTCTTCAAGCCGCTATAGATTGGCATTTAGTCTCTGTTCATTCTAGCTTATGGTCATACATCTCCAATAAGTTTTTTTCCTATGTCGCATGAATATGTAAAACCTTAATCAAAAGTAACATTTATGAACTCGATCCTTTTCATTATAGTATTCACGAATTAAAATTTCTGATACAAGAAAAGTTGACGCCCCAGGTACAGCGGAAATAACAGAACGTTCAATTTCCCGTCCAGACTGCCTATCTGTTCACCAACGTATTCGAACATCATCCCAAACAGGTTGCCTGTATTCGTATCAACTATCATTGGTCACTTGATGAATGATCAGACTTGAATAGGTTTCAGAAGTTCCTGGACAAAATATCTGTTCTAGCGAGTGCCACGTAAGATCACACCTACTCAGAGTATACCAGCTGCGCTACCAGTACACGTGCGCTAAAATGTTAGAAAAATAAACACGTGTAAAACGAACATACATCAGGTGCTATCGTCTAGCCTGACGATTTCCGCGACTTTCGAGTGCAATTGCATTATGTAAACAAATAGACTGATTATGCAAGAGTCGTTATAAAACACCTAAAGCACCATCAAAAGTGAGTAAGAAATAATATCAGGCCACTCGCATTGATGGCAAAATAATATTAGATACCATGAGTTTGCCATAGTAAGAAAAGTGCCTTGGCAATTGACTTATGGCAAAATGAAAAGTTGACAAATTAAAACAAATTTGAAAATTTTGGATTGAGCGCCTTATCAAAAAAGAAAGAACTTGAAAAAAAAATTAAGTATTCTGTTATATTTTTAATTTTGGAACCGGACTTATACCTATTATGGAGACAGTAAAAAGGAGACCGTTGAAAGTTATCAATAAAACAACGTAACTTACGTAAACCAAGTACAGCTATGTTAAAATTAGCAGTCGTCAAGTATGAACATTGGCAACCATACTGTTACTGCGTAAGGTGTTACAGGATTTGTGTCCAAAATTTATTTGTCTTCGCATCCGCATGACCCAAATACATGACCAAAAACCTAATATGCCTTATAGAATTTAATATTTAAGTGGCAACTCGTTCGAGTGGCGTACGTGAGGTTATTCGTCGAAGATTAACGGTCGACCCCGCGGATAATCCCTTTAGACGCGTGGCATATATACGTGTCGGACTGCTAAACAAGCCTTGCAAAAATTCTATCGATTCTTCTGAGAATCGAGACATTCGAGACTTGGTGATTTTGATTACGCCCAATGAATGCATGCAATTGCATACATACATACATACAATCACGCCTGTATCCCATAAAGGGGTAGGTAGAACACATGAGACTACTAAAGCTTCAGTGCCCTTGGCAAATAAGGGGTTGAAAAAAACCGAAACTGTGACATTGCAGTGACAGTGACAGGTTGCCAGCCTCTCGCCTACGCCACAATTTAACCCATATCCCATAGTCGCCTTCTACGGCACCCACGGGAAGAAAGGGGGTGGTGAAATTCTTAACCCGTTACCACACAGGCTGTCAAATGAATGATGTCATAATATCGCTGTTGTCAAATGTGTGCCATTTAAAAGCTCGAGAATTTTGAAAAAGTGCCTTCGGTTCTCTAATGAAATCGGACGTAATCGTAAAATACAGTGACGTCTTATTCCAGTAGGTATTATTGCTCAAAAATTTGAAGGGTCTTTTGAAAGCTCACGCACTGTATGTACTTACCTACTAAAAATATGACTCGAATATATTCAACAAGCGGTCAAACGGGTCAAACTTCAAATCGTAAGTATTAGGTAATAGGTGATATACTCTTTGTTAAACCAAAGACATAATTATATAAGTCCGTATAGACAGATAAAGTCTAAGAAAAAAAACGTACCTCAGTACCATACAGAAAAAGGTACGGTGGGCTAGATGGCATTACACCTTTGGGGTACGCTCAGCTAGTTGGCGCTAATATTAATATTTGACATTTTAACACATATCGAGCTAAGAATATGGACCAAATTGTCAAAATTGAGGCTCAAAAGTTTTAAGCCTGTGTCAAGAGATGGCAGTCTATGCACTGTGATTACACATTTTACTTCGACAGTAACTCTCTATAATACTCGATCCTTTGGTTATACTAATAGAATAAATATTAAACTATAACAGCGACCAATATGACTCTAAAAGCTCATTTATAAGGCTTCATAACAATGTCGCGGCTTCGCTAATTTAAATCGATCGTGTAATAAGCACCCATATTCTGACCTTATCGTGTTCGCTATAAGGGCTGCCACTAGTCAATTAGCGTGACTTCAATCAAATTCCCCTTAAAGGTAGGCGTGCGAAATGTCACCTTGCAAGCTCAATCGATCAAAAGGTTTGCACTTATGACCTGGTCTAGTATTTACCTCGCCCTTTCAACTGTGTGGGAGGAAAACTGGAAACGGAACGTTGTGGGTGGAAAGGTGCTAACTAGGTAGCGGGGCGGTACCAAGGCGTTCGGTATTCGAAGGATGAAATACGCTTGGAGAAACAGGGTGGTCTACGCGATGCGATCTCTTTCTTATACTCTAGAGCTATAGAGTATTCCTTTGATATGTTACCGCTGTCTTATACAGTCACTGCCAAATAATGTCTTATGGCCTACGGCCCTGTACCCAAAATGCTAATTATTTCATTGTAATTTTTGATTTGAATAGCCAATTTTACGGTAGCCTCATTGGGAGAATTTACCACAAACAACAACAAATGTCTGAATAGACCTCTATTGTGAAGTGACGCCTTCATGTACATGTTCAGATATTTTCGAGAATCTTGACTTTTCTGATATATCTTATGTATGTATGTTTCCAGCAGTAAGACGTACACAGAAAGACGTCTGTTTGTAAGAAACTAGTGTCGGGTACGTCCTTCTAGATATTTTATTTCAAAACGAGGTCAGTGCTGTATCCTGGCGCCCTTAAAGGATCCGATTTAGTGCCGCAGGTGGATTTCTCTGCCCTATTTGCTAATGGAAATGAAGACCTCTCCTTGACATTAAAATGGCGGGTTGTTTACTTTAGAACCGCTTATTTACTGTACAATTTGTACTAGTTGGTGTTACCTACTCTAAACTAATTATACGAGTGGAGATAGACGTTAAGAGGGCTTTCGTGTTAAAAATAGTGAAATCTCATCCGAGCGCTTGATCATACCGTGTGTGGTATCAAATTAAAGGGCTTTGCGAGTCGTTTATAAATATATATCACATTATAGGACTTTTTCTACTTGGTCTAACAAAATATGAGAATGTCCAAAAGTGGTAATAATTGTACCGGTGAAGGCTCGTTTTCAAAAAATTGGCAAAAATCAATAATAGAAATTTATAATCACTAAGGCATAACCGCAATTTAAGTTAACGTTGCAGATTAATTTAGTACAAAACTTACTTCGATGTGATGTAGATTTTCAAAGAAATTGTCACTTAATTTTAGGTAATTTCTGAAAAAAATTGAATTCGCCTTAGGCTAGTTTACTCTTTTTCAAAAACTTAAAATAAAAATCTAGTCTGAAATGATTGTGGTACAGGATATACGAATTATAAATTTACCCGTTTTAATATTCAAAATTGTCCAAATTTTACAAATAAGATCGACTGATTCAGCTCTATACGTGCGTTTTTCTAAACGTGCATTAGAGAAAAATTCATAATTAATTTAGTGAGTTAGTTTTAAAAAATCCAGTCTTATAAAAATCAAGATAATAAGATGCTCTAACTGGAACTTGAATTAAATAAATCTATTGGATAACGGAAAGTGTAGTATTTCACCGACTAAAACTATCAATTTTACATTCTTTTGACGTTTTTTTTTTGAAAGCAGCCTTAAACTTTCTTGAGATATGTTCAAATGTAAGTGCGTTTAGTCGTCGTCCCACTTTGCCGGTTACCATTAAGGCGAGATTTACTTGTATCTTTATATGAATAAATTGACAAAGTGGCTTTATAGCAATCGAAAAAGTGGGACGTTTTCCCGTGCACACTCAAAAATATTTAACTCTTTTCTCACGCTAATATAGCTCTATTCGCGACTAGTTTCTGGTCATATGGAGACTCTTCATCATCAGTCATGATATATCTGTCAAGTTCTTATTGCAAGTGCAGCACCAATATTGTCAAAGACACAATGTGACATCGCATCGTGGACTATTCAAATACTCATTCACATTAACAACATAACTCTGCGTAGACTAGCCTACCATCATTTTACACTAATCGCTAAACCCTCCAGGCTCCATCCAATAACCAACTGAATTGACCAATTACCCTACACCTGCCACCAAATACGCTCAACAAACTCGTATCTACAGCTTCATCTTTAAAATCAACTCTATTCCATTGGAACCCGTTTTAAATTTACGTGTCACTGTAAGATTCTATTCCCTTTGCTTGGAGCTTTTTCATAGTCAATAGACGATTACCTGTCAATACTTGAGTACATACCCAAAGTCTTGCTTATGTTTCGTTAGCGTATCGTAGGGCTCCCTATCGTACGTCTGTAGTGGCGTGACAGAGCCAGACTGCGTTTCGATAGCCACTTAGCGACAACGATTGTCACTTCGCTTAGGTCGCCGTCTGGGGGCGTATCGCGAATTCCGCAGCTCGCTATTTGCATGCGTGCTGCGTCACTATAGTTCCACTCTTTAACATCACGTGTTCGCGGTAGGCCCCTGCGCATAGAGAGCTCACTTCATAGTAGTTGTCTTTAGCTTCGTGTCGCCTGTTGCTTGGAATTGTTTAGGGGTGTCGCGGCAATAATTATGCGACCGATATGCGGTATCGGCCCTAATGGAATTGTATCGTTTTCGTACGGCCGTGTAATAGTTTAGAAGTGTTATTAGATAGAATAGGCAGGTACTGAAGATAAGACAATGTTATACAATCGCAAAGCGAGGATTATTTGTATTTGAAGTTTTATTTTATAAACAGATGTGAATAATCTAAAATGAAAATGGGCAATTTATTTTGCTGACTTAAGTTTAGTGCCTTGTGAATCTTATGATGTGAAACTAAAAAGTTGTTTGTTTCTCATAAATAAACATTTGTGAAAAGTTGTTGCTAGTACTAAAACAAGTTGCATGAGTCCATTAGCTCACAAACCCACTCTTTTCTAGGTGGTCCCAAGTGTGTACAATGTTTGTTGAATCGTACAGAATAATCGCATTCAGTATAACTTCATTAACATTAGCAATATTTTGAACTTATAAACTAAAAGGAATTAGAATAATGCTTACACATTTATTGTCAGTAGCAACAACCTCTTTATCATTTGATCTCATTATAGTTTAGTCACACCCCTTTTGAATATTTGAACCCTATCTATAACAACATTAGGTGCAAGTTGACAATATGAACCTAGTCTAGTCCAATTTAACATATCATATCCTTATGGGCCCAAATAAATCTAAACACGATATCGTAGACGCGGCTCGTCTACAGAGCTTCGTAGCTCGTAGCTGCGGAGCGCTACGGACGTAGGCTGTGCGGAGGCGACAGCGTACTACGCTATTGATCCGGGTTAGGGCGGGCGGTAGGGTTGACACGTGGGTTTTTATTTGTTTAAAACATAACAATAGATTTGTGGGAGATATGTGGATTATTTAAGAATCGACGTAGTTGCGCAGGGCGTAATACGAGATATTTAAACAACGTGTAATGGTTATTTTTAACGTAATATTACGCTCACTTCTCAATGAAAAATAGTTACTAAAAGGCGGAAGGGATATTTCAAATTTTACATTTTTTTTGTGTGTAGAACTGTTCTTTATTGTATTGTATAAATACGGACATTATGCGTTTATGAAGGTGGCAGTATACTACGCTCAATTGAAATTTAAACAAATTTTAATGTTAAATAGACTGTTGGTGCATAAATTTTCAATCAGAGTAACCTAGATTTCATTGACTAATTAGCTAGTCAAAACGAAGTTTAGCCTAGTTAAGGCTGGATAAAATTTAGGCCTTATTTAAACTCTCGCTGGTACTGTTCGTTTAGTAAACAAAGTGTCAGCCCTAGCTGCATCAATCCGCGCCCACCGATATGCTGCCCGCTGACCACGTGTGCGACCTTCGCACGCGCTACGCCCGTAGACGCGCCGCTCCGTAGCCGATACCTCATCCGTGTAGACATGCTGTCTCACCACTGAGACTTCCTTTACTTCTACGGGCTACACTACACAGTAAGGGTGGAAACACATGAGGTATGAACATGTGTACAGTCACCGGCATATAAAAGTGATGATGTCTGTACCTTGTCGCTTTTAATCGTTTGACAGTTTCGTATGACATTTCAAACAAGAAGATGACAAAGTACTCGTATACAAATCATCATTTATGCCGGTGACTGTACGCATGCTTTCAGATTTCCGACTTGTAGGCGTCTTCATACTAAGAAGCTCTTTCTTATACGATAGATTTTTTATAGTTGCAGTTGTGTTGTTATTATAACATTTTGTGGTTGTAACCGATTTCATTCCTAACTTTATAGCAAATACGGAGGTTTTTAGTATTTTATCAATTTCGTTTCGATTCATATTGAAATAATAAATAAATAATATTGCTATACTTGTCAATAGTTGTCATGCTTTCTAAATTTATTTTTCTCACTGCACCCACATTCGCGAATTTCTGTTTGGCCCTATGGTTGACTGGTAGAGAATGCCTCAAGGCATTAAGTCCGCCATTTGTACTTTTTTTTCCAATTGTGCAATAAAGTTTAAATAAATAAATAAATAAATATTTTCAATCAATAATTGGACAAAGACCTTTCATAAGTTATACAAAGTAGACAGAGGCAGAAACTGTTTCATCTATTCTAAATTTTCATATTGTATATTTCTATAAATTTATGATCTCAACTAAAATTCGCTTTGCTAGGACGCAAACCTTTCAAAGGATTTCCTCAAAGGCCGTTGTATCCAGCAGCTTTCCGCATTGCGAAATTTGCAATTTTACGAGTCTGGCCACGCTATACGACCGCTTGAGATAATATGCAATACACGTATAGACGCAAACAATAAATAAATCTCGAAAATGTCTAATTTCTCAAGATTTTCTTTACGGCTATGAGAAGGTATCCTCGTACAATAAAGTAGAAAAACCATTACCAGCTTGATATATTACAGGCCGGTACTAACTTGTACTAGAAACAGGGCACAGCCAGGCTCTAAATCACATTTTAAACACCTAGGTGTGCCACCGTGTACTATTTGTATTTGTACACAATGCGGTGCGATCAGAACGCGCGATAAATTAGGTGTGAAGATGCCGATAAGTGGCGCCCGCGATCGATACGCACCCTCTACCGCTCGCGATACCACAGAGTCATCCTCAACCTTGTTTCAAAGGAAGAAAGTCTATCAATAGTCTGTGTTCACCCCTACACTCGTATGTTTGGCATCTGATTTATCCGAGCGGGCAAAATGGTCACAAATATCGAAACACGCCTCTATTACCAAAGCTTTAAAGTGCTTGCTTCGATATTTCTAACCACTTTGCCCGCTTCGATATATCAGATGGCTACCTTACCATCCGTAGCCTGACTATGAACCCTATAGTAAAGATATAGGGTGTATCAATATTGTGGGATACAGGTTTTATATTCGTTGGCATCATGGTTATGCGGATTACACATACAACATACATACATACAATCACGCCTGTATCTCATAAAGAGGTAGGCAGAGCACATGAACTATTCAAGTTATGCGGATTGCAGGGTGTTTAAATGGATTTTTGTCTTGTTGCGATGTAAATAAATGAAATACTTGGTATCATTGACTATACAGGCGTCGCTTGGGATTGTGTCTTTATGCGTAGGGAGTGAATTGTCGACTAGGGGCGTGATTGTCATAAATGATTATTGTTAAAGTCAGTTATGCGGATCACGGCGGGCGTTAAGTATGTAAGACTTGAAAATCGGGATATTAAAGATCGTTTAGATTTTTAGTTAGACTTTATTCAATTTGTGTTAATTTTCTTATGTAACTGAAGTTTATCGGAGGGTCTAACTTAACCACGTATATTCAATACACTATGACAGTTAGAACCTGAATTTATTAATTTTACTAAAATTTAAAACTAAATTACAGTAACAGAAATATTTCAACATGTACAGAAAAGCAAATAACATAAATAATTCAAGCACCTAGGCTTGTGTCGTTCACGAACTATGAACTGTTAGGAATAAAATCCTATCAATGACCGAAATGAACTGAATCTTTCCGTGCTCTGAGAATCGGTCTTTGCTCATTTAGTTCAGTATAGGATCGACGAGCGTGAGCGGTTTGGATCGAGAACGAATGTGTGACTGCGCCGACCGAGAGCGAGAGCTACTTAGCAGAGCAACAAAAAAAGCCAAGTTTTCATAATAAACTTTGGTTACTTACAACCTTTCGGCCCGGAATTTTACTATCTGTGGACTATTCGTATCATTCTGACACTATTCGGTCCCATTCGTTCTGATCTTTCCGACCGCAGTGGTCGCTGGTCTGGCTGAACTAAATGAGCAAAAGACCTAAAAGAGCGAACTAGTTCGTGGGAGCGATTGAACGAGATCGGAGCGCTCCGATCAACGAACGAAACGGCACAAGCCTACAAGCACCTGCCCTCCGCATCAGCTCGGGGACCGCAACCCCACAACACACCTCAATTATATGGTCGGTCGGGACCTCAAAACCCTTGGAACTCTTAAACCACCAAGCTGCGACTGCTTTAAATAATAAGTAAGAATGAAGCAAATGCAACTCAAACCGTTGAAGTCATCTCCCAATCACATGTTGGTACTCGTAAGCTGTAACCTAAAGAATGCAAACACCTACCCTTACCTACCGCGACCGCAACCCCATAATTACGGTCAGCAGAAACCCTAACTGCGGAACTCTCAATTACCAGGCTACGCCTGCTTTATCATGTGTTTTGGCGCAAAACCAATGTTTGAATACATAATAAGTCCAATGTGAAGTGCTGGTTGATAAACTTTAATATAACTTAAATAGATAAATACATACTTATATACATAGAAAACATCCATGACTCAGGAACAAATATCTGTGCTCATCACACAAATAATAATAATATAATAATAATAACCCCGCGGGGGCAGCTTGTGGCGAGCTGACGGTGAGTGGCGACACCGCGGACCCCTATTCCAGAGGGCACTTCCATCTAGCCCTCGCCTCTGCGCTTGCCTTAACCGGCCGGCCAGAGTGGATTCGCAAGAGCGGGACCTATGCTCCAGGTTGGAAGTGTAAAATGTCATAACGCCGGCGGCCTGCTGAACGGATCACCGGGATCTGGCTACCGCAGTCTCACCTCTCGACAACCTTTCAGCCACTCTTCAAGTGTTGCTCTGTTGTCGCACCGTGCGTGCGGCCGTTTTGCAGGGCCCACTCAATGAGTTGGCGAGTCACCGCCTGTCTTTTACAATCCTGAGACTAGTTGTCATGGCAGGTGTCCGATAGTCTCCCCCATAGACCATTATCCAGTCCATCCAACTTGCACAACAATAACCTATGACCTTAGTTCCCATCGCAGCACAAAAGTGCTGCACTGAAATAGTCTTTACACCTGGCGGGGACCATCTCCGGATGTATCATATTGTGCGCTCGGGGATGGTATCCGCCACGTGTATCCCTTGCCTTTAGATTAAAGTGTCTAAAAGGGCCTCTGTGATGTTGGCTTCGGCCCCACACATGCCTCCCAAAAGTCCGGGACCCCATGGTCCCGAGATATGGTAAGACATACAAAAAATAATAATAATAATAATTTATTGTCTTGAAACCTAATACAATGAAAACTAAACTTATACTAAGTTACATTACTTGTTATTACTGTTATTAGGTTTGTATCAGCTTTACTACTTAGGAGTCTCTGTTTCCTGAACTAGGTCTAAGCCTGTGACTCAGGATGCAGTGAATCCTCCGAGGAAAGTGAAAGAAAAAAAAAACACAGAGTATATCTTATTAGGTATGGATAAAGAATGATGAAAAAAAAAATGTGATACTATATGTATGAACAAAAGGAAAAAACTGAAAATAAAAACGTATTTAGATAAATGCCAAGTGAAATGATCGCGAATCAGAAACGCGCAAGCGTGTGTGACTCGTGAGTGAATGCGAGAGTGTGTGTGTGTGTGTGTGTGTGTGTGTGTGTGTGTGTGTGTGTGTATGTGTGTGTGTGTGTGTGTGTGTGTGTTTGGAGAAACTTTCGGAGCTAAAGGAAAAGGAGAAGGGATACATTTTGGGAGGAATAGGTAGTTATTTGAGAGCGTTTAAAAGTGACTCTGTTTCTTGTAGCCATGTTTGTAATTTGGTCTTGCAGTTGTAGCGATTTAGTGGGTAGATATCTAGTTGTTTGTTTGTTTTGTTGTAGATGCGTGCACTCATTGCTATGTACTGGCGGGTGGCGAAAGTTGTCCTCTGGAGTACCACTGGACAGACAGTTTGCTTACTCCGCTTGCCGGATGCTTTCGCAGATATAGAAAGATCTCGGTGTCTACGTAGGATGGTGCGGAGGACGTATAGTTGCCTAACTGATAGGACACTACATTCGGCGTACAGTTGAGTTGTCGGATATCTGAAAGGTTTAGCCATTGCAACCTTTAGTACAGCGCGTTGGGCACGCTCCAGTTTTAGCATAGCTGTTTTGCCAGCAGCCCCCCAAACCGGAGTGCAGTAGGTTAGTAGTGACTGGCATAGAGAAGAGTAAACTATCATTAGAGTCTTGGCATCTGTAGAGTAGCGTAGTTGCTTGAAAACAAACATAAGTTTCCGAACGCGGGATGTCAGACAGTCTATATGGGTGTGCCAATTTAGTTGCTGATCAATCGTAACGCCGAGATATTTTACTGAGTCGGCTTGTGCAAGTGGGACGCAAAGACAGTTAGTCGAAGGAGACTGGCAAATGTAGCTCTGTATAGAAAATGATGGTGGAGGTAGCGATGGGCTAGCAATTGCGAAAGGTATATATTTAGTTTTGTCTAGATTGAGGGTGAGCTGATTGGCTTTAAGCCATTGAATTACAGCGTAAAGGCCTTTTTCTGCTAATATTTTTGTTTCAGTCCAGTCTGAGCCATGAAAGAGGAGCGCTGTATCGTCGGCGTAGGCTATAATTTTGCAGTTCTTAAGGTTCATATGGCACAGTTGGTTTACATAAATCTGGAAAAGCGTGGCCCTAAAAATAAATGCCCTTACCGGGATTCGAACCCAGGACCGCGGCTTAGCAGGCAGGGTCACTACCGACTGAGCCAGACCGGTCGTCCGGACTTTGTTTAGGAATAATATGGAACGGAATGCTTTTGCACCTTTTAGTCACGCACAAGACTTCTAATTTTTCTTTAAAGAACGCTCCATATCGACCCCAAAAAAATGTATTGATTAACCACTCAATTGCTCTAAAATTTTCAATGGCCCCTATTGTCAAGTAAAATAAAGGTATCAGCTGGTAAGCAACTGAGTGGTTAAATTTGTCCCTACTCTCTATAAGCAATTTATCCAATCCCATAACTGTTTCGGAATGCAAGGAATCCTAAAATTACGAAGGTACACGGAATATATGTTGTAAACATACTTGTCATAAAAGGATTCTTCAACAAAATGTAACGAATCAGATCAAATCTAAGAACTGTCGACACTGTCTTCTCTTATTAGATAGATCTTATACTAATGGCTTCTATTATAATCCTTTATAGCAATTATAACTCAAGTCTTAATTGCTAATAATTAATGAGGCTACTTCGCATATTGCCAAATAGCGATCGTAAACAACTCACATTGTTGCCATGTTGCTAAAATATAGTCTACTGCAGAGAGAGAAGATGGCTAAAATAGCAGAGACAAGATTCATGACATCACATCAAATGATTTTGCATTGTAAAAACGTCTCTGAATTTATCTTTCTTCCGTTTTTCTGGCTTTTGAGCTTGGATTACTCTTGGCAAAATATTCTTTGGTGGGATTCTAGTCACATCTCTGAACTATGTATTCAAAAAAATGTTAAACATGCTTTTGAAATAATTCGGGAAACTAGTCTCATATAAACAACATTAAAGGAGGAATTCTATGTTGATAGTAAAATCCACAGTTAACTAAACAATCTTCAGCCTTATTGGCAAAGACTCAAGATCTTCTAATGGTCAATTGGGAGTTAGCGTGGCATTTCTCCGCGCACAGGAAAGTCCTACCTGTGTCATCGTTTGACGCCGTGCCAAACGTTCGGAATAGTAAAATTTGTCAAGTTCATTGAGAAGGTCGCTTCGGTTCCGTTCCTATGTAACGGTCATTTGCAAATAGTCACTGTCAGGGAGTAGCATTATCATTCGTTGAATTGTGTTTGCGGCAGATTTTTCACTGAGTTGGAGATAGCTGGTTCATCGAAATTTAGTAGAATGGATAAAGATTCATATGCTTTTGTTTTTCACGTCTTCTCTAATCTCCATCTCAGAAGAGAAGCAGCCTAATTAATATTTAGGAACGTCTTTATGATCAAACCGCTCAAAATATAATATAAAAATAACCTTCATAGCAGTCCAATGTGTTTGCGACATCTGCGATGGATAGATGAATGGATATTTGTCTACTCTACAGAATCGCTCTGAAGTTTTTCTTTGGAAGTTCCAAAATATCGGGAAATTATGGCGAAATTAGACATAATCTTGCATAACCAATGAAGAGTATTCAGAAATCTTAGGGCTAACCAGATAGAGACGCCATAAACAATTCTTGCCTGTCTTATGAATATGATAAACCTGGAAGACAAACTTCAATACGTGTTGTAACACATCTAATCCAAGAAGCCGGAATACGTCTAGACGGTGTAACGTCAGCCGTCTAATTACCCGATTTGCGACAATCTCGCGACTTACGTCACGAGAGCTCCCTAAAGCTGTTCAGGTATTCACAAAACTTCAACTGTCACTACAGACCAACCAGTTGAAGACTTCAATACGATTCTTACCAAAGTAAAGCTCATGTTAAATTAGAGACAAGAACATCTCGTGACACGTTGCTTAGGAAACTTAGTAAGGCCTCAAGTTGCAAGACTTCGAGTCGAGTGAATTATGTTGTCTGTATAATAATGGATTACGTCGATTACTGCAGATTTGAACACATCGTCAGGTGACAAAACGGCTGAGTTTATCGAGTAATAGGATTTACTTTGTCTCTAATCTTTTGTAATGTTTTTCGCGTTGAAATGTCTTTGTCTACTGTGTGGCTGATCGTTTTCTAACGTACTACAATATCGATTATAAATAAGGACAACTTATAGTACCTAACTCGTACATTGCACTAATGGTTTTTTTTAAATCGAAATATGCCCAAAAAATATAAACCTGTAAATCAAAAAATAAATCATAAATTCCTTATTCGCGGCCTTTTATTGTTCAAAATGTACATGGTCAAAAAAAAGATTAAGTGTGTAACATGACACATTATAAGTGACCCGAACGAGTGTATGTTACTATGTATTGTTCACCAAACAAAAAACATGAGTCACCAACTTAAAACACCTCAATCAATTGCGACAGAATCGGTACTAAGTCTCGTTCCATTGAAACTCGAAGCAACAGGTTGTTTTGTAGACTAATCGTGGACGCAATTAAAGCCGTTTCTTTCAGCCTTCGCCTCGGCTCGGTGCAGATCTTTTTGTTTACGGCACATTGCTCAATTTAATTCTAATTGGCCCTTAACTGTCGATTTCCAATGGACTTTTTGTAGCCGGTTAACGATTAGCGCCCTGCAATTCAATGGCTTGACAGATTTGAATTTATGACAATAGTTACAATACCAATTGTCTTTGTTGTGGAAGTCATCACACAGGTCTTAATTGTGTTTTGTTTTAGAAGCTGTGTAATTGATGCATTTTTTTTTATCATGGCGACCACCTGTTGTCTGTTGTAGGAATAGTTTAGAGACCTAAAACGCCCCTGGTTTAAGAGATGACAGATCCACAATATTGAGTTTTGAATGGTTAGTCTTTCTTTCGTGTTGTATAAAAGTTTCGTGACTTATATAAAATCTGGATAATTTAATGACTCCCTTTTTAGTGCCCCGTACGACTCTTGCAAATCGATTAGATGCGTCTTTCTCAGAAGTCGATTGATACACATAGCAACTGCAATCAATAACAATTTAAATATGCAATAAATACAAAAACGCTTTTTTCCAATGAAACCAGATACTCTTCTGGAATACTTTTGATATTTTTACTCATTAAAATGTTGCCAAACTGCTGATAGTTGAACAGTTTTTACTTTCTCGCTACCGGAGTAACCCGTTCCACAGGCTTGCCCTCGGTCAGTGCGACACCTGATCCGCCGCACATGTCCCAGCGGCCATTATTCCGACAGATGTTCACAGTTCAACTTAAAACGAAGGTAGATTTACCAATGTCACACGTTATTTCTCCACTTTCCAAACTTAAAATGGGCTCGGCGCCCGAATTCCTGGCAATGGTTTTACACAGTCTATAGTGCGTTTAAGTATTTGGAGAATTTATGGTTTGGGATCAGTGCCTCTTATCTACAAAAGTTCCAATAAGTTTTCATTGCTGTCTTCCTGGCAACATCAAAAATGAAACCAGCTGAGTTGGCACTGAGTAACGGTAAATATAACAAACATTATTTTTCGTCGTAAATAAGCTTTTGCGTTTGTTGAATATGAACGAGTTAAAGCTAAAATCAGTATATTAATGTAATCACGAGCCACCATCTTTCCATGGTGTTTCGTTACACTCGATTTTACAAGTATAAACGCCATGGCCGCGTGCGGCCCGTGTCGAATGGTGGCCTATGAATTATTTCACCTCGGCCGGCCAGTCGTTGACCCCCCGCTTGTCACGCCCCTAAGGGCTTTTATCTCTTGAAATTTGTACCCACTTTTACCGTTTGTCAATATTTAAGAAGTTATGGTGTTAGGAAGTTATCGGAACATTCTAGAAAGGAATAAGAACGAATCGTGCTGCGTTAAAGTAGACTTACAAATCGGAGTAAAATGGTGAGCATCTCTATGCTATTGCATACATTTAGAGAACATAAATTTAAACCTAAGTCACTCGATTTAAGGATTTTATGTATGTATGGTGACAAAATAAACTCAGTACCTTTAGTGTATGCTGCAAAGTTAGATTTTAGGCGTTTCGAGAACATTATCTAATCCAAACATTATCTCACCGACGATCTGTTTGTGATGACTAGAGATAACGCTCGTCTTCCGCGCGGCTCGGTGACGCTTACAAAGCCCTCCGGAGGTAAACATATTATAATGTTTATCACGGGCAATAAATGTAGCATTTTGAAACAAATCAGATCGTGCTTGGTGTTGAGATTCCTTTCTTTTATCTTACTTTGCTACAATTTACATACTTCTTTGACATTTCGTCTTCAACCGTTGTTGTTTTCTGTTTCTTATATCTATAGTTGATTGCTATGAAGCTTTGGGGTGTACTGTGTTTGGTGTTTCTTACCAAATTAGTTACTGGAATTTATGACTCAATGCGTTCAGCCATAAGCAACCAATTCTCAGAAAGTTCAAAACCCGCGTTTAAACGTCACTTATTCCACTTGAACAAATAAATCACGCATGTGGAAACCCGCCGTTAGCTTGATTAATTAGCAGAAAGGGCCGCGTAGGCGCAACGCTGGGAATCCAATCGCATGCGTTTACACGGAGAAAAAGTCTAGTCCATGATACCTAAATATTGTAATCTGAACGAGAAAATCTAGTAAATTCTGGGACAATTGTTCATATAGTATACATAACTAAACCAATCTGTTTAAATGCGTTGAGCTTAGTGAACTAGTTATCTTGTAACTGTCACACACACACATAGCGTGTATTACTAGAATATTTAGTAAATCATAACACGTGGATCGTACAAATAAATAATATTTTTTTGCAGAGCTTAATAAATGCCATGTAAACTTGACAATATATTTTTGTAAAGGTAACATATACATTAAGTATGATAAAAAATTTATATTGTAAGTGCCACATAGTCAAATTGTGTGTATTACTATATTATTCAGTATTTATAACACATGGAGTGTCTAAATAAACAAAATGTATGGTAGAAATTAATGAAAGTTATGTAAACTCTACAAGAAATTCTTGTAAATAGGAAATATTCATTGAGCGTAGCGTACTAGTTATATTGTAGTTGCCACTATCCGTTTGCGTGTATAAGTAGAATATTTAGTAATTATAACACGTGATTGGACAAAAAAAACAATGTGTTTTGTACAACTTAATAATTGTTATGTAATAAGAACAAGAAATTCTTGTAAAGGCAATAAAACTTTTCGTTAGTCCAAGAATATGTATCGTTAAGAATACAGGTCATCTGATTTATATTACATTGTCTTTATTTATGTAAACTACATTAAATGGTTGATAGAACAAGAAAGTATGTTACAGCAACTGTATTTATGGTACTCTTTAATAAATATACAATTGCGTTAACGTGTTATATTTTTATCGGTACCTATGAATTTGTGTTTGCATTGTATAGACAACGAACATTTCTTGTAAACGTAAAAAAAAGGTTCGTTGTCTATACAACGTGGTACAGTAAGGATTTAAGGCCGAACCACGCAGGATGCGTATGCGTGCACGTGCACGTCTACGCATCTGGCGTGGCTCAGCCTTAAATCCTTTAGGGCTGAGCCACGCCAGATGCATGTACGTATACGAGCGCGTTCTAAAGTATGAATCTTCATTAGAGATGACACCACTTCACGCGCACAGGTAACACGTCACCTAAGCGGTGTCATCTGTTATGAGGATTGCTCATTTACAACGCGCACGCTTCACGCACGTATACGTGCACGTCACGCATACGCATCCGTAGTGGCTTGACCTTTAGGCGGGATGCAGGTTTCTAGGACCAGTTCCAGGAGACATAAGCCTAGAGTTGAGTATATGCAGCCAACCTCAGACTCATGAAACGGGATCCGGAAACCTGAGTCACCCAGCATATGGAAGGGACGCTTTGAGCGGTGAAAATCGGTGATCTGAAAGTAAATAAAATAATTATATAATTTGTTAAACATTATATTTGAACATTAAATCAACAATCAAATTACAAATCTAAAATAATTATATTTTATATACCTACTAATATTCTTCTCTATGGTAGGTATACCTACATATTCTATGGTACCTATAGTTCATTGGCGTTAAGAAAATAGTGACTCATCTTTGTCCACATGGTCGGCAAAGAAAAAAACATTATGGAACTAGCAGAATAGAATTCGTTTATTATAAATGTTAATAATAATTCTGACGATTCTGATAAAATAATGACTTAAGCTAGGAACTAGGTCTATTTACGACGGACGTCCGCGTAGTATGTTCCTAGCTTTAATAATAAATATTTGAAAATATTGTGTAGTAAAAAGTTTGCTTAATTAATAGTACACTTAATTTTTACTCCAGTATGAATACACCTTTACTTTGCAGTTGCGCCGATGAATCACTATTTTCTTAACGCGAATAAATTATAGATCAAATAGAAAGATATCAATTGTGATAGTCCGCGCTCCAGACCCGGTACCTGGTACGTCTGCAGTCTGGACTGCGATCTTTTTCCCCTCTTAAGTATGTACTTAACTTAAATAAAAATATTTGAAACAAAATCAGTCATGTCATAAACAATAATAAATTATTCTTAAAAATATTTATCAAAAATCTAGGTGCAATGGTGAACTACTACAGTACCTTAGTACAGAATTGAGGTAAGTATATAATCATACCAATATAGGTATAGTAATTTCAAGGTTATCAAGGTTGTATGTATGTATGTATGTAAACACTTTATTGTACATGAGACACGTTAGAACCATAGAGGAAATAAGTAAGGGAAGAGTTGTAACTCCATACATCAGTAAATGCGAGTTATTTGTAGTGACATCTATCGTCATTCACTCGTCAAATCACGCGCCAACTAGCGTAAATTATCAGTACTGCTACTTGTCAATAGACGTCACGACGAACAAAGTCTATTGCTCAACAATTTTTAGCTAATATTACAATAGTATTAATCAGTACTTTGCTTTCAATTACTTCAGCTTATAATATAAGGTGTAAACTGTTTTAATATTACATTTTTGGCAGACGCAACACTGTCGGCACCTAGTGTCAAGTAGCAGTACTGATAATTTACGCTAGTTGGCGCGTGATTAACGAGTGAATGACGATAGATGTCACTACAAATAACTCGCATTTACTGATGTATGGAGTTACAACTCTTCCTTACTTATTCCTCTATGTTAGAACATAGAATAAAATATATTTCTGACTTAACATATATTTGGAGATATCACTGTAAAATATTTACGATTATTGTCAATGTAATAAAGTAGGTAAGTAGCCTTACCAAAGTTTGACATGACACTGAGGTACAGCAGGATAATTTCGACTGGGGGGCAAATGCAACTGATCCATTTCTTCCCATGTTTTACAATGTTTGCATTATTAATTAGTGTCTACTGGTTATATATGGCACACGTGTTCAGTGGATACAATGTGGAACTTAATAGTGTAATAATGGAAAGAAATGGATAAGTTACACTTGCCCCCAAGTCGAGATTTGCCCCGCTGTACCTTAACTACTTGGCATAGTTATACTTTTTGTAAAATTTATTAGGATCAGTTAGACACCTGATTGAAAGTTTAAGTCCAAAGTTCCTGTGACCCATGGCATACTGTGGAACAAAAATGGAAAAGCCAAATATCGGTTGGACGAAATAAAGAACGACTGTCCCCCAGTCGAGATTTGCCCCAATGTATATACATATTCGCTAAATCTTCTTAAATATCGCTCGCAGTAATATGCCAGTACGAGCGAGATGCATAATAGATACGGACAATGTCAAACTCGTGGTAAGGCTCTTGAATACAAAAATATTTCTGATAAAAGGTTGTCAGAAATATTTTTGTATTGGAAAACGGTAGTCGTTAAAAAAAACGACTACCATCAAAACTTGTGCAAAATTCTTGAATACAAAAAAATCACTTAACCTAATATATTGGAGATCTCACTGTAACCCACCTACGATTACCATCAACACTTAATGTCCCTGGACATACATACATGATGACTAAGAGAAGAATCTTGAACACAAAAAATATTTCTGACAACCTATATTGGAGATCTCAAAGTAACGTATCTACGATTACTATCAAAACTTAGTGTCAATGTATTACTTACATGATTAATAAGAGATTCTTGAATACAATCACTTAACCTAATATATTGGAGATCTCACTGTAAAGCACCTACGATTACCATCAACACTTAATGTCCCTGGTCATACATACATGATGACTAAGAGAAGAATCTTGAACACAAAAAATATTTCTGACAACCTATATTGGAGAATATAAAGTAACATATCTACGATTACCATCAACACTTAGTGTCAATGTATTACTTACATGATTACTAAGAGATTCTTGAATACAATCACTTAACCTAATATATTGGAGATCTCACTGTAACGCACCTACGATTACCATCAACACGTCCCTGGACATACAGTCAACCAATTGGAACCCTAGGCCACTCTACAATCATGTCAAAATGACAAGCAGTAAGAGATTTCTTACAATCTGATTTATAATGTCACTATGACAGTTCTACAGTGGCCTAGGGTTCCAATTGGTTGACTGTACATACATGATGACTAAGAGAAGAATCTTGAACACAAAAAATATTTCTGACAACCTATATTGGAGATCTCAAAGTAACGTATCTACGATTACCATCATAACTTACTGTCAATGTATTACTTACATGATTACTAAGAGATTCTTGAATACAAAAAAAAATCACTTAACCTAATATATTGGAGATCTCACTGTAACGAACCTACGATTACCATCAAAACTTGTACCTGGACATACAGTCAACCAATTGGAACCCTAGGCCACTCTACAACCATGTCAAAATGACAAGCAGTAAGAGATTTCTTACAATCTCACTATGACATAGTTCTACAGTGGCCTAGGGTTCCAATTGGTTGACTGTACATACATGATGACCAAGAGAAGAATCTTGAACACAAAAAATATTTCTGACAACCTATAATATATTGGAGATCTCGAAACTAACGTATCTACGATTACCATCAAACTACTTACATTATTACTAAGAGATTCTTGAATACAAAAAAATCACTTAACCTAATATATTGGAGATCTCACTGTAACGCACCTACGATTACCATCAACACTTAATGTCCCTGGACATACATACATGATGACTAAGAGAAGAATCTTGAACACAAAAAATTAAATAATTAAATATTTATTATTTATATTAAATATTTCTGACAACCTATATTGGAGATCTCAAAGTAACGTATCTACGATTACCATCAACATTTAGTGTCAATGTATTACTTACATGATTACTAAGAGATTCTTGAATACAAAAATAAGTTTTATATTCATTTACAAACTCTACTTCATAACAATAATAGTGTTCATTAAAACTCAACGTTTCCAATAAACTGTATTCGAAAATAACGATCTTATTATCGGCTATATATATTTTTTCTATTAAACCAAACTTCGGTAATGTATGTTCATACACATCTATAGTTATTACCATGTTTGTTGTGTAGTTAGTGCCTTTTAGCGTCACCCAATTACATTTTTGCAATAAGGACAGTGTTCTCAAATTTATTTGTTCTCGAATATATTCTTTTACCGTATCTTTTACATTTATTTTCAAGCCCACCTTCAATTCACTTTTAAAATTATTTTGAATGAATTTGAAATTCAACTGGAGCTGGTGTTTTATGGCAAGAGACTGACAAATATTACGTCTACTACTTGAAACATTTGCGTACATCTTTGACATGCGGTGTTTAGCTTCATACCTCATGGACCATATATTAATAAGAGGACCAAATTTTTTTAACATGTCATGATAATGTAGCAAATGATGAAACTTTGGTGTTAATTTTCTTCTACTATACATGAGGTAAAAAATATTATGTTCAGATACTAACGTTTTCAATAATTCAATATCATGGTTATGTATCGTAGTGGACATAACAATGTCAATTATTTTCCGTAACGAAATATACAACTCCCAGACTGGATCATTAGTAGGAACTAAGTCACCTACAAGCAATCCAAAATACCTTACAAAACATAAAGTTTCAGCAGCTGACATTTTTATAGTATTGCTTTGCAAATGGTTTAAACTTATACTAGGTGGTTTATTTCCTCTATCGGGACCGTAATTAAAGGACATTATTCTTTCATTCAATGTTTGTAATGAAAATAATTTAAAGTCAATTACATAAGAAAGAACAATGAATGACATGTCATATTTGCATACACCTTCTAAAATGTCATGCATAATGTCTACCCCGACGTGGTCTACAACTGAAAATCCCATGACTCGATGCCACACGCATTCTTCTTTAATACCTGTTACAGATACATTTCTAGTATTTACGTCAGCTATACACTGTGCCATAGTTCGATATAAAGTTTCATCACACTCATGTGCTGTTTTTAACATTTCTTTTGGCATTTTACAAATACGGCAAGGATAATTGGATGAAAAAGATTCGACAAATCCGATAATAGAGTGTATGCCCAAATTATCCCCAAGAATAACGGCCAATTCAAAATAAAGTTTAAATGTAAATCCCGAAACGTTTATCTCAATGCCATGTTCTCGAAGAAAATTTAATTCTGAAATAATTGGTGTAAATATAACTTTATTTCCAAACTGCTGTCTATCAGAAGAATGAAAAAGCAATACTAGAAAAATGTTATGTAAGCGTGATATATGATGAGATGGAATACAAGGAACGGAAACATAGACTGCACCAATTTTATGAATGCCCGCATGGCTAGATAAGGGATTACCTACCTCATAATCATCAAAAAACAATGTTAATGGTAAAACTATTTTATCTCCATGTGAACTTTTTTTTTTTGCCATTCCAAACCTTGAACAATATTTTGCATAAGATCAACATCAGAAGGGTTCGACATATCTTTGTAATATTGAAGTGTTTCTTTCATGACATCATTCATTTCAAAAAACTTTTTAAGTACTAGGCGTAGTGGAATGTGTGACGCAGTCGCATTCACTGGATTTAAATTTAACCTGTTATTTGCATCATATTGTGTCTCTAATCTTTGTCCTAAAGTATACTCTTGCGGTTTTACATATGTACCTATTTTCTCAAAGAATGAAAGCCGTTTATATTCCGATGAAAATGTTTCTACCGAATGCCTTAATATATCTATTTGTTCTCTCAAGCCCGAGAGTTCACCTCCAATTTCACATTTATTCAGCTCTCTCATAATAGGATCAATTAATGGTTTAAATATCTGATTATTCATATTTTCAATAAGGTCTTGAACTATAGACCTAGGTAAAACTGGATTTGCATACAATTCAGAAACAAACTTAGCTATACGATTGTCACATTCTGCGGGTACAGCTTGACTTGAAGTGCTTGGAACTGGCTTCAAAGGAAAATATACATTACTTATTGGAATATCAGGACATACAGATGTATTTGTTACTGGTGGTATAGTACTATTTCCATTAATTTTAGATAATGTATTATTGCTAGTTGTGCAAACAATGTTTCTTGAATGAACTTTTGTTATATGTTTTTTATATGAATTTAAAAGAAAATATTTTCTATTGCAGCCATCTTCCAAACATTCGTAATAATCAATCGTGTTATGATTGTTATGTATGTGATTAAACAGTTCTTTTATAGTTGGTAAATCAACGAAACATACAAAACACTTCACCATTTTAGTAACTTGCATATAGAAAAATGCACTTGATAATCATCTATTCTATACCAAGGTCCGTGAACATCGCACTTACAGTGCTGTAACACTTGTCCCACGGAGTATGAATTTTGTATAGTCCTTTTTGGATAAAGGTCCAAATACTCACACTTTCTACTGGATACTGACTGTGAAGTGAGTGGTATATTTTAAAACATACGTCAACTGCCTGCAGAATCGATGTCACTGTGTAGTATGTGTTGTTGACTACAATATAATATTTCTCAATTTCAGAATAGTTCTCTCCAACTATTACTATTGTGGGTTGAAATGTTGCTCCCAACCTTGCGTATTTTTCTTTTCTTCGATTAAGAGTGTCTTGTACATCCATGGCCCGCTTCACGTGTGTGATGAAACCATCTCTACTTTCTTGCTTAGAGGGTCTCCAGCTATTTTTTTTGTTTTTTGCCAGTGGATTTCCGAGGGCTAATGGTAGCAACATGAATGCTGAAATGGAGGCTGCCTCTTGCTTTGAGCTGGTCTCATCCCCTGTAAGTATATTGTCTTTATGAACTTTGTTTGAGTTGCAGCCTATTAGTGCTATAACATTATTTGATATCCTATACAATATAACATCAGAACTGTCAACTTTAAGTAGGTTCTAAATAAAAGTTTGCGACTGTAGCAGCTAGGGTGGTCCACATTTGTATGGAGAAAAATAAAAATATCATTAATCTTTTCTCCACATGGTTCCCTTTGTTCTGTTATAACTATAGACTACTAAGTCATAACTGACTCAGTCTGTTTTCGAATAGCAAAGAGAGTTTCTACTAATTGGTAAGCTACATAGACATGTATACCAAATTTTAACCCATTTGCTCATTATTTACTGGTTGCTCAAGATAGATTTACAATTTGATATCTCATACAATAAATAAAAACCAAAATAATTAAAACAATAAATAAAACATTGCAAAGTGCTGTTCATGTTTTAACTCTAATGAAATAGGGAAAATACCTCCATTTAAGATTTTTCCTTTGGCAAGTTCATTTCATACATTTTAGTACGGCATTGGTTGCTTTATTTTGAGCAACCTCTAAATAATGTCATAAGCATAGAGGAATAAGTAAGGGAAGAGTTGTAATTCCATACATCATTAAATGCAAGTTATTTGAAGTGACATCTAGCGACAATCACACGTCAATCTTGCGTCAATTAGCGTAAATTATCAGTACCACTACTCGATAATCGCCAAAAATGTAATATTAAATCAGTTTAAAACTTATATTACAAGCAGAAGGAATTGGAAACAGAGTACTGATTAATACTATTGTAATATTAACTAAAAATTGTTGAGCATTAGACTTTTTGTTCGTCGCGACATCCATTGACAAGTAGCAGTACTAATAATTTACGCTAGTCGACGCGTGGATGAGCTAGATGTCACTAGAAATAACTTGCATTTACGGATGTATGGAGTAACAACTCTTCCCTTACTTATTACTGACGGAAGGACCTACGGAACTAATTTGTTCCGTCTATTGTCCTTTGAGACGTCGGCAACCCAAACCCTCCTTAGAACTTGTACACTCCTTTTTGCCGTGTACTTAACACAGCAAAGGGAGGGTACAAGTTTCTAAATGGGTTGGCAACGCGCACGTGAGACTCCTTGAGTTGCGGGCGTCCATAGGTGACGGTGACCGGTTTCCATCAGGCGGACCGTATGCTTGTTCACCATCGACGTAGTATAAAAAAAATAGAAAACTTACCCTCAAGCAGCTGCTGGCACTCGTCAATAATACGTTTTATTGTCGGATCTTGGGTATTGGTAAACTTTTTAAAGGCCAAGTTCAGTATTTTATTTTTATATAGGCCAAAGTTTTCGAATAATTTATCTTCAAAACCAGGGTATAAAATTTTGAAATCTTCAACTAAAAGTTGACTTCCTGCTGAAGTTTTTAATGCAGGGTATTTACTCATATATTCATCAATTTTTATTGTGCCGTTCTTTATTTCTTCCAAGCGATATTGGGCGGTACTTCTCCATTTTTGCTCTACCGTGTGCCAGGGGTCGGATGAACTTTGGAGCCATAGTAAATCATCTGAAAAAACAATAAACTTTCAATCAAGTGTCTAACTGATCCTAATAATAAAGTATAGGAGGTGCAAGCACTAATTGCTCGCCCTTAGAGTTGGTCAAAGGCGCGCGTGACATATATAATTATATGATTTGCATCTCGGCTGGGGGCAATTGTAAATAATCCATTTTTTCTATTATTACACTATGATGTTGAGTTCTACAATGTTATCCACTGAGCACGCCTGGCATATATAACCAGTGGACACTCTATTTAATAATGCAAACATTGTGAAACATGGGCACGAAGGTTAAACAAACTTTGCCACCGAGTGAAACAAAAAAATTTTCACCTGCACACCAAAATACTGACCATAGAACATCAAACTACTTAAATCAAATCCATCAATTTGTTTACTATTTAAAATCATCATTTATATGTGAAATCTACCAGCCAACTTAAGACATCAAGTTAATATTTGTATGAAATTTCTTTGCACTCTTGTGGATAAAATGCAATTTTGCTACCTGTTTTCGAATAGCAAAGAGATCCTTTACCAGTTGGTAAGCTACATAAGCTAAGTTATACGTAGCCATACTGGATGAAGAACTTAGATTAACTTGTAAAGCAACAAAAAATTCCAATTAATGCCATTCAACTAAATAAAACCAGTTGGTGTGGTGAAAATATACATACTGGATCAGAATCATTAATTTCATATATATATATATATATAGACAAAACATTTTCTTACCTAATGGTACCTCTTTATTCACGTTGGATGTTGTTCCTGATGTTCCCGGTTCATTTACGGACTCTGAAGTTCGTTTTTGTTCAATTACTTTTGATTCTCTATACTGACGCTTTCTGTTTTGGAGACAGTCATACAGTTTCCCTTTAGCGCATCTTTTTATTTTGAGTTTGGTGTTGTTTATATATGGGATGAAGTATGTATACACATTTTCTTTCCCGAAAACATCTTTTATGTCCTGAGCTTTGGTAAGTAATGTTTGGCTGCTTATTCTTTGGTCAGGGTTTTTTTCTAGAAGGTCAGATATTATAATGTTACATAACCTCCTTCTCCCACAGTTTGACAATTTTCCCTCCTCTTCATATAGGTTCAGGATTCCCCGTCCTTCATTCGATTTTTGAAGAAGCTCTTTCAGTGGCTAATAAAAATAGTCATAATCAAAGATGATGAAATGTGGACAAAACCGTCAGATAACGGTCACCGGTTCAGATAGGGCACTTATTTTATCTTATGACTCTTATGAGCCATTCTGAAGTTTGCAAAAAAGTTATCCATAAATAAATAAATAAATAAATATTGGGGACACCTTACACAGATCAACTTAGCCCCTAACTAAGCAAAGCTTGTACTATGGGTGCTAAGCGACGATATACATACTTAGATAGATAAATACATACTTTATACATAGAAAACATCAATGACTCAGGAACAAATAATTATCTGTGTTCATCCACAAATAAATGCCGTTACCGGGATTCGAACCCAGGACCGCGTCTCAGCAGGCAGGGTCACTACCGACTGAGCCAGACCACAAACTACCATACCAACATATGACATCATACTGATGAAAAATTGTGCAACTGCCGGCCCTTTGCTATCAGTCAAACTCTTTTTTTTGTACTATTTTGACATTTATTTTATTTATTTGGAAAGCAAACACAAATAAACGAGCAGGATACAATGTTTCAAACACACAATAAAACATTCGCTTAATTTCCTAAACAGCTCTCACTAAAAACATTTAGGTATTATGGAACTATCTTTTACAAGAAACAAAGAACTAACTACAACTATGCAAAATATTTATAATAATGACATGAAACCCTAAAAAGTGACTAACCCTGTAATACAGACGTTTTGACTACTTTTTGTAAGGGTGGGTTGCCATGGAAACCGGAGCGGGAATGATTTGAGAAAGAGTAGAGATAAACAGATATGTTAGTCTAAGAACATATCATATTATGCCTAATGATTTTTTTCTGCGAGTTGTATACAAAGTTTAATTTAAATTTCCGTAAAAGTCTTATAACTTTTAAGCAGAGATCGGAAGGATTTGCGACATTTTTAGTGACTTACGTCATTTTAATGACTTTTAGTAAGAGATGACGCACAAAAATCCGATCTCTGCTTATAAGATAACAATAAAAATAACTTTAATTAATTACCCGCTGTAAATGTAATAGTTGACACGATTTTCAGAATAAACTATGAAGCATTTTCTTATTTATAAATGAATAGACTTAATTGAAGAGGTTGATAATGAATGGTCATTATAAAATATGCACCTATATGTATGATTAATCTTTATTTATTTTTCAATCAATTATTCATTCGGTAGAAACCTGCTAGAGTACGATCTGTTTTTAAGTAAATACCTACTCTTTGGCTAATGTCAAACGTTCCCGCTCCGAAAACCCCGATGTATGATTATAATATAACTTAAATCCAAATCACAATAATAAATATATAACAAAAAATACCTTTGTTTGTGGTTCCTCCTGATTCAAGGGATCTGTGGTGTCATCATTATTTAAAACAATAGAAGATTGGTCATTTATAATGTCTTTGATATTACTCAGCCTGTGGCTGTCATTTAGCACATCAACATCCAGAATTGAAAGTTCCACCTGAAATAAGCAAGGAAGTCATTTACCAATAAACATAATCTTGTAATGTTTCACCCCCACTGCAGTATTGTTCAGAGACTATTTTAGGGACCATTCAAATTACTTGCATTAAGAGATTTTTTTCTTAATTTCACGTTGTTTTTGGTATATTGGATCTCTTTATTCAGAAAATAATTAATGAATAAATTCAATAAATATATTTAAAGGCCACAAAATTTACTGTAAACGGTAAAGTGTGAAAACTAATTATTATAATTTATATACTATGTATCAGGTCCGCTTGACAGCCAGTTTGGCCTAGTGCCTATGAAGCCAACACGGATGGTCCTGGGTTTGAATCCTAGTAAGAGCATTTATTTGTGTGATAATCACAGATGTTTGTTCCTAAGTTATGGGTGTTTTCTAAGTATGTTACTATTTAAGTAGGTATCTGTATATTATTTTACTTGTATTTTTGGGTGAGTATTCCACATTACAAGCCTGTAGGTAATATTTATTTATTTATTTTATTAAATCAGTATTAGTTTCATTTTACCAGTAACAAAAAATATTTGTTTGACACAGGCTAAAAGCTGGAGCTGGAAAGCTAATAATTTAATATTGTTACCTCCATGGGTTCCTTAGAACTTATTTTTTTTAAATCTTCTAGATTTTTTAAAAATTTGGCTCGGTCTCCAATAGGTTTTATCAAATCTTTACAGAGCTCATTGTCCAGCAGCACCAATGTATCAGCAGTAATTTTATTATCTGAAAAGAGAGATATATTTTACTAGGCACATGCCTCCTCTGTAATCAGAGGCCACGGGCTATAGTACCAAACCTCACCAAGTGCGGGTTATATTTAAATTAATCGAAGGATACAGTTTGGGTGCGAACTCACTCTGGTTGCCGCATTGGCCCAGCTGGAGCAGTATCATTTCATTCGGCATGATGAATTTGTAAGTTATAACACAACTTTGGTCTTTGAATTTCTTTCTAGATGTAATTATATTTAATCTCGTGCATAAACAGCCGGGTCGACACTGAGCGAGGCAATGTGCTTACGTCGAAAATTTCCAATGTAGACGTGCCGAGGCAGATTGCTCGACCGAGGAAAACACGCGCATTGCCTCGACTGAGGCACGTCTACATCGAACATTTTCGGCGTGAGGACATTGCCTCGCGGCGTGCCTCGCTGTGTGGACCCGGTTATTTACGAGAAATTCATTGGTACGTGCCCGGATTCCAACCCCGGTCGACTCCTTCCTTGAAAGTAGCATGCAGTGATTACGAGGTATATTATGAGTGTACCTATGTTTATTATCTTATCGTTATAGATCCAAATCCAAATGAACATCAGATATATATCAGTATTCGGATTTTGCCTATACGTTTTGTCGTATGACTTGTATGAAATTGTCATATGCAATGTAAAATTAATACAACATCAATGACTCACCTGCAAATACTTGTATATACTCTTCCAACTCCCACGTCTGTAGCAGTTTAAGCACCTCTTCGTCCATTTGGGCAAAATATGGCAATAATTACGACACTCTTAATAGACACTCTCACTCAAAATAATTATGATAGATAATGTAATGGCCGCCGAGTGACGCCGACGCCCACGGAACGGAAGTATAAACTAATGCACCGACGCCGACCAACCGGAAGCGGGGTAACGTGGGGGTAACGACTCGCGCGCTGACAGTGACATTGCGTTTCGTTACACAAACGAAACATTTATTTATACGAACTAAATTTTTTTTAACAGAATTATTTTTTCGGTGTATATTACGAGAATGTTATTGTTATTTTTTACAAGAGGCACAAAGTAACGCCAACTATATCAACTATACTGCTATAGCATTCACTACGATGCAAAATGGTACTTATACATGACGTTTCGTTACACAAACGAAACACATATTTATACAAACTAAATACTTTTTAAACAGAACTATTTGTTCACTGTATACATTACGAGAATATTATTGTCATTCTTTACAAGAGCTGCAAAGTAATACCAACTTATAAAACAGTCATATCAACTATACTGCGATGGCATTCGCTACGATACAAATAATAGATTTGACAGCGATGCGCACATATTTATACAAACTTAATATTTTTAACTATAACTCTTCGTTGAGTTTACATTACAAGAATATTCTTTTTATTTCTTTACGAGAACTACAAAGTAATGGCAACGTATAAAAACGTTACAGGAAGTATACTGTGATAGTAACCGCTAAGATTAAGATTGTAAAGATAATTTTTATTTTTTTTGGCATTACAAGAAGCTTCTTGTTAATAGAATTATCGTAACCTTTATTCTATTAGTTGTAAATAAAACTAGAGTTCTCGTATATGTAATTCAAACAGAATTGTTTAGTGCATATTAATGTTTGCTTAGTTCTATTGAATTCAAAATATAGTAAACGTAACAATACAGTTGTTTTTATTACGAGATTGTAGTATCAGTTACGATAAATCTATTTTACTAAACGTTCTGGTAGTATTGTTAAAATTTTTTTTTTCCGTGTACCTAGGTATACATGATATGGGAGATGATCAAAGCTCGAGATAGTTACTTCTCTATACGAGCTACGCCTTTTAATCCTGCTACATTCTACTATGCTATTTAGAAACGAGAACCCACGTTTTATATATAAAAGTACTGTTCCTAAAGGTCTACCATGATTGAATTGGCTTAATAAAAGTGTTTACAAAATGACCCCCGAATAAGTCTTATCCACTTAGAGCCCGCATGCCCGATAGTGTGTCATTCAGGTGGGAGGCCTCTTCCGCTGGTACTTTCGCAAGACCAATGAAATAAAACAAAAACAAGATTAACAACCTCATACTTTAAAGCTCATTATTTCTCTATGAAGTTGTCGAGCTCACACGAAGATTCACCGTTACCGTTAAAGTGTCAGAGGGACTACCGCGTGTACCAAAATTTGCACGCAGCGGACGTCTTTCTCTATAGAGTAAGATCCTCGCAATTTACAAACTCTGGTGTTTGTGGTAGGCCCTCGACTCCCTGACTCGTCTCCCTTTCAAATTGGTCCGCAAGTCCGCATCCACTGAGCGGTGCTCCCACCTCTTTTATATGCTCTTAACTGTAGTGAGACATGTATGGTGCGCTCACGTCCCGCGTCCCAAAGCATGAGGCCGTGGGAAAAGTACTTCTGAGGAGATGTCATACATTATAACGGTGATGCGCTTCTATTTGTATTTTCCTGTTACATATGTCAAGCAATTTTAATTTTTCTTCAAATATTTTTAAAATCAAGTCATTACACGAAAGACATTGTTATTTTGAACATTTGTTCGTAAAGATTGTAAAAGATAGCACCGAAAGCGAGAGTTTAATTTCCTGAGTAAAATTATTTGCGGTCAGCAAAATAAACTTCGTTAGCAAAATTTTGAAGTTGATTTAATAACTGTTAAAAGAGAGATAACAAACGTACTTTACAGACATTCTCTTCTTCGTATCATTCCTTCTAAAATCTCGAGTATCTCGACTGCTAACATTAAAGCAGCACAAGCAAGTACATATTTGCCTACGTCTTCAATGATGCTAGCCCATAGCATCACTAACTGACAAAAAGAAAACAATTTTGCACTAGCCGTCTAGATATTTGGACACGATATCCACTTTTGGTTACCTAGAATGGAAGAAGAGACCATTCTTGGGACGACCGACAGGAGGCCATCTTGCTGGGTCGGCCAATGCATTGCTGGGAAAATAGTGCACCACGTCAGTAACTGATAGGAATTTGTGCAGGTGGCACGCTCTAGTTTCGGAGACCAAGATACATGGGTTACTGAGCCAAAATAGTTGACCACAAAATTCACAATAGTGATCAGAGAAACTCGCATAATCGGCATAATACACCCAACATGTGATGTAACTATGCATCGTAAGCCTGCGCGGGGTTGTTGAACGGCAGCGGTTTTATTAATAAAATGCGAGTGACGTGTATCGATGGGCGCGTATCGGATCGGGCTATTATTGATGCGCGCGCGCACCGTTGACTCATCTTGCTCACCGATTGGAACTACTTAGAGCAAATTGGAGTTAACAAGAAAAAACATCGTATGAACTACATAATTGTGGAGTAATTTTTCTTGATTTCTTATTGATAAGTCTCGAAAGGTCTCTCTGTGTTTACGGAGATGAGCTAGTAACTCAAACTAAACGTGTTGTTTAAATAAAAGGGAAGAGAGGCAATATCCGTTCTTCATCAGGGTCTATACCTCGTAATAAATAAAACTACATTCTTACTATTTACTGTTCATAAATAAAACCATCAATGCCTGTACAAGTGTACATGTACCTTTAAATCTGCTTATACAATACTGTAGAGGTATTTGAGTCCCTTTCGTTTATTGCTAGAACGGTGTATAACACAACTTGAAGAACACTTCGTCTATCATGAATACACAAACACGGTTCTCACTCATCGTTCTGTATGTCAGTAAGTATATCGTAACACGGAACATCTTACAATATTCGTCTATCGTGTAAGACAAGTACGAAACATGAGGCAACACCAGGCGCCTTGTACAAGTCCGGAGAACATTCCTTACGAGTAGGGATGTAACGATATACGACGATACCGATATATATGAACTTCAAAATTTCTAATTTTGGAATTACATAATAACTCCATAATAATGCCACAGTTTCGTTTTCTTTTAACCCCTTATTTGCCAAGAGTGGCCCTGAAGCTTTAGTAGTTTCATGTGCTCTGCCTACCCCTTTATTGGATACATGCGTGATTGTATGTATGTATGTATGTATGTACATAATAACTCGGCGATTCATTATTAAATCAAATAAATGAAAATTATGTAGGTACTTGCTAATACATAATTAACATGATAAAATCAGTTTAGTAACTTTTTATCAATGTAGCGGTTAATCTGTATAAAATATGTTTAATAGATATTCGATTTTGTGAAATATAACTCAAGAAAAAAGAAAACTCAAACAAAACCTTATTTAGGTAGCTAAAATTAAAATTAGTAATTAAAGTTCACTTAGTTACATTTATTAGGAAACTAACTCTATTCACTTTTGAAGTAGTTAAATAGAATTAGGATCAGGATAGGATAGTATCATTTGCATGATCAAATCAATTCCATTTTGCACGACGATGCTATATTAACCGGCCGATTATTTACAAAGAATTGAGTCTATAGGATCATTAAGTCTAAACCAAATGCTGGACACACAGACCTCATGCCGGAGAGGAGGCCTGCCGATTATATCGGCCGATATATTGATTTAGGTATCGGTATCATTACATCCCTACTGTTCGTCTATCACATAGGTTAGACGTACACCGGGCGTCTTGCATGCATAACATCTGCGCTGTGCGCAGCTGCCCACCACGCGACCCCTCTCCGCTTTGTTTCAATACGAGGGTTAAACATTACAATTATAGGATTATAAATAAGTGGTAAGAAAGTTTCTACTGTATCAACTACTACGAGTATACTGAATAACTTAGTCCGCTTGTATGTTGATTAGGAAGAAGACGATTTTCACTCATAATTTAAAACTGAAACCAAGACTTGAACACGTAACACAAATAAAACTGTTATTCCAGATAAGACATAAATCATAATACAAAACCACAAAATTCGTACATACAAAAAACCGGCCAAGAGCGTGTCGGGCCACGCTCAGTGTAGGGTTCCGTAGTTTACCGTATTTTTCTCAAAAACTACTGAACCTATCAAGTTCAAAACAATTTTCCTAGAAAGTCTTTATAAAGTTCTACTTTTGTGATTTTTTTCATATTTTTTGAACATATGGTTCAAAAGTTAGAGGGGGGACGCACTTTTTTTTCCTTTAGGAGCGATTATTTCCGAAAGTATTAATATTATCAAAAAACGATTTTAGTAAACCCTTATTCATTTTTAAATACCTATCCAACAATATATCACACGTTGGGGTTGGAATGAAAAAATATATCAGCCCCAACTTTACATGTAGGGGGGGTACCCTAATAAAACATTTTTTTCCACTTTTTATTTTTGCACTTTGTCGGCGTGGTTGATATACATATTGGTACCAAATTTCAGCTTTCTAGTGCTAACGGTTACTGAGATTATCCGCGGACGGACGGACGGACGGACGGACGGACGGACGGACAGACATGGCGAAACTATAAGGGTTCCTAGTTGACTACGGAACCCTAAAAAGGTGATTGTCACTTAAAGGTTGAATATGCAAAGAAAATGATGTTGATATTGTTGATGCAATGTTCAATTCCTTCAACGGTAAACAAACCTAAGATCAAGACATTTCAGACATTGTTCTTACACAAATATTGTAATTTTTATCATGTCGTTTCACAGCAAAAAAAACTCGACTGTTAGTTGCCATAATGACACTTTGACAGGTTAATCGCAAAAAAAGCTAATTGTGATAGTAAAACTAATTCCTATAAGAAACTAACCCTAAACGATCGAAACCAGACGAAAACATGCTTAAGATCACGTTGCTCCGTTTATGTCGGGTCTATATTAATTCGCATAACTGAATACTCCTAATATGAATTGGCATACCGTTTATTACGCATAACGTTTAATACGCATATCATTATTTCGCATAACAGATTTCGTATAATGCTAATGCGCATAATGTAAATTGTTATAACGATGAATTGGTATAAGTATAATAAGCATAACTTTGTTTCGTAGAATGTTTAAATGGCATACAAGAAAATTATATTTTCACCACACTAACGGGTAACGGCTTACTTTTCTGTTCGAAAACAGATAGCAAAATTGCATTTTATCCACAAGAGTGCAAAGTAATTTCATACAAATTTTAACTTGATGTCTTAAGCTAACTGATAGAATTTTACCTATAAATGATGATTTTGAATCATAAATATTGAAGAAATCGATGGATTTGATTTAGTTTGATGTTTTATAGTCAGTATTTTGTTTGTGTTGGGGTGGTGAAAAATTTTGTGTTTCAAACTCGGTGGCAATGTTTAACGTGCCGTACGAAGGTTAATGTGCCTTGAAACCCTCGCAACGCTCAAGATTCCACTTTTTGAACCACTCGCTACGTTCGCGGTTCAATATTGGAATCTTCCGCTTGCTCGGGTATCAGTATTGGCACGTGCGATCTGCGAAAATCTGAACGATGAAATAATATTATTTAAATACTATCCATTTTCAATTTCTTTAGTAAGGTACAGCGGGGCAAATCTAGACTAAAAGGCAATTGTAACTAATCCATTTTTTCCATTATTACACTATTTCCATTATTCCATTATTACATGTACCCACTGAACACGCTTAATACATAACTGGTAGACACTCTATTTTCTGAAATACACTTATGAAAAACGAAAAAAAAAAACTTAATAAGTAATGTATAAATAAAATAAAGACTCCTTAACTCAAATAATCTTTTTAATTTAAGATTAGCATATAAGTTTTTTTAATAATGCAAACATTGTAAAACATGGAAGAAATTGACCACAGTTACATTTGCCCCCCACTCGAGATTTGCCTCGCTGTACCTTACTTACCCCTATTTTTTTCATGCTTAATAAGTGAGACAGTATAAAATTAAACACTCAAAATCGAGCGCTCGAAATTGGAAAATCAGCCCCTGATTGATCCAGTCGCTTGCTCCATACAGTTAGTAAGTATGGCAATTCATTTTAGGATAATTAAAGTTATACGAAATAATAGTATGCAAATTTCAATTATGCAGATTCATTGTTATGCGAAATAAGAATTATGCATTTTTAATATTATGCTTATTCAATGTTATGAACAATTATGTTATGCCAAATCTGTTATGCGAATTCAAATTATGCGAATTAATGATAGACGAAATAGAGGGCACCCAATGTTTTACACAAATTCAGTGAATTCTCCTTCAATTTTTAAAGTTGTATTGTCGCTTGCAGATGCAGACGTTTCTGCTTAACCTATAACAAAAAATAGTTTGAACGGCAATCAAATACAGGGTGGCCCAAAAATACGTTGACAAACGTTTGTATAATTACTTTTCTGTCCTTACACGAATGATTGTCTTACAAATTAAAATGTGAACCCTTAATAATTTTTGACCGAATAAATCGAATCGTCTTCAAAATATCCTCCTTTGGCTTTGAAGTACAAACGCAAATATTGGAACAAAAAATTATCGATATGCCGCTGCACCTCTAGCGTGACTTTCGTCTGACTTATTGCACTTATAACTTGTAAAATACCCTAATTTTTGTAATCAATAAACGGTCTAGGGTTTTAAGATTGATTACAAACTATAATTTGTAGTTTTAAGTAAGGTGCATTTACGTAAGTAGGCTGAAACGTATCGAGCTTATGAATCTGGGAAAAATGTCTTTACACGATTGGTCTACATTACAAACCTTGCGAAATATCCATGCTAATGCTGTTGAAATATCCACGGTGGATGTAGAAATATCTAAATATATAAAAGAAGAAGCTGACTGACTGACTGACTGACTGACTGACTGACTGACTGACTGACTGACATATCAACGCACAGCCGAAACCGCTGGTCCTAGAGATTTCAAATTTGGCACGTAGGTTCCTTATATAGTGTAGAGGAGCACTAAGAAAGGATTTTTCAAAATTCACCTCCTAAGGGGGTCAAATGGGGGTTCAAAGTTTGTATGGGGAAACAAGATTAGTTTGACTATTTTATTCGAAACTTCACAGGAAGATTCCTTAAGACATATGTCTGAATACGTGTTTCAGGTTTTTTGAAAATTTAACCCCTAAAATGGTGAAAAGGGGGTGATAAAGTCAAAAAATCAATATGAGTATCGTTTTTATGGTTTATCGGGTCGCTGATCACAATAAATACAACGTTTTTAAAATCTAACGAGGCGGAAGTGAAATACCTTCTCCCCTGTTGTGGTGCAATGGGGTTTAAATATCAAAAAAATATATAAAAGAAGATATTGACTGACTGACTGACATATCAACACACAGCCGAAACCGCTGGTCCTAGAGATTTCAAATTTGGCACGTAGGTTCCTTATATGGTGTAGAAGAGCACTAAGAAAGGAGTTTCCAAAATTCACCTCCTAATGGGGTCAAATGGGGGTTCAAAGTTTGTATGGGGAAACAAGATTAGTTTGACTATTTTATTCGAAACTTCACAGGAAGATTCCTTAAGACATATGTCTGAATACGTGTTTCAGGTTTTTTGAAAATTTAACCCCTAAAATGGTGAAAAGGGGATGATAAAGTCAAAAAATCAATATGAGTATCGTTTTTATGGTTTATCGGGTCGCTGATCACAATAAATACAACGTTTTTAAAATCTAACGAGGCGGAAGTGAAATACCTTCTCCCCTGTTGTGGTGCAATGGGGTTTAAATATCAAAAAAATATATAAAAGAAGATATTGACTGATTGACTGACATATCAACACACAGCCGAAACCGCTGGTCCTAGAGATTTCAAATTTGGCACGTAGGTTCCTTATATGGTGTAGAAGAGCACTAAGAAAGGATTTTCCAAAATTCACCTCCTAATGGGGTCAAATGGGGGTTCAAAGTTTGTATGGGGAAACAAGATTAGTTTGACTATTTTATTCGAAACTTCACAGGAAGATTCCTTAAGACATATGACTGAATACGTGTTTCAGGTTTTTTGAAAATTTAACCCCTAAAAGGGTGAAAAGGGGGTGATAAAGTCAAAAAATCAATATGGGTATCGTTTTTACGGTTTATCGGGTCGCTGATCACGATAAATACAACGTTTTTAAAATCTAACGAGGCGAAAGTGAAATACCTTCTCCCCTGTTGTGGTGCAATGGGGTTTAAATATATAAAAGAAGATATTGACTGACTGATTGATATATCAACACACAGCCAAAACCATGGGTTCCTTATATGGCGTAGAGGAGCACTAAGAAAGGATTTTTCAAAATTCTCCTCTTAAAAGGGTGAAATGGGGGTTCAAAGTTTGTATGGGGAAACAAGATTAGTTTGACTATTTTATTCGAAACTTCACAAGAGGATTCCTAAAGACATATTATGACTAAATACATGTTTCAGGTTTTTTGAAAATTTGACCCCTAAAGGGGTGCAAAGGGGGTAAAGTCAAAAACACAATATGGGTATCGTTTTTATGGTTTATCGGGTCGCTGATCACGATAAATACAACGATTTTAAAATCTAATGAGGTGGAAAAGAAATTTTCTCCCCTGTTGTTGTGCAATGGGGTTAAAAATATCCAAAATAGCCATAAGTATAGCTTTAGTTTTTATCTTTACTTCTGGTTCAAGAGATTTCAAATTGACACAGAAGTTCCTTAGAGGAGCAGAGCACTAAGAAAGGATTTTTCAAAGTTCACCTCCTAGCATGATAATTTGACAGGGGCAAGGACAGGGACAGGGCCAGGGACAGGGACATGGACAGGGACAGGAACGGGATAGGGTTAGGGATAGGGATAGGGATTGGGATTGGGGTTGGGATTGGGATTGGGATAGGGATATGGATAGGGATAGGGATAGGGATTGGGGTAGGGGTAGGGGTAGTGGTTGGGGTAGGGGTGGGGGTGGTAGGGGTGGGGATAGGGATAGGGATCTGGATCGGGATCGGGATCGGGATAGGGATAGGGGTAGGGGTAGGGGTAGGGGTAGTGGTAGGGGTGGGGGTGGGGGTAGGGGTGGGGATAGGGATAGGGATAGGGATCTGCATCGGGATCGGGATCGGGATAGGGGTAGGGGTAGGGGTAGTGGTAGGGGTGGGGGTGGGGGTAGGGGTGGGGATAGGGATAGGGATCTGGATCGGGATCGGCATAGGGATAGGGATAGGGATAGAAATAGGGATAGGGATAGGGATAGAAATATGGATAAAAATAGGGGACGGGGACGGGGATAGGGATAGGGGAGGGACGGGGACAGAGACGGGACGGGAACGGGGACGGGGACAAAGATAGAGATAGGGACGAGGACAAAGATAGAGATAGGGACGGGGATAAGAATAGGGATTGGGGTCGGAATAATCGGTCGGCAATCGATATCTAGGCAGTGTAAAATGCAGGTGGCTCAGTGGGAAGGTATTAGTAAGTTGGCATCGGCGAGTATCCTGCATCCGTAATAACTATTACATTCAATGTGCTGTAAGAAGATCGTTGTTTGCTTGCCTTTTATATGTTTACGTTTGCAATAAGTATAAGCAAAATGGTAAATTGTAAGCGATAATGCAAGGAAGTACTTTTTACCCTACCGACCATTAGCGTCGAGATACTGGCTATGTGGGTTGTATGAAGTTTCCCCAGTATAAATATTTATAAAGGTAAAATACATACATATTCGTACCTACTACCTACGCTGTGGTCGCTGTGTAACAATTCTACAATCATTGCAAGAATTTCTTTAAAAACAATAGGTGTAAGGTACAGTCAGCCAAAACCGGACCGTACAGCAAATAGATCAGTTACAATGGCCCTCCAGTCGAGAATTGCCCCGCTTTACCTTAATCGAAATAATCGCGGACAGATGTACCTACAAAGAAACCTACGGATCCAAATGAAAATCTTATTTTTTGTAAACGTTTCAATAAGAATACTTTTATTACGCGGGCGAAGCCGCGGGTAAAAGCTAGTGCAGAAATATAGGCCCAAAAATTATTTTCGGTAACTTCGATATTTTGGTTTATTACAACATTATTTCCCCATTCTTTGTCAACGTAATTTTGGGCCACCCTGTATGTAATCGTGTCTTATGATCTTGCAGCGACCAAAGTAGATATTTTTGTATACCTTAAGTGAGATCAGATCATGAGAGATCAGACGAGAGGAGTTGTCTCTCGCATTCAGACGCTGTTTAAATCATCTGTCAAGATGTACGAGGCCTTATGATGATAAATACAAGTGTTCAGATATTTGTGACCGCCTTGCCCGCTCCGATATATCTGCCGAAGAGGTCACCTCACCGGTTAGCGATGTCGGCAACTCGGCAGTTAACCTCGCTCGGGCGGTTGTAAACAAAGCGCGTTTTCCGCGACGTTGCCGCTACGTAACTGTCAAACGTTTTCTATTTCTCTTTTTCGGACGCTTTTCCGACGTTCCGTCTGAAGGGCCTCGGCTTTTTACCGTTTGAATTCATACAAGCGTTTTCCATGTATGATATAGCTCGTTGAAAAATGTCTTTAGCGAGCTGCTTTAAACTCTTAACCTTAGTACTTTCTTCAATTTGCATAAACTCTATTTTTCTTTAGAATTACGAGTAAAAGAAAAGATATCTACTACATATTTAGAAGTATTATTGAACCTCAAATCAAACTATAGGGCTTTTGGTAACTTTTTTTACTTACCTACACAGAAATTGCAGGGGACTTCACACGATTGACTGTTGCATAATTATGCTATTATACTGGATGCCATAATTTACACATGGCGAAATCGTATATCGTGACTAACTCTGCACCGGAACGTTGGCACTACAAGTACATATACCCGTACTGTGTAGGTGTAAATCGATGTGGTAGTTTGACACAGATCGACCCGACCTCACAGTAATGTCGAGTCCTAGACGAAACACGCATATTACACTTATATCTCACGAGCTGGAATGCTTTCTGGAACTCTGTCTATTTGAAGTTTCATGCATGGTAGTTCCGTTAATCAATAGTTAATCAACGAACACTTAAAGCCTTAAAATTATAATATGGACCGTTTGTTATCAAAAGGTACCTACCACATTACCGACCGTCCTTTTACTTAAAAACGTCACATATCCAGTTGCGCATAGCTGCTACGATTCTTTAGGTTCAACTAGCACTGGTCGCCCGAATTGAAAAGCAAAGCCAGATTGCGTGCAAGCGAGACGGACACCCACGTCGTAATGTTGTCGTGCCATCTCAGTCGCACACGATAAATCACCGTCTCGCCACTCACCAGGCCGGGGCTAGTCGTAAACTAACATGTTTATCTACACCCATTGCCTTAATATTCTTAGCGCTTCTTTAAAACATAATTGTCTATTTCTTTGAAGCGGCTCTAAACATCTAAAAGACAAACTTTACGGATATCGAGTCAACGGAATCGTTTTTAAAACCGTTACCACGTTTATTACGTGTTCGTCGCATAAAATATAAGTAAAAGTCTATTAATATTACAAGAAACGTAAACAACAACGTGGGAAAAACTTGTAAACAAGAAAACCTTGTACTTAGTTTGAAAACACGTGTAAAACATGTGTTGCCCGTGCTTGTTGCAAACCTTATCCTTGCAACACTGTAACACATTAATCCGCAAATTTTGTCACATAAGCAGGAAAGCCAACTTAGCAATTCCAATATTTTATGGGATAGGTATCAATATTTCGCGCCAATTTGAAATAAATGAGCGCGAAGGATCGTATTTCCCTTCTACGTCTTTCATGGTGTCTTTTTCAGTGAACTAGCTGACTTGCCAAATAACTGCATTCCACCTGATTCCCGTATCTCAGTGATTACCAGATATCGGTAACCATTAGCAGCGCTCCACAAACAGATTGTTGATTGCGCTATCGTCGGAGGAGGGCGCGGGCGGCGCGCGTCTGCCCGCTATCGATCCACGCAAGGTCGCAGCGCCGCAACCAACATGCGACCTTGAAGTCCTTGAACCTAAATAATAACAATTACATCCCGAAATCAGGAAAAGATACACATCAGAACTAACCGGCGATGTCACCCCAGAAATACGGCTCCTTCAATTGTCCGTTGTCGAAAAAAACTGACCAAACCTCCAAAATCCTCGAAATATCACGCCGTTAGCGGCTCGATCAAGTGCGACTGACTTAAAAACCTCGAAAAGATGCACCGTCAAGTCTACCAACAGACGAAAGAAGTGCCCGGATCAATGGTTCCATCCGAATGTAATTACCTTACCCTAAGTCATTCCTCCAGCATCTTGCGGATTCCAGCAGCCAAGACTGAAGGACAACGTTAAATAAATACGAGATTCCCGCTAAAACAAAAAGCTGCACCAAATAAAAATGCATGTCTCGAAAATTTTTAAGATGTTGATTATACTAAGTTCCATCTCTTGCAAAGTAAGTCACTGTTATATTTCGTCCAATCTCCAGTACAAACCGCAACTGGATCGATTAAATGATGAGAATCGAGACGTGTATAGTGCAGGCTATGGCCTCACTATACAAGTCTCGATTTGATGGCCGCATCATCATGAATTATGCCAGAATTTACCCCTACTCCCTACCACACAGCCGTAACACCTACATTACACAGAAACTGTGTAGAAATAATTTAAAAAATGTTTTAGAAGGAAAAATATTCATGAACATCTTGTAACGGATTTATCCACAGGTATTTTTTGATAAAAATCACACTTATTTCGGTAATAGAATTCCTTATTTGGAATTTACTACACCTTGCTCGAATCCGTACCGATCAACGAGATTTTCGGAATTATGGCTAAACCACAGAATCGCAGCACGATCCCGATCTGTCAGATGGCGCGATGGCGGTATCCACCTCAATTGCCCCATCATTATTGAGGTACCGATTCTCAAACGATCGATGCCGAAATCCTTGAGTCCCCGCGATGGCACGGCGCTTCGTGACCGGTACTGCTTACCACTTCACAAAACACCTTGCTATAAGAGCCTATTATAATCAGACCTCGATAACCACAACATTAAAGCACATACTTGCACTGGTTTGGTTAAAAGTGATGCTCCACGATAGCTTTCGTGAATAACTGGGTACGGTAAGCGTACCGTTGGTTGCGTTAGCGGCCTTGGTCGTTGGTGGTAACTGCAGTGCTTTATAGCGGTATCTGTTCTACGCAGCGAACGTTCCACTTGATCTCCATTAAATGCCGTTACGCTAATTCTAATTTGAGGCTCCATTATGAGATCTACGTCTGTTTCGTTCAGTTCGTTAATCTCGTGGACGGAAAGGTAAAATGTTTTCATTCATGAATTAGAACAACTTGCCAGCCACACTTAGCTTTAAACATCTTATTCCTTGTGTTAATTGTCTTCTTCTTGAAGTAACACGTTTTCCTTAGGGCCATGTGTCATAATTATTATCTCACTCAGAAGCTGACTATAACGAAAGGAATCTGCCGTATTTATATTTGTAAACCAACGCCTAAACAACCGCTTGCCACCGTTTACACCCGCATTATCGCTTCTCATTAGCACTATTGATAAACCGCTCATCAAAATGGATTCAATCTATCAGGCGATTTTTGTAATCGATAACGAGGTGAACGCGCGATAAGATACACGTGCTCTAGTTCAGTTGTCCTACCTGGAGCTAATGTCAAGGCGACTTGGAACCTATCCAGCCGTAGGAAAAATACTCCAGATCATTATCATACCTCGACACTTCAAAACGGATTATTCCATTGAAAAGGTCGTGTACTTATATTACGCTAGCGTTGATTACAAGAATCGGACCAAATATTATGGTCCGCGACGCGAAGAATTCAATGTCAATTATAATGTCAACGGAGCTTGCATGTGTGTCCGCGACAAACACAAGCACGTGCGAGTTCGGACCGAGACGTCACGCGTCGCCCCGCCCCCTCAGAGCGGGACGGCCGTACCAGCACGGAGCGGCAACGCCGCCCGCAGTTTTGTTTTGCGCTACACGCCGGTGATAGGCCGAGTTTGTCTTCTGATTGCGAATGCAACAACAGCTATTTCAAGCGCACCTCGCTGCAATACGGATTTTATCGCCACCATTGTTGATAATTTCATGTCTGACTTGACCTTCGGTCCATGTTAATTGATTCTATAATGCGATGCATTTTAAATGCAAAATAGGTTGACAATGTTTACTTGGATAAAGGTTACTGCTTTATTTACTATCAAGGCAATGTCCCGTCCCTTTACAACAATTCCATTACCAATGTAAGGTTTTTTCCTTCAAAACAACACAAGCCGTCATACAAATGACTGTCTTACCATTGAAGACAAAAGCCAGTCAATGTCAAGGGGACTCGCTCAGTAATTGACCATGCACCTTAATTTGTTTGTGACTCGGATCGTTTGAAAACATTATTCAATTAGTTTGCACTGCAATTTTCCCGACAAAACAATTTTGCAGACGAAAACATCAGGGTCACAGTAGCAAAACCTTAATCCTAAACTGGATTTTTCAACATGATTGACCTATACAACTGTTATTCTGACTTTCTCAGCACTTGACCTAGTTATACTTAATGTTCCTTGGACTCGTTGCTGAATATTACCATTTGTTTATTTACAGAAGGCGACCAAGGATCGTGGGAGAGCGGACTATCCTACGAGTGCCGCTCTTTGCTCTTCAAGGCCCTCCATAACCTAATCGAAAGGTAAACATCTTTAAATACAACGCAAAAGCGTGATCTGTGGGTCTGTCTTCGGAGATTTAAGCACATTTATTATAAAAAACAAAAACAACTTTGTTCAAGAACGCATGATCTCGATAATTTGTTAAATTACAAAGATCCCAAAAATATCTGACACGATCTTATTTCTACAGCCATAAGGCAAAGTCACATATTTTTGCAACCTTCAAAGAGTTATATATTGCTTCTGGTCACTGTACCAGGTTATATCATCATTTATCAGACCCAACCGTGCGCTGCTGGATAAAATGATTCCCAAAGATCTTTGAAGACGGAGATTTGTGCTAGCGACCAACATAATTTTTTGGGGTTTTCGGCTCCTTTATTTGCCATATTTGCTCTTAAACAGTATCAATATTCTTAATACAAAATAAAAGCATAAATCGGCTAATATCTTCTTGTCTGTGAACGTGCTTAAGCTACGTTAGGAAGTAGGATGTCGCCTTGAGCGCGACATGTAATCGAGTAGTAATTTCTAACCAACTGACATAGAATAGCTGCAATTATTGGAACCTGTTTCGCAGCATTCTTTCTCATGTGTATAAAACGAGACACCTTACCTTGGTAACGTTACTATAAATATCGGTGTTACCACCGTTTATATATCGTTTCTTCTCAAATAGTTTTGTTTAAAAGATATTCATAACGTTGTAAGTCATCATTCGCTTGGCCTTATCCCTTTTATTTGGGGTCGGCGCAGCATGTCCTTCGGTTCCATACCTTCTATCGCCCGTCATCTCATCATCCACTTGCTTTCGTTTCATATCATTTTTCACACAGTCCATCCATCCTTTACATAACGTTGTAAGTACAGAAATAAAAAAAAGGATTATTCACATAAAATAGGCGCGTCCTCCAGTTATGCCCTCCCCACATTCTACAAGATACAAAGTATTTCTAGTATCCTATTGGTCAGTTCTTCCTTTGATGCCATTTTCAGTTATATGACCAACGATATTATCGATACACTGAATATCGCTAAGAGCTAGAAATGTAACGCTATCTAAATATAGTTTCGGTGAAGTAACCTTATCAAAACCACTAAGTTCATTAAGATGTGTTTCACCAACAAGGCTAACCATCTGTGTCCGAAGACGGATAGTCAATAGCGTCGTCCGGATTTATCGCCGGTGTCTCAGTAACGTCGCATGCGCAATTTGCGACGGTGCTACGATTGATTACACGTTCGACTTTGTTTTGACGTTATTGATTATCTATATTATCGACTCGTCGGTTTGCCATTTGTTTTATACTGTTTATAGTAGGTTTGGGGCTACCATGTTTTTTTAATCTATTGCTTCTTCTTTCATTTGTTTGTCGATAGTCAATTTACAGTTGGTTAGGAGATCCAGTTTCACCCAATTTTTTAAGAACGAATTATCGTGTTATCTTAAATTAATCAGCACTTGACATTTATAATTGTATGGTTAGACATTTTTGGAAAATCATTTATCCATTGGACTGCTTCGTGATCTATGATGAAATTATTTTTATCCATACTAATATTATTAATGGGGAAGTGTGTGTGTCTGTTTGTTTGTCCGTCTTTCACGGCAAAACGGAGCGACGAATTCACGTGGAATTTTTAGGTGGAGATAGGAGTGGGGATGGAGAGTGACATAGGCTACTTTTTGTCTCTTTCTAATGCGAGCGAAGCCGCGGGCAAAAGCTAGTAAACTATAAAAATCCGTCAATAAAATTTAATAAATGAATATTAACTAAGGTGATGGCCCATTTTCGATTCCATAATTGTCTCTTCCGTAATTTCCATATCAAGCTGTTTGACAGCAGCTTATCGCAAACAGCAGTTCCTTTGTAATCGCGTTTCGCGGCAATTAATTCGCACCTGACAGCTGGTTCGATACTCTCCACGCTTGCGCGGGCACAGACCTGGCTGATAACGCTAGTGTAACTTGACCTCATAAAATGTGTCGACCACAATCTAATGCACTTGTGGAAAGTTTAAATAGTGACAATTTAGGAAATAGAGGAAAGTGAAGGAAGAAAATCGAAGAATAAGTTCGCGGTTTTTTTCTCATGTAAAATCTTTGCAATTTAGTAAAGGAACATCAGCACGAGCGGTTTTGTGAGAAAAAAAAACATCTAAAATCTGCTTCGATATTAAAATACACCTGACGAACAATCTGGCATGACGACGCACTTTTGTCCAAGACGAAGCGGAGACACCTCACCTTCGACAAAACAAAGTTGACCCTTCTAGTAAACATATATTTTATTCTTTTGACAAATCAAAATTGTATTGCCTAGTCAAGTTATGATTAGTCTTCGCAATTTAATTCTGCTCAGCAACTTGGTATGTTATTGGAATGTTGTACGCGCACGCATCGTTCGTCGACATTGTTTCGCGAAGGTCGCTGCATCGCCGGCCGTTCTAAAGTCGTTTTTTGCTGACCGGGGTATCTATTCGCAAACGTACGTCCGTGAGCATGCCCTTACAGTGATCCCAGTGTAAAACATAATACGTAGGAGGTATAAGAGCCGTGTAATCGGAACGGAATTCTTGCTTATTTCGGATTTAAATAACCTAAGTACAAAATTAAAATTTTGAAAAAACCCCCGACCGCGACATAGTAGTCCGATTTTCATGAAACATGGCTAAGAACACTCCCGACTAACTCAGCTTTCAAACAAAAAAAAACTAAATATACATCGGTTCTTCCGTTTCGGAGCTATGATTCCACAGACAGACACACACACACACACACACACAGACAGACAGACAGACAGTCGTTTTTGCTTCGGGGGTTAAAACCACTTTCCATCAGGTGTGACTAGGGTCAATCGCTGATCAGTCTACAATAAAAAAAAGTAGGATAACATTCGCGGACACGACTGCTATAGCATACGCCTATGACAGATGACGTCACTAGCCGTCCGTGAACGTGATAAAAATATGTCCTTAAAGCACTTATTATACTTATAGTTTATGGCAATATTGATTTGTATATAACCGGTTTAGAATATTTTCTGAGACACGTTACTACTTTTTGTTTATGTCGGATAATCTTGATACCCCACAAATGATACTTGCGGTATTTTGCTCTCGTTTTGGTTTATGGCGGAACGTTGGTAGTCAACACTTGCGCAGACTATAATTCAACACTTGCGCAGACTCACTTGATAGTCACAAGGTAGTCATTATAAAATCGTTCATAAAAATCTCAATTTCTCATCACTTTTATTACTGTCGAATTCATTGCTACAATCGTTACAGAGTTTAGTAATTGCAGACTTTTAAAATTTAATATTCTTAAAAAATACCGCACCTGCTGGAAGTTCGACAAATTCGATGTATTTACAAGAAATACTTCCAATGTGAGAGCCACAATTTGATCTGAGAATGAACTCGAAACACCAACATACACTAGAGGCTTTGAGACCTCCAAACCTTCACCGCTTCACTATTTTCAAAATTGATCAAAAATGCGACCTGTGCCAGTAGAGGAACTGCACGGGTAGCATGGTCGCGCGATAGACAATAAAATATCTGGCCGTCCCTATCGCACTATGAGTAAGTGCGATAGGGACGGCCAGATGTTTTATCATTTATCGCGCGACCATAATTGCCTGCCTGAACTGAAGAGTTTCACATTGCATTTTTGCCCAAACTGAAAGCATCGCTCTCGCCCGGTCAATGAACACTTTGTTATCTATCTGCATGTAATCCCTATAATGCTCGAAAGCAATATAGATTTAAAAAGATTAATTGCACCTTTCCAATTTTTCATTTGAACTGCCAACGCTATCAGGATTATTCGGCTCTCTGAAATCTGAATTGGAAACAGATGTGCCTCTGTAATTGTATGTTCTTTCGTTTATTGACATTGCAAGATGAATTCGGATGATACTTTTGAAAAACTTAAAGGATAATCTGTGGTAAAGGTAAGTTGTAATCAGTGGAACCCTTAAAGATGGTCTTTAATAATATTGGAGTTTACCTACATCTCTATATACAAATCATAATTTCTATTGTGAATTCACATAGTGAACACAGAAACATGAGAGTCATGACACGTGTATAAAACACCAATTAACTATCACGCAACTAACTCGATCGCCGTGGTTCAGTACAAGGACTATCATTAAATGTTTGTCCTTTATAGACTTTAATCTATCATAATAATGCTTACAAATGTCTACTGGGTTGATACTTTAGGCTGCGGAATTTACATTCCTACCTTTTAAAGCCCTTATTGTCTTCCAATAAAGCTCATATATGTCTTTCTACGCCGACAATGATACTCAACTGATCATAGCTGAACCTTAAGTTCTACACAATACGTATACAGTCCACACAAGTCAAGCTACGCTCGATGGTACTCCAAGCTCCCTGGCTGCGGAATCTGGTGCCGTAGCCGAATGGCATTTCTGCGACGCGTAACGAAAACGAAACGCCGCCAAAGGTAGTCTGGCTCTGTCGCACCAACACGCAAGAGCGATAGAGATAGCAATCTACGAGCGTTTGTGCCACTCGGCTACGCACGCTGGCATGAACGAAATCCGGACGGGTCGTTGACCCGGCGGCTCCTCAAAGCAACAATGCGCTTGATGTGACTTCTGCTACCCATCGTTCACGAGGGTCAACCAGTTTAAAGTTTGGTCTCTGATACACTTATGAAGTTTGCTATACTCTTAACAAACCGTTGATAATCGATTTAGTTTGTAGTAACTTTATAATGTTGCCTTGCAATTTCTGCAGGTCGATTTAGATTTGCAACATTAAATGTGGGAATAAAAAAATATAAATGTTTGGTGGATTTGTTGCAGAATTACACACAGTGGATACAATGACACAAGATGATTTGTGAAGCTTATTGCCAAAACATAATATCTATCCATGTATCGATTACATGGTCCCAATAGCGTTGCTTTACTCAATGGTTGGTCTAAAAGTTCATAATATTACTTACTTGAAATACTTTGGTCAGGTCAAGATATACTAGGCCTAAGCCTGCTGTCGAAATCGGAGCTGAGCGTTTGTGAATTCATGGCGTTTTACGATGCGCACCAATTAGGGATGGCGATCGTTTAGTTTTTGTATAGTTCGATCGATTGTTTTTAAGCAGAAATTACTCCTTTAATTAGTATCACATTATTCGCATTCCATATTTTGGTTTCAGTACTTATCTGCACTGCGACTGTCAACTATTTTCGATATCTATTTGTTTGCTATGCTTATTTTGATATCCAATGTCCAAAAATGGCTATTTTGATGGTTGGGTAAAAGCCATCAACCATCAAGAAAAAAGGGTACAGTCGCGTTCAGTTACGTCTACACACTCACACGTACAAAACAATCTGAACACGCTTTTTACTCATAATATTAGAGCCCTATTCACATATCGTATTTTTTGTTCGCGTAAGTGCGTTTTCACATTATCTGACATCCTACATCCGATACCTATCGGGGTATCGGACGTAGGACCGATATCCCATACATTACTGCTTTATTTGACGTTCATAAGCGCATTGTAATATGCCTACTTGGAAAAATAAATATTTCATTTCATTTCATTTCATTACTGGCGCCTTCTTAGATTTTTTTCCATTGACATCCTTCCGACATCCGATATCGGATCGGATAATGTGACATCGGACTAACTGTGTAAATGAAATGTAATTGAACGCAGCTGTACTCTCCTTAAATTCTGGCAACTGGTAATCGCTTACCCTCAAGCAATCCATCTGCTCGTTTGCCACATATCTCCTATATCCTATATTCATAGATGTAGGTACCTACATATTTAAATACTAGTCTGTAAATACACAAGCAATATAATTTCACCTTCTAAGTCGGTATCGGTACGGAGCTCCCCGAAATACAACACCTCTTTATTTGCAAGAACGCTTGACGGCCAGACGAATTATGGCGCGATGTTATCGCCAAAACAAATTTGGAATACCGGCTACAATGTGTACTGGTACTAAGTACTTCTGCCATTTTGTACGCTTGATATATATGTTTAGCAATAGGGAACTTGACTGTAGTAAATAAAATATTTTACACACACACACACACACACACACACACACACACACACACACACACACACACACACACACACACTCATTAAATGTCACTTCCAGATATGCATGTCTGCCCTGTTTACTTAGTTTAAATAGCTTTTTTTTTTTATTGTCTCTGTGCATGCACTTTTCTAGAATTTAATGTAATTTGTATTACCTTTGTAAAAATATTTTTCAAAAAACAAAACGGCCAACATATTCCGTTTAGACAAAGTCCCACAGTTAAATCTATTTTTTCGGTTCCCGAGATACAGGCTGCGCCTAGTTTGGGGCCGACGGATATAACCTTAATGGCAAAAATGTAATTATGTTAAGTTCTGCTTGGAAATGTACCTATATAGATATTTTTTGGCAAATAAACGATTTATGATATGATTATGATTATACCATGCGCGAAATAAAGCGTCAGACAATTATAAGAAAAACATGGACAGAAGTTATTTTTAAATCCAATTTCTATTAATAAGTAAGTCTGGTAATAAGTTTCTATTAATAAGTCAGGTATTAAGTAACTGAGTTGACCGTGAGTCAATTCGATTTCATATAAATTCCATATTAGCAAGTCGTTCAAATTCGTTTTGACAGTTCTTAAAAAGAAGCTGATTTGACTAGGAGACAAGTAGCCTATCATATTTAGCAACTTAGAAGGGTTAAATTGTGGCATAGGCGAGCTTTTTCTTTGAAGCCCTTATTTGCCAAGTGACACTGAAACTTGAGTGGTTTCATGTGCTCTGCCTACCCCTTTATACGATACAGGCGTAAATGTATGTGTATTAGAGAAACTTTCGTTTTAATGATGTCTGATGTTCCATATCAAAGTAACATTTAGCGGCTACACATTTTTATTGAAAGTTCTTCTACACATTTTTATTGAAAGTTACATATTTTCGTGATATGGAGCGCAGACGAATATTTAATAAATATTAAATATTCGTCTGCGCTCCATATCACCAAAATATATAACTTCTACAAACTCTTATCTCAACCCACATCATTCCATCTTTTCTCCCCTCGAATAAAGTTGAAAATCGAACGAGTTTAGTTTTTGCGAACGCCAGACCTTAGGAAGGTCGGCCCGGGATACCTCGGGGTCGTAGACCGTGGACACGCGATGCCATTCCAACTGCTCAATAATATATACACAACTATGTACCTTACTCTATTCGAATAAGCCACATTTTCCATATAAGGTTTACCCACTGCTTTGTAAATATGGATCTATATTTGACATGACATTCGTTCAGACGGGCGTAAAAAGTGCCCCGTACAGCCAGAAAGACTGCTGATTTTGTGGCAGAATTGGAAAATATCTGCATTGCAGTATGTAGAAAATCGAAACGCAAATATTGAAGGCCAAATAATTCCAAGAATCTTATTCATTTATAAGTAGTAGAAATAACAGTTCAAAATGTCTTTGTTTTTTTTGAAACTATAAGAATGTCAATAATCCACCAATCCATGAATCACCAATTTTCAACCGAATTTCTATCTGATCTTTCTAACGACTAAATACAAATTTTACTATATTTAACTAAGACAATAAGTTAAAATTTAATTTTTAAAGCTTAGGTACATAAGTTGTAAATATCTATGCATGCTACCTTACCTACATGTAAATTTTACGTCGCTGCGCTCTCAAAACGCGCATGTGTGGCCGAGCTTTTACAGACCAGATGCATGGACTATATAGAATATAATATAGAGTCGGACTAATCTACCTATAGTACCTATCAGTGGTGGCTGGTGAAATTTTCTGCTAGGCAACACTGAGCAAAAAGAAACCTACTTAACATTACTAGTAATCAATTTTAGGCAAGCAGGTGGGAATCGGCTTGTATGGACCAGCCGCTGCTGGTACCTGTTATGTATGTGTGCGTGCGCGCACAACCCCGCTTACATTGCTACGCGAATAAACCAGTGTGTCTATAGCCATCGGTTGTTTCACTCGTGCCCTACCCAAAATACAACATTGGCGGCGATCTACCCACTTACAAGCGAAATTAAAAATGTCTAGTGCGCATTTTGGAATTTTGCCTACGTTTGATCACCATTCGCAAACATGGAAAACGTTTAAATCGCGCTTATTGCAATGGTTTGTGGCAAATAAAGTAAATGACACTACGGACGCGGGAGGAGAACAAAGGCGAGCGATATTACTTAGCACACTCATTGACGGTACTTATAAACTCGCAGCGGATTTAGCGTTGCCTAAGAAGATAGAAGAAGTACCATATGAAGATGTTTTAAAGCTGCTGGAAGACCATTTTGTTCCAAAGGTGTTTGGTTTTAGTGAGCGGTACAAATTTTATTCGGCCGTTCAACAAAGTGGAGAAACACATACCCAATGGGCGGCAAGGCTACGTGGTTTGTCAGCGGAATGCGACTTCACAAATGTAGAGGAAGTTCTTCGCGACAGATTTATGATGGGCATGCTGCCGGGACGGGAACGGGACAAGGTTTTCACGCAGGATCTCAAGGAGCTGACGCTCACTAAGGCGGTGGAGTTGGCTAACGCGGTACGCTGCGCGCGGGAGGTGTCGGCGGGGGCGGGACAGGTGGCTTCGACGAGCGACCAGCTGTTCAAGATCACCGACGAGACCAAGGATACGGTCCGTGAAAAATGTGCAGTGTGCGGTTATTCAAACCATAAAACGGCCGAATGTCGGTTTTCTAATTATCGTTGCAAAAAGTGCCGCGGTAAAGGCCATTTAAAAAGAATGTGCAAAACGGTAAAGTGCATTATGGCGAATGACGTGAGCGAGGGAGACGACGGTAAGTTGTTTAATATTCGTTCTGTAAAGGGGGAACCCATGGTAGAATGGGTCACCGTTCAAGGCGTGCCGTTGCAGTTTGAAATGGATAGCGGGGCGGCGGTCACGGCGATGTCACCACAGTTTTTCAAAAAGCATTTCCCTAATGTGACAATTTGCGCACCTAAGAAAAATCTAGCTTCTTATAACGGTTCTAATATGGCTTGCGTAGGTATGGCGTCAATGCCTATGGAATACGCGGGGCGCACACAGCTGATCGATGTTTACATTATTCCCAATGCTGGCGCGCCGATTTTAGGCCGCGATTTTATTTCATCATTTAATTTAGAGATGACGACAGTTGTTAATAGAGTTAATTACTGTACACAACAGCGGGATGAACTAGAGATGTTACAAAGTAGTTATCCGACAGTGTTTTCGGATAGTTTGGGTCTATTTAATAAATATAAGGTTGGGTTGCAGCTTAAGCCAGACGCGAAACCGGTTTTTTTAAGGCGCGACCATTAGCTTTTGCACTGAAAGGAAAAGTTGACAAAGAAATAGACCGTTTAATAAATCTAGGTGTTTTAAAACCTGTTGAATATTCCGAATACGCATCTCCAATAGTTCCGGTGTTAAAAAACAATGGCACCATGCGTATTTGTGCAGATTACTCGGTCAGCATTAATAAGCAGCTGTGTGTAGAACAATATCCGCTACCTACAATTAAAGAGTTGTTTGCTAAATTACACGGAGGACAAACGTTCTCAAAACTAGACTTATCTTCCGCGTACACTCAGCTGGAGTTGACGCCGGAGTCGCAGCACCTCACCTGCATAAATACGCACCGGGGGTTGTTTTTCTACACACGCCTCGTGTTTGGGTTGGCTAGTGCCCCAGCTATATTTCAACGCGCGATTGATAATTTGCTTAGTGGTATGGAAGGAGTACTGTGTTTACTTGACGATATATTGATAACGGGGAAAAACGACACGGAACATTTGCAAAGATTAAACGCAGTTTTAAAAAGGTTGGAAAATGCAGGGTTAACTTTGCAAAAAGAAAAATGCGTATTTTTCCAAGACCAAGTGCAGTATTTAGGTTACATAATCGACAGGAACGGCCTTCACAAATCACCTGAAAAGGTCAAAGCAATCCTGGAAGCCCCGGTACCGACAAATGTGAATAAATTGCAATCCTTTTTAGGGTTAGTGAATTACTACCGTAATTTTGTGCAAGGGGCGTCCATGATACTTTCACCTTTGTATGATTTGTTGAAGAAAGGGGTCAAGTGGTGTTGGCGGGAGGAACATGACCAAGCATTCGAAAAAATAAAAAAATGCTTGGCTTCGGATCAGGTTTTAGCCCATTTTGACCCAAACGCTAACCTAGTTTTGACCGTAGACGCGTCACCCTATGGCCTTGGGGCTATTTTAAGTCAAATTCAGCCAGACAACAGTGAAAGGCCTATTTCGTTTGCTTCGCGAACCCTTAACGCGGCAGAAAAAAATTACTCACAACTTCAAAAAGAAGCTACGGCAATCGTGTTCGCAGTTAAACGTTATCATCAATATTTATTCGGGAGGTCGGTGCCCTTTATTTTACGAACCGATCATAAACCTCTAATTTCTATTTTTGGCCCTTATAAAGGCATTCCCGAAATTACGGCTAACCGACTGCAAAGGTATGCCCTTTTTTTAAGCGCATATAATTATAAAATTGAGTACATTCGGAGTGCAATGAATAGTGCAGATTATTTGTCTCGAGCTAGTTTACCTGACAACAGCGATAACAGCGGAGGGCCAGAGCGGGCACGCGCGCGCGGGGAGGGGCAGGACCCGTTCATACCAGATGATCGCGCGTCGTACATCAATTTTGTTATCGAAGGATGCTTACCGTTAACTATGGACGAGTTACGTAAACAAACAAAGATTGACCCAGATTTAAATAAAATTGTAAGTTACGTTTGTACAGGCTGGCCTAAGAAAATTAACGATGATAAGCTAAAACCGTATTTTAATTGTAGATTACAGTTATCGTATGAAAACGGCTGTTTGCTAAGAGGCCATAAGGTCGTAATTCCCGCGACCTTGCAGTCCCGCGCGTTATCGGAGTTACATCATTCTCACTTAGGAATAGTAAAAACCAAAGCGGAGGCCAGGTCCAGGTTTTGGTTTCCTAAGATCGACGAAAAGATTGAACAAATGATAGCTTCTTGTGAGACGTGCATTAAGTTGAGGCCCGCTCCCAGTCGTGCACCGTTAGCCCCTTGGAAATTCCCTGCAGAACCCTTTGCCAGGATCCATTTGGATTTTTTGGGGCCAATTAACGGTATCGCCTACTTAGTGATTGTAGATGCCCACAGTAAATGGATTGAGGTGTATAGTATGAAGAACGGTACTAGTACGTCGGCTGTGTGCGAAAAGTTGTACGAGTTTATGGCTAGGTTTGGGGTACCGCAAGTGATAGCTAGTGATAACGGGTGCGCATTTACGTCACAGGAGTTTAAGGACTTTTGTTTGTTAAATGGCATAACTGCGGTGACGTCACCGGCGTACCACGCGGCCAGCAATGGCCAGGCAGAAAGCATGATAAAAGTTTCCAAGAAGGGGATTAAATCCTGTTTAATAAATAGCCGCAATATTAAAGATTGTAATAATAAGTTACAAAAATTTCTCTTTGACTATAGGAATTCTATACATTCCACCACGGGCCATTCGCCAGCTCAATTAGTGTTTGGCCACAAACTTCGGACACGCCTTGATTTAATTAACCCTTCAACGGCGTCTCCCTCGCCCACGTCATTGGATAATCATGTAAAAAATCAACAGTGTTTACAGAGTAAAGCGTATAACGGTAACAATAAACAAGCCTTCAATATAGGCGATAAAGTGTTATATAAAAAGAACTTTAACATTAATAAGTTTACATGGTGTAAGGGAATAATTTTAGAAAAGTTGGGTAAAGTTGTATATTTAGTAAGAGATTGTGAAAATTCAGACAACCATAAAAAACATAAAGATCAATTAATGTTATACAAGGGACCACAAGGGGACGGTTCGTTTCTTGATGACATCTCTCTACCAGATTTATTTTCATCGGATCAAAAACATCCGTCGACACAGAATACCAGCGAGTTGCAAAATGGTACCGACAGCGAGGTGCTAAATGGTACCGACAGTGAGGTGCAAAATAGTGGGGAAGGAGAAGACGGTCAAATAGTTGATCTCAACAACGACCCCCAGGACAGTTTTGAGGACGCCAAGTCGGACGACAACACCCCAGTAGAAGGGCCCGAGAATCCAGGGGTACCCAACCCGTCGGTCGCTGTCGGGCAGGACAGAGTCAAACGAAACCGTCCCAAGGTTAATTATAAACCTTATTTTTAGTTAATATGTAATTAGTTATATAAGTAGATTAGTTGAAAACTACGGGGAGGATTGTTATGTATGTGTGCGTGCGCGCACAACCCCGCTTACATTGCTACGCGAATAAACCAGTGTGTCTATAGCCATCGGTTGTTTCACTCGTGCCCTACCCAAAATACAACAGTACCTATACATATTATTTGCAACGGCATAGTGTAGCAACGTAAAAATGTATAATTCCTATAAAAAAATACGTTTACACTTGTTTCAGATGAGTAAACAGCTTAGTAGACTATATAGAAATATTGCGATATTGTCGTACTAACTTTGTTGTAGTCAACCGGAGACCAAGGCCTAAATAACAATAATCCACTGCAATGTTGTTTACATCGCTATCGATGCGCAATGCGTAGGCGCATCACAACACACACCCACTCCGCTTTCAACCTTACACCACCGTGATAAGGCGCACGAGTTATGTACGACACGATAACACCGGCGCGCGCAGCTCCTGAAATAAACGCCTAATTAATTATTATTAGATCATTTGTATACTACTTATTAATACAACCTTCTCTTTCGTTCGCGTACTGCTTGATTGGAGCGAGAAAGAAACAAAAGAAAACCAAGGTCGCTTAAACGATCTTAAAGTGAAATACTTGTCTAAATAGTAATATTCTTATTCATGCGGCTTTCTCAAGTGAGCGCTTTCCCAGAAATACTATGGGCTGAAGGGTCGCACATTTCACTGGTGTTCTAAGGGCCGATATAGACGGACTGTAATGTAATTACAACTTGTTTGGAAACTGTACGCAGTCAGTCTGTTTCGGCCTTAAGCGACCTATCAATCGACTTATTGACTTACAAACTACTTACTTATTACTTTTACAAATCAATCATGTGTTCTCTTTACGAGATTCTCGTAAGCTTGCCTAAGACACTATATGTGACATTATCAGGGTAACAAAGGGATATTATTGTCGATGGCGCTTACGGCGTTATGAGCGATGATCGTATACAAATACGACGCCGCGGGACCCAAGTGCCATCGACAATAAGGTCCCTTTACCCAGATAACGGCACATATGGGCAATTACTTTGACATATAACCTAACCACAAAATTAAAATTTTGAAAAAACCCCCGTCCGCGACATAGTAGATCGATTTTCATGAAACATGGCTAAGAACACCCGACTTACTCAGCTTTCAGACAAAAAAAACTAAATCCAAATCGGTTCATCCGTTCAGGAGCTACGATGCCACAGACAGACACGTCAAACTTATAACACCCCGTCGTTTTTGCGTCGGGGTTTAAAAATATTGCAGTCTATTTAACTTTTATAATACAGTCTTCAAGTAAACCTTCAGATTTTTAAAGTACTTAATTGGCACTCTGCACTAAACTAACTGTTACAATAACTAAAACCATTTTCCATTAAATTAAAGTGTAAATGCTTTGAAATCGTATCACACGCCGCGTAACAAAGACGGTGAGGTAAAACAATATTACTCATTGCGTAATTGCTACTTGCGAACGGTTAATCATCAGTAGTTTATGCTCCACAAAGACTAGTTATAATGTTATGTAATAATGGGATGTATATAATATTTATATGGCTTTATAGCAAGAAGGATACCCAATATCACGACTTTCGGGCTTATTCCAAATCTGATGAAACCATTGGTACCACGTCTATTTACATACGGATTTAAGCGGTACTTACAACTGGAAACCAACCTAACGTTATCCCCCGTTGTCTAGGAGAAGACTGGCTAAAGTAGATAATCAACATCTTGTAACATGGCAAAACATGGCATCTTGCAACAGCCGCCGCGCGCACTGGCCGCCGAGAAAAAAATATGTCCAAGTCGCGCGCGTTTTGTTTTTAGAAAATTTTCTCTGACAGCCGCGCGAGTTTTTCAAAGTGTGAGTAACGTGAGATCAACTTGAACTGTTTGCGCCCATTGCTGTTCTTGAATCGTGAAAGTTCAAACCAATGTTTCGGATGTATATCAAATTTATAAACAGAAATCTACATTACACCTAAACGGTAACTTTCGCACAATTATGTACAATGAAGACTTATCTCGTACGCTAATATCATACGAGCATAATAAAATGATCTGCTCACGCAATCGATTGCATGTGGCGACATCGTGCAATGAGACAGTTTTGCGTGAAGTGCAAGTTATAAACATCACTCACTTTTATAATGACAGAAGAAAAAGTAGCATTTCATAGTGTCGTAGATCGTAGACATCTTCACGTGGCTATGGCGCCTATGGCTAATATGTGGCCATGAGTAAGACCATTTATAACAATAAAAACAAGCTATTGTCTTCGGTTACCGCGATAGTTACTCATGAAATAAAACTATGGAAACGGATTAAATCACCCGTCACCCGTTGACCACGGACGCTGTAAAGTGTTCGAAACGTCGGGATGAATTCTAAATTAATTATACGCGATTTAATCCGTTTCCATAGTTTTATTTCATGAATAAAAACAAGACTTGAGTCCGTTAGCTCATTGGGTGGATGAAATTCGGAAGAATTTAAGGCTGGGTTAAGTGAAGTACACGAAAAATGTGCTGAGCACACTAGTTCGATAAACTTTATAGCATCGGTACACTTACAAATAGTGCGAAAAGGACGGCTTGATGTTATATCGTTTATCACGCGAACGTGCTTGCCTGCCAGGAGTGGAAGAAGCCATATCTTCTTCGGATATCCACTATCATCTCTGAATGCAGTTTTTCTGCCTAGCTTGGCTTTTAAATTACTTGTATTTTAGGAAACAACCTACAAACCCACTGGAAACTTGGTTAAGTTTCAAAACATCCGATTTATCGTCATAACTTAATTTATTATAAAAAATACAATAAATTCATGAAAACTACCCGGTTCATGCTACATTAGTACTTGTTTCCATGTGCAAAGTCAAGATCAAGGAAACAGAGCTAACCTCGAGGTCGCAGTTTATGCGATACATAAATAACATTAGCATAATCCTCGGAAATATTTACAGTGCTTATTAATAGCATAAGGTCAACTTTTATTCGACCAGAAATAACAAAAAGGTGAAATGGTATTAATATAATAACCTATATTTATTCCAATAATATGAGAAAATACATAAATTCACACAAATCCAAAGTATCCGAATCCGATCTAATACAGAATCATTACTTGTACCAACCTAAGTTGACAGTGATTTTACTAGTCTCGCCTGTACAACGGTTGAGTTTCTAAAAGTATATAATGGCACACCATTTTGTCGTTTATGTTATATATCTCATTATATATGTCAGGGTGCGTAGCCGAATGGCACAAACGCTCACGAAACGAAACGCTATCGCTCTTGCGTATTGGCGTGGCAGAGCCAGACTACCTTTCGCGGCGTTTCGTTTTCGTTTCGCGTCGGAGAAATGCCATTCGGCTACGGGGCCAGGAATAGATAGACTCAGTAGTGTGTGTTCTTAGGTATGAAGTACTCACTACTACAATCCAGGCACTTATATTTTCATACTCTGTTTCCATATATTTTAGTTCTTTTTATAAAATTAAGTTGCTAAATGATTTATTTTTATATTACAGATGTCTCCTATCCCGAGATTTCGTGAGGCTGGGCAAGTGGTTCGTACAACCGTACGATGGAGACGAAGAGGACGTTGGGAAAAGGTATTATGAATTTCCTATTTACTGCGAAATGTCATACCTACAGGATTAATAATTGACAGTATTGAGACCCAGTTCTATGTGACAATGGCAGCTTTTGTACCTAGCCAAGAAGCGATTCTTTTGCTCGCTAATATCTCTCTGTCGAGCTGATATTGAGCAGTGATAGAGAGATATCACCGTTTCGTTCGCTACGGTGCAAACGATTGGCACCTTAACTAGGCATCCTGTCTCTGCCTCGTACAATCTAACGTTTTAATTGTCAACTGTTGTACTTTTTTTTATTATTATAAATGGGCTTACACTTGGCCACAGACTAACCAAAGGCAAAGACGTGGCCTACGATGGAGTGAGCTCGCCCAGAAGATGCCTGTTCACTCTTGATTTGAAGGTTATTATTATGTTTGCACTAAATTATTTCGCTTATATTTGTACTCCGTTTGTATGTCCAAATTGTATACGTAATTCTCTGCCATACCATTGATTTATGGAAGTACATTTTGACACAGTTTCTATAGCTGTTCTCAAATTGTAAGAGGCGGCAACGCTGGCTTAACTTCCTATATTGAAACGAGGATCTCTGTGTCGCGCCCGTCAAGACATCAGGGCATGACTTCGTTCCCCCTCGAACATTTTTATACCAGAATTATACAAAATGATTCTGCTAGTTTTGGATAATTTTATATATCTGTATGTATAATTAATGATAATCGTGTTAGCAAGTGTCTAGGGGTGGCACTGCCTGCTTCTGTCTCAAGTCTGGATATCAGTACTTTTAAGCCAAATCCAATAAGGAAAAAAACACACACTGGGGATTTTCTGGCGCCATCTAGAGAATATTTCCACCGGCCTAACCTATTTTGACTTTGATACAGTTGAAACCAATCAAATTGACCTATTTATTATTTAGTTCTATCATAATGGCAACAGTTTCAACTTGAGTTAAGTTCCAAACATAGTTGAATAAATTACTGGATTAAATGTATATTATGATGCGAATGAGTCATCGCTCGTCATTTGACTGATAATTAATTTAATTTTGAAATGTAACTGCAACTTTGTGTCTGCAGTTCCAATGTGAAATATCAAATAATATTTAAAACTGTCAAGTAACTTAATAAAGTTTAAAATGTGGCTATACAGTCTATCAGAGTAGAAATAAAAAAAATGGCGACTTGGTAGCATTGGTAGCGGCGTCCTTTGAAAGTAAATATAATATATGTGAGAAAACGGGAGATTATTTGGATAATAAATAATTACGCTTGCAAATATTTATTACTAGCTTTTGCCCGCGGCTTCTGTCGCGTTAGAAAGAGACAAAAAGTAGCCTAGTCACTCTCCATCCCTTCAACTATCTCCACCTAAAAAGTCACGTCGATTCGGCGCTCCATTTGGCCGTGAAAGACGGACAAACAAACAGACAGGCACACTTTCCCATTTATAATATTAGTATGTATTTTCATGCTTATAATATTATAATCTTGTTTAGATATTTTAATTCGCGTAAGAATGTAGATATAACTGAACACAACTGTACTTTACTACGAAGTTGTAAAGTCGGTTCAGTTTCTTCACATTTCAATGTATCATTGACTCCGGTCATAATTCTGCATTCGCACTTGCCTTATCCTTATCTAATAAACATATGTTTGAGTACGGACCGCTATTATTGTTGTAACTACTTTGAAAAAATTTCGTATAGTTTCACACGGCTCCTCAAAGTGAAAACGCAGTAAGTCTATATGCAATTATGCATTCCATGCATTACTACATTTTTCTTTTCATTTACAGAAGAAGATACAAGTTTTTTTCAAAGTAGTGACGAATTATAATATTTGCTAAATAATGCAATAAGCACGTTTTTATCTAGGAATTGTATTTAAGTATGATTGTCTTAAAACTTTTTTAGTCTTCACTGTTTTGTGAGTCAATCATCGATTTAAACTTCTCTAGATACACTATCACCTACAAATTCGGCACTCAAAAGTGTCCGATCGCTTAGTTGCAAATGTGTGCGTCCAGTTGACAAACGAAAACTTCGCAATGTAGTAAAAACTACTTTCATTTTTTTACAAAAACAACGTTATTTCTTAGTACTTAAAGTTCAATTTCAAATGCAAGCAATTGGCGGTTATGACATTAATGAATGTGATCATCGCGAAAGCCATAAAATTTTATTACCGCAGATCGCAGGTGTGCATATTTTTAAAAAAATCTACGTCTTATTGCAACCAACTTAAGTTTAATTTCGTTTGCGCTGCAACAATCTAAACGCCATTTTTACATTGGGAACGAGGATGGACAGAGGCATCATGGGAGTCGCGCTATGAGATGAAAGGCGAGAATGAGGAAATTTGCGGTATTTTTGCGAAAAACTGTTTTAAAAAATCCTATTAGATAGAAAATTTCTTAAGGAACAAAACGTTTGGTATAACATTTTTCGAGATGTTGCGTATTTTAAGCGAAAAAAATGAGTTTTTACTGTACGATATTTTTATTGATATTATCTCAAACAAAAAAATATATAAGGTACGGCGGGACAATTTGGACTGGGGGACAATTGCAACTGAACTGATTAATATCTCCACGTTTTGCAATGTTTGCATTATTAAATAGAGTCAACTGAGGTATATATATATATATATATATATATATATATATATATATATATATATATATATATATGTGTGTGTGTGTGTGTAGGTATGTATATATATAACATATGTGTGTGTGTGTGTGTGTGCGTGTAGTGAGTGTATGTGTAGCGATTATGTGAAGGTAAACAGTTGAGGGATTGTATGTGGTGTGTGTGAGGGTGCACTTGGAGAATATGAATTAAGTAGCTATTAAAACAAAGAAGAATTGAACGATGACATTAATTTATTATTCTACGTATAATTTCTTTCAAAGCTTTGTTTGGGTAAATCTTCTCTCCGCTCCTCAGCTATAATCTTGCGCCATTTTTCCCTTTCAACGTCTTGTTTTGGGAATCTGGAATAAAAAGCTTTTTACTACTAAACGAATTTGCTATTCCCGGGTTGTTTCTTTTTATAATTAAAGTAATTTATAAGATATGTATTAATATTATTGAATTGAAATCATTTATTTCAGACTTATTGGTCCATAATAATAAATAAATACATACATTATTAATATGAAATAGGCTTCTTTTACAAAAAATATAAATTAGCGACTCCATCATTCCATTTTTAACTATGTTCCACTTCATCCATCTTTTGTCGCCGTCCGCTCATTACTAGTATAGCGCGAGAGAAAGAGACAAACTGCGTAAGACCAAATCAAGGAATTTACTTTAATTATTCTAGAAAATAAATGTTTTTTGTAAGTTAGGAAGCCATTTTGACCACAAATGCATAACATTATAAAATTATTAACAATTACTTACCGGAAATACGATACGTCATCCTTTTTCAACGTATATAAGGTGTTATTTTTGCACTTTTTTACGGAGCACTTAGGCATGTTGCCGACACGGCGGATGAAGCGCTACTGACCGCCCAATTGTGCTTAGAACATTTTCAAGCACAATTTGCTGCGGACACATTCTAAGCCGTGATGGTGCATCTAGGTAGTTTAGATCGATGGCTGAACGGCAGAGAAAGGAGCGCTGATGCCGATAACAAGGGTAAGTCTTGATAGTATACTTCTCTGACTGTTTTATGTAGTTGTAGATAAAATTAATGTTTAGAAATTTGATAATCTTTGATTGGTGAGAGCACCGTGCCGCGTTTGTGGACGTTCGGCAACATCCTACCGTGCGAACGCTGACCGCCAAACGGCTCGCCAAGCTCAATGGCAGAGAACGGAGCGCTGATGCCGATAACAAGGGTGTCTTGAGTACTCTCAACTTACTCGTACTTCTCTGACTGTTTTATGCAGTTGTAGATAAATTAATGTTTAGAAAGTTGATAATCTTTGATTGGTGAGAGCACCGTACCGCGTTTGTGGACGTTCGGCAACATCCTCCCGCGTGAACGCTGACCGCCAAACGGCTCGCGAAGCTCAATGGCAGAGACCGGAGCGCTGATGCCGATAACAAGGGTAAGTCTTGATAGTATACTTCTCTGACTGTTTTATGTAGTTATAGATAAAATAAATGTTTAGAAACTTGATAATCGTTGATTGGTGAGAGTACCGTGTCGCGTTTGTGGATGTTCGGCAACATCCTCCCGCGCGAACGCTGACCGCCAAACGGCTCGCCAAGCTGAGTGGCAGAGAACGGAGCGCTGATGCTGATAACAAGGGTGAGTAAACAAAAGATAGCTCCCGTGTAAATAAATAAAAGGGACGCATGATAGCGCGAGCGAGTTATGCCTAGTTCGTCGCCGAGCGATGCGCCGCCAAGTGGCTTGCCAAGCTGAATGGCAATGGTAAGCCTTGAGAGTATACTGTTCCGACTGTTAGAAGCAATTATAAATCAAGTAAACGGTTTAGAACTTGTGCATAGTTATACAGTGAAAGCACGGTTTGTGCTTCCGTGGACGTACGGCAACATCCTCCCGTGCGAATGACCACCAAGCGGCTCGCCAAACCATTGCTATTCGTGGTCTAACTAAAAGGCTGTAGAACTTTTAGCCCTAGTTCAGACACAGCGGAAACCGCGCTGATGCAAACCGCGCGGGTGAACCGCGCGGATCTTATTTTAATAGCATAGTACTGGAGCGTTCACACTACAACCGCGCGGTGTAATGTGAACGGTCTAGTATTATGCTATTGAAATAAGATCCGAACTAGCACTTATTGTGTATCTCTGCCATGGTAACGCAACCGTGTGTGTGCGTCTTGAATCATTCTTCTACCGCTTACGGTCATAAACTTGTCGTTAATAGAAAAAAATCGCCGACATTGATAGTATGTGAAGTAATCATGTGATCTTTAATGCTTTATTTTAATGTTGCAGTGATCCTGGCACCATTCGGCCTGGAAGGCACTGTTACCGGGCGCGATTGGAGCGATTCTGATGCCCCGACCGCGCGACTTTTAGACGCGTGGAGACAACTCTACCCTTTGGAGCAAGGCTGCGGTGCAGTCGAGGTAAAGTTTATTTATGTGGGATTAAAAAGTGGATTCAACGTTACTTTCGCGATTATCACTTATTATTAATTAGTAAAATAAAATTTAAATGCGTATGATTTGCCTTTAAATTTAGCACTAGCTTTATGGTCGGTGTTTTCCTTGTGGTCTCAGAAAAGACTCGGGGAAGTTAACATCCATATTTATCTTGTTTCAATGCTGTAGACGATAAATAAAATCAATGCGAGTACATTAAAAACCTCGCGTGGTTCGCGATGATTGTTGATGTCGATGTTAATTTTAAACAATATTCTCCGAAACTAGGAGGAAAATGCCGTATTCGAAATTTCAGAGATAAATTTAGTAATATTTCGCTAAATACTTGAAAAATAATTGAAAACATTTTGTATGTAGGTATATCAGTACCGGAATGAATGACCTAACCACTTATCTACCTAATAGAAGCATATTGAACTCGCAGGTGGTATGCGGCGGCGTGCGCATGCGCTACCCGCTGCCCTACGTGCTGGTGACCGGCATGGAGCCGCCGCCCGCGCCGCCGCCCGCCGCGCCGCTCGCCGCCGCCGCCGCCGCCGCGCTCACCACGCCCAAGCCGCATCTGGTACGCACACGCACACGTCACACGCACAATGCACGCCACCCTTTACCATATGCCGACACCCGGGTGGTGGTGAGTTGTCGTTCGACACCCATGTTGGGGTGTGAGTGGCCCCTTCCGCGCCGGGCGCTGTGGGGCGCGCCCCATCCATGTGGAGTGGTCGGACGCCGTCTGTTTGGAGACGATTGGGCGATCCGGTCGTTATCCGACCCCGCGACCCCTAGCCACGGTGATACCGTTTGAGCGGGGCCGGGTTTCGGGGACGCAGTGAAGGCGATCGGCAGCTCACGCTAGCGTGGGCGTGGTGATAGCCGACACCCGCCTCCGCCCTCCATGACGCCACTCGCCTCCGCCCCGGCTGCGGCCGCTGCTTTCACCGCTCCCGAACCTCATCTGCGGGCGCAGCACACTAGTCAGATAAACTTTATCGCATCGGTGCGTCCCTATCGCATTTTCAAATAGTGCGAAAAGAACAGCCCGACGCTATATCGTTTATCACGCGACCGTGCTTGCCTCCTAAATGCGGTTTGGGCATGATTAACGAGACGGCTATGATGTTGGCGGTACCGAAGTAGTAAAGCTGGAAGTAGGAAACAAACATATCTTTCCAGTTATTGATACGTTTGAGTATACTTCCTATAATTTATTTATTTATTTATTTATTTTAAAACGTATTCAATGACATTACAGATAAATCCAATGCGTCATGAAACTTAAATAATAAAAAAAAACAGTAAGTAAATAAGAACATGAAGAAAAACAAACAATAAAAGTTTACAACTAAACAATTGATTTGGGCGATGACGTAACAGCGTGGCTCCGTTGCGTCGTTTGCCCCGGTGTAGGATTCGGCAGGTTGCCCCGGAACCGCCGAAAAACCACACCTTTCGGCCAGAAGTCTGCGCTCGCGATGGTGTCCTGCAGCGGCCGCGGCACGCGCACAACGAACGAGCTGAAGTGCACGTAGTGACGCGACTGCAGCTGTTGCACCCTCAGCGTGTAGCCAGTCTTCCGGCGAACGTAGTCCACCACCTCGTCTGCCACGGCGGAGTAGTGCAGGCGGGACACATACAGCGCCCTACTGGGTGTTGCGACCCGTAGACCAGAATTAACCGGCTCTGCAGTGCCACACACAGTCTTTCGAGGCGCCCTACGTGTCTTGTTTTTCCTTTCCACCAGTGTGAATCCCTCCTTATCCACACTGACGCTGGAGGACTTCTTGAGTGGGGCCCGTTCATCACGCACCTTAGTAGGTGCCTTGACCCGGTCAGCTGTTCGAGGCTGACCCACAACATCAGCATAAGCACGCTGACGTAGTGTAGAGTTTGCCGGGGGCGGTCGCGCGCGCAGGGGGGGCGCGCGCGGAGCGGCGACACGTGCTGCACTTTTTACCGTGTCAGCATTGCGCAAACTGACCGACCGAACACTTGTGTCAGGCCGATTTATGTCCATATTAATATTTGAATCAGCCGTCCGAATTGGGGCATTCCGCAAAGTAGCGATTTCGTTCCGTAATTCGGCTATTGTTGTTAGGCTCGCTTCAAACTTAATTTTAACTTCCGCTAAACTTGATTTAAGGGCCACGATTTCCTTTTCCAAGCAGCGAACGTCGACTTGATCCGGCTCACGCGACGTCAGGATGGTATCCGTCGCTAAAAACTCCGGAATCCGGTCTTCATTCTCCTTCAGGATCTTCTTTATATCTTGAAGGGTCTTCTCCCCGGTTTCATCACCTCTCCGGTGAGGTACATATGTGCCGACGATCCCCAGGGACTGGCACAGCACTTGCTTCGCTTGGCAGATGTCCTCGATGGTAAAACTCGACGCACGAGAACTTATCTGCATAGCAGCAGCCGCATCCATCTTTCCTTCCCGCAACAGCTTGTGTTTTAGCTGCAGAAAGGCGAGGAACTCGTTCACAATGGGTTGACTCGGTTTGGAGAGATCCATCGTGTCAATCGCCAACGCGGCCGAGCCGCGCTAAATTCGCAATTTATTTAATTACTCATAACGCGTCTACATCGCTGCGCGCGTTGAACTCGACTCTATATAATATTTAAGAAGTAAAAAGAAAACGGCACGACTGACATTTTATATAGACATTAAAATGTCATCCAATTTACTTCTAACAACTTACTCAACATATGACATTTAGGGCCCATTTACACGGTGCGAGAACTCGCACGCGAGTTTCATTACATTGCGGTATTTGATTGATGCTGAATCTTATGTAACGTCAACAGTCCGCATGTAACTAAAATCGCGTGCGACAATGCGTCATGTAAATGGTCGATAAAAGTAAGTACTACCAAGGTGACTACCAGTATATAAGCTTGTGCCATTTCGTTCGTTGATCGCAGCGCTCCGATCTCGTTCAATCGCTCCCATGAACTAGTTCGCTCTTTTAGGTCTTTTTGCTCATTTAGTTCAGCCAGACCAGCGACCACTGCGGTCGGAAAGATCGGAACGAATGGGACCGAATAGTGTCAAAATGATACATATAGTCCACAGATAGTAACATTCCGGGTCGAAAGGTTGTAAGTAACCGAAGTTTAATATCGTCCCGCACTCCTCGCTGGCTCCACAGAATACCAGAGCCGTTGGCAACGCCTAGTCGTGCCAACTGCATTGCTGAGTGGAGACCATTTCAGCTTCACATATTCTTTTCATATGTTTGTATTGTTTTCTTCTTCTAGATTTTATAATTGTTTCTTTGTACTTTATTTGTTATTATGTAATGCAATAATGTGTGTTGCCTGAATAAACATTATTCTATTCTAATATGAAATCTTAATGTTTTTGTGTTGCTCTGCTAAGTAGCTCTCGGTCGGCGCAGTCACACACTCGTTCTCGATCCAAACCGCTCGCTCTCGCCGATCCTATACTGAACTAAATGAGCAAAGACCGATTCTCAAACCACGGAAAGATTCAGTTCATTTTGGTCATTGATGGGATTTTATTCCTAACAGTTCATAGTTCGTGAACGACACAAGCCTACCTGTATAAATAAGTGATTCCTGTACCTTGTCATATTAACGTATTGTTTCAAATGTCATACGAAATTGTCAAACGATTAAGAGCAACATGGTACGGAAATTATCACTTGTTTATGCCGGTGACTGTAGCAAACTTTGTGAAATGAAGCGTTACTTTGTACCTATACTTTATTTAAATAAATAAATATTACAGGACATTCTCAAGCCTCCTGGCTTGTGTTTCAGGTACTCAGACCACGATATATACACCGTGTTTTTTTTTGTTTTCCGTTAAATTCAACATGTTGTTAGGTTCGTTGTCAGTAGGCCTAGCACATGATGGCCGCGAGAGTATGTCGCCGCGAGATAGATGACACGTCTTCTTCTAACTGTATTAATTATATAAGAACGGGTAGTCTATCTCGCGGCAATCATGTGCTAACCCTGCAGGAACAACCCTGTATATCACTTTTAGTTAAATTCGCAAAAAAAAATCATAGTTTTCATACATAATAAATGAATTAATCAGTGTGAGAGACCCTTAAGGATAACATTCAAGTTAGTGTCAAGTGACCCGGCACATGTCACACACATGTTTTGTCATTATTTACATTTTTTTAATAACTGTATTTGATTTGATCTAAATAATTGTATTTGATCTAAAGAACCTTCCCTTAAAGTTAACGGAATTCAATAAAAACACGATGTATAATATACAAATACTTATGTACAGTGTACATAGAAAAGATCCATGACTCAGGCACAAATATCTGCGTTCATCACACAAATAAATGTGTCGCTTAACTTCAAACCTGGGTAAATCCATTCTGCTTTAAAGTTGAATATATAAAAAATACAATATGATCTGAAAGATAATCAACCTTATAGCAGAATGGATTTACCCAGTTTTGAAGTTAAGCGACACAAATGCTCTTACCGGTATTCGAACCCAGGACCGGAATTTCGATTGGAAGACTTTATTTCAACCATTTAAAATATAATTTCGTTTACTTGCAGCCGGCAGACGTGTGCTACGCGGAATCCGGCGACAAAGGCGAAGACTTCGTCGATCCCACCCGAAAAACACCCTGTACCTGCGTCAAGTAAGTTCCTCTACACACTAACTGAAAACCTGGGCATTGGTAGATCTAGAGGTCTACGAATGATCAGTTAGGGGTACACTACACTAGCGTGTTTATAGCATCGTTGTCCAGTCAGCGTCAGTGTAACAGCTCAGCCACAACATTGGTCTAAGCGCGACAGCGGTGAGCGGCGGCCATACATTGGAGCGAGACACAGCGACGGGACTTTTCATTCGCACGTATGGCTGCCGCTCACCGCTGTCGCGCTTAGACCAATGTCGTGGCTGGACCGTAAGGCTTGAGTGGACGCTCGAAGCGGAGCGGAGCGTTATGCACGTTGTGCAGTTTCGACTCAAGACACTTGAATAAGCTTCAATTGTTTGACATGCACGCGACACAACGCCCAATACGAGTGTGCTTAAAATAAAATATTTTCTGCAGTGCACTACATAAAGCAAGCACCACATAATTAGAAGAAAAATATAAACAGTCAGTAGTTATGTTTAAACATAATTTCTATTTAATAAGTCAAAAAGAAAGGTAAAAGTAAATGAATTGACCGTGACGTCACTCCTCGGTATTTCATAGTTATTCTGTATTCAGTGTTAGCAAATCGTTTTGACAGTTCTTAAAAAGAAGCTGATTTGACTAGTAGGAAACTAGCCTATTAGGAAAAATGGTATAGGCTACTTGCCTCCTAGTCAAATCAGCTTCTTTTTAAAAACTGTCAAAACGAATTACAACGACTTGCTAATATGGAATTTATATGAAATCGAATTGAGTGACGTCACGGTCAACTGTTACTTTATATATTTCTACCTGACTTATTAAATATAAATTAGATTTAAAAATAACTTCTGTCCATGTTTTTCTCATAATTATCTGATGCTTTATTTCGTGCACGGTATAAAATATTTTATTTTAACTACAGTCAAGTTCCCTATTGATATTTTTGAACCCACTACTTAGAGTTGATTAGAGTTGACTAGACGCCGATGGTTTGAATAGCTGCTCAGTGTGGGGGCCCTTTTAGACGGCGCGCGAATTCGCACCGTGTTTAGGGGCTCTAATTCTGTTGACGATAAAATGATACGCTATTTTAAACTTAGAACTCACTGCATATGTTGAGTAAGAATTAATCCTTACGCTTTTAACATGTTTGGTTTTTCTTTTAATGGTTACAGTGAGTTTTATGCTACGCGGAAATCAATGACGGACCGTCATTTGTTTCTCTGTCTTATTTTATCTTTGGATATATGTGCTACAAAACTATACTACCTAAAACACTGTAAAATAAATATAATTGAGACATTTTACAAAAGCATTTTTTTAAATCTGCTCATAATATATTTGTCGAATTAAATTATTAAGAATTATTCTTATGCTAAAAAGGTCACTGAACTTAGTTTCAATGGTATCGATTGGTAGTGCATGTATCCTAACTATTTATTTAAAATAATCCGTAGATTGGAGCAGTAACTAGCCGTAACTCTGAATCGTGTGTTATGCATTCTTATACGTTTGTATTTATATGGAAATGACCACGTATCTATTTACCGTTTTTATTTATATGCATTTGAATGAAAAGCTCTGTCGTTTACGGTCGATAATATGCCTTAAGTATTAGATGATGTTGAAATTGCCCGTGAACGATGATATGTGATGGAGCTGTGTATAAGGTGTAGTGTAGATATATAGGTAGATGTTATGTATATGAATGTTTTTATAAATATTTTTTATATTTCGGATTTGTAAAATAGAAAAAAATGTTTGAATATTAGATTATAGTACAGTAAATAGTGTTTGGAAATATTTTTTTCTTTTTATAAATCCGATGTATGTTTATTGTAGTAATATTGATCGTAGAGGGCCGCCGCTTCGCCTTTATAGATATATGCCGTTTATTTCTATTGGCTTTTAAAATTATAAATATGCTGGTATTTCGTAGTTTCAATAATAGTAAATTACGTACATACTTCAATACAGTTGTAGTGCGAAAAGATTTGCTTTCGTATTGTTACGGAAACGTACGAACGGGTCATGTTATTTCAGTCAGTTTCAGTAGAAGTCGTATTGATATTAACTGAACTAGCATGACAAATACGAACGTTTCCGGACAAAAAACGAAGGAAACTCTTTTCGCACTACATCTGTAGTATCAAAAAGGGACGGAAGTTTATTATCTAGACTCGCTATCGGCTGTACATACACTATAAAGGGGTTTTCAAAACGATAAAGCTTGCCATGCAATCGCAATATACCGGGTCGAGCGGTGCGGCGCACTTCGGGAAAGAGTATGCGGCCGGTATGATGTAACGGGGGCTACCGTTCGGCTATCTGACACTCCTTCCCTCTCCGGGGAGGAGGAGACGCCATATCGGCGGAGTCTGTCACGTACCGTAAAAATGGCACGATATTTTCACGCTCCGAATGAATCAGGGGTCTCGTAACGGTGGTCAATAGGTCGGCGTACGGCGTATATGAGGCCCCCACGCAGGCAGAGCGAGTTGTGGTGATCAGTGTGTGAGGTAGGGTGTAGGGTTGTGGTGCGGATGCTAGCGTTGTGTGGGTACGCAGGTGGCGGCGCCGCCGGCCGCGCCCGCCGCCCTTCCACCGCCGCCCGCACGACGCCGCCCCGCCCGCGCTCCGGCGACACCCGTGAGTACACCGCCGCGCTCATCACATGCGTACGATCCTACTCACTTATAGACACTCCAGGGGCTTAAACACTGAGGCGCTTCCGCGCGACTACTTTATCTAACTAAATACTTCCTTTCCCTCCGTGAACGTCATCGCCGCCACCATAACTTGACCGCGTTCCGGAATACTAAAACTATCTCACCTCCCGGCTCTTTCAATTATGAACGGAACTCATTCACACATGTGAAGAGCGTTTAGAATCGCTATTAGTAGTTTATGGGACTGCTACTTAATGAAAGGCATTATTTAGCTCCTATTAAAAATCTTACAAGAAACCTATACTTCGCTGTTATTTCTTTCTACAGCCTATAAATTGACTACACCGACTGATTAAATAAATACGTTATAAATAAACAATAAATTTAATACGATTAAACCTAAAAAGTTAATTCGGTCGCAAAGAAACGCCTCAGATACAGGTAATTCTTAAAACGTACTGTAGAAGTATTATTTTTAAATGTTCTACCATTAAAAAAATACGACTGGTAATTAAATCCTCAAAATGTAATAATATTTCTACTGTACTTCGTCATCCTAACCAAAATGATTGCACTCAATCTCATTTATCAATATGGACTTACGACAGACATTCGACACTGTTAGGAGCTTGTGACATGGGACGGCAAGCCACAAATTATGCAATGCAGCTTTCATTATGCATGATCATATATTATATAAATAAAGCCGAACGTGGTAGTAAAATAAATAATTTAAATAAAATAAACAATAAAGATTACACATATATTTCTTAAATTATGATAGTTTTAACAAATGCAGAAAACTTTTCAATCTTAAAAAAGTATTTACTACCACATTTAGTTTTATACAGATTATTGTTTTAATATTGCATGATATGATATGATTGTTATAAATTGCATGCATTGTGTCTTTATCTAGATCGACTAAAACGTGCTGTTTTGCTATAGAAAAATATTCATTTCAAAAGTCTGTGGAAGTATCACAATATCTAATATTTATTAAGATTTTATAGGAATCACAGTTCGCGGAAATGTTTTTTTTTTTGTAGCAAAGATGTAAATTAAAAAGTTACAGTTTTCTGGTATTTAATAAATTGATACCTTTTAATTTAGATCAGGCACGATAAATGTAATAAACAATATATATTTTACACATCATGGAAGATACGTTTGGGACAATTTTTTCATAATTTGTCTCACAATGTTACAACAATTTGTCTTCCTATATTAATGTGAAGATCTCTGTGCGATACTTTTTAAGGCTACAGGTGTTGCTTCGTTCCCCTTCACACATTAAACATAATTTTAAAATATGTGCACAATTATAATGTCTCAATATTGCATAATAACATCTACCTTTCATATCGATACCAGTACATCACGGGAGTTCATCAAGTTTTTGATTGATATGTCATTTTCTATTCCATTGTGACGTTTTGCATTTTGTTCATGAACTCATGTAATTGAGTTGGGTAAAACTATTTGGAAGCGAAATGTAAGAAGTACGGTGTTAAAAATGAGATTCATATTCTAGTTTACGCGGAAAGAGAAGAGTTGAGGAATGTTGGATCACATAATACGTAATTGCACATTAGTTTATAGGCACTGGTCCCACCCCGAGCTAGTAAACTATGAGCTATCGACTATAAAAACGAACAAAAGATAATCACTCCCGTGTAAATAAAAGAGACACGGTGATGTTTATATAGCTACTCGCCTAGCTGTGAGCTATTAATATCGCCGTGTCTCTTTTATTTGCACGGGATTGCTTATCTTTTGTTCGTTTTTATAGCCGATAGTTCATAGCTCACTAGCTCGCGGTGGGACCAGTGCCATAGCGATGTTAATTTTTTGAAGATTAATAGCATATCCAATTTGCTTATAAGGGTACGGTGCAAAAAGGAAATGTGTTATGTATTTCTAAAACCATGATCGACATTTCGTTTCCAATATCATTATCACATGTGTGCGCGTGGGGTCTATACCAATGGTATCTGTTGAATTATTGATTTTTGGACGGTATATCTTTTGTTCAGTCACCTTCGATACACAAAGGCTGAAAAATATTAGACACGATGTTGTTTCTATTAGCATATTTAGAGTTTTCAAAGACGTGTAGATTAGTACATTATGATACAAGTGCGTAAAAAAGGAAGTTCGAAACGAGTAGCAATAAAAACACCATCTGTACTGAAAACATAATTTTCAGTACAGATGGTGTTTTTATACGCACTAGTGCGAGAAGTGGTTCATTATATGCTAGGTCGAAATTTTGGAGGCTCATCTGTACTGAAAAATGTCGTACGATACAAAAAGGAAATTCGAAACTCGTGTCGATTTAAAACACTCCTTCGGTCGTGTTTTAATTTATCGCCACTCGTTTCGAACTTCCTTTTTTACGCACTTGTATCGTAATGTACTATTTTAACTTTACTCTTGTTTTATAAGTTGTACAGGAGCTTCTTAACGGGTCATATTTTCATTGCAATAATGTGATTGGCAGTAGGTGGCTCTTTCTAGGAAAGTACACTATTCCTTGCCGGTTATGTAGTGTCATATATTAAATATAAGAAGATCATACTTACCATCAAATGTGACCGTCTAAGAACGTGCATATGATGGCGCCACAAAAAAATGTCTTGTAGCTTGCGGTTATACTTGCGGCGTTAAGTCTTACTTTTCACATGGATTTATGGCTCGAAAGTGATACAACGCCAATTTATAAATAATCGATGACAACAAGGCATTTTTTTGTGGCGCCATTTATGTGTGGGTCGCATTTTAATGTATGGTATGGCATACCATACCATACATTAAAATGTCGTCATAATCTTTTTATATTTAATCTATGGTATTGTAGTGAAAATATGGCCTATTTGGAAGGCCATTAAGAGCGTGTCACATATTTTTGCGGTCGACGTTATCGTAGGTGTGTCGTATAGTTATGTAGTCGTTTAAAATGACGTGTGTCTGTATTGCAGAGGCGGCGCTCACATGGGCGGCGCGGCGGCGTCGCCGGGCTCGTGCGGCGGCGGCTCGCCCGCGCCCGCCGGCTCGGCGCCGCCCTCCGCCGGCGCGCCGCACTCCCCGCACCACCCGCAGCCCGCGCACACCGCCACGCCGCACCAGGTGACACACTGCGACCGACTAATCACTAGCGTAGCGTCTCAAGAGCGACGTCTACAGGAGGCATTGTTATATTAGCGCCGTTGCCTGCCCCGGAGTTGCACTCTAGTGCTCGCAGCTATGACAGACGTCATATAAACAAATTAATAAAGGAGGTCGATACGAGGTTGTGTACTGTGATTGTGATATTACTGCTGAAATGGATGGAATAATTGCTATTTTAGCTGCACTTATCTGACTAGCTGATATACTATTCCATACTAATGTATTTTGTATACGGATCTCGAGCACTAAGATTTTGGGGAGCAGGTTTAACAAATAAATACCATTCTGGTATCGCTTAAGTTACAAGCGAATATGTTTTTCGACAATCGCGGTGTCAGCACCCCATCAACAGTTGCAGCAAATCACGTTGTCGTATTGGGTGTGAAAATAGCCTGATCTCAGAACTGTCGAGTTATATCGCAACACAGGTTTCATAATTACTATAAACATGAAATAAGTAATGGAAAATTTTAACTTCTGATCAGCAGAAACGTCTGCAATCGATGCCACTAGACTAGGCTTTCTGCTGATCAAAAGTTAAAATTTAGCATGGTTAGCGCATCGTAACTGGTGAATTTCCAATATGACTTGGAACTCCGGTTGCCGTTTAAGAAGTTTAACACTCTTACGGTAGATGTCGCTACGGGTCCCATTGACCTTAGTAGTGGAAAATTTCGCTGGCTCGGTTGAAGTCTCGGTGGCTCAGTTGGCAGAGCGCTGGAGTATCGATCCAAAGGCCGTGAGTTCAAGTCTCACCCGAGGCAGACATTTTCCACTTTTAAATTTATTCTAAGTAATGGAAACTCTTGATTTGTGTGTTGCAGAGCGCGCAGGTGCCGACGACGCTGCACACGCCGGCGCCGACGCCGGAGACGCACGCGCCGCCCACGCCCGCGCCCGCCTCCGCGCCGCCGCCCACCAAGCTCTACCCGCAGGTGCGCCCCTCACACACACACACACAGATAGACTAATCACAATAGATAAAACGAGCTATCCACACATGACCGTGTCATTCACGCTAACGCGTACATTGATTCGTATTGTCGTGTTCATATTCATATTCATTTATTACAACCGTGGTATTATCACTAGATGTTACAAAAGTATACGTGCTCATGGACCCTATAGGAAACTTGACTGTAGTTAAAATAGAAATATCTGGGCGACCGAGCTTCGCTCGGTTCTATTTTAATATATAACGTCTTTAGATAAAAAAAAACTCTCATAAATACAAAAACAAAAAAAAAGACAAAAAACAAAAACTTAATTTCTGGCCGGGATTCGAAACCCTGACGCCTACGATCTATCTGCGTACATTAGACCGACCTCGTACGACTCAGCTAAGCGGAATCGATGCGCGCGCGGCGAAATTGACGACCATATTTTACGTTTACTAACGCGAAAGAAAAGCTCATGAAAACTCGAAAATTCGCGTTTTCCGGGATCTAAGGCTACGCTAGATAGATTTTTTACCCCCGAAAACCCCCACATAACAAATTTCAGCGAAATCGTTAGAGCGGTTTCCGAGATCGTCGGTATATATAAATAAATAAATAAATATACAAGAATTGCTCGTTTAAAAGTATAAGATATTTTATACCGTGCACGAAATAAAACATCAAATAATTATAAGAAAAACATGGACAGAAGTTATTTTTAAATCCAATTTCTATTTAATAAGTCAGGTAGAAATACCTATATAAAGTAACTGAGTTGACCGTGACGTCACTCAATTCAATTTCATTTATAAATTCTATATTAGCAAGTCGTTCAAATTCGTTTTGACAGTTCTTAAAAAGAAGCTGATTTGACTAGGAGGCAAGTAGCCTATTAGGGTGTGGCAACTTATTTATATGCTATACTACATATACACTAACACTACACACATTTTACTAAGTACAGATAGTAGAAAAATATTGTTGGTATACGATACAAGAACAGTATACGATATGATAACAACAGTATGAAACAGATATACCTAAGTGTGTTAGGTATATCTAACCTCTAAAAGTTAGATTTGACAAATTGACACAATATGATCAACACACCCAAATGATTAATAGAAAAAGGCGCGCCATTCAAATTTTCTATGAATGTTTTTTTTATTACATCTGCAATATTGTTTATTTTTACATTCAGAAAATTTGCCTGATTTTTTTCGCTAAACCCATTTTACGTCAGGGTATGTATTTACTCAAATACTTCGCAGAAAAATCCAAAATTATTTTAAATAGTAAGAATTTTAAATTAAATCACATGCAAAATCTAAAAACATAATAAATTCTTCTAACGCGATCTAATAACACATACGCCTGAGAAATGTGTAATTCCAACCAAGTTTATTTCACTCACAGGGCGACTCCCCCCGCGACGCGTCTCAACCCACGAACCCCTCGCCCGTGCCCCTCGAGCTACTCAAGCGGCCCGTGCTGCCTCGAGGAGAGACGCGAGTGGACCCGCTGGAGGACGAACACTCGCTGCACATGCTCTATGACTACACCACCGTGCATGCCTGGTAAGTGGACTAACTTTGAAGTTTGATCCGGTCCTAGAGGCCTAGGCAACCTGGAAAAGTGGCAACCCATGAGGCCCTAGGGGACCCCGGCAGAATGATTTTGAGATAAGGGAGCCTCTATAAATTTAAGGGGGTTCGGGAATTCTGGGCCTGCATACTTATTACTACGCGGCATCGTGAACTTTGTCAGATTGGGTGCAAATTGATATTGGATTGCAGCCTCGCGTCAATTGACGTTTTTGGCGGTTAATTTCAGAACAAGTCACTTGATGCTGATCTGCTGTTTTGTGATAATATCACTATGCACGCTTGGTTACTTTGAAAATTTCCTCAGTTACATACGTATCGCCTTTAATGCTACATAAATATTGAACATCGCAATCTGGGGATGAATCTATTTTCACCCATTCAGTCTTAAAATGTTAACTCATTCTAAATAGTAATGTAGTAGGTAATAAACATTCATCAATCTTAAAAAAGAATCCTCTGCATCACCATTTCACCAGCACCAACTTTGAATTTTTGCAAACTAATTTAACGTGTCTGAGATTTTTCCATGTTCTCCGCTAACCTTTGGCTGGCAGGTAAACTGTAGTATTTCTAGACACTTGAATTATTTTCTGAAAATTTATCGCTTCCTTTAAATTTTTAATTTATTTTATTTATGCGAGATTCCACCACGGTCGCGTCAAGAGTTGAGATGGTTTGACGCGAATCTAGGGCTCGCGACATAATTATACCAATGTGCGCATCAACATTTACTGAGTTTAAATTTGTTGTGTTCTTCATTTGGTTACAATGTATCACAGGCTTTTTTAGATATCAAGATTCGACTATTCTAAATCGTTTATCATCCTCAATTTATTTATTGTATGTAGTAAATTTTAAAGATGCTTTGAATTTATTTTGGCATTTATTTAGAGTTTAGTCTATTTCCTAATCAACATTCTGATATCTAATCTGTGTGTGTATTATCCATATTAATATTGTAAATGGAAAGTGTGTGCGTCTGTATGTTTGTCCGTCTTTCACGGCAAAACGGAGCGACGAATTGACGTAATTATTTGAAGTGGGGGATAATTGGAGGAACGGAGAGGGACTTAGGCTGCTTTTTGTATCTTTCTAATCCCCCATTTCCCATTTTAGGGAAGTTTGTATGGAGCTATTTTCGAGTTTAACGCGAGCGATGTCGCGGGCTAACGCTAGTAGAAGTATATTTATTATTCTATCGAGGTACTCATTTATATGGGAATATAATACAGTCGCCAGTTTTTCCTATAAGTACTAAACGGTCTAGTTCATTGGTGGGCAAATCAAATACGGTCCGCGCGGGCCAAGTTCAGTCCAAAAGGTGTTTTTGGTGTAAAACTGGCCCGCCTCTAAAGTTCCTTCAAATTTTGGGCTTCAAAAAAGTTTGCCCACCATTGGTTTACTTTTTAATTATTTAGGTACTTCGGTTGTGTTTTGTTTGATAATATTTCATTTTGATATCCTCAGGCTGGAGCACCCGGTGAAGCGTTTTAAGAGCGACGAGAACACGTTCCGGGAAGAGCTGGCGCTCGGCAGCACGGGCGGCGACCTCTACGCAGGACACGACCACACGCGCATGGCCGTCATGCCCGACCACGCGGACGTGAAGCACGACCACGTGAGTTATGTAGAGAGCACTACCACCACCCGCTCGTGTAGCACCACCACCACCTCACTGTAGAGAACACGCTCCGGGAAGAGCTGGCGCTCGGCAGCACGGGCGGCGACCTCTACGCAGGACACGACCACACGCGCATGGCTGTCATGCCCGACCACGCGGACGTGAAGCACGACCACGTGAGTTACTGTAGAGGACACTACCACCACCCGCTCGTGTACCACCACCACCTCACTGTGGAGAACACGTCAAGCACGACCATATAATACATAATCTTCTTAGATTACATTCAGAGTCTTTGTTTGCTGAAGCGCGCATAGGCTGCTTTTCTACCACTTTGCGCAAACGATGCACGTCCCTGGCGCGCCGGGTGCGGGTCAGCCCCAACCCCCTCCTGTGGTTGATAGCCGAGAGGTTGGAATATGGACATATTTAAGGCATTCACGACCGGTCTGGCTCAGTCGGTAGTGACCCTGCCTGCTAAGCTGCGGTCCCGGGTTCGAAACCCGGTAAGGGCATTTCTTTGTGTGATGAGCACAGATATGTGTTTTCTATACACGCTAGGCCAGACCTGTCGTCGATTTGTCGTTTTGCGGAAATGCACAATAAAACTGTCTAACTCCTTAAACTAACCAAATATAATTATTCCCCAGGATGACGCAGCGTACAAGAACCTGTACACGTCGGACGGCCTCTGTCCCACGCTGAAGGACCTCGACCAGATCTTCGAGAACTCGGACGACGCCGCCAGCGGGGATGAGACGGTAAGACTTGTGAGTGTGCACCCTTATTTATTACTCCTAAGAGTCCTAAGCTAGAGGGTTGCTCGACGTGTTCACCAGGCTTCATCTTTCGTCTGTGCAACAAAGGAGGTAAGGGGGATTTTGTCAACGAGTGTTAATAACTCGCGACAGCTGCAGGCTGGAGAAATGAATGCTCGTTGAATGAATGCATACTGCTCGTTGCTATGGCAACGCGGTCAAGCGCAAATCGAGATGGCCGTCACAATTTCCTGCCTACACTGAAGCAATTGTAAAACATAAATAAAATGCATTTTTTATAATGTGTAATATTTTTATAGCTTAATAGTTAAAGTATGGTAGTGCAACAAAAATCCTTCCATGGCTGATTGAAACATCCTTCGCCTGAAGTATTGTACGGATATTATTAATTTTTAAAACTAAATCCATAACTCCCTTGGGAATAAAGTAGTACATTATTGTTCACGTAGTACGTAGATGCAATGAGACCTTTAAACAACAAATGTGATTTAAAAAATGTGATTATGATCACGCCGCACGCGAAATGTTAAATCGCAAGCTTTGTATGTGGATTTTCATAGTTGGTCAAACTGATCATTATAGAAACGATTCAATCTGTAATTTCGCGTGTCACTCACTTCCTTTAAGTACATGTTTTGTCCATAATCCCTTAGTTGTTTATTACTAATACAGTTGCCGATATATACCTAGTGAAGAAGCATATCACTTTGTCACAGTATAAGGATATATCAGTAGTTAATCTCCGGCAGCGGCGGCGCGGTCGTTACTACTGCGCAAGGTCACGCAGGGTTGTACAACGTTACTATAATCGACTTCGTACAATGTAAGTTGTTGTAAATCTAATAGGTACTATTAACTGTAAGTAGGTTTTAGTATAACAATACCACGTCATGACACCACATTAGTCAGTATTGAAGATACAAAAAATCATTATAAATATATTACTCTCATACGCGCAATAGTAGATTGTGTAACAATAATTGCAAAAGCGTTAATTTAAGTGTTCATTTTATATGTTTTCTCTAGAATACACCCAATCCATCACAATAAAAAAAAGATTCGTTTGAACTAGAAACGTAGGTACCTACTGTCCTACTCGTATTAGTAACTGTGTATGGCGCTATGCTAGTACCAACGCTCTTTCTACCTTTTTATCTAATAAAGATTCAAGTACGTATTTGTTTCTTAAATACTGACGAAATCATATTTACATAAAATGTTTGAATAGATGTTTGCACAATATTTAAGTAGGTACCAAACTTTCGAGCTAGATAGATCGCAGCAACTACCTAAATGTCGTTACAGATAAATCCTTATTGATTTTAATGTGTCATTCTAGCTTTAAATCTCACTTTTACGCCATTTACGTAAGCAATAATGTACCTAACACTGCAAATATATAACAACCACTTACTTTTCTGGGTGTCTAGGAATTCTAAAGAATGACATTTCCGCATTTTGAGAACTTTCCATACACCCATAAACACTACAGTAACGAAAATATGTCTTCGGTGCTGACGTCATTTTCTCCCGAACTCAACACGTCAACACAGCGCGCAAACGCGGCCCCGACTGTCCAGCCCAATAATCACCAGTTTCGCATGTTTTCGCCGCATGCGAGGGGAGGGAGGGGGACACACCGCGCGGCGTGAAGTTTGTAAGAAGAGTTATTACTGGTTTTATACTGTGACTTTGTTCCTGTTTTTACTATACACGTGTAATTGTATTTTGCGCGTGAAAAAGAAATAAGGAATTATCTGATCAGTGTAAGATATTCTTCCATCTGTACTAATTAATAACTGTGAGATCAACTAGCTATATTTGCGCCGTCGAAACAAATCGCTTGCCAGTCATTATATAAACTTATTTATTGATGTTACCTATAGCTATAAAATAATATAAAGACTTAAAATATAAAATATCTTTATTTCCATGAACATATTTGCATAATTATATAAGAAACTAAGACTAAAGTTAAAGCTAGCTAATGTCTAAAATATGCCCTTGAGGCATTGTACCAAGGACACTGGCGACATTTCCTCGCTGTATCGCAATGCTGATACGTTGTGCGAGGAAGTCGCCAGCTCTTCGGTCACCAGTTACCTCAACCAAGTCTTAAATAGTTCTCGATAATGTTTTTTTTACCATTGGACAGTATGTTTCCAAAATAATGATAATATCACTAGATGAATTTTATTCTCCTAATTTCCTAAACTCGCTTGATAAATCTGTTAACAAAATTTCGCAATATTTAGAATTAGAATTATAATACATCATAACATAACCGTGTACATTATTTTTCATGACACGTGCAGTGTCAGAAATCAAGGCCACACCAAGAAGCAACAAGGTTTCCACAACGTCTAACACGCGAGCAAGCTCCGAAGAATTTGGCAGACTACTACGAAATAACAACAAAAAAAATTTAGAGTTCTAAAATGTTGAACTTCTAGATACATTTTTATCGAGGGTGAAACTCCTATTTTTTTATAAATTAGTCCAGTCATGAGGACAATAGTTGCAGTTTGTTTAAATTTTTCTGCTATATTTGGTAGGTGCTCCATTATGGGAAGAGCTTAAAACTTACCGAAATAGATGTCAATATAAAATAATGTGATCAAGCCTACAGTGCCCTGCGAAGGCAGCACACTAGTGTGATAAACTTTATCGGTGTGTCCCTATCGCACTTACAAATAGTGTGGAAAGGACGACCTGACGTGATAGCGTTTATCACGCGACCGTGCTTGCCCGCCTGGACTGGAATAGAACTATAAAACTACGATGACCCCAGAAGACTAAGCGAACAAAAACTGTTAATTCACCCTTGATATAAAATAATTATAATACTAAGAGTGACCTTAAATCCTGCCTGTCCTCTTCTGAGTTCGCTTGCGTTATAACCCTTTACTAATTATGCTATTTATCACAGCTCCAAGTACAAACGCCACCGGACTCCAACAAGTCCTTCGAAGAGACGCGAGGACGGATGGTCCGGGCCGAGGAGTTAAGCAAGATGTTTCCTACTCCGCCATCGTTGGAAGCCCATGCTGCCCCTTCTCCTGGGTTCACGCTGGAGTTGGAGCCGCTAAGGCATGCGCACTCACATGCTCATGCGCATCTCACACCCCACGCCACGCCCCCTCATGAACCTATTGAGGTGAGTTAGTGTAACTAATCGTTAGAAGATACCTACGGTTTGAGTATGATGTGTCTTACTCCGCCATCGTTGGAAGCCCATGCTGCCCCTTCGCCTGGGTTCACGCTGGAGTTGGAGCCGCTAAGGCATGCGCACTCACATGCTCATGCGCATCTCACACCCCACGCCACGCCCCCTCATGAACCTATTGAGGTGAGTTAGTGTAACTAATCGTTAGAAGATACCTACAGGTTGAGTATGATGTGTCTTATTCTGCTAATGTTGGAAGCCCATGCTGCCCCTTCGCCTGGGTTCACGCTGGAGTTGGAGCCGCTAAGGCATATTCACACGTATGATGTGTCCAACTACATTACCGTTACCATTTTCATTCGTTCTTCAATGGCATTTTAGAATGCATATGACCTTCCAACCCATGAAGTAATCTAGTTCTTATTGGGGTCTCCTCACGATTTATTTACTAAATACGGCTGGCGAATATCAAGTGACATTTCGCACATAAGGTTTGAAAAAAAAATCATTGGTATGAACCATGGTATCGACACCACGTCCTTACCGCTAATCGTCAACGCTTTCGCGTTTCATCTTGTGTGCCATAATAATTTAAGCTTTATTTTTATCCCCCAGGACTGGTCGTACGTGTTCAAACCGCCCACCGTCTACAAGTGCGTCGGGTCATCTAAATACGCGCCGCTACTGTCCCTGCCTTCCTCGTCACTACCACCAGTCAATCTACCGCCGCACGCCGTGTACCGGCCGCGGTGGCAGCAAAGCGAGGAGGAACCACAGCCGCAGACAGGTAACAGAATAGAAGAAATTTTTACGATAATATAATTAGTAAAATTACACAGCTATAGAGGTACAAAATTTATCGCGATTGGCGCGAGAGAGATCTTCTTCTTCCAGTGCCATCTCCTACCGGAGGTCGGCTATCATAAGGGTTATACGGACTTTAGATACAGCCGCGCGGAATAATGAACGAGTGCTTTGATTAAACCATGATCGTTTCCCTTGGATCTTTCCCTGGATTATGAGTTGAAGGAGTTCATACTTCTCGTTTCGCATGATATGACCTAAATATTGTAGTTTGCGTTTTTTAACTGATTTTAAAATCTCGACCTCTTTATCTACTGACTGCAAAACTCGTTCGTTAGTCACTGTATCCGTCCATGATATTCTCAGGATTCTTCTATAAACCCACATTTCGAAGGCTTCCAAACGTTTGCACATCTTTGAGAGAGATCGATGGGACCGGGTGGAGGTTTGTATGGAGCTAGTTTGAGTATAATATTGCAGTGTGGTTAAACAAATGATCTGTCTGCACAGGAACGAAGCGGCCCGCATCCCCGCTGGCGTCGCCGGGCAAGCCGCCCCCCGCCACGCCCGCCCCGGCCCCCGCCGCCCCCGCGCCCCCCGCGCCCTCCCCCCGCGCCGCCACCCCCGCGCCGCCTCCCCGCCACCCCCGCGCCGCCTGCCGCGCCTGCCCGCTGCTGCTCAACGTGCTGCTCGCCGACACCGTGCTCAACGTCTTCCGGGACCACAACTTCGACAGCTGCACGCTCTGTGTGTGTAACGCGGGGCCCAAGGTTAGTGCACATAACACCCGCCCTCTCGTGCCGAGTGCTACTCGTCGTGCAGTAACACACCGCCTCGCCCCCGCGCCGACTGCCGCGCCTGTCGGCTGCTCGCTCGACATGCCCCTCGTCAATACTGTTCTCAGTGTCTTCGATCACTACAACTTCGACAACTGCACGCTCTGCGTCTGCAACGCGGGGCCCAAGGTTAGTGTACATAATACCCGCCCGTCCGCGCCGCGCGCCGCTACACACGATGTCATTCGTGACCACTACTCCGATGGCTCTGTGTTATAACTATGTATAATACATATGTAGCTAGTCTGCAACGTGGCGCTCGATATACATAATACCAAAGAAGATCAAGTATTATAGAGAGTTACAGTCAAAGTTAAATGTGTAATCACAGTGCATAATGTCAAATATCGTCACTACTTTGAAAAAAACTTGTATCTTCTTCTGTCAATGAAAAGAAAAATGTAATAAGTATGTATGCAATGCATATAGAGGTAGACTTACTGCGTTTTAACTTTGAGGAGCAGTGTGAGATACGAGATTTTTTTCAAAGTAGTGACGATATTAATATTAGCGCCATCTAGCCGAGCATCCCCCAAAGGTGTAACGCCATCTAGGCTACCGTACCTGTATATGGCTCTGAGGTAAGGTTTTTTTTTCTTAGGTTGCACCAACCCGTCTGTCACCGTTAAAGCGTTCGTTAAATTTCATTGTATGGAAAGATCCATAGACGTCTGCTGCGTGACGGTAATGTTTCTGTCAAATGTGGTTGACGCAGCTGGCCCTTAGACTATAGCTGTCTATACGGAGTTACATATGTCTTTGATAATACCGACACCCTCCCACCTTCAAGACGCGCTCGCTACATCATCGTCAGTCACAGTCATCACATAAAGAAAACCGCAAAAACATCAATCACGACACAAAATACTACACAATGTATTTTTCTAGAAGCATAAGACCGTGCCAGATAGCGTAAGTCATAGAGCGTCTTTTATTTAAAAATGATTGATATGTATTTCCAATGACTATGATGATGAACGTTGTAGTTGAAATTTTAATACAAAACGAAGTTAAATACAATCAATTTGACTATATAATATTCTATTCAAAAACTATCAACTGGCGCAATCGGTAGGATTACTAACATCTATGATTATTTTTAACCCTTCATCTTTTTACTCAGGTTGTCGGCAACATCCGAGGCGCGGACGCGTCGACCTACCTCCCCGAGAGCGCGGAAGCGACGGACGATGACCCCGGCCGCTGCACGTGCGGCTTCAGCGCCGTCGTCAACCGGCGGCTCGCGCACAAGGCGGGGCTCTTCTACGAGGTCAGTACTCACTGCCGAGGCTAGGCTAGTCCATCACAGCAACAAGCTACCTCCCCGAGAGCGCGGAAGCGACGGACGACGACCCCGGCCGCTGCACGTGCGGCTTCAGCGCCGTCGTCAACCGGCGGCTCGCGCACAAGGCGGGGCTCTTCTACGAGGTCAGTACTCACTGCCGAGGCTAGGCTAGTCCATCACAGCAACAAGCTACCTCCCCGAGAGCGCGGAAGCGACGGACGACGACCCCGGCCGCTGCACGTGCGGCTTCAGCGCCGTCGTCAACCGGCGGCTCGCGCACAAGGCGGGGCTCTTCTACGAGGTCAGTGCCTCCTTAAGTGCGTTTTCACATTATCCGATCCGATATCGGATGTCGGACCGCTATCCCATACATTACAGACGCCATCTTGGATTTTTTCTATTGAAATCCTTCCGACATCCGATATCGGATCGGACAGTGTGAAAACGGTCTAAGGCTATGTTAGTTCTTCAATGACCGGAGGCTGAAGCGCTGGCGAATACGAGATCTCCTCGATGTGGAAACATCTTACATTGATGAAATATTTTACATGAAGCGAACAGCTTTCTCTCTCGCATCGTCAAACGGCGGTTCGCGCACAAGGCGGGGCTCTTCTACGAGGTCAGTTGTACACACTGTCGAGGCTAGGTTAGTTCTTCGCTGACCGCAGGCCGAGAGTTGAGCGTAGACGAGCGTCAGGGCTCTCGTATACGCGATTGTACATATTGCCGAGTGGTATGCGTCGATCACTTCTCGGGCTCTCTTTTTTCAGTGGGCATAGAGTATCGAGCTGGAAACGGCTCGCTTTGATGATTAGAATTGCCGCGCGACACAATTTGCTTAGCGACGTCTGTACTAGAACAGTACACGGAGTGAGAGACGTCGCTAAGCAAATTGTGTCGCGCGGCAATTAGCCAATATCGCTGAGTACTGCCTCGGCCGAGGCATGAGATTTGCGCCTATTGATGCCGATGTTATCTGGTCAATTGCATTGACTTTTGCAGCATTTATTATCCGTTTTTTTTACGATTTTATCAACGTGACATTTACATTCCCAGGACGAGATGGAGATCACGGGCATAGCCGAGATCCCGGGTCGGAACAGCACGCGGAGTCTCGGAGCCGTGGCCGGCGCCGTGCTCGGCATGTGCGCGGCGCTCGGCGGCGGCGGCGCCTCCGCGCTCACCCGCGCCGCCCGCCACGCGGCGCGCGAGCGCCACGACCAGGACGACATCAACCTGCTCGAGTGAGTATACTGTGTACAGTGCGGAGCTGTGCGCGGAGTCGCGGGGCCGTGGCCGGCGCCGTGCTCGGCATGTGCGCGGCGCTCGGCGGCGGCGGCGCCTCCGCGCTCACCCGCGCCGCCCGCCACGCGGCGCGCGAGCGCCACGACCAGGACGACATCAACCTGCTCGAGTGAGTATACTGTGTACAGTGCGGAGCTGTGCGCGGAGTCGCGGGGCCGTGGCCGGCGCCGTGCTCGGCATGTGCGCGGCGCTCGGCGGCGGCGGCGCCTCCGCGCTCACCCGCGCCGCCCGCCACGCGGCGCGCGAGCGCCACGACCAGGACGACATCAACCTGCTCGAGTGAGTATACTGTGTACAGTGCGGAGCTGTGCGCGGAGTCGCGGGGCCGTGGCCGGCGCCGTGCTCGGCATGTGCGCGGCGCTCGGCGGCGGCGGCGCCTCCGCGCTCACCCGCGCCGCCCGCCACGCGGCGCGCGAGCGCCACGACCAGGACGACATCAACCTGCTCGAGTGAGTATACTGTGTACAGTGCGGAGCTGTGCGCGGAGTCGCGGGGCCGTGGCCGGCGCCGTGCTCGGCATGTGCGCGGCGCTCGGCGGCGGCGGCGCCTCCGCGCTCACCCGCGCCGCCCGCCACGCGGCGCGCGAGCGCCACGACCAGGACGACATCAACCTGCTCGAGTGAGTATACTGTGTACAGTGCGGAGCTGTGCGCGGAGTCGCGGGGCCGTGGCCGGCGCCGTGCTCGGCATGTGCGCGGCGCTCGGCGGCGGCGGCGCCTCCGCGCTCACCCGCGCCGCCCGCCACGCGGCGCGCGAGCGCCACGACCAGGACGACATCAACCTGCTCGAGTGAGTATACTGTGTACAGTGCGGAGCTGTGCGCGGAGTCGCGGGGCCGTGGCCGGCGCCGTGCTCGGCATGTGCGCGGCGCTCGGCGGCGGCGGCGCCTCCGCGCTCACCCGCGCCGCCCGCCACGCGGCGCGCGAGCGCCACGACCAGGACGACATCAACCTGCTCGAGTGAGTATACTGTGTACAGTGCGGAGCTGTGCGCGGAGTCGCGGGGCCGTGGCCGGCGCCGTGCTCGGCATGTGCGCGGCGCTCGGCGGCGGCGGCGCCTCCGCGCTCACCCGCGCCGCCCGCCACGCGGCGCGCGAGCGCCACGACCAGGACGACATCAACCTGCTCGAGTGAGTATACTGTGTACAGTGCGGAGCTGTGCGCGGAGTCGCGGGGCCGTGGCCGGCGCCGTGCTCGGCATGTGCGCGGCGCTCGGCGGCGGCGGCGCCTCCGCGCTCACCCGCGCCGCCCGCCACGCGGCGCGCGAGCGCCACGACCAGGACGACATCAACCTGCTCGAGTGAGTATACTGTGTACAGTGCGGAGCTGTGCGCGGAGTCGCGGGGCCGTGGCCGGCGCCGTGCTCGGCATGTGCGCGGCGCTCGGCGGCGGCGGCGCCTCCGCGCTCACCCGCGCCGCCCGCCACGCGGCGCGCGAGCGCCACGACCAGGACGACATCAACCTGCTCGAGTGAGTATACTGTGTACAGTGCGGAGCTGTGCGCGGAGTCGCGGGGCCGTGGCCGGCGCCGTGCTCGGCATGTGCGCGGCGCTCGGCGGCGGCGGCGCCTCCGCGCTCACCCGCGCCGCCCGCCACGCGGCGCGCGAGCGCCACGACCAGGACGACATCAACCTGCTCGAGTGAGTATACTGTGTACAGTGCGGAGCTGTGCGCGGAGTCGCGGGGCCGTGGCCGGCGCCGTGCTCGGCATGTGCGCGGCGCTCGGCGGCGGCGGCGCCTCCGCGCTCACCCGCGCCGCCCGCCACGCGGCGCGCGAGCGCCACGACCAGGACGACATCAACCTGCTCGAGTGAGTATACTGTGTACAGTGCGGAGCTGTGCGCGGAGCCTCGAGGCCGTCACCGGCGTTATGCAAGGCAGTATGCAGGAACGTCGAGGCTTGTGCGCGGCTCAAGGAAAGTTAAAGTCCTACACGGTACGAGACGTCTCGCGAGGAAATTACCGCGCAGAATCTGCTCGGTTCGGAGACACGTTTACAGTCACGGCTCGCTCAAGGCGATTTTGTTACCAGTCAGTGTATTTGATTTCCCCAATGTATGTCTTACACGCAACTGTGTATATGTTATATGGGCGGGCGCTAAGTGAAAGCACTATCATTCACTTCTCATATCTTCTCATATCCACACGGAATGAGCTGCCTCGCGTGGCAATTGCCTCGCTGAAACTAATGGAGATTTGCCTCGCCCGAGGCACTTTAGCCACTGGTACGTTTGGCACATCTGCATAGAGCGAGCTGTTACGCAACCTTTGCACTGCATTTTTTGCGACGCCGTTAGATTTTTTATTGATTAGGGAAACAAACAGCATACATAATTTCTTATAGCTTATAGTCTACAACAATATGTTAACACATTAGCCAAAACAGTTTCCACTGAAAGTTAGTACATACAATTTTGCTCTGAGAGACAAAATGCGATTAGCTATGTTTAAGTTTATAAGTTTATGTAAAAAAAGGAAAGAATAGGACTAAACAATGAATGAGTTTACTTGCCTAAATAGAAAAGTACAAATTTAAAAATATTTTAAGCGGGTTACTCACGTGTTAAGTCGATATAGCGTTCGACATGTTTCGATCCATTTTCGAGGATCTTTGTCCTTCTTTTTCTTTCTCTTTCTTTCTTTGCTCTATGTGTGCGGCTGCTCGACTTAACACGTGAGTAACCCGCTTAAAATATTTTTGAATATGTTTGAGTCTCACTTGAGTTTTATAGTTAGAAGAGTACAAGTTTGAAGAGCTTTTAAGAGGGCTTTTATGTGAAAAACAGTGAAATCGCAACCGAGCGCATGATCATACCGTGTGTGGTATCAAATTAAAGGGCTTTGCGAGTAGTTTACAAATATATTCACATTGTAGGACTTTTTCTACTTGGTCTAACAAAATATGAGAAAATGCCCAAAAGTGGTAATAATTGTACCGGTGAAGGATTGTTTTCAAAAAATTGCCAAAAATAAATAATAGCAATTTATAATCACTAAGGCATAACAGCAATTTAAGTAAACGTTGCAGAAAAATTAAGTACAAAAATTACTTCGATGTGATGTAGATTTTCAAAGAAATTGTCACTTAATTTTAGGTAATATCTGAAAAAAACTGAATTCGTCTTAGCCTCGTTTACTCTTTTTCAAAACCTTATAATAAAAATGTAGTCTGAGAAGATTGTAGTACAGGATTTATGAATTATAAATTTACCCGTTTAAGTATTCAAAATTGTCCAAGTTTTACAAATAAGATCGACTAATTCAGGCCTATACGTTATTTTCTAAACGTGCATTAGAGAAAAATTCATAATTAATTTAGTGAGTTAGTTTTCAAAAATCCAGTCTTATAAAAATCAAGATAATAAGATGCTCTAACTGAAACTTGAATTAAATAAATCTGTCGGATAACGGAAAGTGTAGTATTTCACCGACTAAAACTATCAATTTTGCATTCTTTTGACGTTTTCTTTGAAAGCACCCTTAACCGTTTGTTGTCGTTGCAGATACTCTGACGGCGGCGCGGCGTGCGCGCGCGCGCTGCGCGCGGCGGCGGGCGCGGCGGCGGGCGGCGCCGTGCACCGCTGGCCGTTCATCGGCGCCCGGGCGCCCCGCTGCTCCCGGGACGTTATCAGGTGACACTACTGTTCTTTGTCGTCGTCGTCCCCCCCCCCCCCACATACACTACACTCGACCAAAAATGTGCTTTACCACCCTAAGGTTGAAGTTCGTTTGAACGTCATTAGACAACAAGGTTGATTTCCCCTTGCAATAATATTATGTCAGTGATCGTTTTATTGCTCTCTATAAGCTTTTGCCCGCGGCTTCGCTCGCATTAGAAAGGGACAAAAACTAACCTATGTCACTCTCCATCCCTTCAACTATATCCACTTAAAAACACTCACGTCAATTCATAGCTCCGTTTTGCCGTGAAAGACGGACAAACAAACAGACACACACACTTTCCCATTTATAATATTAGTATGGATTACAGTAGTACGAACCAAGTCGTCAAAATACACCTTTCTAACTGTATGTTAATTCCAGATTGATGCGCCGCCTCCGCCCCCTCCTCCAAGACGCGATCCAGAAGCGCTGCTGCGGCGCGCGCATGTGGGACGGTGTGGCAGGCCCGCTCACCTGGCGCCAGTTCCACCGCCTCGCCGGCCGCTCCAACGAGGACCTCTGCGAGCCCCAACCCGTACCTCCCCTCCTAGTCGGACACGATCGCGACTGGATATCCCTCTCACCTTACGCCCTTCGCCACTGGGAGCGACTAGCCCTCGAACCATACTCCTACTCGAGAGACGTAGCCTACGTAGTCTTAGCGCCTGACGGCGAAGTCCTAACAGACCCTATCAAAACCTTCTTCAGAGAACTCTCCACAGCCTACGAATCCTGCCGCCTTGGACGACATCAACCTATCAACCGAATAGCCCGCGACGGCTTAATAAGAACGAGCCCCTCCGACCGCGACCAAACAGCCGAAGAGTGGACGGGTGAACTACCAGCGGGCCGACTAGGAGAATACATAAAGTCCTACGCGGAGACGTTACGAACGAGTCTAGTACCTCAACTGGCTAGTTTGAGCATCGACAGATCCTTGCTAGAGACGGAGAACAAGTCGACGCATATAGAGCGTCCGTCGCCGTCGCCTATGCGGCCGCCGTCGACGCCCGACCACCCGCCGACGCCCAGTAGCCAAAGCGATCAGGAGAATGAGACGCCGAACACGTCGTCCAGTGCTAATAACAGTACAGGTATGTACCGCTGATAATTGAAACTATTTTTTTTATCAATGCTATTATGCGTGAGATGACGTCTTAGTAGTTTCAGTAATTTTTTTCACTTTTTAATTTATTTTATTACTAAGTTTCAAACAAATATTTATATTTGAATAATGAGATACTCTAGATAATACGTGCTCTCATGGGCCGTTCTAACAAATTTCTCTGATAAAATACGGAATCACAAAATAATCTAAGCAATAAGTATTTCAATACATTAGAAATTCCACACAAAACGAAAAGCCTTGTAATGCAAAATCTACGCAAAGTAACTACTCCACGAGGCAATTCGCTTTGTCCAGCTACCTTCTGTATACATACCTCATAGGCACGTCACGAGGCAGTGTCCAAGCGCGGGAAACGGCTAATTCAGACGAGTGCGTTTTCATCTTTTGAACAACTTGCCTCTTCCGAGGCATATCCATGTTGGACGTTCGCCTCGCGAGCGCATTGCCTCGCGACGTGCTTTAGGTCTGCGAACTTGCATGTGATCTTAGTTACATTGCGGGCTGTTGAGATTACATATAATTTTGCACAGCCATCAAATAGCGCAATGTAATAAAACTCGTATACGAGTTCTCGTTTTTTCTAGCGATGTCTCGACATTTCCTAGCGATGTGTCTCGCTCTGTGTCGACCCGCCTACTAATCAAGCCTCATTCATCCACAGTGCATAACTCCTGGGAAGAGGAGGAAGGCGGCGCCCCCGCGCTAGTGATATACGTGGTGGAGCCGCCCGCCTCGCACGCGCACCGCGCGCACGCGCTGCACGCACTGCTGCGGCTAGCGGCGCGCACGCACCACCACCTGCGGCACCACAACCCGCTCGTCAAGGTACCTATCTATATCAGCCTTTAAAGCTTCCGTCTTCGGACATCTCCTCTCCATTCCTCCACGCCTGTCGGTCCATTGCCATCTGCATCTAGTTCTCGCCAGCTTGTTGGCAGATGTCAAGGTACCAATAGTCATTATAAACACAAATATAAAGCTTTTGTTAAGTTTTACATACTTATTAGGTTTTGGTCATTAGTACTTTATCCCCTGATGCGGCAGTTGCCTCGTATGGGACGCTCTCAACCACCCGCGCGTATTTTTAATATGGAAAATTGTAGCGAAGATTATACGTGCCGCACAGCGCGAAAAATTAAAATTAATTCTGCCGAACGAGGGGCTGCGTTAACCGTTAATTTATGATAAATATATTTATAGAATATTCCATAGTATTATTAGTATTGTGTTGTAATAAATAAACAACTTTAATTTTTATTTCCAGATCATCTCTCTAGAGGGTATCTGCGAAACAGCCGGTCTCGGCGCTGGAACGCGATCGGAACTCCGGGCGCTAGCGTTCAGCGTGTTCACCGGCGCGCGGAGACTCCTGCAGCCCGCGCCCGCCGGCAAGTCGCTCACGGGCTTCGGTACAGCAGCGCAGGCGAGGGTGCTGCTCGACGCCATGCAGGTATGTTAAAAAAATGGTCGAGCCTACTGAGACAACCTTGCCTCGGGCGAGGCATTTGTCCAATGAATAATCTGCTTCGCGTGCCGTTTCTTTCTACTTATGTGGCCTATTCTCAACCATCGTAATTTAGGCGATAGGCATAAACTTCAGCACGGGAAGCATGGTCGCGCGATAGATGATAAAATATCAGGCCGAACCTATCACACTTACAAATAGTGCGATAGGGACGGCCTGCTATTTTATCGTCTATCGCGCGACCATGCTTCCCGTGTTGGTGTTCATTTTGTTGTCCTCGAGTTTTAACAGGACGACAAAAAGGTCCGAAGCATGGTCGCGCGATAAATGATAAAACATCTGGCCGTGCCTATCGCACTTTGTAAGTGCTTTATACCCTCAATTCAGGGTATTCAATTAAAATTTGACACTGTTCAATTTGTTACAGGAAAAAGACCGAGCGCCCTACAAACTATTCTCACCCGCGTGGGTACTCGCACCTCCTCGGGCCCTCAAAGAAGTGGCCGAAACCTGGGGCCATTCCTGTGGGGAACAAGGCGCCGTGCTGTTCCTGTCGTACTGCCTGTCGCACGACCAGCGCTGGCTGTTCGCCGCCGCCACCGACGCGCGCGGCGAGCTACTCGACACGCACGCCGTCAACATACACGTGCCGCACAGGTGTGTAGTCTGTACACTGGTGTACACCTGGGCCACGAGTGCGGGGAGTTACAAGACAGGCTGGTTTACAAAGATTGTGCCGCCTTGTGTGGCCGCATTGCCTCGTGCTAGGCACTTTTGCCCAAACTATGCTATATTGCTCAATTGATCACACAATTCTTTTTGAAGCTATTCTGTATGAGCCGCCTTAAGCTGTGGTACTCTAATGGCACGATACTTGGTCGCTCCGAATAATGCATGATTCCCCAAGCCAATTTCTAGACCTACACGCACCTTAAAACTAAAATAGCTATGAACTTTAATAACCATAATACAAACTGCCTCGGGCATCAGACTGACGTCTAAGAGCCGTGCTTAGGCACTCGAGCTTACACACCTCTGGAAACGCACGATTCAACAGACAAATACTTCGCGAGGCAATTGCCCGGGGCAAGGCTCCTCGTTGTGGGCATTGAAGAAGTAACTAATGTAATCAATATTTATTACAGATCGCGGCGGAGACGAGCGCTGGGCGCGCGGCGCTGCGGGCTGACCAAACTCATGGACTGGGCGCTCGGAGTTATGAGTCAAGCTGCCCAACCGTGGAGGCTTGTAGTCGGTCGACTCGGTCGTATCGGCCACGGCGAACTCAAGGGTTAGTATTCATTCTTGTAGAGTTGTAGACTAACCTTATGGATTATGTACTTTAATAGGCGAGTCCACACAGAGCGAGCAGTGTCGCGAGGCAATTTCCTCACGCGGCAAACGGCTAATGTACAACGCTGCTCGCTGTGCGAATCCGGCTAGTAAAATAATGACAAATATTCAACGAATCCATTGATCTCAAGGACTCCTTTCTGTGTTTAGAATAACCTCACTTCAAGACTTATAACTGTTACATTATTTTCCAGGCTGGAGCTGGCTCCTCTCCCGTAAAAACCTGACGCGCGCCTCCAATCAGCTGAAGGACATCTGCAACCCCTGCTCCGTGCTCTACCCGTCCGGCGCGCCCTGCATCCTCTCCGCCTGCCTCGTCTCCACCGAGCCCGACTCCTGCCTGCGGCTCATGGCGGACAGGTTCACGCCCGACGAGAGATTCAGCCAGGCCTCCATACAGTCACATCTGCACACGCCGCGGGACGTCACCGCCACGCATATACTCGTGTTCCCCACCTCCGCCACCGCCACACAGGTGAGGACATACAACACAAGTGTGCACCAAACCCGACTCGTGCTTACTCAAGTTAAAGCAGTACTTTCAACTATCAAATAGTATCAATTGCCGCCACACGTAACATGGCGACCCTGCCAGGATCGGAAGTGGTGTAAAGGATAGCTATTAGCTACTTCGGGGTTAAGTTTGTAGTGTCTTAAATAACGAATTCTTGCCATTTTTTATTTATGCATGCATTATCCTATGCAAAGTTAGAGAACTTTCAAACAATCGAGAGCGATTGTAGCACTTTTCTAAGAGGCTTGATTTTGAGATATTCACATAGTCGGGCAGGCAAGCATGTTCGCGCGATAAATAATAAAACATCAGGCCGTTCCTATCGCACTTACAAATAGTGCGAAAAGGACGGCGTGACGTTATAGCGTTTATCGCGCAAGCGCGGATCCAGCTTCGTGCCCAGAAGGGGGTCACGTGCTCTATTTGTATGGCCAGCCTAGGCTCCAGGGGGGGGGGGGGGGGCATGACCCCCTGGATCCGCGCATGTTATCGCGCGACCATGCTATCGGTTCTGGCGACGAAAACGGAACCTCGAATGAAAATGAGCACATCACGTAACCGTCAATCTAATACTCTTCTGTTCACATTCCAGTCAGCGCAAGGGCAGTTCGAGCAGAGCGCAATGGCGAACGGCGAGACCGACGACATGATGTTCCTCGGCGTGGACATGAACGACATGAACGACGACGAGATCAGCGACAGCAACATGACGGACCTGCTCATCGGAGACATGTTCAACAACATGTGGCCGCAGGGCAGCCCGAGGAACGACGGCGGGAGGGAGGAAGACGCGGCGGCTGACGAGGATGAGCCGCAGAGGAGTGTGCCGCAAGCGAGCTACGCGGGGGATGATCACAGCCAGGTTAGTTGCTTCAGTAACATGTGGCCGCAGGCCAGCCCGAGGAACGACGGCGGGAGGGAGGAAGACACGGCGGCTGACGAGGATGAGCCGCAGAGGAGTGTGCCGCAAGCGAGCTACGCGGGGGATGATCACAGCCAGGTTAGTTGCTTCAGTAACATGTGGCCGCAGGCCAGCCCGAGGAACGACGGCGGGAGGGAGGAAGACACGGCGGCTGACGAGGATGAGCCGCAGAGGAGTGTGCCGCAAGCGAGCTACGCGGGGGATGATCACAGCCAGGTTAGTTGCTTCAGTAACATGTGGCCGCAGGCCAGCCCGAGGAACGACGGCGGGAGGGAGGAAGACACGGCGGCTGACGAGGATGAGCCGCAGAGGAGTGTGCCGCAAGCGAGCTACGCGGGGGATGATCACAGCCAGGTTAGTTGCTTCAGTAACATGTGGCCGCAGGCCAGCCCGAGGAACGACGGCGGGAGGGAGGAAGACACGGCGGCTGACGAGGATGAGCCGCAGAGGAGTGTGCCGCAAGCGAGCTACGCGGGAGATGATCACAGCCAGGTTTGTTGCTTCAGCTACATGACAAAGATATCGTCAACATGTGGCTGCAGGGGAGTCCTAGGAATGATGGGGGGTGGGAGGAAGATGCGGCAGCTGACGAGGATGAGCCGCAGAGGAATGTGCCGCAAGCGAGCTACGCGGGAGATGACCATAGCCAGGTTAGTTCCATCAGCAACGTGGTAGAGATATTATGGTCAATAACATGTGTTCGCAGGGGAGTCCTAGGAATTATGGGGAGAGGGAGAAAAAAGCGGCGCCTGATGAAGATGAACCGCAGAGGAATGCACCGCAAGCGAGCTACGCGAGAGATGATCACAGCCAGGTCAGTTCCTTCACGAGACATCGTCAACAACATCTGGCCGCAGGGGAGCCTAGGGATTAGTGGAGTGGGATGAAGACCATAGCCTGGTTAGTTCCCACTAACTTCACCGGTCAATTTAGGGTGTAATTTACTTAGGACCAAGACAAGTATCGCAGCAGAAGAGAGGCCTGTTTTCAGCAGCGGGCGATAAATTAATGATATGACAGATCAACAAATCTGGTACTCTTATCTGAGCCATTTTTTTTTTTCAAAGTTGCCCACTTTTTTTGTAACATTACTTATTTTTTACGCCATTAATATTCAGAATCGCGAGGTCTTTCGATCCTGAGAGGAGAAAAAAAAATGTCCCAAGATTTCTATGTTGTTTCGAAGTTTCCATTCGTTATCGGCATAAAAAATGTATGAAAAAATGGTAACGGAATGGGGTAACAACTTTGAGACACTTTTTTTCTCCTATTAATTGAAAGAGCTCGCGATTCTGAGTGGAAACCACGTGAAAATTTCCAAATCCAAAAAAAAGTGGGATGAACAACTTTGAAAAAAATGGCCCATCTAACTCGCAGTCGATCAATTACTAAGTATGTCGCCCATAGTCATGTAATCACGAATGTATCAAAAACCTTCAGACGGAGAACGCGCCAAGACCGCGGCGTGGTTGAATTTCGGGCGCAGTTGTTAACAAACTGTTTTGTTTTCCAGGAGCAAGTGGGCACCGTGCTTCAGCAGCCGCTGGCGCTGGGCTACATGGTGTCGACGGCGCCGCTGGACGCCATGCCGGCGTGGTGGTGGGCGGGCTGCTCGCACCTGCGCGACGCGTGCCCCGCCTTCCTCAAGAGCGCGCTGCACCTCCACACCGGCTCCGTGCAGGCCGCCGACGACTTCACCTCCCTCACGCAGCGCAGCTCGCACCTGCACCCGCTCGACAGCCAGGTCACCACCGACGTGCTCAGGTAACTCTACACCTGCAGACTGCCCTAATATGTCGCGTATACACCTTAGGCCGCCTTTACACCTGTGAGTTTTACCGCTTACGTAAGCGACTTATGCGAAACTTTCAAATGTAAATGGTTTTTCTAAGCAGCTTACGGTAAGTTTTGACTACTTTCGTAAGCTGAGAACTTTCAAGTGTAAATGGGTACGAGTTTGCTTACGGAAGCGACTCACAGCTTATCCAAATAAATTGATAAGTTTTGTACTTACGAATGAGCAACTGGGGCGGTAGTTTTTATTTCTTTTCAACTTTGCTTGCTTGGAACAATGTAGACTCTCAGTAAGTTGAATATCACAAACCTTCCGTAAGCAACCGCTTCCGTAAGCTTCCGTTCCGTTTGCGATATTTCCGGACCGATACGACCTTCAAACCTTCAAGAAAAGAGCGTACACCCATCTTAAAGGCCGGCAACGCATCTCCTGGGCGGCAGTGATTGCTTACCATCAGGCGACCTGTCTGTTCGTTTGCCTCCTATCCCATAAAGAAAAGCAAAACTTACGAAAAGTTTTTAATAAGTGTAAATGGAACCATAAGTTGCTTACGAAAGATTTACGTAAAGGCGGCTTTAGAAAATTAAAATGATCTGCATTTTTTCAAAACTACAAGCAAAATTTTCCCATTGCAGGTACGTGCTAGAAGGCTACAACGCGCTCTCGTGGCTCGCGCTCGACGGCGAGACTCACGACCGGCGATCCTGCCTGCCGCTACACGTCCAAGTCCTCATGCAGCTCTACCACACCGCCGCCGCGCTCGGTTAATGTCAACCGCAACTGTCCGCCATCTTTGCGACACGGCATGACGTCGCGTCTTCGTGTATACACGTCCATACTGAATACGAAACGTTCATTCGGCCATCTTATATCGCGTCCTCGGCTAACATTCGGCCATCCTGACTGTGGCGCGTCCTCGAACACTCGGCCGTCCTATGTGGCATCCTCGGGTAACATTCGGCCATCCCGACGGGCACGTCCTGGGGTATCTGCCATCCAGAATATGACCCGTCCTCGGGTAACAATCGGCCATCCTGACTGCGAGGCGTCTTCGGATAACACTTGGCCATCCTGATATGTCGCGTCCTCGAATACCATTCGGCCATCCTGACCGCGACGCGTCCTCAGCTGACACTATCAACCTGACAGCGGCACGTCCTCAGCGAGCTAATCTGGCGGCGCCACCTTATTTATTGGAGACGGTTAGAAAGAGTACACTAATTTATTACCCTAGTTAATTCGACATAGGATTTTTTCTATTGTAAATCGCTACCCTCGAAATGGCCGTTTAAGAATAGAATTCTAGACGACAGTACTTAGGTAAATTATACGATAGAATAGGTGCCGTCGACTCTGCGCGGCTGGACCTTGTTACGTTACACTCTGGGTTTAAAATCCACTGACAGATGCGATTTGATACGTAAGTTAGACCATTCGATTGTAAGATGTTGGTAAAGATTAAGAGTAAGTTGTTAACATCGGGAATGATGGGATTTTGATTCGTTGATAACAATTGGAAATCCATCTTTTTGTAGGGCTATATTTTAATTCAGTTTGACATCTATCATTATTAATTTACATTTAACTTAACGTTTTTTCAACTTGATATAATAAAAAAAATTCAAAACAGCTTCCAATTGTTATGAACTTGCATAAATCGGATTGTATATTAAAAGGCCAAGATGTTCACCTAATTGGGTAGCTTAAGTGTATTTATCATTCGACGCTTGTTACTTATTGGTGATAAGAACATTCTATATCAACAACATTCTGTATAAAGCCATATAAAAGCCCGATTTTATATTTAACTAAATATCAGTTTAATTGAGATCTAGATAAGAATAACACCATTTTTATGCATTTTATCAAGCGAAATCAATTTATAGCAAATATTGTATCGCCTTTTTTAAAACAACAGTGAGATATTATCGTTTATCTTAATGAATTTTAACTACTGTCTTCGAGACAGTTATCTAGTTTACAAGATAACCTGCAATCATGAACTCTTTTTGGCATTCTCCAAAAGCAAACACATTTTTCCAGGCCATTTTTTTAACTTATCTATTTATTCATAAAGATATTTACGACAGTATATACGTTTTAACCATCAAAAATTCTGGTTGTATTCTTTCTATCTTTTCAATCGGGGCAAAACAATTTTAACAATTTCTAAGGGCATTTCATAATTGTTAAACCTTTGTTTGGAAACTGAACGCTTCCATTTTCAGTCTTTCATTTGGACTACTCTTCCGCGATCTCCTATTCCATTCGTTCACTAACCTCATTTTGAATAGCGTTCTCTTTAGACATCATATTAGTAGATACTTTGTACTCATAATTTTATTGAATCACCGACGTATTTTTTTACGTATAGTTGTTGCTGCGATTGCTTAGCCCTTAATAAGGCAGAATGTCCAATAATGTTCAATATTGCATTCCATAAATTTCACAAATAAAGTCTAAAATCATGGTGGTAAATATATGCCCCCTGTCCTATTAAAAGTTCAAAAACAATGTCATTTAGCATCAAAAAATCTTAGTATACAATTTCTACGATCATATAGCATATCGCGACAACTCTGAAACTGGTTTATTATAAACAAACTGTATCACTTCACATGTTTCACAATTTGTACTTTTCACCGGTCATCTCGTTCAGTGAATGAGAAAACTGACCGATATATGCCAAATTATTTCGCCGCTTGTCGGTTCATCTTATCATGTAAAGGTGGACACACTACCAGTGACAATAATTTTGTATCAAATAATCCAAATACAATCTCAGGCCCAACTAAAAGCCGACACAATACAGATGTGTCATGCTATTTCAGCCAGTTTCAGTACAAGAAATACTGACGTTCACCGAACTAGCATGACAAATACGAACGTTGCCGAGAATTGTACTAAGGAATCAAAAGGCTTAGCATTATGTAGATTAAACGGTAATAGTAAAAATAATTAATTATTTAACGTAAAGTTATTATACACCGTGTTTCCGGTATCACTCAAAACCTCAGACACCCCAACTGATTTTTATTTTTTTAAACGTATCTACAATTACACTGGTCAAAAAGAGAAATAAAAAAACAAAGTGTGATGTAAAGCTGCATTTTTGGTATGCTATTTGGGGTGCTTGGGGGAATATAGGACTATATTTTGCAAGCAAAAAAATGGTGTGCTAACTTCATAATTTAAAAAAAAAAGTAAAAAAATCAGACTTTTTTTGGTTTTTGCCGTTTTATTAAAAAACTATGCATTTTTGGTCAAAAGTTGCTTAGTAATGTTGAAAGCGCATTAAATTCCAAACAGTTTGACATCTTTTTTATCAATGTCCGTGAAATATTTTTTGAGATATGAGCGTCAAAAAAAGAGCATTTTTCCCCTTTCTATGAAAATATTCGTTTTGCTAATATTTTGAGACAGATATCAGCAAAACAACTCAGGCTATTACATAAATTGTAAAATAAAAATGTTGAAAATTTCAATAAGACCAAAAGAGTGCCAGTTATTTAAAAAAATAGGATTATATCATAAGTCTAGTATAACTGGATCAGAAATAATCGGTGGATGGTAATGGCCAAATGGGATAGTTTACATATATTTACAGGAGGCGTAGCGGAGAACGAATTATTATTATTTGGGGGCTGTTCAAGTATTACTCAGACACATATTTGCGTATATCAAATCAACATTTATTTAGTAAGTTAAGTTTACGGTCAGACAGACTTCAGGCTCGCCGTTTGGCGGAAAAAAATATTTACGAGTAGAAAACCCTCATTAATTGAATCAGATTGTTTCAAAATTGTTCTCGTACGGACTGGTTTTTAAAGCATATCACTGAGGGTCAATAACATCGATGCAATCTCACGAGCGTTGTCGTGGACGTGCCCGAATCATAGTATTCTCCGTTTAACGAAATATCAGTACATAGTATGTGTTGTATTGCACGCGCAGGTCTCTCACCGCCGCGCAGGTGTAGTCGGACCATAACTCGACAGTATACACGCTTGTACAAAAACTGAGGAACAGCTGTCTTTTTACGCTGTCACTACATTTGGCGAATCTTCTAGCCAACATGTTTGCCCTTACTGCGGTGGCTCGCCTCTGCCTTTCTATGTCCTCCTGCGTGCGTAGCCGAATGGCATTTCTCCGACGCCAAACGAAAACGAAACGCCGCGCCAGTTAGTCGGGCTCTGTCGCGCCAATACGCACGAGCGATAGAGATAGATATCTACTAGCGTTTCGTTTCGTGAGCTTTTCGTGAGCGTTTGTGCCATTCGGCTACGCACCCTGGTCTTTTAAACTGGAGAACAAGATGTGGCCAAGATATTTGACTTCGTGTACTCTCCGCAATTGACAACATTTCATATTTTTGAGTACTACTTTTTATTGTTTGGTTTGAAAGAACTTAATACTAAAAGATACACGTATTTTTTTATTTTTCCAAAAACTGCTATTTTAATGAGAAAATCCCTCCTTATTACTACTTCGAGCAGAAAGAGCGTAAGTTACAAACGTCAAGACGCAGCTTCGTGACGTCACATGTGTTGTTTCATACACCTAAGAAAACGACAAAATCTTTAAAAAAAATAAAGTTTTAACAGTCAGCTCAAACAGTCCGGTATGTTTGACTGTCAAGTGTCACTGTCAACCCATAGTGAATGACTACGAACCATAGACTAAGCCATGAAATTTTTAATATCTTTGCTACGAACTGTGATAAGTGTCACTGTCAAACTCAAGGGACATCCCAACTGGAAGATTTTTTTCTTATAGTGGCAGCTCTAAATCAGCTATTTGACGTCACTTCCCCTTTAAACTATTTTTATGATTTTTTATACTAAAAATACGGAAAAATAAATTAAAAAAAATATTTATGTGATCTACAAGCGTATATCTCGAAATGGTTTTCGATTTAGGGACATTGAAAATTTTGAAACGTTGTCAATTGAACTCCATCAAGCAAAAGAGGTGGTACATGTGTGGGCATATGTGCTGCCTCCATGAGCATAAATTCAGACTTGTTCGGATTGTATCTCATGTTATGCTGGCTGGCGTATCTCTCGCATTCTGCAAGTAACTTACGCATAGCTCCCTCCCACAGATGGTGCTAGTAGGACCATATCGTCTGCATATGCAATGTGATTTATCATTTGCCCATTGATGGAGCAGCCAACCTACCGAGGTTGGCTGCTGTCGCAGGCTTTGACCAGTACCGACTGGTCAAAGCCTGCGACAGCCCATCCATGTACACGCTGAAGAGAGCCGGAGACATACTGCCTCCTTGTCTCACGCCACAGTTTAGCCCGCTGGCTGTGGACAGAGTTGACTTCCATCTTACTACGTTCTTCTGCTGGGAATACCACTTCTCCAGTATCTTAATAATTGGCGTGGGCGCTTTCCGTTCCCGTAGTTTATTCCACAGCAATTGGTGGTCAAATACAACTCAAGTGGACTTTCTATCACTACAGGAGTTGTGCCATCAAGATGCAGAACCAGGAAAATGTAACTAATTCTGTTTTATTTTTCTAATTTACTAAACTTCAAAATTTTACTGTATTTTATTTCTTCATTAGTAATAGTCAAATCGATGCAAAGTTAGCTTAGACAATTTTTTCAGATAAACGGATATCAAAGAAAGTAAGATCGAATAGATAGCACTTTCAACCTAAAACTTTTAGCGTAAACTATTTTACCTTAACTAATCTACCAGACTCTTGCCTTCTCTATTTATAGATATTTTTTTTACCAAAGTAACTATTCGTCTTACTGACCTTTATTTGCACTAAAACTAAAGCAAAATAAATTTTATACAATGTTATATTGCAATATATATCATATCATGAAGTATTTTGCAGATATTTGTCTAAAAATATTGGCAAAACGCTACATTTTATAAATGCGTCAAAAATTAACCTTTTTTGACGCTTCATATCTCGAAAACTATTTGACGGACATTGATAAAAAAGATGTCAAACTATTTGAAATTTAATGCGCTTTCAACATTACATAGCAACTTTTGACCAAAAACGCATAGTTTTTTAATAAAAAAATAAAAACCAAAAAAAGTCCGATTTTTTTACTTTTTTTTTTAAATTACGAAGTTAGCACACTTTTTTTTTGCTTGCAAAATATAGTCTTACATTCCCTCAAGGACTCCAAATAACATACCAAAAATCCAGCTTTACATCACACTTTGTTTTTTTAGCCGATTTTCATGTAAGATTTGACCGGTGTAAATGTTCATTTTTTAATCTGATGATTATTATTTTTTTAAATTGAATTTTTAATTTTCTGTGCAGCTCTACTCTGCTTTTAACTCTACACTCAATAAAATAATTGCTAGCTACCATCATAAACCTTCAAACTGTTTAATTGTGTATGTTACTGCAACGACATAAGGTTTACCAATAGACAGCTATGTCACTGTAAAGCACTTTAACCTGTGTCACAGTAAACTTCAAATTGGACAGGTGACGCAGTAAGCAAATTTAAACCTAACATTCAAAATGACAAGGTTGTAATTAGGTACGAGTTCAATTTGTTATGACTTATGATAAACTTTAAAATTAAACTGACGCACAACGTCTATCTCGTAGCGGAAAAAATAATCGTCCAAGTAACCAGCCAGTATTAATACCCTTAAATACTGAAAAAGGTATACAACCTCTAACAATATGATATGCATAATGTTGTATTACGAATTTGTAGAATGGGCACGTAAACAATAACTAATAATACAAATTAAAACAAAAAATATTACCCCCATCAAGATATAGCTCAATCGATTCTACTCTCGATTCTGAACAAACAGTTTTCAGGTTTTTAGTGTTAAGTGAAACACGGTGTATTGTTCATTACTAAATTATTTCTCAGTCGTATGGTTTTTTATAACTATATTGAGCGGTGCATTGTTTGTGGTAGTGTGTCCAGCCTGGGGCGTCCTGTCACAAGTTGTGTATTTATTACGGTTGTAATATTATTGCCACGTTGCGTTGTTGTGCTATTTATGTATAATGTAATATATTTTTATTTTACGTTATTGTATAAAACCGGTATGAATTACCAAAGGAGTAGATACGTGTAGTTGTCTAGATATTTTTTTACCACCACTATATTTCCTTGTATTTTGTAAATCAAATGGCGATCTTAATTTATTACTCGGATATTATTTTTATACGATTTATTTAATATGAAATTATTTTGTGTAGTGTTTTCTAGTTCGCTCGCGTAGTTAGAGGAAACAGTTAGCGACAATTATATTAGAGAAATTCAGCGATGAGCGATCGACGCACGTACTTGTACAGTTTTATACGAGGGAACAATGAGCTCAAGCCAGATCACAAGCCGCGCCGCACACAGCGTTATACAAACGTTCCAAGTAGTCACATTCATGCGCTGTCATACTAGTTATTTAGAGCGCCCTCTAGTGCCAGTAGCTGAGGAACCGATGAGGAAACTGTCGAATGATTAAAATATCACTATGGGCAGTCATCAAGGAAAATTTAGGTCGCGTTTACTGCTTTCGGTAAACGCGAAAATTACCAATGATTTAAGACATTCCTTATTTGACCGCTCTCAGTGTTTTTAGTCTGCGGCGCGGCGATACAATGTAAACTAAACAGAATTGCTAGTTGTATGTGTTATGATGTGAAAAACTCCGGTTAACCCTTAAATGCATAGTGATGTATATATGCATCATGCATTTTTGACTCTATTGACAAAGACTGTATTGTCAAAGTTCAAATTTGAATAAATCTTTGTCAAGGTCATGCATTCATGCATTTAAGGGTTAAACTAATTAGTGACACCAATAGCTTACGGTTAGATAGTACGAGAGCCCCTAGATAACGTTCGAGTAGCATTTGTATTATTTTAGACAGCGTCGTTTTATAAAAATATAACGGAGACCTCGACCAACGGCTAGGTTGATTCGACGAATCTCCAACAGTTTGGTAGTTATATGAAATTTTCTATTTTAATATATAAATAAAGCTTAGTGTAACGAGGTTTGCCGCGAACTGTAAATATGGACGGAGCGTGTGATCCACTTGTACTCATTTTTAATGTTGATTTTTATCATTTTATCGTATCGCTGCTGACTGTCGCGTGAGAAAGATCCTCTGTTTCATCATAAGCTGGAATCAAATCAATTCAGAACAGTGATTTTGTTGCTTAGTACCTAATTATTGATGTTTTCGTGCGAGCCTCGCCGGGTGAGGGCCCGGGGGCGAGCGAGCGAGACGGCACGAGCCGACCGTCGGCGGTCTCGCTCGCGCCCGCGACTAACTGAATTATGCCTAGTTGAATATCAAATGTTTTAAATGTGTTACAGCATTTGAGAATATTTAATGATGTTGTATATAGTTTATATTTTGTTTTGTAAAACATGTACATAGCGTGGGAGTAGTTAGCATTAGCACTATTGCCGCGGCACACGTCTTGGAGGAACCACTCGTAATTTTTGTACAGTTGTTGAGCGAGATTCGTAGTTGAATGTATTATTTTTAAGAATTTTTGTTTTCGACCTTTTTTGTTATTGTCAATTGTCAATTTTTTTAGGGAAATGGGATTGTACTGTACATAGACCTCACCATTTTGTCATATACTAGGATAAGCGTCAAATCTGATGATTGATGTGGAAATCAAATTTTCTAAATGGAGCAATCATTAGAAATTCGTAAAACAAAATTAGTGTAATACTTGATATTAATATAACTTTATAAATAACTGTGAAAATAGGTAATAATAATTATGAATAAAATATTACGTATTTAAAGCACTGTTTTATTTTGTATTTATAAATCAACCGGTGAAAACTGAAACTCACTCACTAATTCCAAAAAATAAATTAACAAACATGAGCCTTTTTTTATTACACCTCACAGCTCTGAAGTCAGTGAGTTTTGGTTTCCACTTGAAATATGCAATTTCAGCCTTGAATACTACACAACCTTATAAAATAAAATTCTTAAATAATTGATTTTTATCCCTGTTACGCACATTATTATTTTCTCGAACAGCATAATATATTCTCAGTCTTACAAATAATTTCTTAAGATAATCAAGAGGAAAACACTGGCATGGTGTTTCAAATTCAAAACTTGATATTTTCTTTAATATTTGATGCCCTATACTGTTTATCTTCACATCTTGCCTGCAATAGTCCCTAAACCTCTTCTCTAATATCATTATGAAGTCTTTAAAGCTTTGTGGGGGAACTAACTTGCAATTCCGGATGTCAAGGAGTGCACTAGAGCGGTAAGGAGGTACATACTGCCGACTCTCTGGGCACCTACTCAAGTAGTCTCTGAAAGTGTTGCATGAGTGGTGGTCTATGCATTTCAAGTACAGATATCGGCATACTGTTTCAAATTTCTTCTTGTCTGGTAAAGCCAATCTGTAATCGGTTGTGGCTACTTTTATTGTCTGATTGACATGTTTGCCCACTGATAGCAGGGATTGTGGCCTGAATTGGGGACCACTTGCCGAGTCAGCTTTTCTATCCCCAGCAGGTTTTTTCAACATGCTGTATACAAAACATCTAGAGAAAGTCCTTTTAAAGTGTCTAGTAGAACCCTTTTTGCCTTTACTCCTAGTCATTGCCGAAAACTTGTCATTGGAGTTTTGACTTAGCCTACTAGTAAGCAACATTTTTGCTCCTAACTTTTTTAATTCACTATACAATTGTATTACAGATATAATAGATATTTGAATACTCTCTATGAACTTCATACTTTTTGTAATATCCTTTTCATCATTTTTTCTTATTACTTTCAAGTTTTGAAGCATCAATAAAAAATTATCTAGAAATGTTCTTTGATATTTTCTATCTGAAAATGCCCTTTTAAAAGGAGACATGATAACATGAGTTTTAGAGTTCAGCATATGACAAAGTTTATTAAATTTCTTTGCAAATAGATTGTTGTCGTCATCTTCTGAGCAGGACCCTTTGATATAGAAGTGACATTTATTTAGGTGACTTTCTACAGTTTTTCGCAGCTTTTTAGTATCATAGATGTAGTAAATATTTTTATCGTTAATTGAAAAATAAGTTTTCTCTGGAGTTACTTTTTGAGATTCGAGCATGTAGAGTATTTCAGTCTCTGGGTCCGATACAAAGGCTCTCATGTCTAAGCCAACATCTATAAGCAAGGTGATGATTTCCTCTACCCATATAGATATGTCGGGAGAGTTTTCAAGGTGAGAAATAAAAGCATGGGCTATGGGCTGTGTCCATTTTTCTACAATACCTTGGGCTATGAATACTAAAGCATATTTTGCTGGCTCAATCTTCTGCACACCGTCTATTTCGTGGAAACCTTCTACTTTATCTCTCGTTATATTATAGTATAAACTTGGCTTTACAGGCATACTGCTTATAGACAAACTGCAAATCTTTTCTCTAGCAGACATGTTGGCAACTTTTATCTTTAAAGCATTTATCAATTTGTTGTCAAACTTTGTAGTTTGTGGTACAATTAGTTTCTTTAAAGCATTTATATCTGGCAAACCCATCATATCTTTTAGGAGATTGTATGAGTTTGCACCAGAGAAATATAAGTTAAGAGCAAACATGTGAAATTTATAGTTGTCTGCATTGTCTTTATTGTTCAGTTGCCATTTGATAAGTTGCACCATGCCTTTAGACAGGTTTTTGCTGCAACTTTGTATAAACTGTTCATTTGTTTCAAATGGATCAAGCTTCCTTCTTCTGTCAGCATCTTGAGAGGTCTGTGTTTCCTTCGTGACTTTCATAACACTTTCACAGAATTGTGATAAGTCAGGAAAACCAGTCAACTCAGGACTTGAGATATGCATAGTTGTATCCTCATCTATCTTTTCAACCTTAATTTCATCTGGTGATATTTCCATCTCAGAAACTGGGCCAGTATTCTCACATTCGGACGCAACCGGATCCATGTTGTCGGGTTCATTTATATTATTAGCTGTTTCATCAGTCTTTATAAGCTTCCTTTTACGATGTTTTATCTTTTTCCTGTTACTAGACGATTCATTCATGAGAAAAGCTTGGTTAACATGTTCTAAACACGGGAGTGCATCTTTAGTGAGACATTTTCTACTCTTAGCGAGTCCATCACATTTCTTAATGAAGCTATCATGGAAATGTGCTTCGCAAATCCTGTGGTTTCCTCTTGATTTGCTGTCAACAAGTTTATCGAGTAAATCTAAACGGTCGACTGCTTTTAGCCACTCGTATCTCCTGAAAACAATTACAAATTGAATAAATGTAATTAAGAATGTACAAATAGAGACTTTCTTTGTTTAAGTTCATTGATCGACTGATCGTGGATATGGAGTCTAATCCATTAGTTTGTTTACCTTTCTCTATCGCTAGGATAAATAAAGAAGGAGAGACTTTTATTCGCAGCAGAAGACTGCTTGCACACGGTACATATTTTACCAACCATTGAAACTGGTAGTTAAATTTCAATCAATAAACACAATTTTAGTAAACTTTATTAAACTTATTATCTGACAGTGACATTATCAGGGAAGCTTGTCAATCAGCCCGTCGTCAATCCATAGTATGATAATATGATCAAGCGATGATTGCCAACATTACGACACAAAAAAAAATGCTATCAAATCAAAATGACATCTATTATTAACAGTACTAAAGTCCATTATATTTTGGTAGCACAAATACATAGATAATAGAGTTTCATATTTCCTTAGTCTATGGCCTGACCTACGTGTTTTTTGACGTGATAACGTCTAAGGGCCCCCACAGACGGGAGACGCAACTGTTTTGTCTCCGTCGCTCGGTCTATGGGCTAGTATGAAGGTGCGTACACGTTGCGACGCAACTTTTTTGTCGCAGGGTTCGACGACATGCCTGCGACGCAACTGTCTCCTTCCCTATTGGTTTCAATGCAAGTGCGCACACGGCGACAAAACAGGGGCGTATTAAAGGCGGCAGGCTCTTTTTAGGGTAGCAAAGCAGCATTTTTTCTTAAATTTCATACTTTATCGTCACTTAACGGGGCGGTAATCCTGACTGGCTCAGGATGCCAACGCCAAATCCTTGAAATACGCCTCTGACAACCATTCCAGACATTTTTTTAAATATATGTATAAATTTACTGTTAAGTCGCCATACTGCAAAATATCGCACATTTATCGATATCGATATCGATAAATATTAGGGACTGGGTTAGTAGAGCCCTAGCGATTTATTTGTGTTGGTAGCAGTGACATGACGTCACGACCGTCGAAAAAACGCTTGCTTAAAGCTAGGGACTTTAGGGGCTGAGGGGGGACTGAAATCTTCTCGAGGCTGAGGCGTAGGGTTAGAGCCGGCGTAGCTTTATTTGACGTTCATATGCGCATTGTAATATGCCTACTTGAAAAATAAATATTTCATTTTCATTTTCATTTTTTCATAGGAACACACTACGCGGACGTCCGTCGTAAATCGACCGCGGACGGGAATCTGGACAATGGAAATACACATAACCGTGCAAACTATCGGTCGACGGACGCGGACGTGGCCTTGAGCGCACGGACGTCCGATCGAAATCTGGCTCTCTGGATGTTTTGTTCCGTGCACACTGATAGGTCGCGGTCGCGGTCGTTTTACGACGGACGTCCGCGTAGTATGTTCCTAGCTTAAATCGGTTTGAGGGTTATTCGAGAGTGCCGACTCTTAAAACGTAGTGATTCAATGCTCTTTGCTGTCAGATACAAGATAAAGCTCGGCATTCATTAATCATTGTCCAAACATCCTACAGTTTGTGTTAACTAGTTAACAAACGACAGCACCGCACCGCAACCTTGGCTTTTTTTACCGAAGAAAAATAATACTTTCTCGGTCTTGTAGGCCTAGCACATGATGGCCGCGAGAGTATATCGCCGCGAGATAGATGACACGTCTTCTTCTAACTGTATTAATGACATAAGGACGGGTAGTCTATCTCGCGGCGACATACTCTCGCGGCAATCATGAGCTAACCCTGCTGCTTACGTTGCGTGAAAGAATTCAATGGTCGCGTAACTATAGCATAACTAGAGTTACCAAAAGCAACTGAGTAGATAACACATAAAAGACAGAATTAAAGAATATAATACTTTCACTAGGAGAATAGCAGCAAATACTATATACTATAATACGTGCAGCTTCTGACGTTTCCCATACAATTGAGCGGCAACAATTTTACTAGCGCCATCTAGCAGTTCGAGTTGATCAAAGTAGTTGTTCAGACTTTTATTTGAGTAAATTAAAATAGAAAATGGTATTACTTGATCTACTTTAACATTTTTAGACGGAATAAAACAAAAAAATAAGAATTTGTAATTTTTTTTTAATTTTATGCTGTATGAAACTAAACTATTTTGATCAACTCATGCCGCTAGGAGCGCTAGTGTGCCTGTTGCCAACTTTGGCACCGAGCTGCACGTATTAACTCGTAGAGTTTACATAGTATTTGATAGCAGCCCGTCGTCACTCCATAGTATGATAATATCATCAAGCGATGATTGCCAACATTACGACACAAAAAAAATGCTATCAAATCAAAATGACATCTATTGTTAATAGTACCAAATACTATGTAAACTCTACGAGTTAATACGTGCAGCTCGGTGCCAAAGTTGGCAACATGCACACTAGCGCTCCTAGCGGCATGAGTTGATCAAAATAGTTTAGTTTCATACAGCATAAAATTAAAAAAAAATACAAATTCTTATTTTTTTGTTTTATTCCGTCTAAAAATGTTAAAGTAGATCAAGTAATAGCATTTTCTATTTTAATTTACTCAAATAAAAGTCTGAACAACTACTTTGATCAACTCGAACCGCTAGATGGCGCTAGTAAAATTGTTGCCGCTCAATTGTATGGGAAACGTCAGAAGCTGCACGTATTAACTCTATAGAGTTTATATAGTATTTGATAGTACTAAAGTCCATTATATTTTGGTAGCACAAATACATAGATAATGGACAAGCACGTATATATAGAAAGTCTAAGGGGGGGGTCCGGGTCATGAACTCAACCGGATAAAAAGAGGTCTCGAACATTTAATTAATAATGATGCAAAATAAACTACTACTACTTTGCACTACTTTGTTACAAAACTATATTTAATCGTTTTCTTCTTAAAATTAGTTGATTGGCAATATCATTAGCGTCTATTATTACGGCAGCTATATCCCTATGGATAGACATAAGGGCTAGCCCCGTGAGGCACTCTTGTCCCGTCCTATTACGCAAAAATATTTTTAACCTTTTGAATCAGCAGTTGCTGTTGATACTGGCCCAGTATCAATAGCAACTTTCTGATCGAAGGAAAGAAATTTGGATCACACTGGTCGATGGCCCCAATAATAGGTCTAGGTTTTTTTTCAGGCTCCAGGGTTGACCAATGACTCGGATCTAACTCGGATATCAAATGTTCCAAGAAGGGATAATATACGTTTCGCCGGTAGTATATCTCCGCAGTTTCCCCTGGAACATTATTGCGACGGATTTGCGACTAGTTGTACGAGGTGCCACTAGTTCACCGCCAGGGCATACATTTTCGGCGCCCTTGGGAGGAAGATTCACTACGTAGGAAAATAAATCGCGAGCGTAGCGAGCGCGAAATTTTTTTCATAGTAATGCCGTAATTTGAAGATTAACGCAATACAAAATTTATGGATTTCATCAGACAGAGTGCGAAAGGGACAAATGGTTGAACTTTCGTAGTCGCACCCTAGTATAGTTACGTGTGGCTGAACGTGAATATCATGTACATAAAATAACAAACAAAATGGGGCACTATAGTGGCCAAGTCAGGAAAGTAGATTCGGAATTTGTCCTAACTAAAAGAGCAGATAATTATAAATAGTAAGCGCGATTTTTTTCCTATTGACTCGATTAATTAAGACAACCCGCCAGCGGCGAATCCGCGAACTTTCAAGTTTTTATCGTCTGCACTCTGCAGAGCTGCGGTCTTTGACATATTTTGGGGTATTTTGACTTCACAGGGCGCCTAATCGCCTATGTTCCCGACTTTTAGGCCTTATATTTCGCCATCACTATTATTTTTATAATAATGCTTAAGAGTTAATTAAGAGATTAACTGCGGACTCGATCGTCACCGTCGGGACGCCCATTTCGGTATTTTGCCACTAAGTGACCTGAGTGCTTTGAAATTCGCTCACCATCTGCTGCGACTCACAAAATTGCGCCTCCCTGAGACGTTTTGCGTCTTTGGCTTTATGAGGAACTCCGCTTTGGACTATCGGGTATAGACTCATATTTTTGCATTTGGATAGCGACGTTACTTAGCCGTTCGCCGCACAATGTGGTTCGTCAAGGGCTAGAATCCTCCTTTTACGGCGCCCTAGCAACAGCGCCCTTATGAATGGCAATATGGTGCAACTTTCCACTTAATCTGAATTACAAATCTAGATTTTCAATAGGTGAATTAATTTCCGAATCCTCTCGCCATTTTGTGATATGTGCGCGCCTACGCAACGTATAATTTTTTGTACGGATTTTTCCACATTCTCGATTTTGGCGCCCCCTTACCATGTGGCGCCTAGAGCGGCCGCTCCACTCGCTCTACCCTTAATCCGGCCCTGCCTAAGGGGGGGGTTTGAACCCCCTGAACCCCCCCTTATATACGTCCTTGATAATGGAGTTTCATATTTCCTTAGTCTATGGCCTGACCTACGTGTTTTTTTTTTCAAAACGTCAAACGTCAAGTCGTCAACGTCAAATCTGTCTTAACTCGTTTGAGTTTTGTAAGCATCGATTTAAACTTTCCTAGATACACTATCGCCTACAAATTCGACACTCAAAAGTGTCCAAACGCTAAGTTGCAAATGTGTGCGTCTAGTTGACAAACGAAAACTTCGCAATGTAGTAAAAACTACTTTCATTTTTTTACAAAAACAACGTTATTTCTTAGTACTTAAAGTTCAATTTCAAATGCAAGCAATTGGCGGTTATGACATTAATGAATGTCCTAATGAACACAAGTTAAATTATAATCTATTGAAAATATTTCAACTTGTGCTGTCTTAAAGTAGTCACACTACTATGTATATAAATTAAAACCGAAATAAATTACACATATGAAAGAAAAAGTGACCAAGTCCTCTGGTGCCTGAGGCTGGAATCGAACCAGCGTACTTTCCAATCGCGGGAAATGCCTCTTAATCCGCTCGGCCACCCAGGTCACAGCTGTCGAGGTCGAAATTATCTCTCATATGAGTAATCTATACAAGGACTCGTAGCGCCCTCTGTCCACCCCTAGGGCAGAACGATATGGTTCTTGCCCCCGTGTAAACCAAACTCAGGTTGGTTTCGACACAGCTCGAGAGATGGCGCTGCTAAATCAATTCTAATGAACACAAGTTAAATTATAATCTATTGAAAATATTTCAACTTGTGCTGTCTTAAAGTAGTCACACTACTATGTATATAAATTAAAACCGAAATAAATTACACATATGAAAGAAAAAGTGACCAAGTCCTCTGGTGCCTGAGGCTGGAATCGAACCAGCGTACTTTCCAATCGCGGGAAATGCCTCTTAATCCGCTCGGCCACCCAGGTCACAGCTGTCGAGGTCGAAATTATCTCTCATATGAGTAATCTATACAAGGACTCGTAGCGCCCTCTGTCCACCCCTAGGGCAGAACGATATGGTTCTTGCCCCCCGTGTAAACCAAACTCAGGTTGGTTTCGACACAGCTCGAGAGATGGCGCTGCTAAATCAATTCTAATGAACACACTTACTCATATGAGAGATAATTTCGACCTCGACAGCTGTGACCTGGGTGGCCGAGCGGATTAAGAGGCATTTCCCGCGATTGGAAAGTACGCTGGTTCGATTCCAGCCTCAGGCACCAGAGGACTTGGTCACTTTTTCTTTCATATGTGTAATTTATTTCGGTTTTAATTTATATACATAGTAGTGTGACTACTTTAAGACAGCACAAGTTGAAATATTTTCAATAGATTATAATTTAACTTGTGTTCATTAGAATTGATTTAGCAGCGCCATCTCTCGAGCTGTGTCGAAACCAACCTGAGTTTGGTTTACACGGGGGCAAGAACCATATCGTTCTGCCCTAGGGGTGGACAGAGGGCGCTACGAGTCCTTGTATAGATTACTCATATGAGAGATAATTTCGACCTCGACAGCTGTGACCTGGGTGGCCGAGCGGATTAAGAGGCATTTCCCGCGATTGGAAAGTACGCTGGTTCGATTCCAGCCTCAGGCACCAGAGGACTTGGTCACTTTTTCTTTCATATGTGTAATTTATTTCGGTTTTAATTAATGAATGTGATCATCGCGAAAGCCATAAAATTTTATTACCGCAGATCGCAGGTGTGCATATTTTTAAACAAATCTACGTCTTATTGCAACCAACATAAGTTTAATTTCGTTCGCGCTGCAACAATCTAAACGCCATTTTTAGCCAGGGATGTAACGGAGCTCTGCTTCTGCTTCCGTTTCTGCGGAACTTCCGTTTTGTTTTACACATCCGCTTCTGTTCCGGTTCTGTTATTTTTCAAACGGAAGTTATAGCGGATGTCGGAACCTAGCGCGACGGTGGGACATGAGTGGCGTACATCAAAGACCAACAGGTCTATACCTGTCATTCGCTCATCTCTCAGCTTGCCACGTGCTGCGATACTAAACATCAATCGCTTCATTCCATTGCGCGCCAATATTTGTCCTGTCCACCTAGTTAGTAGCGAGTGAACAACTATTCAGTGGTGCAGGGCTTAGCTACGATCCCCTTAGAAGCAAACTGCCGGGAGATAAAGCTGCTAAGCTTTTGTTTATTAAATACAGTTTACTTCTTTTATAATCACTCCATTTAATTTAAAAATTTTATTGTGTGCTAACAATTACACATAACTTTTACTGGTTAGTTTTGGATTGTATTATAGGTACTACCTACGAGTAAGTTTTCTTTTCGTTTCTAAAATCTTTTACGACATAATAAAGGTTTAAAAGGATTCTTATGTGATTTTTAGTGATTACCTAAACAACTAAACATCTTAAAGTTCAAGGTGATTTAAATTTTTGGATTGTAATGAATGATATACTTAAGATAAAATATTAGGTAACTTTTCTTTTCGTTTTTAAAAGCTAAGTGGGCCTAAAGGCTGATTACAAACTGCTGATTACAGGTTGAACAGTAAACACCTAAAAGTTCTAGGTAATTTAGGTAGTTTTGGTTTATGTTATACCTATGTGGTATTTTTTCATTTCGTTTTTAACATCTATAACTTCCGCTTCTGGTTCCGGTTCCGCTTCTGCTTCCGTTAAACTAAATTCCAAACTTCCGCTTCCGCTTCCGGTTCCGTTAAAACCACATCCGTTACATCACATCCCTGATTTTTACATTGGGAACGAGGATGGACAGAGGCATCATGGGAGTCGCGCTATGAGATGAAAGGCGAGAATGAGGAAATTTGCGGTATTTTTGCGAAAAACTGTTTTAAAAAATCCTATTAAGTAGATAGAAAATTTCTTAAGGAACAAAACGTTTGGTATAACATTTTTCGAGATTTTGCGTATTTTAAGCGAAAAAAAATGAGTTTTTACTGTATGATATTTTTATTGATATTATCTCAAACAAAAAAATATATAAGGTACGGCGGGACAATTTGGACTGGGGGAAAATTGCAACTGATCAATATCTCCACGTTTTGCAATGTTTGCATTATTAAAGAGAGTCAACTGAGGTATATACAGGGTGTCCCACGGCGATGCCACATGGAGGGAAAGTACCTTAAATATCGTAGATAGCATATTTTGCTGAAAGAAGACTTCATTTTATTTTCTAAACTTAGTAAAAGTGTATTTAATTTTTTTTAATTTTTACTATGAGGACTTATACAGGGTGTATTTTGATAGCGGGTCAGTAAGGCCGATATGAGATCCCGTAGTCCTACATGAAAATAGTCTAAGGGAACCATCCATCAATTTCAAATTTATGAAAAATGGCATTTACAGATTTTGGAAAAAACATACAGGGTGCTAGAAAAAGGGCATTTTTGACAAACTTATATATATATATATATATATATATATATATATATATATATATATGTGTGTGTGTATGTATGTATATATATATAACATACGTGTGTGTGTGTGTGTGTGTGTGTGTGCGTGTAGTGAGTGTATGTGTAGCGATTATGTGAAGGTAAACAGTTGAGGGATTGTATGTGGTGTGTGTGAGGGATGGTGCACTTGGAGAATATGAATTAAGTAGCTATTAAAACAAAGAAGAATTGAATGATGACATTAATTTATTATTCTACGTAATTTCTTTCAAAGATTTGTGTGGGTAAATCTTCTCTCCGCTCCTCAGCTATAATCTTGCGCCATTTTTCCCTTTCAACGTCTTGTTTTGAGAATCTGGAATAAAAACCTTTTTTATTACTTAAAAACGAATTTGCTATTCCCGGGTTGTTTCTTTTTATAATTAAAGTAATTTATAAGATATGTATTAATGTTATTGAATTGAAATCATTTATTTCAGACTTATTGGTCCATAATAATAAATAAATACATACATTATTAATATGAAATAGGCTTCTTTTACAAAAAATATAAATTAGCGACTCCATCATTCCATTTTTAACTATGTTCCACTTCAACCATCTTTTGTCGCCGTCCGCTCATTACTAGTATAGCGCGAGAGAAAGAGACAAACTGCGTAAGACCAAATCAAGGAATTTACTTCAATTATTCTAGAAAATAAATGTTTTTAGTAAGTTAGGAAACCATTTTGGCCATAAATGCATAATATTATAAAATTATTAACAATTACTTACCTGAAATACGATACGTCATCCTTTTTTAACGTATATAAGGTGTTATTTTTGCACTTTTTTACGGAGCACTTCGGCATGTTGCCGACACGGCGGATGAAGCGCTACTGACCGCCCAATTGTGCTTAGAACATTTTCAAGCACAATTTGCTGCGGACACATTCTAAGCCGTGATGGTGCATCTAGGTAGTTTAGATCGATGTTTGTAAGTTAAGTAAATAATAAAATTATTGAAATTTCGGGCAAACCAATAAGAAAGTGTGAAATTTGTGGTGTTAGATATTTGAAAATATCAACTTGTGGCTTGTTTTTACCTAGCTTTGCACTGGATATATGCAGGTCGGTAACTATTAGTATTTTATTCTATTTTCGTTTCGAGTTGCTAACAATTACTCATTTAATCAATTTAAAGTAGTACTAATCATGTACAGTCTACGATTTAAGCGAAAACATTCTGTAAATAAGTTTTTCGTAAACAAACAAATAACCTAAAATACGAGTACCAATAGAGTGTGACCAACTTATCGATAATCTCTTTATTTCAGATGACGATTATGGGTAATTTTAACAGGTAACGAAGAATCGGCATATTTATCCATCTCCTGTATGAAGATAATGTTGGGCAAAAGTTTTCAAGGCTTTTTGCAGTAAATATTAACTTTCCCTGGTAAACATGCAAGGAACTCGAAGATTAAATGAAGCAACAAATACTGGCTTATAACAAAACTCTTAATTAGGAGGCAGTGCCAAATATGAACGTCAGGCACAGTAAATCATAGGAATTTTCTGCAAACGCCTCAAAATTAGTTCAACTGAGAAGTAATCCTGACTGGCTCAGGATGCCAACGCCAAATCCTTGAAATACGCCTCTGACAGCCATCCCAGACATTTTTTTAAATATATGTATACATTTACTGTTAAGTCGCCATACTGCGAAATATCGCACATTTATCGATATCGATAAATATTAAGGACTGGGTTGGTCGAGCCCTAGCGACTTTTGCTTTGTGTTGGTAGCAGTGACATGACCTCACGACCGTCGAAAAAACGCCTGCATAAATGTTACCGACTACAAAAGTAATTGATTTGTTTATAATTTGGATGTTTAGATTATTGCAATCCGATAAGAAATCTGAATTCAAAGGTTTATTATTTTTTGCTTTTTAGTTTCTCCGTGTTTTGTAACGCGCTTATTTTTGAAGGCGGTTGTGGGCGTTCTGCCACAGATTTTATGTATTTTATTAATTTTAATGTTTTTATTGTTTTACATTTTACAGTTTTACTTTTTACAATTTTTATTCATCAATCAATTCAAATTAATTATTTATATCAAATCATTTTAATTTTATTTATTTACAATGAATTTAATTATGTCAAATGAATTTACTTTATATCCTAATTATTCAATTAACGATTATGTACATTAATTTTAATTGTTGATTAGCATTTAATGAATTTTACCCTTTTAACCTTTTATTCATTACTATGAAATAATTAATCTGAAATATGAATTATGGAAAATAAAATGTTAATGTCACATATTTTGTATGTTGAAGCGGACAAACAGATTCTTGTTATTAGTAGATAGTTTAGCGCGCGGAGCGACTGCACACAGCTGATAACGTCGCGGCGTGACCGGTTCCCGACCGGCCGCCCTGCGCCCGCGCATGTTCCCCCGCGCGCCGCGCTCACCAGTCTATCTGCCTCTCTGACGCACAGCGCACGCCACCGCGCTGCTCGGTCGCATTCCTATCGCATTCCTTTGTGCACTCGCTCGCGCTTTATAGTTTTAAGTGCTTTTGCTTTGCCTATCTTGCATTTCCCCTTCTGTAAATTTAAACTGTTCGCTTACGCATGTGTGTGCTCAAGAATAAAGCTTCAAAACGTATCCTGCTTGTTTGCTTTCTACGCCTGGAGCTATACCTACTGCAAGTAAGTGGAACCCGTGGGAGATATCACTACGCATCCCACATTGGTGACTCCTCGCTAAACACTTCAGCATGACAGACGGCAAAGGCACTGAGCAAGACAAAGACAAAGAAGTACCGTTACAAAATGGCGCCGAGCCGTTAACGGCTGAGTCATTTCGGGTTGGTGTCAAGATTCCCCCGTTTTATCCTGAAAAACCGGCGCTATGGTTTGCGCAGCTAGAAGGACAATTTCGGTTGTCTCGTGTTACTACGGACGAGACCAAGTTTTATTACGCCATGGCACAACTTGAGCCTCAATATGCGGCGGAGGTAGAGGACATCATTACGTCACCACCGGAGGAGAACAAATTTGAAAAGCTCAAGACGGAGCTCATTAAACGACTTTCTGCGTCGCGTGAGAGGAAGGTCCAGCAGGTCCTCAACCTGGAAGAGCTGGGAGACAGGAAGCCTTCACAGTTTCTTCGGCATCTTCAGAACTTGGCGGGACCTGGGCTACCTGAGGACTTTCTACGTTCCATCTGGGTTAACCGGCTACCACAACGGACGCAGGATATTGTCGCGTCGCAACTCAAATCATCCCTGGAGGACTTGGCAGAGCTCGCCGATCACCTTCACGACGTTGTCGCGCCCGCCCCGCAGGTGGCAGCAGCGTCGCTACCCTCCACGTCATCGGATCCCCTGATGCTGCAGATCGCAGAGCTGAGCAGGCGGATGCAGGCGCTGGATGCCAAAGTAGGTCGAATGTCCCGGCCTAGGGTGTCGCGGACTCCCGCGATGTGTACATATTTCAACAGGCAACACATATGACAGCTTCAAATTAGTCTATGGTAAGCTAACGTTTCCTTTTCCTTTTTGATTGCGCCATCTTTGTGTGTCAAAGTTAGTTTGGGAACGTGCGATATAAAAGTTATAAATAAAGTGCCTCGTGAAAGCCACATGCATCTTCCCTTCGGCTCTCCAAAAGCTAAGTATAGTTTGAGTATAAAAGAAATAAAAGAGGACATGGTTGTCCCATTCACATATTTATTTTCTTCATCATGATCTCCATTTAGAACGAGAGATCTGTCTTATTTGAGTTTGAGCTGCTTATCTTTATTTGAGACTAATATGCTTAATAATCACTATAATTAATATACCTTAAAAGTTAACCTGAGGTGAAGATGATGTGCATGAGTTTGGCGAGAGAGGAGAATATCGTTTACCCATAACCTGTTTGTCTCACTTGCGTACTTGTCGAGAGGCTGCGGCCTATAATAAGAAAGAGGATTTATCCTTTTATATAGAGGCTATGTTTGCCTGGCTACGGCCGAAGTGAAAGAGGATTTATCCTTTTATATAGAGGCTATGTTTGCCTGGCTACGGCCGAAGTGAAAGAGGATTTATCCTTTTATATAGAGGCTATGTTTGCCTGGCTACGGCCGAAGCGAAAGAGGATTTGATCCTTGATATAGAGGCTGAGTTGCCTTGACCATGGTCAGTGACGAAATAGAGGGATTACCCTTAGAGTAGGAGGCTGTGTAGCCTTCTTACGGATATTGAACGAATGCGTAACGTTGTGTTGCAACCTGTGCAATTACTTATGTGTTGACATACGAATATGATCATATTATGCGTTATAACCAATCTTAATAAATCCAATATATGGATATATCATACCATGTTTACAAGTCATATTATTATTATTATTTTAAACCCAGATCGGTTCATGCTATGAGCCAGTAACTATGCTAATATAATTCTACAACATAAATACATTCACATATATCATAATTCTCATATAGATAAGGAATAATAAGGACCAAGTCCTCAGGATAGTTTCCCAATTGATTGAGATAGTAAAACAATAACAATCATAATACTTCAATATATTCTTGGTATTACTATAATAACAATTGTTCATGTTATAAATACATAGGTTGTGTACCTTAGTGACCCATGGTCATAAAACTATTTTCTATACAGGTGGTGGCATATAATCCGGTGGAAGCTATCAGCTGTGCTGAGAGCTTATGGGCGAGAGAGCCACCGAGGTCATATCTTCAGTTCAAGGTATGAATCATTTCCTTCTCAGTGTAACCAACCTCTTATCTCAACAATGTTAGCGAAGCAGATGATGATGATTTGTTATATTACTAAAATGATGTACATGTCAGGTCAAAGGTAGAATTGTACCTCATTATCTAGGACTGAAATTGTTCTCCCAAACTCACAAGCAAATGAGAGCTCAGGCAAGAAACGTTTTGTATCAGAGTCGATACAAAAATTGGTGGTAGAGTGTCTTGGATATGATTACAAATTTATGAAACTGTTTCACAAATGATTTACCAAATTTGTACTAAATACAAACTTTAAGAGGTTAAAGGTTGCCCTGTGATCGTTGTGATTCATACAAAGTGCTGCCACCTATTGATTGTGTGTTGTAAACTATAAGCGTCACCTTACATTTTTGAATTTCCCGCGTAAGGAAATACCATTGAAATCTGCGTGTGATTTATATCTTTGAAACCCTAATTACCTTATAAAACACGTACTTGTTCAAAAATCATGAATTTGTAACATAAAAACTAAATAATTATAATATTACGCAACTTATTTTGCGAAAGTGATGTAGACATGTCGATGTCGGCAAGTTTCATATCGATAATTATTGTACACTATAGCATAAAACAGAATAACGATTATTTCAGATATCGATACTTTAACCAAAAGGAATATTGAAGAAATATTAAAGATCAAATAAAACTTAGAAAATAATTAAAATCACTTAAAAAATTTACTGTCATTTACATCTTGTGAGTGACAAATTGTTTACAATTTGCACTTGATTGAAAGTTTATGCTTGCAATTTCAATAGAAAACCAGAGATTTAATAATATAACTGTTTAACTATTCTATATCAAGATTTTGATTCAATGGCGAACATAATGACACTTTAGAAATGCTTAAATTTGAGGTTATGATTATCGAGCATACTGCTGTTCGATACGATTCACTTATTTGTTCGCATCAGAAGGATACTACACTTTATTCATCACATGTCACTACTGTCATAATTCAGTTGATTAATTATGCCTTTTCTTTACGGAGTAATAAATAAATCGAATATTATAAGATACACTTGATGTTTTAATAAAGATCTTATCGATGATTTCGATAGAAACCCCTTTTGAAATGTATTTACAGGTAACTTACCTTGAGTGTAAGCACATGGAATACCGGTATGCAAAAACCGATAATTTATCGATATAATTTTATCGACAACCTTGGCCACAGCAAGATGGTGGAACCGATTACTCCTGTCGAAAAACATTGTGCAACAAGTGGTTTGCGAGTGAATAATTAAAATAAATATAAAGTTGTGCGGCGAATGGGAAGTGTTGTATTGTATTTGAAATAAACTATATAAGGCTTAAAGGTGAGTGTTTGTAAATAGAAACTTTTAGGTTACGGCCTACCAAGTCTGTGTTATTTCAACAACTTACTAGTAAACTTTCTTAAAGGATTATTTGCAATTATTTATGTAATATTACGATCATTTCTTTGTCTTTATGATTCAAAACCTGTGAGATGAAACGTGAGAGTATATTGATTGAAATTTACATGGCCAAGTTACATATTTGCGAAAAAATACATTTTTCCCGGCGACATGACATGTGCATTGTGATTGCGTATTGCGTACGGCGTATGAGGTAACCTTATGAAGGGAATAATTAGAGACGGAACACTATAGTACATTGTGCAACAAGGGGAGGAAGTTGAATATTACTAACGAGAGTAAGTTAAATCGCGACGGCTTGCCGGAGCGATTTAAAGACTCGAGTTAGTAATATTCATACTCCCCGAGTTACACACAATGTTTTTCATCACACTCGCAATGCAAAAAATATGTAAATAGATGTAAAAAAGTTAAGTACGGTACAAGAAATTACATTATTCCCTTGGGAGAACGATTTTTCTATAACTCACGCTCCGCCTGCGAGCAATAGCACATTTAAAGTGCGGGTGTGATGAAAAATACATTGTTGGGATAAGGTCATTAAGTAAATTTAAAATGACTATTTATTGAAATCAAAATGAATCCCAACTTATTTCGTGTTCAATTGAAACAGCGTACGAGTGCTGACGAACGTCGAGTCAGGCGTGAAGACAAAGTATAGGCATAAAGCCGAACGAAGTTCTCGGCTGCCTCCGGCTGCGTGAGGAAATAGAACTCCTTTGGCCACATATTAGCAGGTATGTAAATATGACTGTTGAATAATATAGTCAATTGCGTTTATGAAAATAAAGAAAATTCTTTCATTAAAGTAAAATCATTGTGATAATGATGTTGTTGACGTTTACATCCTAGTGAAACTAGATGGCGCTAAGCTATGATATAACACTTTATTAATTTCATAAAAATAATCAGTGATTGATTAATTATAAATAAATGAAGTGATTCAACATTTACTGTATAATGTTTGTTGCCATGATTTTCATCGAATACCCTAGAATATTCTACATTTCTGTGACATTGTCACAATTTGAGTGTCGTTAAATCATATATTTGGTAATATAAATATTGAATGTGAACTTAAATGATTAAATATGTGATAAATGTTTATGTACTGATCCTAGCGATGAGGATAAGTTATTATTGACAGAGACTATTTAGATTTACACATAATTCAGTACATCATCATTATAGAGGTCATGTCGTACCATCTATACTTAAAATAAAATAAAATAATTAAAAATAAATTCTTATACCTACAATACTTACCTGTCAATTACTCCAAATTATTTATGATTTGCACATTAAATAAAAAACTTATAAAATGCCTTACTACTTTAATTAAATTTGACATGTTAAGTTGATTTGTCTCAAAATGCGTTTTCAGAATAAAGAAAGAACACGATGGACATCATATTATTGAAGCGTCTTAGAACATTTGCCAATAGTATAAAAGAGCATCAAGCGAAAGCATCAGAGCTATGTGCGTGTCGTCCATGGGAAGGTAATGAAGTGGAACAAGCCGCTATCATTGCCTCCAAGTTACAGTCAACGCTGGGGAAATTTCAGAGTGATCTCTATCAGTATTTTAATACAAGTACTGATCCGAACCCTGATGAGGTCTCGACCTTAACAGAGATACAATTACAAGGCGAGGAAATTTTAGCTGAACTTAATGCCAGAATACAGATTATTGACGCTCATTACTCCTCCCTATACAAAGTTAAGAAAGCGATGAAGCCTCAAGATTGCAGGAAAACATTAGATGAATTAGAAAGACACCTTAGAGTATTGCAATCCCTAGGAGAAGACACTAATAAGAATAACTTAAGGTTCCTTTTCATGGAAAAATTTCCTGAAGATGTGATTTATGAGTTGAAACTGAAGTTGAAAACTGAATCCACAGAAGAGATAAGGAAACAGTTAAACGCTATCATAACGGCAAAGGAGGATGTTGACAGAATTAATGCAGAGGACAAAAATATAGAACCTACCTTCACCACTGAAACGTTACACGTGAAAATTAATAAAGTTAAGGATAATAATAAACATTTGAAGAAATTCACTGGTGAAAGGAAATTTAAAAATGAATATAATATGAAACCTAAAGGGAAACCCATCAAAACCGAACCGGGTACTTCAACATTTTCTAGCGTAGACAGAAGGAAGAGACCGTATGAAGCCAATAACGAATCAAGAAATCAATATCCACCTAAAAAGCGAGACAGGAAGGACTGTATATTTTGTCACGGTGATCATTTCAATGATAGTTGTCCGCGCTTTACAACTTTAGCTGAGAGAAGAGGCAAGTTATCTGACCGTTGCTTCATATGTTTTAAATATGGCCATCGACAGAACACCTGCAGAGTCAAACATGTCTGCCATTATTGCAAGGCTAGAAACCGACATAACAGAGCATTATGCCCTGACAAAGAACTGCAAGATACCACGACTACGTCTACTTAACAAAAAATCAAGATAAACAACCATTTTCAAACAACTGTAGTAAACAATTAAACAAAATAAGACATGATAACTTCATGAAAATATACAGAGTTTGTTAGAATGTATTATACAAATAATCATTAATCACCTGATTCATTATTCAAGTTGTCAGAATGTCTGCCTGAAAAAAGATAGTATAATGATAGAAAATTTATGTAATTTGTTAATGAAATTTAGATACCACAAAATTGGAATAACTGCTGACGTGGAAAAGGCTTTTCTAAGTATAAACTTATATGACAAAGACAGACAAATAGTCATAGATTGGTATCAATCCATAAAGCCACTGACCATCATTTATCTAAAGAAGAATTGAAGTAATCAAGTGAAATAAGAATTTGTCTGCACGGCATGTTCCATAGGGACATAATTCAGCCGATGTATCAACTGGATTGATCAATTCGACAGAAGAAGTCCGACGTTAACTCAGCGGCTCAGATTGTCTCAAGAAAGATTTTCGTATCAGACCAACTGATTGTGCTAACCCACACGAAACCTCTTTCCCGAGGGGGAGGGTCTGTCGAATGAAACCGTACATGAAAATAAAATGAACCTAGATAAAGAAAATCAGTTTAAAAAGAATAGTCACTTGAACAAACATCAGAAGCATCAATCAAAAATCAAAGATATTCGTACAACAACACAGACAAACAATACAGATAACAGAGTAAACTCAGAAACACAAGAAATAAGAAGTATACAGAAACAATATTATCCAGATGAAGTCGATAACAAGGAGACCAGTCTTACCCGTAACCTAGGATTATTTAAAGATGTGGACGGAATCCTTCGATGCGACGGTCGTCTGACACACTCCGATTTATCGTATGATGCAAAGCACCCAATTCTTCTGCCCAAAGATTGCGATTACACTACAAATGTTATAAGGAAAGCACATGAGAACAACTATCATGTTGGTATACCTCACACCCTTGATATAATCAGACAACGCTTTTGGATTCCACAAGGAAGAGCACAAGTACAAAAATATATCCGTAAATGCCAGCAATGTGTGAAACATGGCGGAGGACCCTACTCCTTACCAGAAACTCCTGCTTTACCACCTGAAAGAGTAAAGTATGAGACAGCATATACATATGTAGGTGTAGATTACTTTGGACCAATGTATGTTAAAGAAGAAACTCAACAAAAACGATGGATTTGCTTATTCACTTGCTTAGTCGTTCGTGCTATACATTTGGAGCTAGTAAAAGACATGACAGCAGAAGAATGTTTACTAGCATTTAGAAGATTCATGGCTACCAGAGGTGTTCCTACTCTGATTGTAACAGACAACGCACTTCAATTCAAACTACTATCTGAACTAATGACAACTAAAAGTTTAACAGAGGAAAATATACAATGGAAATTCATCCCTCAGCTGGCCCCATGGCATGGGGGCGTATACGAAAGATTAGTGGGTGTTACCAAGCACTGTCTTAAACGAACACTACAGAAACACCTATTGAACGATACCCAACTACTAACCGTTCTTAAAGAAGTGGAAAGTGTCGTCAACACAAGACCATTAACCTACGTAGGTACTGGTTTGGAACATGTATTGAAACCAGCAGACTTCTTGACACCGGGAAAATGTCTAGGACTACAGATGTCAATGAAGGAAACACCCGTTAACGCCACTACAACCAAACAACAACTCATAGAAGGTTGGAGACGTGGTGAGACTATCATGAGAGAATACAAGGACATGTTCACGAATCAGTATCTGCTTAGCTTAAGAGAACGTTACAAAAATTCAACCAAACAACCCAGAGTTAAAACTCACAATGAACCATGTGTTGGGGACATTGTACAAATGAAAGGTGATACTAAGAACAGAGAGAACTGGAAAGTAGGGAAGATCGTTGAATTAATTAAAGGAGCTGATGGATTATGTAGAGTCGCTCGAGTGAAGATCGACAATGGTACATTTACGAGATCCTTATTACACTTATACCCTTTGGAAGTAGAAGATGTTCCAACACCTAACAATTTGTCTAATCATCAATTAGAGGAAGAACCTACAACAAGGATAAAAGAAATGAAATTAGAAGAAAGTACAGATTCTTCAGTGATACAAAGAGAGTTCTATCCCGATGTACAACTAGAAATGGAGCTTGACACAGTTGACAGCATGGACGTGGACACGGCACATAGCAATGAGATGACAGAGGAGAACCTCAACGTTCCAAATACAGACAAAGATATGATAGAGTCAAACATAGAGCATAAATGTGATAATATAAACTTAGAAGCTGATATGGCTGATGAAAACTATGAGTCAGAAGTAAACCAGTCTGACAATGAAAGGCAAATGAGGGCTGTGGCGGTCCAAGCTAGGGAAAAAATCCGAGAGTGGACCCGCCATCTGATGACCACACTTACTGCATCGTTATAGCTCGCTCGGCGGGTGTGTCGCGGACTCCCGCGATGTGTACATATTTCAACAGGCAACACATATGACAGCTTCAAATTAGTCTATGGTAAGCTAACGTTTCCTTTTCCTTTTTGATTGCGCCATCTTTGTGTGTCAAAGTTAGTTTGGGAACGTGCGATATAAAAGTTATAAATAAAGTGCCTCGTGAAAGCCACATGCATCTTCCCTTCGGCTCTCCAAAAGCTAAGTATAGTTTGAGTATAAAAGAAATAAAAGAGGACATGGTTGTCCCATTCACATATTTATTTTCTTCATCATGATCTCCATTTAGAACGAGAGATCTGTCTTATTTGAGTTTGAGCTGCTTATCTTTATTTGAGACTAATATGCTTAATAATCACTATAATTAATATACCTTAAAAGTTAACCTGAGGTGAAGATGATGTGCATGAGTTTGGCGAGAGAGGAGAATATCGTTTACCCATAACCTGTTTGTCTCACTTGCGTACTTGTCGAGAGGCTGCGGCCTATAATAAGAAAGAGGATTTATCCTTTTATATAGAGGCTATGTTTGCCTGGCTACGGCCGAAGTGAAAGAGGATTTATCCTTTTATATAGAGGCTATGTTTGCCTGGCTACGGCCGAAGTGAAAGAGGATTTATCCTTTTATATAGAGGCTATGTTTGCCTGGCTACGGCCGAAGCGAAAGAGGATTTGATCCTTGATATAGAGGCTGAGTTGCCTTGACCATGGTCAGTGACGAAATAGAGGGATTACCCTTAGAGTAGGAGGCTGTGTAGCCTTCTTACGGATATTGAACGAATGCGTAACGTTGTGTTGCAACCTGTGCAATTACTTATGTGTTGACATACGAATATGATCATATTATGCGTTATAACCAATCTTAATAAATCCAATATATGGATATATCATACCATGTTTACAAGTCATATTATTATTATTATTTTAAACCCAGATCGGTTCATGCTATGAGCCAGTAACTATGCTAATATAATTCTACAACATAAATACATTCACATATATCATAATTCTCATATAGATAAGGAATAATAAGGACCAAGTCCTCAGGATAGTTTCCCAATTGATTGAGATAGTAAAACAATAACAATCATAATACTTCAATATATTCTTGGTATTACTATAATAACAATTGTTCATGTTATAAATACATAGGTTGTGTACCTTAGTGACCCATGGTCATAAAACTATTTTCTATACAGGTGGTGGCATATAATCCGGTGGAAGCTATCAGCTGTGCTGAGAGCTTATGGGCGAGAGAGCCACCGAGGTCATATCTTCAGTTCAAGGTATGAATCATTTCCTTCTCAGTGTAACCAACCTCTTATCTCAACAATGTTAGCGAAGCAGATGATGATGATTTGTTATATTACTAAAATGATGTACATGTCAGGTCAAAGGTAGAATTGTACCTCATTATCTAGGACTGAAATTGTTCTCCCAAACTCACAAGCAAATGAGAGCTCAGGCAAGAAACGTTTTGTATCAGAGTCGATACATAGGGAGAGGTCATCGAGTCACACCAGGCAGCGTTCAGCGTCCAAGAGGTCCAACTCCAGCTATCGGAAGTTCCCTACCTGCTGGTACCATCACAAGTTCGGAGAGCAGGCTAAAAGGTGCATCAAGCCTTGTGATTACCAGTCGGGAAACGCATCGGGCAGTCGGTGATAGCGGCGAGCGGCTGCCCTAGCAAAGGTCGCTTATTCGTCGTGGACTCCAGGTCGAAGGTCACATTCCTCGTGGACACAGGTAGTGATTTGTGTGTTTTTCCGCGTAATAAACTAAATGAACGCAGACAGCCGACAAACTATGATTTGTGCGCCGCTAACGGCACAGTGATAAACACGTACGGTTTCGTGCATCTAGTGCTTAATATAGGCTTGCGCCGTGACTTTGTCTGGCGATTTATTGTAGCGGATGTGACAAAGGCGATAATAGGTGTTGATTTTTTGATACATTATAATCTTCTTATAAATTGCAGGGAACGTCGACTCATAGATGGCAATACACTACTTTCGGCCGCGGGTTTGCCTGCCCGACCGTCTGACGACATTGCCTCAATCAAAGTTGTAACTGGTGAGTCTGTTTACCACACTATACTACAGGAATACCCTGACATCACTCGCCCATCTGGCATACACCGCATAATAAAGCATAACACACTTCACCATATCAGAACTACACCTGGACCCCCTGTTTTCAGTTCACCTCGTAGGTTGGCTCCTGACAAATTAAAGATCGCCAAGGAGGAGTTTTCTTCTATGCTCGCTAGTGGCATAGCCAGACCCTCCGAGTCCCCTTGGGCTTCTCCCTTGCATTTGGCCCCTAAAAAGGACAATGGTTGGAGACCCTGTGGCGATTATAGGATGCTCAACGCGCGAACAGTACCTGATAGGTATCCTATTCGCCATATCCAGGATTTCGCGCAGAGTATCACAGGCTGTCGCGTGTTTTCAACCATTGACCTTGTTAAGGCATATAATCAGATCCCCGTTAATCCTGACGACATCCCGAAGACCGCCATTACCACGCCGTTCGGTCTTTTCGAATTTCTGTACATGTCGTTCGGACTTCGAAATGCCGGGCAGACGTTCCAGCGCTTCGTGGATGAAATGTTGCGGGGACTTGACTTTTGTTATAGCTACCTGGACGACTTCTTAGTCTTCTCAAAGGACGAGAAGACCCATGAAGCCCATCTTCGTCAGCTGTTCGTCCGTTTGCGGGAGTATGGCATGGTGGTGAATACTGCCAAGTGCGTCTTCGGAGCCTCAGAGGTAACATTCTTAGGTTACCGCATCTCTGCCGAAGGCACAAGGCCTCTCCCGTCCAAGGTCGACGCAATCAAGGACTTTCCGCCACCCAAGAACGTGCGGGAGCTCAGGCGTTTTCTAGGTATGTTGAACTTTTATCGCAGGTTCATACCCAGTGCTGCTCAGAACCAGGCTCCTCTGAATGCTCTGTTGGCGGGTTCGGTGAAGGCTTCGCACCCGGTTCACTTCACGTCGGCGGAGCAGGACGCATTCGATCGCTGTAAGCAGGACTTGAGTCAGGCCGCTCTTTTGGCTCATCCAGATGCGCAGGCGAAGCTCAGCATCGTCACGGATGCATCAGACGTGGCCATGGGGGCAGTGTTGCAGCAGTTCAACGAGGAGAGGGGCTGGGAGCCGCTGGCTTTCTTCTCGCGCAAGCTGAGTCCTGCCCAGCAGAAATACTCGCCGTACGATCGCGAACTCCTTGCGATTTATGAGGCGATTAAGTATTTTCGGCACATGGTCGAAGCCCGCGATTTCACCATCTACACTGACCACAAGCCGTTATGCTTTGCGTTTCATTCTCGCAAGGAGAATTGCTCGCCCAGGCAATTCCGTCACCTGGATTTCATATCGCAGTTCAGCACAGACATCAGGCACATCTCGGGTAAGGACAATGTCGTAGCTGACACTCTCTCTAGGATCGAGGAGATCACGCAGCCCGTGGACTTGAGCAAGCTGGCTGCAGCTCAACGCAACGATCCGGAGTTGGAGCAGCTACTCAAGGAAGACACCTCGTTGCGCCTGACTAAAGTCCAAGTGCCTGGGTCTGATGCTGAGCTGTACTGCGATGAGAGTTCCTCAACTGCCAGACCTTACGTTCCAGCAGAGTTGAGGCGTCAGGTCTTTGAAAGCCTGCATTCCTTTAGCCATCCAGGGGCGAACGCGTCTGTGAAGCTCGTGGCAGACAGGTACGTCTGGCCTGAGGTGAGAAGAGACTGTCGTGAATGGACCCGGAACTGCCTGGATTGCCAGCGTTCGAAGGTCACTCGGCATGTCTCCGCACCACTGTCATCGTTTGACATCCCTAAGGGCAGGTTCTTGAATATTCACATTGACCTAATTGGGCCACTTCCACTTTGCCAAGGTTTTAGGTACTGCCTCACTGCCATTGACCGTTTTACGAGATGGCCTGAGGCAATCCCAATACAGGACATGTCTGCCGATACCGTCGCACAAGCTCTGCTGCATGGCTGGATAGCTCGCTTCGGGTGCCCGGTGGATATTGTCACCGACAGAGGGCGTCAGTTCGAGTCTGCGCTCTTCAAGAAGCTGTCCGAGCTGGCAGGGTTTGTACATAAGCGTACCACCGCTTATCACCCAGCGTGCAATGGTATGGTGGAGCGTATGCACCGCCATTTGAAATCTGCCATCACGTGTCACGCCACCTCCACCTGGGTTGAATCACTCCCGTTGGTGTTGTTGGGCATGAGGAACGCGTTTAAGGAGGATCTCCAAGCAACTTCTGCGGAGCTGGTCTACGGTCAGCCCTTGCGTATGCCTGGTGAATTTTTCAACCCAGGTGCTGATCCATTACCAGATGTGACGGATTACTTGTCTCGGCTTCGCACGTTCACAAGGAACCTGCACCCGACACCAGCTTCTCGTCATGTAGGTCAGCGTCGTACGTTTGTTTTCAATGACCTGGCAACGTCTTCGCATGTGTTCCTGAGGGACGATACCCTGTGCAAGTCGCTAAAACCAGCGTACACGGGACCCTATGAGGTTCTGAAGAGAGAACCGAAGGTATATACCTTACTCATTAATGGTAAGTCTGTGACGGTATCTGTAGACCGGATAAAGCCAGCCTACATACTTCACGACACACATACCACTCACACTACACATAAAACACAGAACAACTCACATAAAACAACCACCACCAGTTCAGCTTTGAATGAGGAAGATGTCGTCAAGCGTACGCGTTCAGGTCGTGTAGTACGTTTCCCTGACTATTATCGCCCTTAGCAGGTCTCTGGAGGGGGGTGATGTGGGCGTTCTGCCACAGATTTTATGTATTTTATTAATTTTAATGTTTTTATTGTTTTACATTTTACAGTTTTACTTTTTACAATTTTTATTCATCAATCAATTCAAATTAATTATTTATATCAAATCATTTTAATTTTATTTATTTACAATGAATTTAATTATGTCAAATGAATTTACTTTATATCCTAATTATTCAATTAACGATTATGTACATTAATTTTAATTGTTGATTAGCATTTAATGAATTTTACCCTTTTAACCTTTTATTACTATGAAATAATTAATCTGAAATATGAATTATGGAAAATAAAATGTTAATGTCACATATTTTGTATGTTGAAGCGGACAAACAGATTCTTGTTATTAGTAGATAGTTTAGCGCGCGGAGCGACTGCACACAGCTGATAACGTCGCGGCGTGACCGGTTCCCGACCGGCCGCCCTGCGCCCGCGCATGTTCCCCCGCACGCCGCGCTCACCAGTCTATCTGCCTCTCTGACGCACAGCGCACGCCACCGCGCTGCTCGGTCGCATTCCTATCGCATTCCTTTGTGCACTCGCTCGCGCTTTATAGTTTTAAGTGCTTTTGCTTTGCCTATCTTGCATTTCCCCTTCTGTAAATTTAAACTGTTCGCTTACGCATGTGTGTGCTCAAGAATAAAGCTTCAAAACGTATCCTGCTTGTTTGCTTTCTACGCCTGGAGCTATACCTACTGCAACTAAGTGGAACCCGTGGGAGATATCACTACGCATCCCACACGGTTTTATTTTTTGTTAAAAAGTTTATTTATTTGTTGATTTTTAGTGGTTCCTATTGATATTCTATGTATCAGTCCGAATATATGTACAGTAGTGAAAGAATTATCCTTTAACTCCTAACCATTGAGGAGTTGACCTTCCATCATCAGCTCAGCCACATAAAGTTATCACCATCAGGCGTAAATACTGGTGTACCTTTTTAAAAATACACTAAAAACATTACATGTGCCTATAACATTTGAGGAGTTCCCTCGATTTCTCCAAGATCTCATCATCAGACCCCGACGTGGTGCCAATGGGACCATCTCGGGGTTATACCTGATCAAATGAAAAAAAAAATTTGAATATCGGTCCATGATTCTCGGAGATATCGAATAACATACATAAAAAAAAAAAACATTCAGTCGAATTGAGAACCTCCTCCTTTTTTGAAGTCGGTTAAAAAAGTGTAACGAGTTACCCCACGATTTGCGATTCGCGCGCATAGTCTGGAGGGCGCTTCGGGAATGCCCGAATTCTGGCAACACTCGTAACCGACCCAGAAAAAATAAAAACTTGCTGTCAATGTCAAGACTGTCAAGTTAAATATTCTATTTGCCTGTAGTGGACAATTTCGGGAATCGGGAATGTTTTTCCTTCAAAAACAAATTAAAATCAACATTATCGCCTATCTTAACTTAATTTCCAAACGGCTGGAATAACTGTGCACAACAAACATTACAAATAGCGTATTTGCATAATTAAATCGTTGGACAGCGGTACCGTGGGCGTAAAAGCGTGTCCTATCATAAATAAGTGAAGAAAATGAAGATTAACGAGAAGAATTTGTGTGCGTTCGCGTCGTCAGCCACTCCGGTGGACAGGGAGGGCTGGCTGGACATGCGTGAGGCTGGCAAAAGCTACTCGCGCCGCTGGTTTACGCTGAAGGGCAATCTTTTGTTTTACTTCGATAAGACGGGGGATAAGGAACCAGCGGGTGTTATTGTGTTGGAAGGATGCACTATTGGTATGTAACTTACTTACTTTCACACTGTATTGGTACTCTAGTTCACTAAATCAGCGCCGGCCGAGCTTTTAATCAGGGTAGAATGAAATGGAGTTATAGCGCCTTTGGTTACCTTTTTTCCAATTTCGTAAACGAGGCTGTTTGGTGCTTTGTAGTTTGCCATTTTGGTGCTCCTACTATTGTTTGGCGCCTAGAGCGGCTGCTCCACTCGCTCTACCCTAGATTAGAATGTGATAAATTTTTTTTTTAACGGCATTTTTTTTTAAGAAAATCATTGACCTAAGTAATATTTAAGTACAAATTACACCATGTAAACATTTCGTTTTGTACCATTAAGATACCACATGTTTAACCTCGTAAGGCCCAATGTACATTACAATGTGATTTGAACTGACTAACATTTCAAAGAGTTGGGAAATAATAGAAAAAAATATCATTGGGACAAACAGGTTCAAATAGTGAGAAAATCTTAAGTACAAAAAGAAATGGGGCTGCAAAGATTACTCATGTTCAATAATTTTCGGACAGGCGATGAAAAACCAAATATTTTTCTAGTTTCTGTCCATTTAAAGTCGCCGTCAATAGAATTTGTGAACAATGTAAACAACCCTTGTAGTCAAAATGTCTTCAATTTCCATTCTAACTCATCAGATACTCGATGTAGGGAACAAATCAAATTATTTTATTAAATATTTTTTTTGATTTGTTTTTTTAAGTAGTAACACTACTATATATAAATTATAAACTGAAATAGATACCATACACTAAAGAAAAAGCGATCAAGCCCACTGGTGGCGAAGCCGGGAATCAAACCCGGGTCTCCAGCTATCGCGGCTGACGTGTTCGACCGCTACACCACCCCGACCGCCGAGGTACATGTCGAAATTTCTCTAGTGTATGTTATCTCTGAAGGCTAGGCGCCTTTGACCAACTCTAAGGGCGAGCAATTTCAGATACTGGCTAAATCCATGTGTTATTTAATCAATTCTTCTCACATTATGATCCTCAACCTTTGAAATAATAAAATTGTGCTAAAATAGGCCATACCGGTCGTCAGAATATCACTACAGTATTTCTTTACAAAATATGTGTCATGATTTTCATACAAAGCTTAAAAAAAAAATTGAGATTTGGCATAACTAAGTGACCCATCTTAGGTAAAACCTAGAATTTACCGAGTCATTGTCAATAAACTTCAATCTTTACAGATCTTACCAGTATAAGGTTTTACTTTGACTTTCTGTAACATAAACAATTTACCCCCAGAGTTAACAGAAGAAGAGGAAGCCTACAGCTTCAAGATCGTCTTCCAGTGCGCTGGCGGTCGCACCTTCTATCTCTGCACCAACTCACAAGCCTCGATGGAGGCTTGGATGAAGGCACTAGCCTGCGCTAGTTACGATTACATGAAACTCATGGTGGCAGAGCTGCAGAGACAGCTGGATGAAGCAGAAGGTAAGAGTTTGCAGCTGACAGTCTTCAGTGAATACAGAAGAGAAAGCTGGTAGTCACTCGTCATCGTCAGTGACATTCTTTGCACCAGCTCGCAGGCTTTTGATGGAGGCTTGGATGAAGGCACTAGCCTGCGCTAGTTACGCCTACATGAAACTCATGGTGGCAGAGCTGCAGAGACAGCTAGATGAAGCAGAAGGTAAGAGTCTGCAGCTGACAGTCTTCGGTGACATAATACAGAAGAGAAAGCTGGTAGTCACTCGTCATCGTCAGTGACATTCTTTGCACCAGCTCGCAGGCTTTTGATGGAGGCTTGGATGAAGGCACTAGCCTGCGCTAGTTACGCCTACATGAAACTCATGGTGGCAGAGCTGCAGAGACAGCTGGATGAAGCAGAAGGTAAGGGTCTACAGCTGACAGTCTCCGGTGATAACATAATACAACCCATAATACTTCTGAACCTTTTACGATTGTACTCGGTATGGTTGGGTACACTAAGTTGGAAGTCAGGAGAAAGTTAGCACTGGCCACATATATGTTCAAGGTATTCATGGGTAAAATACATAACCCTTCTCTGCTGAGCTCACTGGGAGTGGCGGTGCCTCGAGGGCCTCGACGGCGTGCGCCGCGCTTATTCGAGCGCCCGACTGCGCGCACCAACTTACTAGCCAACGCTCCTACTGTCAGGGCAATATCAATACTTAATGAAGTGTCCACCAAAATAGATTTATTTACATGTACACTGACTGAATTCACAGAAGTTACAAGCCGGCAATTGTGTGGCTTGCCTAATAAATAAAACTTAGTTAATTAAGTTCTTATTATAGATGTGTTTTTATATGTACATATTACGTGTTGGGCTGTAGTCTGTAAGTTTTATGTACAATGTTATTGTAATAAATAAATAAAATAAATAAAAAAATAAATAATAAATAAAATTTTTAAAAGCTTGGACCTTTAAGGTTTGCAAGACAAAATGAAAGGGTTCGAAAGTCTTCTTCTCCTTTTAACAACTCTATAACTCTGTATACTAAATAAATAATATCTGGGCAACCGAGCTTCGCTCGGTTCTGTTTCGTATCCTTGACATGTGTCGCCATCTAGTTCAAAAATGAATAGTACCTACATCGAGCGAAAGAATTCTCAGCCTTAACAACACAACTACTCCACACGAGATGGCGCGCATTTCGCCACAAAAACTCAAATAGTGTATTTTTCTATTCGTTTTATTCTTGACCTGTGTCGCCATCTAGTGTTTGCAATAAATAGTACTTACATCAACCGAAAGAATTCTGTCTTAACAGTACAACTACTGCACACGAGATGGCGCGCGAAGAAAAACTCATGAAAACTCGAAAATTCGCGTTTTCCGGGACCTAAGGATAAGTTAGACCGATTTTTCACCCCCAAAAACCCCCACATAACAAATTTCTGCGAAATCGTTAGAGCGGTTTCCGAGATCGTCAGTGTAAATAAATATATATATAAATAAATAAATAAATAAATATACAAGAATTGCTCGTTTAAAAGTATAAGATACAGACACAAAAAATATTTTGAAGAACCGGTGGCGGGCCGCACCGCATACAATCGTTTCGCGAGCCGTACTTTGCTGACCACTGGTATAGACTCTAATTGATGAAGATGACAAAATTCAGCCAGGTTTAATTTCGTGTCCCGGGTACCTAAGGGGATAAAAAAAATCCTTAATAAAAATTGTCTTCGTCCACAGCTGAGGCAGCAGCAGAGGCGGCAGCGCTGACCACCCCAACAGAGGAGCCTCGGGCGCCGCCGCGGGGGCAGAGATACAACCCCTTCAACAAGCTGCCAGAGAACGAACCCAAGGCGGTTCAGGGCAGCAGGCACCGTGAGTACATCAGTAGACTAACAACTCACATTTATAAACACAGTCATATTTGGCCTCTTATTCTCTTTGTTTCACAAGACTATTATAGAAATGTCTCAAGTCTCCCTAAAATCTGGAACGACGTGTGGCCTCACACAAGAGGCGTGGCGTTGAAATGGTTAATATCAATTTAACTTTATTTATCGTATGGCTATGGCATGTATCGTTACTCTACTATTTAATTTTTTAAAATGTCAGACTGCCGATATTTGATTGCAGTCGTCGACAGGTTCTTAAGACGCCAATTTTCCGCTTAATTTGGTGATGGGTTTGGGTTGTGTAGTGTCTGATCCGGGTCGCCACATTGGCATTCCGATGAATCGCGCCGTCCCCATTTACACCACAGCGATGCGCAGATACCGGCGTCCGTCCTAATCCTAATCAATTTAATGTTAAGTATTAAATTAAGTAGTCCTTTTTTATTTTCAGACAAAGAGAACCTCCGGCCAGACATGTCACGTAAGAAGGTTCCGTTCCGAGACATTCACACGGCTTTCGGCCGCAAGATCCTTTCCGACCGTAGCGAGTGGCGAGCCACGCTGGCTAAGCGACAGAAAGCGGTGGAGTCACCGCTTATACAGCTGTAATATCGGGAAAATATTTAGTCTCGCGTTAAAAGTTCACTATCGATGGACAAGTATGCAATTTTTATCAAGAGCCTCACACACTATTGCACAGACTTTGGCATTACCGTAGCGAGTGTCGAACCACGCTAACCAAGCGATAGAAAGAGGTGGAATTTCCGCTTATACAGCTGTAAATAAGGGATATATAGAACATTTTAGAAAAGAGGAAGATGTGTACATGTTGGTAAAGGTAGGTATGGTGGTAAATATATGCTATTTACCACCATAGTTTAGACTTTATTTGACAATGTGACAGAATTCAAATTTGAATTTGGTTTCCGAAATTCTTCTGCCCTCTTAAGGGTTAAAGAATCATTATTATTAGGCACTTGAATCAAGAGTGAAAGGACACCATTTAACTTTGGTACTCGCTTTTTAACACACACACATCGCCTTTGAACGCAATAAGCTTGCCGACCTAGAGTCAAGCGTAAAAAGCGGTAGTATACCCGTGATACTCGTAACGAAAATTCACCCGAATTAACTTTTCTTGTCTGTTATTGCCATGGTTACGGTCTCTTGAGTCACGCTGGTTTTATGCAAAGTTATGCTACTTAAACTATGCAAACATGCATTTTTCTGGTGTTAACAAGCCCTTTCCTTAATTAGCCACCTACAAACATGGACTACATGCATGCTTGCATAATTTCAGTAGTACCAGCGTGACTCAGGGGACCATAACCATGGCAATAATAGACAAGGAAAAGTTTATTCACCCAATTATGTTGTTATTATTATTCGTCTGTTGCAAGATGATCACCGACCGTTTCTTCTTTGTCAGCGTGAAAAAGCAAAAAAGCTTAGAGACTCACGCTTTGACAGACACACGCTTTAGAGCGCAAGATATTTGCAGAATGAAGTTTCACGATCGAGTACATGATTTCTTTGATCAACCGCCTTCTCTTTAGCTATAGTTAGTTTATTAGTAATACTTGTAGAGGAGGAATTCTTCTTAAGGAACTGAAATAATTATATCATTCTCGTGATTGTATTGTCGAATGCGAAATTAACATTCAGGCCCCGTAGCCGAATGGCATTTCTCCGACGCGAAACGAATAATGAAACGCCGTGAAAGGTAGTCTGGCTCTGTCTCGCCAATACGCAAGAGCGATGGAGATAGATATCTACGAGCGTTTCGTTTCGTGAGCGTTTGTGCATTCGGCTACGCACGCAGATGTCTGTACGTGTGATCTAAAAGGCCTGTACTTACGTACAGGTATGTAATTATTTATTTTTATAAATTCCATCAAATTAAAAAATATATATACGGTGCCTGTTTAAGAGTATTTTTCAGTACAGATGGTGTTTTTTTTACGCACTAGTGCGAGAAGTGGTTCATTATATGCCAGGTCGAAACTTTGAAGGCTCATCTGTACTGAAAAACGTCGTACGATACACGTGCAAAAAGGAAATCCGTAACTCGTGTCGATTTAAAACACTCCCTTCGGTCGTGTTCTAATTTATCGCCACTCGTTTCGAACTTCCTTTTTTACGCACTTGTATCGTAATGTACTATTATATAAGTTGGTATAATGAGGTCAGATAGGGCAAGAGGCAAGACCAACAGTTTATTATAATAGGCAAAATCAACAATACGAGGATTGTTAAGTTGTAGTATTGTCCCAATCTTTGTTTTACTAGATCTAACCTTAGTGATTCATGTTTTAATGATTATTGTAATGATTATCACAGTTTCACCGTGAATTAAACGATTACATTTGGATTAGTTATTATATTAAATATTATGAGCTATTATTTTAACTATAAAACTCCCGTGAGACTCATACATATTTAAAAATATTTTAAGCGGGTTACTCACGTATTAAGTCGATATAGCGTTCGACATGTTTCGGCTCAATTTCGAGAGCCTTTCTCAAGAGTAGCGACACCCCGCCTTTACATGTCGAGAGCGCGACGCATACTGCGGGCGCTTGCTCGGTGCGCGCGGCTGCTGAGGACAGGCGCAGGGGGGGTCTAATTTCAATCGTGACAGTGGTTGGTCGGTGCCACCGAGTTGGAAAACAGTTCTAGGCACTACGTCGGTCCCCAGTGTAAACGCACCCTTAACAAGTGACGTAATAAGTGTTGTGTGCAATCCTGCTTTTGACAAAAGTAACATAGTGGGTAGCTCCGATCTCGCCACGGTGACGTCGCCCGCGCCGCCGACCCCCCCTGCGCCTGTCCTCAGCAGCCGCGCGCACCGAGCAAGCGCCCGCAGTATGCGTCGCGCTCTCGACATGTAAAGGCGGGGTGTCGCTACTCTTGAGAAAGGCTCTCGAAATTGAGCCGAAACATGTCGAACGCTATATCGACTTAATACGTGAGTAACCCGCTTAAAATATTTTTAAATATGTATGAGCTATTATGTTATTAGTTATTAGCTTCTTCCTCATAGAAATAGAATCTTTAATTATTATTGCACTTTATTATGTAATTTGTTAATTTAAAATATGCGCTCACTTGCCTATCAGTATTAAAGCGTTTTATTAGTTCCTACGTTGGTGTAAATAATTTAAATAAATGAAACAACGGTTGTATTAAGTAGTTTTATTTAAAAATCTTTGTTATGTAAACCAACACTTTACAACGTCAACTGAGACAGGGGAAGACGCAGCGGCGACACCGCAACGACACGCCGGCGACATACCTGCGACATACCGACGACGCCGCGGCGACACCGACGCGTGCGCAACTAATTTTTCAGCCGCGTACTTATCCTAGGTGCCGATAAGCGTTATACAATGCAATCAATTGTTTTGGTATTTCATCTCTTTATATAATTTAATGAAACTAGATAACATTGAGCAATACGATACATTAAAGGCCAGTGTACACCGGATGCGTGCGCGTTGTAATGTACAGATTTCTATCAGAGACGGCACACTGGTTGCGTGACGCGTGCGTCTACGTACACGCAGCCGATGTGCTCTGGTCTTAAGACGCCTTCGACCTTGGACGGCCGACGCGGAGGTGACACTATACACAACATGTGAGTCAAACGCGATGGAAGACAGTTTCAAATGCCCAGTTCAGAAACATGGTAACAAACAAGTTTACACACAGGTTAGGGATAAACCGAAAATGTCAAACTTTAACGCTCTAAAATAACTTGTTAATGTGTAAAACAATATAATATGCCTCTATAAATATAATATAAGCAAAACGTGCCCGGCTCAAACTCCGTACATATATGTCCCACACTCACAACGCATACTCTAAACTATCTATAAAACTACAAATAATAAACAAGGGCTCGAACTGACACAGTGACACAATTCAACTTCATACAATTTCATAACCTTTCAAGTGATCCATAGTAAACTGTGAGCCACTGTGCCCGGCGCGCCCGAAAAAGTAAAAATGTCATAAATAAGAAATATTTGGTAACAATTCCTTAAAGATTAAATGGACAGGGAAACTGTGCACGAAAACAAATGGTTACAAAAGGAGGACCGTTAGTATTTACATAAGGTTACATTTTTACATCACGAACCAATCGTCTAAAACTAACTTAGAAATATCAAACTGAAGAAATCAGTCACGCAAGTTCATGAAAAGAAAACGTACAAAAGAATGAAATATACAGTTAGAAAACTAGAACTAAGTAAAAACAATACTAACAAAGTTATATACATTTCATGTGGTGGGTGGGAGTTAAGAATCTGGCCACTTAAGAGAATTATATTTGGTCATAACATAACGATACACTAGGGCTACATGTTGGGACAATATTTGTGTTGGTCTAATATAATGAATATAGTCACATAACCTCTCTAACTTATGATACTCTGCAGTTACAATTACAAAGGTTACATTTGAATACACTGTCATGAAACACTCATAAATAATGTTAATAACGCTACTGTAATACTTAGTATATATTGCTATTTATTGGGATACGCATAAGCAAAGTGGCCAGGTGCTAGCGTGGTGGGTAGTCCATTCGGAAATAAATATTAGGGCCTACTTACACGTTGCAAGAACAGAACTCTTATTCGACTCAGACTCAGTACATTACGACATTTAATTTTAGTGCTGAAAGTATCTTTCCTCAATAGTCCGCAATGTAACATAAATAGCATGCGATACGTCGTGTAAATAGGCCCCTAATAAGGCTGGCGTGCACTACGCCACAGTATAAGGACGACTCAGTAATAATTCTTCTAACAAATTTTGCGCCGCGCGGTTTTTCCTTGAGTAGCGCTCGCACGCAGCGAGGTGCAGAGAGTATATGCGGACCGGATGATGCCGGTCGCGTCAGTACGCGCCGCGCTCCGTGGCGCTGCCAAGGTCGTCCTTATACTGTGATAAGTGGACGCCAGGCTTTACGATGACTTTAGCGTAATCATTGACAATATTAAATGGACAAATCTTCGTCAATCTTTTGAACACAACAACTCATAGGGTCTTCTCAAAATGGACGCGGGCCTCTTGAAGATAGGACTGTATGCCGTTGGCGTAGTCTTGGAGTCTAGAGCTCGAAACGCTTCTTCCGCTCGGCCACCATTCCAACGAGCGGGGCGACGGTGGTGCGCTCGCGCACAGAGCAGCGACGCGTCCTTAGTTCTGGAATTAGTAAAGAAAATGTTCATAAAAATTGCTGGTAAAGGTTTTATCATTGAAAGCATGACTTATTTAAGTCTAGATATATGAAACTATATTTTTGACTAAGATCTGTAAACACTATATCTATCGCAAATAAAGAATTATGAATTATGAATTTTTCTAAAATACAAATACTAGTAGTAGTACCTGGACGGGCGACAACTGCAGGTTTCTGGTTGCCTCTGTCTTCGCGAACTGAATCTTGGCCGGCCGCGTCGGCCGCGCCGCTTCCAGCAGCGGACTGCTCCGTGACTTCCCCTGTTAACGTTCCAATGTTGGAGTTGAGGGAGAAATGGTGACGGAAAAGAAAAGTCACTAAATTGCTCGTTTTGAACAAATATTCTGGTCTGGAGTTTAACAACGAACTAATAAATAATGGCAGGCAAGAATGGTCGCGCGATAGATGATAAAACATCCGGCCGTCCCTATCGAACTTAATTACTTAACTTAAATAATGCGACGGCCAGATGTTTTATCATTTATCGCCCTAGCTTGCCTGCCTGGACTGTATTTCATTTAAGTTTCATTCAAGTAAGTGGGTTTTCACATTATCCGATCCGATATCGGATGTCGGAACGACATTCCATACATTACAGGTGCCTTTTTTCCATTGAAATCCTTCAGACATCCGATATCGGATCGGATAATGTGCACACGTCTGTTTTCGTATGAATTTCGTTTTCGTATTTCGATCACGTCGATTAGCGATATCGTCAGATTCGTCAGTACTGCCGCTTGACAATAGATGTCGCGGCAATCGAAAAGACTCATAAGTACTCTTTTTCATCGAATATTATAATCCGAATTCTATTTGCAATTCTTTCTACTTGTAATATCAGTTGTAAAGAGACGAGACATACATTTTTTGAACCTCTGAGCAATGTAGTTACTTTAGACAGGTTAGATATTTTTAGAAATTAAACTAACTAGAAAACGTGTCAAAAAAATCAAATAAAAATAAACTGCTACCATCTGTTTATTGAAATAAATTTTAATCTAACCTATTTAAATGTATAAATGCAGAAAATTATTAAACTAAAATCACACCGAAAAGGCATAAAAATAAAATATTTTAGAAGCTTTGATGTATTGTTATTTTTTGTGGCAGCAAAAGCAAATTAGTATTAAATAATTATATGGATAGCTCAAACATGACTTGGTTTCGTAACTTTGATTTCATGCAAATAACCTAAAATTTGTTCTTTCCATCATTTCACTTCTGTAATTTATTTAGAAGGCACACAAAACAAATTAATAACTAAATAAGCAAATCAAATATACAAAACTAGGTGCTAAAAGTAACAAGAAGTGAAACCTCTACCAATCCTAATAGTGTATTTAAAACGATCAACGCCATCTACCGAATTGTTGGGTTTACTAAACGTTTATAAAATAACGTTAAAATAAACGTTTATCAACTGTAAGTAGTTACGGCAGCAAAGACAAAAAATACAAAGAGCAACCAACTGCGCCGAAGTTCTCACTAACTACCCAACCGTTCCCTAGATGGCGCTGTGAGCAAGTGTTACCTGAGTTCCGCTGCCAGGCGCCCGCCAGCTGCCGCAGGTGCTGCCACAGCGGCGCCTCTCGCCCATGCTGTTAGTGCACCCAATCAACCATAATGTTCTAACGATATACAAGACCGAACTGAACTGTGTCTTGGGTATAAAGTAAACTTGTAAATTGCTGTTTGCAAAACGATTATCTTATGGGCAATTTTTTTCAAAGTTGTCCACCCCACTTTTTTATGGATTTAGAAAATTTTATGTGATTTCCACTCAGAATCGCGAGCTCTTCCAATCCTAATGGGAGAAAAAAAGTGTCCCAAGGTTTTTTTCCCATTCCGTTAACATTTTTTCATACATTTTGTATGGCGGTAACGGAATGGAAGGTCTGAAAAATGTATGGAAATCTTGGGACATTTTTTTTCTCCTATCAGGATCAAAAGAGCTCGCGATTCTGAGTATGAATCGCGTAAAAAATACCCATATTACTAAAAAAGTGGGGTGGACAACTTTGAAAAAATGGCCCTTATATACTCGTTTTGTTTATTATTTCCTTTCATCATCATCATTGGCCTTCGAGTCTATAACAGACTATACAAGCAGTGTCACGTAAGGCGACAACGTTTTTCATGGCTGTGTAAGCCGATGCGGGAGCGACAGACACGACCACAATTCTGGCAGGTGTAGTGTACCCGTTTGCCGTTTGCGTTTGGTTTGTTTGGTGTTGCCGTTTGTTTATTATTTCCTTTAGTATAATACTAATATGCCGAATATACTATAACACACCCAATATTTCAGTAAAGGCACAAAGTATGTCTACTCTACTCTATAACAGAATATAGTTCAATATTGGATATTGGTCAGAGACCTACTGTTATAGGAATTCCAGATTTTTGATGATCTCACTGTTCTAATACGTATTGAAACATGTAATGCATTGCAATCTTTATAGTCTACCGAGATAACGATGGGAATTTTTGTTTTGATAAAAAAAGGTCATTAAAATAACAGTTTTTACAGAGACGGCATTCAAATTTTCGGTGACTCACCAGATAAAAAAATGGGTTTTTACCGTGAATATTATTAGTCATAGTGATTTTCGTTTTGTAAAGTCAACTTTGGTACAGCTCGTGTTATGATTCATATTGCATAATATTTTTTATTATTTAATCAGTTCAATTGGGTCTTTAAAAGATGAAGGATATCAAGGATAATTTGAAATGCTACATTTTCGATATTTACAAAGGGTGCTAAGAAATTTATTCACAGAGAATACTCAAGAATTTTGAAATCCGAATAATACAAGGAGTATATCTAAATAGAATCTTAATGTAATATAATTTAGCATGAAGGTTATTGTGCAATGTCAAGCAAGCGTGGCGGTCTAATGCTCTATGGTACATGGTCTATGATCTATGAAGCTTGGCTGTTTAAAAGCTAGTGCCGTAGTCTCGAGAGGTGACGTGACATTTTTTTTTTGCTATTTTCAAAAGAATAAATATGGACTTTCTCTATGTGACATACCTACATATTTTTATTTGAGTTTTACGTATGCCCCACTGTCGTGTACTGATTTGAAAGTAAAGTTTTATAATAATGTTTAGGCATTTCATGATTTTTTTAAAGATCCGATTGGTAAGCGCAAGGTCTAATTTTAATAAGGTTTGATTATGTTTCATCTTTTTCTTCTGTTTTTAACCCCCGACGCAAAAACGAAGGGGTGTTATAAGTTTGACGTGTCTGTCTGTCTGTCTGTCTGTCTGTCTGTCCGTCTGTCTGTCTGTCTGTCTGTCTGTCTGTTTGTCTGTCTGTGTGTTTGTCTGTCTGTGGCATCGTAGCTGCCGAACGGATGAACCGATTTTGATTTAGTTTTTTTTGTCTGAAAGCTGAGTTAGTCGGGAGTGTTCTTAGCCATGTTTCATGAAAATCGGTCCACTATGTCACGGTCGGGGGTTTTTTCAAAATTTTCCTTGCAGTACATGACGCAATGAGTTAATAAATTTACCTCAGTGGGGAATATTCCATATTAAGGATTTTTTTCTTTTCATAAGGAATTTTCCCTATTTGCCTTTGGGGCATTTTCCCGGGAACGTCACATAATACACATAATAGGCGTCACATAATAGACGGGGAAGCACGCTAGCGTGATAAAAGCTATCACGTCAGGCCGTCCTTTTCGCACTATTTGTAAGTGCGATAGGGATGCACCGATGCCGTAAAATTTATCCCAAGTGTACTACGCCCATAGACTATGTTACAACAATTCTCGGTCCTCCAAAAAGAGATCCAACCATGCTGCCATATTCAGTCTTTTGAAGTATGTCTCACGTCACCTCGTGCGTCTAACTTCTGTGTGTGGAGTGTGAATCTGAACTTACCGCTCCGTCTTCGATGAGGTGCGGCAGCGCATCGCTCTTCATCTCGCTGGCTTCCGACATTATGTGCGCGCGCAGCTGCTTGTTCCTGAAACATTATATACATAGCGTTAATAACATTATGTCCTCTTTTGTCGCTTGCCATAAGAACGTCTTGATTTCGTAAAGGAAAAAGACGAGGTTTAGGTACATTTAAATAAAAGACACAAGAATAAATAAATATTATAGGACATTCTTACACAGATTGGCTGAGTCCCACGGTAAGCTCAAGAAGGCTTGTGTTGTGGGTACTGAGACAACGATATATATAATATACAAATACTTATATATGTCGCAGTAAGATAGATAAAGCCGTTATATAGTTATAACCCTAGGGATATAATTATATGTCGTAACATAGTTAAACGAAAGCGATTAATTGCTATCTTACTAGGAATATAACTATAATACGTTACTAGTTTAGTGATATAATTATATGACTGGATTCAGTTTAGTGAAATGATTGTAGGCAGGAGTGCGGCCGTGCGGCGGAGGTATAGTTATAACCCTAGGGATATAATTATATGCCGTAACATAACGATATCACAGAAAAAGTGGCTAAAATTCAATAAATAATTATGCACGAAAACTCAACCGTGACGGGAACGACAACTGATGCCGAACGACTTCCTTGTGGTAGCGGGTAAGCTCCCGCCCCCGTCTCCACTGCACCCCCGCACTACACCGCTACAATTATACTACTGAACTTAATCCAGTAATATAACTATATTACTTAACTAGAGACGTATTATAATTATATCCCTAGACTAAGTTTAATCCAGTGATATAATTATATAACTAGGGTTATAACTATACCTCCGCCGCACCGCCGTAATCCATGGCTACAATAATTTCACTAAACTGAATCCAGTCATATAATTATATCACTAAACTAGTAACGTATTATAGTTATATTCCTAGTAAGATAGCAATTAATCGCTTTCGTTTAACTATGTTACGATATATAATTATATCCCTAGGGTTATAACTATATAACGGCTTTATCTATCTTACTGCGACATATACATAGAAAACATCCATGACTCAGGAACAAATATCCGTGCTCATCACACAAATCAAACCACACACAAATAAGAAAAACTCGTCCTTTGACAAAGTCGGACATTTAACTACACATCGAAAGATATTGTACTAAAATATACTTAAACCGGTGGAGCTGATTCTGATGCAGACTGTCTATTGTGATTTAGCATAGCCACGCAGCGAGCGTGATGAGTACCCTATGCGTCACAGCCCAGGGCGAGTTTTGATTCTTACATCGCTATATAAACACGTGTTCATTAGTCAACACAAAATTTACTTATTCTGGAAAGCTGTCTACAAATTCTCATTGTATTTTTCTTACCTAGCGTCGAGCTGCATGATGTGGTTGTGCGCATGCGCGAGCTGCGCAGTGGCCGCGGCGAGTCGTTCTTCCAGAGCTGCTGACTCCACGCACTTGACCGAGTACTTCTCACTCAGCGACAGGATCTCTCGCTTTATCTCTTCCATTTCTTGCCTAAAAAGAAATTGTGATTAATATCGGTGAACGGACTCGACGATAGAAACCTAGGAAAAGACTAGACACTTAGGACTGATGAAATATGAAAGTGAATGATGAAATGTCAGGCGAGGTTTAAAAGAGGAAGACATGCTGTGCCGACTTAAATAATAATGGGATAAGGGCAAGCAAAATGATTGGCAAATATGGACAAAAATTTGAGTTAGGAATAAATTCAATCCTTAGGCCATCCCGAGTGAACAGTTTTTAAAGAAGATTCAAGCATAACAACTGTAAAGGTACATAACCTTTACAGTTGTTATGATTGAACCATAACCCTATGCGTAGTAGATCCTTGCCCGTAATTTTAGTAGTAACCAAAGAGGATCGAGTATTATAGAGAGTTACTGTCAAAGTAAAAATATGTAACACAGTGCATTATACTGCCATCTCTCGACACAGGCTTCAAACTTTTGGACCTCAGTTTTGACAATTTGGCCCATATTTTTAGCTTGGTATGTGTTAAAATGTCAAATATTAATATTAGCGCCATCTAGCCGAGCGTCCCCCAAAGGTGTAACGCCATCTAGGCCACCGTACCTTTTTCTCTATGGCTCTGAGGTACGTTTTTTTCTTAGACGTTTTCGACTTCTACGTTTTTATCTGTCTATACGGAGTTACATATGTCTTTGGTAGGTAATTTCAGTATCAAAATTAACTTACTGATGGCGGGAGCTAAGTTGCGACAGGTCTCCATGTTGGCCGCGGCTCAGGAACTCCGCCTTGAACTTGTCCACCTCACGTCGGACTTCGTTCTCGTGCGCTTTGCGCATGGCGTCGAGCGCGGCGAGCGTGGCGCGAGTCTCTTCCGCTAACGCTTGCTCTTTGTCCAGCCTGAAATTGAGTAAGTAAATATTCTTTATTACACCACAAAGATAACAGATTTACATTAAACATGAAGGTAGCGACAGGCGGTCTTATTGGTGTAGGCAATCTCGTCAAAGAATAGAAATTTTGAAAATGGTAGTGCAGGAATTAAATGAAAAGAATGAGAAACTTACACATACACTAAGCAGTCTAATACTAAGTACATTGAGATGAATTTTATTGAAGTTGTATATAGTAGGTACAATATTTAATTGTACATAACGCCATCTAGCGAACAAACTACACACTATTTCATTACCTAAGCTGTTCGCGTTCCGCGCGGTGTTTCTCCTCCATCTCTCGCACGATGCGACGGTGCGAGCTCTCCATCGCGAGCAGACCTTTCTCGCACAGAGCGCGCAGTTGCTCGATCTCTTGTTGGTAGCGCGCGCGCAGGCCGTCGCCGTGGGCGTCCGCTGATACTGCGCTCTGAAAGTGTGGAGATAAATGCTTATAGTATGTCCAAGTTTAATGGTATTATTATAGGTATTTGGAGCCCTTTGTGTCCCGCTGCTGAGCAAAGGTATCCCCCCAATTTCTCCACTCATTGATCTCTATCCTGTGCTTCTAGCCACTCCTTCAAGAAGGAGTCCAGTTCTTTCCGCCAATGACGGGAATTAGAATTCGAATCCAAGGTAGATAATATTATTCATAAATGAAGTAATCACTGTTCAACTTAAACAAGGTATCAATAATTTAACTATAATATTCTGGACATTATTAAAAGTACAAAAGATAGATGGATATTTTTAGGGTTCCGTACCAAAAAGGTACAACAGGAACCCTTATGGTGCGACTCTGTCCGTCTGTCTGTCCGTCTGTCACATTCCTAAATATCTCGAGAACTACTAATGCTATCAACTTGAAATTTGGAATAGTTGTGAACATTGTAAACCTCTACAAATAGAAAGTGTAATTTTTTTAAATATATTAATTTTAATTGTAGAAAATGGCCAAAATGAAAGGGGGCAAACTGTAAATTTCAAGTTACTAGGTCAAGTGGGGTATCGTTGGAAAGAGCTCAAATTGAACGTAAATAAGCTATTTTTTATATTTTTTTTTGTTGTGGAAAAAAAAGAATTTTGAAGGAAAATGTAAAAAAAAATACCGTTCCCCCCTTATCTCCGAAGTTTACCAACGAAAAATTATGAAAATTTTAGTAAACATTGGTTTTATACTAAATATTACAGGAAAAATATAATCGTGTTTGTATTTTGATTACTTTTTTTTTTATTCACAAAAAACTTTTCAGATTTTTACTTTCAATTTACCCACCCTTGCGGATGTATATCGTACTTCAAATTAATACGAGATGTTACGTAAACCATCTTCTGTCCAATAAAGTAAAAACTGTTTAAATCGGTTAACATTATAAAGAATTATCCCTGAAAAACCAGGTCGCGCAAATTAGTTAGCAAATTGACCGGGAGATGGCGCTATACACAATAATACTCATTAGTGCCTATACTTTTGTCTTCTAGTCAAGTCATTAGAGTTATATGAAAATATGAGATTATTTTTACTAGGTAGTTTGAAAGAAAGTTTGTACGGAACCCTCGGTGTGCGAGTCCGACTCGCACTTGGCCGGTTTTTTCAAATGCGTCCGATATCTTTTAAGATATTTTTCTTTTTATCGATTTTGGCTAGCTAGAGCATAGAATAGAGTCAGCAATATGGAATAACTAATAAATAAATAGTAACAAAGGTTTACTTGGTTACTGACCTGGTAAGCCGCGCGCAGGCTATCCAACTGCGCGCTATACTCCGAACCAAGCGCTGCCAATCTCCGTTGCAGCGTTCTAGCGCGCTCTCTCAGCGCGCCGCGCTCGCGACCATTTTGCGCTAAGAGCGCCGCTTTAGCGCTTCCGCTTGCGCTCAATATATTAGTTAATAAATGTAAAAGTGTCACTTACTTGGTTACTGACCTGGTAAGCAGCGCGCAGGCTATCCAACTGCGCGCTATACTCCGAATCGAGCGCCGCCAACCTCCGTTGTAGCGTTCTCGCGCGCTCTCTCAGCGCGCCGCGTTCCCGCTCGTGTTGCGCTAAGAGCGCCGCTCGGGCGCGCCGCGCGGCCGCCAGCGCGCCTGCTTGTTGCGCGCGCGCGCTCTCGCCCCGCGCGCGCTCGGCTTGCAGCCTGATACACGAGCAGCTATTAGTGTTAGAAGATAGGAAGGAAGGTTAGTTTTGACGCACAGAGAGGTAAGTGGTCCTTCGTTTCACATGTTTTTAGATGAATAAATATGTAGTTACTTCAGTAACAAATGAGGTTAGTTTTATAAGATTTTATCACAGAAAAACTATGTTAGTATATTCTTATATGTGAAAGGAAGGATAAGATCAGAGTTTAGTAGTTTCAGGAATCAGTTTACAGGTTTATCCAACATTCAGAGGATCGATAGAAGGATTGATATCGAGAACAGATGGGAGATATGGATTTACTAACACAAAACTAAAAGTTGGGTAGTTTAACAAGTCTTTTAGATTTTAAAAGGAAGTGCAGTCATAAGTGATTGAAAATGAGAGGTATCAGTAAGTGCAAAACGCAGTAAGTATTGAATAGGGATATGATTAAAGTTTACAAAAAGTCAGTTAAATTGGATTCAAAACATTAAATGAACATTTACTTCCGAGAATTCCGAGAAATAAAAATAGAACATTCACAATTAGGTATGTTCTTTATACACATTTACGCTTTCATTACCCTAAGAACGATATTCACAAAACATAAGCAATTTTTATTTCTCGTGTGATATTTATTTCAAATCAAATGGTATGAAAATAAGTGTCGGTTACCTGTCTAGCGCGTCCTGAAGCTGCTTGCAGTGCTGGCACGGGACCAGCGCTTGCAGAGCCTCGACGCGCCGCCGCAGCGCCTCCACGCGGCCCAGCACGCCGCCCGCGGCCTCGGCGGGGGGCGTGCCCTCCCCCGGGGGCAGCGCCCCCGCCCCCAGCGCGCCGCACACCGCCGCCACCGCCGCCTCCGCTCGCTCGAGGCTCTCGCCGATCTTCGTCAAGTCTTCACTGTTACCCGAACAGTCACTGGAGAAGAGCGCGCGGCACTCGTTCGAGAAGTGCTGGAACAGGTACACGAACTCCGCCTCCTGCGCGGGGTCCGCGTCCAGGGAGGAGATCGCGTCCGTCGGCGTGCGCGGCGCCGGGTCCCGCGGCGCCGAAGCCCTGAACGTCCCTTCGACGACGGCCACCCGCGCGTCCACTAGAGCTTTATGCGCCAGGACCTCGGCCAGCTGCTGCAACAACACGCGCGAGTCCACGCCCGGCGACCCTTCTTTGCCTCGACGCTCGCCGAGGCACTCGCGGTATCTGGCCGCGATGTCGCGCACGGCCGCGTCCATCTCGCATCGCAGGTGGTCGTGTGCCGCCTGCCACCACAGTTCTAAATCTGCACGATCTTGAGCCGTTAGAGTTAAGCGTCCTGAACGCGCGCGATCAAGATTTTCTTCGCATAGTTGTGCCGCTCGGCCTAAAGCGCGTGCGACTTCGGCCTGGACTAGTTCAGCGCCGAGCGCGTCGCGCGCCGCCGCCCATGCCTCACGTACTCTGGCGGCCTCTAGTCCGGAGCGCTGTTCGGAGTCTCCGTCGCCGGGGGCGTGAGCGAGAGCCTCGGAGGCGAGCGCGGAGCACAACTCCGCCAACTTGTCTGTCTTGTATCTGTCGACGGCGGCGGCCACCTCGCGCTGGGACGCTCGCAGCGCCTCCAGGTCCGCGCTCTGGATGATGAGCTCCGAGGCCCGCAGGTCCCGCGCCTCGCGCGTGCTGTTCATGAAGTCGATCTTCCTCGACAGGATCCTGGCCAGGTAGTCGAGCGAGCTCCTCGTGCTGCTGATGTTCCGACAGCTGTCCCCGCTTATCTTACACTTAAGGTTATCGATTAATTGACTAGTTTCGATTATTTCAGACTTTATTAATCTAGCGAAGAATCTGCTCCCGTTGGAAGATTCCAGAGCCTCTTGGATCCTGGTGACCAGGACTGCCTCGTACGCTAGTTTTTCGGCTAAGATTTCTAAGCTCTTCCTCTGAGTGAGCTCACCCGCCTCATAGAGTGCCGCTTTCTTCTTGGAGAGTTGTAGAAGCTTGGTCCGGAGCTGTTCTTCTAGTTGAACGACCACCTGCGCCACGCTGTCGTTGGCATCTATTTCTCCATGATCGCAATCTACGACGCACTTATCGAAGCACTCTTGAAGTCGCTTACTGACGTCAGTCAAGCATTTCTCCATGGACTTGATGCTGTATTTTTCTCGAGACTAGGAGACGGGGATCGCCTGGACTTGGCCGCCCGCATGGCGCTCATCTGGCACAGGCACTCGTTGACTTTATCGCGGGAGTGGATGACGACGCTCTCGAGACTCTGCAGCCTGTCGAGCAAGTGTCGTTGCGACTGCGTCCCTACACTCTCCGGGCTATCTGTGAATACTGGGCTGTTGGTAGACCGCGTGGCCTGGCTGAGAGATTCACACGAGTTTGTTAAGTCTCGCCTGTTCTCGATAGCTGAAGCAACTTTGGTTTCTAATGACGTGAGTCGGACGAGCATCTTCATAGGCTCCGAGCTTGTCGCCAATGCGCTGTCGAGTGACTTCCTCCTCAACCGAGCGGCTAGCCTCTTTGCTCTCTTCTCTTCTGACGAGCTCTCGGCTTTAGGAGCTTTCTCTTTGGCAGGCGACGCACTCTTCGACGGAGAGTTTATGATAGGAGCGGGTTCTCCCGTTTCCAAAAGTGTGATCTTGTTTTCTAGTTCAGTCAGTTTCTCTTCAACCTCCTTACCTAACGTGAAGGATTCTCTGCCCTTGAGAGATAAGCTTCGCCGTTTTTCTCTGGACTCTGACTTCTGTATTTTGTGTTTCAGGGTCCGTACTTGCTTATCGGAGGCCGTCAGTTTCTGCGTTAAATCTAAAATGCGCGCCGCCATTAAGTCGATCTCAGATCTACTGCACTGCTCTCTCAATTTCATTTCATTTCTCAGCTTCATGTTAGTTATTTCCAGTTCGTCGTACATGTTATGAGAATCTCGGAGTTCTTTCTTCATAGTTTTGATCTCCTGTATGGCTTTAACGAACCTCGATCTAAGCTCGACGTATTCTTCGATAAGTCTGTTTTTCTCTAAGGATTCCAAGTCCAAGTTTCTGTTGAGGTGGCTGAGGTCGCTGAGAGAGCCGATGCTCTTTCGTTTCTCCTTGACCGGCGACTCTGACGTCACGCGCCCCTCCAGCTCTCTGATCCTCATGTACAAACCATCGTTCTCCTTTACGCTCTTCATGAGCTTCTCGTTGAGTTCGTTGAGTTCTCGTTGCAGTTGCTGCACGTTCTCCTGCGCTGAAGCCAGCTGCTTCGTCAACAACTCGCAGTGTTCCGTCGACTCTTTTAGGAAGTTCTGAGTTTCTGTTAATTTTGTTTCCCAGGTGGTTTTATCTTGGTTGTACATCTGTTTAATTGCATCTAAATTTTCAGCCTCTTTAGTTCTGATTGACAATTCTTCTTCCTTTTGCTGCAGAGCTGTCACAAGTTCCTCCATTTTCTTTTCTCTAAGAGCAGCCTCTGATTTGAGCTTGCGGAGGCGTGCAAGTTCAGACTCCGCAGCGTTGACGTCTGAGAGTGCGAGCTTCAGTTGTTTTCGCAGGTCGTCGATTTCAATAGACTGTTTGTCGATGGTCGATATGTAGCTGCGTTTGCGTGGCTCGTTTGGCTTTTCGTTTTCGTCGACTTCGTCTGGACGGGTTTCTTTGGCGGAGTCTATTTCGTCTTTATCGCTTTTCGGCGTATCTCGCAGTGGAGTCTGGTGGCAGCCTCGTGCGCGGACTTTTTCTTTGACCTTGCTGATGGGTGTTCTGTTTAGAATTGGTGATGGTGGTGGCTGGGGCGCCATGTCTCCCCAGTCTGCACTGTCTCGTCGACCACCCTCTGAAGCGGTTCGGTATTCTTCATCGGAGGAGAATGGCGCTGTTCTGTTTGTGATGGGGGTCACGGGAGTGACGGGCGACGTGGAAGACTCCGAAGCTTGGTCGACGCTGTCTTCCCGCAGGAGTAGGGAGAGCGGTTTGGATTCTGGCAGGCCAGCGGTACGGCGCATAGCGGACACCCAATTAGCTCGAATGCCCGCTGTTACTGCTGACAATACGATATGTTTGCCATCCCATGTCTGAAAAAAAAGCAATTGGTATACTACTGAATACTCTAAGAAAGCTTAATGATCACGCGTCTAAGGCAGTAACGTTACTGTGAACTAACCTCAGTCTCAAAACCATATCCATTAGTAGACGCCGACGTGGGCAGTTCCACCACCCTCGAGATACCGCTCAAGTCAATGACCCCATCCATGAGCCCCCTGTGTTCCGCATGGGGGTCCCTGAAGTACAGCAACGCTGCTCCTCGGAGCACGAACCAATGGCGCGACCAGCCGCCGGGCCCGCGGCGCTGGAGCCAGCCAGCTCTCGCGTGGAGGAGGCGCTCGGCCGGAAGCTCCACCCGCCCGCTCTCGCTGGCTTCAGCCGCCTCTACCACGTCGGTGGGCTCGCTGCCTTCGCTTGCTGAGCTGGAGCTGCCTTCTTCTGGTGGCACGGCGCCGTCTGGTGATCCTCGGACCTGGTGAAAGATTGGTATTTTACTGCTGCTAAAGTATTTGTTGATTGGTGGATACAAGTTCAGGCTACAAAAGATATGTTTCCTTTTCTAGACGTTGTATTTACTAAGAATATTTTACTAGTTATGGACTAGATTTAAAAGGGTTATTTACAGGTAAGCGATCAGGTGCCAATCGGGTGGGCCGTTCCAGCGTAGGTGGTAGAGCTCTGCGGCTGCGCGGGCGCGTCAGAGAAGCGGCAATGTCGCGCAATTGCTCGTCGTAGCGGTGCTGCAGTAATGGCGATGATACACTGGCAGCTGTTGGAAAAAAGAAGATTAGTTTACCATAAATCTCTCCTTACCAACTGTCAAGTCTTAAGAGTTACTTCTGAGCCACTCAAAAGCGAGACAAAGAGTGTCTAAATGATTGATTGATGTGTATACACAGACCAACCCCTATAGACATCTATTACAAGACGACTCGCGGTGGCCAGCCTTCCTAGTATTTGCACTGATATAAGCGCGGGCGCTCGCCGTGCCCGATCAGTATCGACCAAGTAACAGACCCGAAAGCAGCGCGTGTTTTTCGCACAACAAAATTGGAAAAGGGTATTTTGATGCCTTAAAGATGTCCACCTGTAGTGTGAAATGGTGTGGAAAGGTAACAAGAAGCTCAAATTTAAAAACAGACGGCATTACATTCCACAAATAAGTCATATTTATAATTTATTCAGAGCCGGCATAGGTCAACTTACATTGGCCACTTACGCGTCAGTAGAGGGACAGTCATACTTCTGTCCCTTTTCATCTGGCGCGACTGCCCGCCGTCCTTGAAACGGCCAATCACAGCGCGCTTAACACATTCCCCGCCCGCTCCTCGCACCCCAAACACTGGTGACTCGTATCGCGAACCAAATATACAAGACTGCCACTCTACTTATAGGAGGTTCTCTGTGTGTGTATATTTATACCAGAACTCAGATGTAGACTTATCATTATCATCGGAGTCCGGATTTTCCATGGCAAAAAACACTATCGTAATCTAGCCAGTTAATAAATAATGTTTCTCTCACTGGCTAGATTACGATAGTGTTTTGTTTTGTCGTGGAAAATCCGGGATCTGCTTATAATTGTATCATCAAGTTAAACCCGCCACAGTGCAAAGTCTACTGCAATGCTTTAGTCATACCCATGATATTTAATCAGCAATGAGTTACCGATGTACGATGGGGAATACTATCATTGTTACAGTTAAGTTTGTTAGGTTTTGTTTAAAGTCTTGTGACTCACGGTCGTCAGGTGCTGTCGGTGTTGAAGGTTCGGCCCAGGTGTCTCGGCGGCGTGAGCGCGCCTTCTCTTCCCCGTTGATCTTGTCTCTAGTCGGGGGTGAAGCCGAGGAGACTGGCTGGTCGGTGTACACTGTGGACAAGAGAATTGCCAAGTTAGTATGCATTAAAGAAAACTTCTAAAACAAAAGAAAACTCTCTGATGTTGATGTCAAGAGAAGATCAGAAGCCAGATCAAGGTACAAAATGTTCGGAAATGTTCCGTCAATATTAAACTACAATAGAGTTGGTCAGAACATATGGGATAGATAGGTTACATAGACGACACAAATTATACATTATAACAAAAACATACAAGAAATGAAGTGCCACGAAATGGTCTTATATGTTGCTGGTGAGTCACTGCCAGCGCTGATCTTTCGATGAGGCCATTAAGTAAGAAAGAATCACAGATTAGATATGCTTTAAAAGGAGCGCCTGGTGTCCGAGAGAGTATGAGAGTTATTATCAGTTCAGGACTAAAAATTAGTGATAATCATGATTATCTTAACCTTTTCGTGGTTACTTTAAAGTTTTTGGCCATTCATTTCCAAGAACTCAGACATTAAGTTCATAAACTAGCGCCTGCCATAACGTATCACCCCTGAGGGGAAACTAGACCTTACCGGTGCCCGATGTCGGTATTTCTCAATCGTCTTATAATCACGTTCTAACTGTTCTCCAATTAGATTTAGCCATAAACCTATATTTATTGGATTACATTTAACTGTCCATTATCGATCAGTCGGCTCTAAGACTAGGGCGTTGTTAGAGCGGCATGGTCGATCTTGTACTTTAGGACAATTGCATCACAGTTTCTAGTGCAAATTGAATTAAACTAGATGGACTGTTACATTCTGGGATTTAGATTTCACGTAATCTTATTATTGTCGAAGTAAGAATAAGAAACAAGGGATAGCGCTTGGAACAGTCGTGTTATTTGAGAAAAAAATCGTGGTCTAAATCATATAGCTTCACCGTTTTGACTAAACTAAAGATACTTACACTTTTGAAGTTTTTAACATTTTTGAAAAAAAAATCAAACACAAAGTCTACTAAGATCATGTAGTGGTCAAAAAGTCGTTTCCGAACTGAAGTTGGTTAAATTATATTATCGCTATAAAAAGGCGAGTGATTGGCCGAGCGGAGACCGGGTGTGCGCCTGCGGCGGATTTACTACCTCGCTCTTGGAGACTACGTCCAGCAGACTCGGGAAACGAATACAAAGGAGGATACTTTATTTTTGGACTAACCTTGTAAGTTCCGGTGAAATTGTACAAGTACAAACTATATTCAAGTTAAAAATATACTCGCAAATTTGACTAGAAATAAATGTCATAAAAATATAAATAAATAATTACCAAAGCATTCAGCGTCTAGCTGGAAAAGTACGTCTTTTGTACCGTTTCCCTCTCTGGACACTGCATTGCATTGGTCATGTTTTCGTTGTACATTTATCACTGACATTTACTGCAGGTACACAGAAAGGAGTGACGGACTTTAGGCTTGTTAGAACTCGCGTGGTAACACTGTTTATGATGACGGAAATGTTAAAATCCGTGCGGCTTGCCGTCCATCACATGATTTTGATGGCAACTAGTACTAGTAGTTCGTCTAGCTAGAAAATAGTCTGTGTCCACATTACTCTATGGAGAAGAAACCGAATAGTCTTTACTGTTATGTAAGGTCTATTTCGGTGATATTTTAGTCAGGATTGACATAATTATGACTGTTCTATAATGCCCTTCGAGAGCTTGAAACTCTTGAAAATCTGTAGTCTCAATAACAAATGATGTGGAACTGGAACCGAACAAATAAATGAAGGATCTAGTGCTTCATTATAATCTTTCATTAGTGAAATACTCATACCTACCGCCAAAACATTAATTATATCTACAAGATGTGACCACCAGCCGTTGACTTATGATCGGTGCATGGCAAACACTTGCCATTTCATAATGTCGTAAAACAACCACAGGGAGAATACAACGGCTGCGTGTTTTTCGAAACAACATCTATTGGAAGCCTCAAGTATAAATACATCTTCATATCCTTCGCATGCCGCAAGGTCGCGAAAAAAGAAAACGTTCACCCTTTTACCTGATTATTTACGAGAGTTCTCGGCGGGCCGGAGATCAAATAATATAAATGAACTGTCATTATGTAAAATTGTAGTGCTGTTTGTGTTGCCTAGGGTTGCCAGGGGAGGCGGGATTTTAGCAACATACAATATGGCATAGAAAAACCGCCAGGCTCAAATGGGACTGGGCCGGCCACGTCTATCGCATGCATCCGGATACCTATCACACCACCTGGTCCACCAAGTCTTCTGGGCGAGCTCACTCCATCGTAGGCCACGTCTTTGCCTTTGGCTAGTCTGTGGCCAAGAGTAAGCCCATTTATAATAAATAAAAAAAAGTGGATGCCGACGAAAAAGCGTGGGCGGGGCAGGCCCAGGTAAAGATGGCGGAACGATCTTGACGACTTCCTAAACAACTGGCCAGAAGTAACAGAGAATTGGGAATTATGGAGAGCCAGGGGAGAGGCCTTTGCCCAGCAGTGGGACACTCCAATAGGCTAAGAAAAAAAACAATATGGCGGGTGAAACAAGTCGGTCGTCGGTTAAAAAGATACATACATACATACATACAATCACGCCTGTATCCAATAAAGGGGTAGGCAGAGCACATGAAACTACTAAAGCTTCAGGGCCACTCTTGGCAAATAAGGGGTTAAAAGAAAACGAAACTGTGGCATCTCAGTGGCAGGTTGCCAGCCTCTCGCCTACACCACAATTTAACCCATATCCCATAGTCGCGTTCTACAACACCCACGGTTAAAAAGATGTCTTATTTTTTCCAATTTGCAGTGCTTTTCTAGTGGTCGCGACTTATGTTGTATTTAAAAAAATATATACCTGTACTATGTATGTACATAGTTTGGCTTTCCTAAACCTGTTGTGGGTGATAAGGCGCTCAAACTCAAGTTTTATTAACCATCAGGCGGTTTAGCACAACTTGCTTATTCGCGCGCGAGTTCATACATCAAGTTCTATTATTCACTTAGTCATCGGGAACGACAATTAGTATTTTTCCACAAAATTTCTCAAATCCTGGTAACCCTGCGTACGCGCACGCAACCTCACAGGGAGGCAGTAATGCCGCCCGAGATAAATTGTAATTGTCCCATTAATTACTCAGCCTCTAGCCAAGACCACAATCGTACAAGTTGAACTTTTGTGAGACTTAAGGTTCGGCCACACTAGGGCGTTTTGGTAGCGTAGCGGAATGCGAGCGCATTGCCGCCGATCCGCTATGAATACGCTTGAGCGGTCACACATAATACAGTGCGCATTGTGAGCTTGTTTGAATATTGATCTAATTGTTTTATTCCAAAATGTTGTTTTGATTTCTTGTGTCATTCAATACTTATTAGAAGTTTACAGTTGTAAAATATAGGCTTACAAGTTAGTAGTTACCACGTGCAGAACGCGCGCGCTCTTTGAAAACGCTTGCAATCTGCTCCGTCCGGCGCACCGCCATCTTTGCGCTCCGCTAACGATGCGCTCTCAAAACACGGTGTGGCCGAGCTCTTAGCGTAAGGCCTGAGCGCACGCTCTTATTGGGCGTGCGGAGGAGCAGTGCGTGCGGCGTGCATGTCAAACAAATGAAGCTCATGCAAGACAACATAGCAAGACAAGTGTCCTGACTCCTGAGTCGACGCTGCTGCTCGCTCGCCCCGCCGAACGCTCCGCACCGTCCTCAGGCCTTACTCATAATCCATACTAATATTATAAATGGGAAAGTGTATGTGTCTGTTTGTTTGTCCGTCTTTCACGGTAAAACGGAGCGACGAATTGACATGATTTTAAGCGGAGATAGTTGAAATGATGGAGAGTGACATAGGCTACTTTTTGTCTCTTCTTGATCCCCCACTTTCCTAAAATGGGGGGTGGAAGTTTGTACAGAGCATTCAATTTTCGAATTTAACGCGAGCGGAGCCGCGGGCATCAGCTAGTTATGCATATATTTGGTGTGAAAAACCGCACCGCCGCGAGAACTCATGTCATGCCATGTCTGATAAAGAATCAGCAACTGATTCGAAATATGTTGCGAAATGCGATGAAATAAACGTGAGCAAAACAGTGTTTTTTTTTTGTTTTCAATATTTAAGAGTACGATCGTTGACGATGCGTGGCAGATGCTACGCAACTGTCTCTCGCACGACTACGCAAGAGCGATAGAGAGAGTTAACTACGATACGCGTTTATTTATTTATTTATATGATTGTAATCTTGGCTACAGGTCCTGCTTATACTGTTCTCGTACCAAGTACGTTTTTCAGTGGTGAGACCATTTTATTGAGTGCTAGGAAAAATAAAGATTACATATTTCAGATCTGTCGTATTTTTTTACTAATTAAGAAAAAATCTCCACCATGAAATTTCCTATACAATGTTATATTGTTTTTTGAATAAATAACTATCAATCTATCATGACTTTTTGAAGATCATGAAAAATATAAATTCATTTAGTCCGACTATTTTTTATTTCAAATCCTTTTTAAACCAAGACTGAAAGTTGGTCCACCTAGATCTTAGGTGCGCCGTGCGTGTAACGTATGTAAAATTGTATATTATGTTTCAATTTATCCCACTTCTGAACGAAAAAGACATATCAAATCATATAGAATTTATTGCTTAAGCCTTTTTCTTCCTTTTAATTTTTCTGTTACCAATATAAAAGTCTGTTTTATAGGACACGGCTGACTATAAATTATAATTATCCGCGGTATAGTTCTCATATCGACATATTTTTGCATATTAATAAGATATTCTCGTGACTGTTTTTAAACAACGTATTAATAGTTCGAAGAGTTAGGTTATAGACGTACTTATGTAAGTAAGTTAGTGTTATGTACATACATACACACTTATACCCACCACGTCTGTATTCTTAAAAAAGGTAGGCAGAGTGCAAGCAACTCAGGTTTTTGTGTCATTCTTAGCAATTAAGGGGTCGAAATAATACGAAATTGAGATATTGCAGTGACTGGTATTACGTGAATATAAAATGTAAGTAATTAAGTTGTTCATCAAATGACAGTTACTGAAATAAGCCACACAAAAGTAATAAAAAAAAACCCTTTTAAAAACAGACAGATATAGCGACCAAACTTATGAAATATAATAACAATTTTTCGGAACACTGTCTTTACATTCTAGCAAAGACATATATAACTCCGTATAGAGAGATAAAGTCTAAGAAAAAAACGTACCTCAGTACCATACAGAAAAAGGTACGATGGCCTAGATGGCATTACACCTTTGGGATACGCTCAGCTAGATGGCGCTAATATTAATATTTGACATTTTAACACATATCGAGCTAAGAATATGGGCCAAATTGTCAAAACTGAGGTTCAAAAGTTTTAAGCCTGTGTCAAGAGATGGCAGTCTATGCACTCAACTGTGGTTACACATTTTACTCGATCGTCTTTGATTCTAGTCTCGCATTCTGTACTACCACTGTCATGTGATACGTAATATATGCGGCCTAGTGCACGGGACTTATGGGGCTAAGCTAAGTCTGCGCGTTTATTAGTTTTTGTCGTGTTATCGGCACGTTAGCCGGCCCTCATTATTCAGGAGCCCTAGGTTATGAATACTAGTCATGTTTAATACAGAAGGTACGTTTTGAGTAAACTTTCTATGTGGGATTTTTTGGTCAACAAATCATATAGAGGCCTTATCTTTGCAACTCTCAGTCACAGATAGTTTGTTGAATGATGTTCTACAAAAGTAAATAGGTTAGGTATATGGAAAAAAAAGTTTAAATGCAGTATGTATGTTGTAAACCCCCGACGCAAAAACGACGGGGTGTTATAAGTTTGACGTGTCTGTCTGTCTGTCTGTCTGTCTCACTGTGTGTGTGTCTGTCTGTGGCATCGTAGCTCCCGAACGGATGAACCAATTTAGATTTAGTTTACATATTTTGCTTGAAAGCTGAGTTAGTCGGGTGTGTTCTTAGCCATGTTTCATGAAAATCGGTCTACTATGTCGCGGTCGGGGGTTTTTCAAAATTTAAATTTTGTGGTTAGGTTATTTTACAGGAAAATTTGAAACGCTCGAAAGTGTATGACAGTGTAGTCTTCAGTTCACATATTTCTCGCATAGAGATGATAGCTTAAGACGCAACAGGAGCTAAGACTACATTATGAAAAGGAGCTAAATATCCACAATCCAGATATTGAGAATCGTGTGTTGAAAAACCAGGGAGAAAACATTCGAGAGCGTTTGCAAAAAGAAATTACCCTACTGGCGTCTTGGTGATGGAAATTAAAAGGCCAGAGCATCTAGGCTCCAAACGGTTAACTTGTTTGTTTTTAAAAATTAAATGGCTTCGGTCCATTGGGACTATTTTGCCAGTGTCAAGGTGATATGAGCTAATTGTTATAAATTTTGGTACGGTAAGTACGACAGTGTACGGTGAGTTAGCACTTGTAAATTGATAGCTAGATTTTACAAGAGCACGTGGACTACCGGCCGTGGACGACAAAAACGCATTTCGAGATTAATTCTTCATCAGCTTCTCACTACAACATTACTTTACTGCATGATAAGCTATCGATATTACTCTTTAAACAACATTAATGAGCAAAAGAAAAATAAATTATTCACGACACGAGACCGCTAAGATGGCGCTCGAACCGGAACGGAAGTCCAACGGTTAACTTACAAGAACCAAAAATTACATACATTTTCTGTGACGTTCACGATGTCAAGTAACGTATTCTGAAACGTCCAGTGAGGCTATTTAGCATCGTGCCCTCTGGTATGTACTCTGTGCAGCCAAGTCCCACGGTGGCGGTGTAAATTGCGCACAGCTAGCGCACTTTATTGGGAATGTATGTAAATGGCGTCGCTCACAGCCTGGCTGGCAAAGAGGATCGAGTATTATAGAGAGTATGTCGAAGTAAAATGTGTAATCACAGTGCATATACTGCTATCTCTTGACACAGTTTTAAAACTTTTGAGCCTCAGTTTTGACAATTTGGCCCATATTCTTAGCGTGATTGAAATGTCAAATATTAATATTAGCGCCATCTAGCTGAGCGTACCCCAAAGGTGTAATGCCATCTAGGCCACCTTTTTCTGTATGGTACTGAGGTACGTTTTTGTCTTAGGCTTTATCTGTCTATACGGAGTTAAGTATATGTCTTTGCTGGCTGGTGGCCAGTGCTGGCTGGTCTTTGGATATGCATGGTTTAGACATGTTTGTTATTAGGAAATGCGGCCAAGTATAGCCTGACCAGAAATATATGACTATTGTCAAGAGGTCGCTGTTACTCTGATGTATGGTGACAGTTCAGTATAGTATGAAAATAGTTGAAGGGCATTTTCAAAAATTGGGACCCAAAATTAGTGAAAGTTGGTAACAAATTTAACTCAATGTCACGGAATTCCATTTCAGGGCATTTTCAGAAATTGGGACCCAAAATTAGTGACAGTTGTTAACAAAAATTAACTCGATGTCAGTTTTCAGAGTTCGATAATGAATCATGAAATTTCAATAAAAAGATTGCTTTTGTGTTATGTACATGAATTTTAAGCAATAATCTACATTTATAACATGAAAAAAAGTTGGTTTTTAGACAAATTTTATTCTTAATTGTCGTCACAAAACTGACATCGAGTTAATTTTTGTTAACAACTGTCACTAATTTTGGGTCCCAATTTCTGAAAATGCCCTGAAATGGATTTCCGCAATATGACGCGTAGTCATATATTTCTGGTATGGCCACAGAATATATAATAGTACAAGTACAGAAGGCTCACTCTCAACAACCTGTCAACGGACTGCATGCGACATTGAGTTCTATAGCGCAGTGTGAAGGTTGTCAAACTTTATGGGCCGCGAACTCGCGGCCGTCGAAATGTACGGAAGAAACGCGGAGTGAGCCGCCCCTGGTATGGCTTTAAATATCCTGATGGTAGATATCCTTATTTATGTAAGAGTAAGTCTTCCCTGGGATTCACACCTAAGATCTTAGACCAGTAGACTGTCACACAGTAATTGAGCATTTATTCTTTTTCGCCACATTTATGAAATGTGATATTTTTGAAAAAAATATGGTATTTCTACTCAGAATCACTAGCTTTTTCAATCCTAGTATTTAGTTAAAAAATTGTCTCATACGATTTTTTCTTATTTTGTTACCATTTTCCGTACATGTTGTGTGGGGTAACAAAATAGGAAAGTAACAAAAATGTATAGAAATTCTGGGACACTTTTTGTCTCCCAGTGAAATTGAAATTAGTACTCGTGATTCTGAGTACAATTGACCTAACATTCCCTAAAAAAATCTAAATAAAAAAAATGGCAAAAAAAAAATGGATGTATGTAATGTATGTGTTTATAGTCTGCCAAATTGTCGCCCACGGCTATAGGTCTTAACTTTCGATTTCGCGATAGTAAAATATGGAGTTACGGACAGGTAATTAACATGTTTATTTTTTTGAACTGATAGCTTATTGGGTTTGTATTAGTATAATTAGTATTTATGATGCTTTTAATTTATTATTTGGCAGACGTACTATGCTAGTAAATGTAGTTCCAATTTACATATTTTTTTGCTTCTTTTAAATTTTGCATAATGACTTGTTTTCATTGTTATTGTTATTTAACGAATATTATTAAAAAAGAGTTTCACTTAAATGTGTATGTTGTAATATTTCAAATAGTTTAACAAAGTTCAATAAAAAAATAAACAATAGCTCTCGCGAAACTAAAGCCTTAGACCCGGCTGTCACGCGTCAAGATTTACTGTTAAAAAAATGGCCAAGTTTAATAAATATGAATGAGCACGTAGACAAGCAGATGTAAATCATCGACACCCACTGCGTGTGCGCATTGCCTCCCCCTCCCCCTTTCCCCCGCGTCTACCTTTCTTGGCTCCCCCCTCGTCGACCTCGCGACCTAGGCCGTCACAAATTAATATTATCTGTTGGTGTCAAATGTCGTTTATGGGAAAGTGTGAAATTTAACAATACAATAGGTACGTATTAGTGTATAATGCCTAACAATAACGCGCAATAGTAAATATTACATGATTGTATAATCGTTTCTTCTCGAAATTTAGTCGTAGTTTTCACGAGAATAAAATTTATTTTGACGTTTTTTTGTTGATATTAGGTACATTAGTTAAATAATATAACTGTTAATTTCATTAGGCCACGCTCTCATACCAAGTACATAATTATTAGTTATATTAATATAAATTTAATTTGAAAACGAAATAAAATTAATACCTTTAATTTCATCCGAAAATAAAAACGTATCGTTTTCGTATAACAACACTTGGTGCCTCAGAGAGCGCCAATATTTGTGAGTGTGCACTGGAAAACGTCCTACTTTGTCGATTGCTATAAAGCCGCTTTGTCAGTTTATTCATATAAAGATACAAGTAAATCTCGCCTTTGTGGTGGCCGACAAAGTGGGTCGTTTTACTAAACACACTCACATATTTGACCCGTAACTTATCTTATCATACCATCTCCATCTGTATCGTAAACGATCCGCGAGTTATACCGGCCAGCCAATGACCCAATGACGCCCCGATGACGCTTGCCCGCGTCACGAGACGGCTTTCTAGGGTCCGAGATGAGTAACTGGCCGTGCCTTAATTGGTAGCCAAAACAGGAGCTGTGCGTCACGGGTACTCTTCTTCGAACTTGGCGGGACACACTGCCGTGTTACTAAATTGGGACACCTACTTTGGGTCAAAACTGTCGTGTTTTTTGTGGACACTGCGAAAGTTAACAATTTGAGTATCTTCATTCTATATAAAGAATGCTTATTATGAATAAATAGTAAACATTAAAGCTTTATAAATGCCCAAAAAGGTGGGTGAACTAAACTTAAACTTAACGAATACGATCTTAATGGAGTCCACGTCGCAAAAATTCATACTAAAAAGTATTGACCCAATTGTTTCCATGTCAGTTAACCAGCTCTGAACAGGACAATATCCAAGAATACGAGTCGCTTTCGCGAGTAACTGTACATAATCAAGTTAATCCCATTTCTTATCCGTTCCCCCAAAATTAACCCAACCCCGTGAACCACGTGAATAGCCAATAACTCATTATTTCATCGATACGGCACCAAATTGTAGCCACGTTAATGATTTCAGTAAACAAGTAAGGATAAGTCAATTCGTATAATTTTGATTGAATATTCTCGTGTAATACAGCTTAGTGGAGCACTACAATGCGATTGGATGATGAGTTCACATCACGCGCGCGATTGGTCGCATAGACTCTACGCTTGGCTCGCTTCTGGCACCATTTTTGATGCCTATAAGCCATGTCCTTGCGAAGTATTTTATAAGTGAATTGGGCCCAGTACTTATATTTTAAGTATAAAGTACCGATCGACCTGATTCGTGGAAACTTTCGATTGCGTTTTTCCGACAAATATTGGTTACTTACTGCCCAAAAATTATGACTTACTTTCCCGAAGACGTATATTTCCTAACTGTGTTAATGTAAAACATATCGTCACTACTTTGAAAAAATCTCGTATCTCACGCTGCTCCTCAAAGTTAAAACGCAGTAAGTCTATATGCATTCCGTACATACTTACTACAATTTTCTTTTCATTGACAGACGAAGATACAAGTTTTTTTTTAAAGTAGTGCTAGTGACGATATCATGGTTTAGAGGAAATAAAGGTTAAAATAGAATGAATGAGTAGTAATAAGGCAGGTTGAAATAAAAAGATGACTGAAATTCCAGTTGGTTGGTAATTTCAACCGAACCCTTGAATTACAGAATGATATCATCTACAAGTTCCAAAAGAAAAATAATGATTATGAAATTTAATAATTTAATTTTACACAGAACTGTATGTTTAAAAGTAATAAGGTTCTGATAGTTACTTAAAAGGATCGGGCGGTCACCTCTTTTGGCAAGTGCAGTAATTACTGACAGCACGTGCGAGATATAGATATTTACAAAATACAAAAATACTAGCTTTTGCCCGCGGCTTCGCTCGCGTTAGAAAGAGACAAAAAGTAGCCTATGTCACTCTCCATCCCTTCAACTACAACCAATTAAAAAAACACGTCAATTCATCGTTTTGCCGCGAAAGACGGCCAAACAGACACTTTCCCATTTATAATATTAGTATGGATTGTATTTTATATTTTGGTGCAACCTTTATATGTATGCAATATGTTATACTTGAGTAGTTTCATGTGCTCTGCCTACCCCTTCGTGGGATACAGGCGTGATTGTATGTATGTTATACAGATATAGTGCGAAAAGATTTGCCTTTGTATTGTTAAGGAAACGAAACGTACGATACGAACGTGTCATGCTATTCCAGTCAGTCTCAGTGCAAGATGTACTGACATTGATTGAACTAGCATGACAAATACGAACGTTTCGGAAAAAGACGAAGGAAAGCCTTTTCGCACTTCATCTGTAGATAAGAACATATTCATTATATTTAACTAGTTTGGCTCATATTATAAGTTGCCTAGAATGACGAAGGTATAATATAACCTAAACACAAAATTAAAATTTTGAAAAAACCCCCGACCGCGACATAGTAGACCGATTTTCATGAAACAATGGCTAAGAACACTCCTGACTAACTCAGCTTTCGGACAAAACAAGAAATCTAAATCGGTTCATCCGTACAGACAGACACACACACAGACAGACACGTCAAACTAAAACACCGTCGTTTTTGCGTAGGGGGTTAAAAAAACGTATTTTTGCTTTTAGAGCTTGTAAGTTTTCCCGGCAAAAATGACAGTGACATTGTCACCCTTGTCGAGTTAAGGCTTAATGTCATCAATGAAAATGTGTCACATCACTTTGTTATATCCAAGTGGACAGTCGTGACCCAATACCGACTATGTGTGTATGTGTCCATACTGTTTATGGTGCCGCGGGGCCACAACACTTAAAATATCGTCATCGATGTCTAATTACTATAAAAATGTGACGTTTACGACACAACTTTACTTTGTCATAACTAGATATGGGCCGAGTATTCTGTAAATATTCGGTATTCGGCAAGATTTTTAATGTTCGTATTCGGCCGAATAGTTCAGTGCATTGCCGAATATTTACCGAATAAACAAAGTAAATAAATAGCGTAAGTTGTTTCGTAATTCATCCGATAATGACATCCTATTTCAGCATTCCAAGGAACTACCAAAGGGAGTTAAAATGCGTTGGAATACAAATACCACATTAATATTATAAAAAAGTAAAAATAACCAAATATCCTAAATTTTCCAATAAATAATCCAAAATTTTCTTATGCACTAAATTATAGGAACATTAAGAGCCTATAGTAAGATAAATGTACCTGTATCTAAAATAAGTCCGTATTCGGCCCATCTCTAGTCTTAACCAACTGGACAGCCTGTGACCCTACATGTGTGTAACTAATACTTACTACATATGTGTGTCTGTATGTATCCATGGGACAAGTGGCTAGTCTGTGACCCACTACTGAGTATGTGTCCATGGTTCCGGAGGCTAGTTTTCGGTGCCGCGGGGCAGCATTCCGCGTCACGCGTCGCCGGCGAAAGTGAAACCACCTGATACTTTAAAGTGCTTTTTCATTTGCAAAACATGTCGAGTCGTGTTGTGTTGTTCATCTTAAGATTTTTGCAAACGGCGCGGCGCAGCGAGTTGCAAGATCGATTTGAGAATTTTGAGATGCCTGGCTTTAACAAAATCAATCGGTTATTCAAACGCCATTTTTTTTTGTAAAACGCATGCTATTTCGTTTAGACTACCTAGTTTAGTGGTTTTACAGTTCATTCTTTTTTAAGTCATTAAATTCCTAGATATACGTCGCATAAAGGTTATAATTAGGTAGATTTAAAAGACTTGAAGATCAATGCATGTCTTGAGGCACAAAGTAGGTACACTTAACATCAAAAATATATCTAAAACTAGATGATATATCCTTACTTAATTTATCATTTGATCATTTATTTTGCTTGGACTTTTCTATAATATAATTATATATATGCATTTTGATGACAAACGCAAGTTTAGGCAGGTAGCCTTTTCGTTTGCATCGTCAACGATGTGAAATACGTTTATAGCCTTTAAAGCGACCCAGACAATACGAGTGTGCCTAAAATGCTATTTATCGTCTCCCCCAGACTTTAATTTAATGTCCCCGGGCGACATGACTAATTTCCTCGGAAACATACAATGTTTAGTGTTTATGAAGCCGAATCGGGCCCGACGGCTGATTCTATTTTTAAATATTGATATGGTTTTGATCACTTCCAACCTTAATGGTCGCACACCGTGCGGTTTTAGAGGAATTTCCTCCCGCGAATGCTCCGGCTGAGGAAGGAGCTCCCTGCCGAGGTATTCCCGATTAACTACAGTATGGTATGGGGTTCTTCAAAAAAGTGTACAAGTTTCTAATGGGTCAGCGACGCGCATGTGAAACCCCTTGAGTTGCAGGCGTCCATAGTTTCGTAAGGAGGAAATCTTTAAATAGCCATGTTTACCAATACCTTGCAAGCGAAACAGATGCATCATACAATTTTATCACAACTAATCACGACTAGCGTAAACCGCTACCGCTGCTCTGTTGTCAACCCAGGAAATAAGCCTTTGTAAAAAGGTCAGTGGTAGCAGTAGAAAGTGGTTACAGTAGGGCTACTTGGCGGTCTGGGTGGACGCCTGCGTACATTCTATGCAGTGTCGACTCCGGCGTATCATGCTGCCAATTTTATCACTTATCCACGTGGATAAAGCATCCGTCACGCTTTAGCAAGTACGTCAGTTTGAGAGTGACAGATGTCTTATCCACGTGGATAAGTGATAAAATTGGTAGCATGATATGCCGGCAGGACAGTTGTATGAGCTTCAATTGTTTGACATGGCCGCCGCACGCCCCACCCCGCTGCGCTCCCAGTATGAGCCGTCACTCAGGCCTTTACACTTATTCAAATTGTTTTTGCAGAATCGTGTTTGTGTGTAATTTACGACGTTGTTTGGAAAGTTAATGTACGCCTACGTGTCGTATCGGTGTTTCTGGGTGCCGTCGGTTTTTGGAGTTCCGACTGGAACACTCGTTTTCGAGTTTCTATCCGTTTGTATTTTGAGAATATTCAAATTTTCTCAGAATATGGAAATCCAGAAAACGCTAAAGCACTGGTAGCGTAGCGGTAAGTACGTGCGACTTTCGTTCCGGAGGTCGCGGGTTCGAACCCCGGCTCGAACCAATGAGTTTTTCGGAATTTATGTGCGAAATGTCATTTGATATTTGCCAGTCGCTTTTCGGTGAAGGAAAACATCGTGAGGAAACCGGACTAATTCCAATAAGGTCTAGTTTACCCTTTGGGTTGGAAGGTCAGATGGCAGTCGCTTTCGTAAAAACTAGTACCTACGCCTCTTGGGATTAGTTGTCAAAGCGGACCCCAGGCTCCCATGAGCCGTGGCAAATGCCAGGATAACGCAAGGAGGATGATGATAATGGAAATCCGGAAAACCAATCAATCGGATGTTAATAAATCGAAACTCTACTTAAGAAGAAGTAGATATTGTAAGAAGCGCTTGGCATCCGTTGGCTCGTTGGATGGATGACATTCGGAAAATTGCTGGTCACAACTGGATGAGACTAACTCAGGACCGGGAGAAGTGGCGCACTAAAAAAGAGGCCTATGCTCAGCAGTGGGCGATAAACGGCTGATATGATGATGATGATGATGATGATGATGATGATGATGATGATGGCTACTTAGTGTTTTATTAGGAAATTTAGTGTAATTTAAAAATCACCTTCCACTCCCAGACCTCCCACGTAATAGTTATTTGTTATACAAGGGGGCAAAGTTGTATTTTAACGCCGAGTGTGGAATTGAAAAACGAGCAAGTGAAAGGATCCTATAGTTGAACCACGAGCGAAGCGAGTGGTTCAAGAATAGAATCCTGAACTTGCGAGTTTTTTAACACACGAGAAGTAAAATACATTTGCACCCGAGTGTAACACAAAACTTTTCCCCTCACTATAGCGAGGAAACTACAACGCAAAAAATGCGTTTATCACTGCTTCCAGATAGTTCCACAGGTGGTAAATCATCTTTATTACTAGATTCACCTACTTTTATCAATTTTAAAGCAGTTAATTTGACTTTATTCAAGGTCAAATTACTTTACCCACTAGTGGATAAAATGCGTTTTTACCCGCTGGTATTAAAGAACAAAACATGTGTTTCCGAGCTAGTGAGGGGAAAAATAATCTGCTCTAAATGTCTGAGTTAAACTTTTGGTGGTAGCAAGAGATTTGACAGTACAGATAGCAAAAAATGGACTAGCGGGGTTGCGATTCAGTTGAGTGTTGACTTATCGACAAAATAGCTCTTAACATCGATGTTATATGTTATCCCACATAAACATTCAATTTAGTAAAATAATACTCAATTTTGGTGCCAAGCTAACAAGCAAGCAACATTTTGAAGTCTAAAATAAACCGCTGCCTCCATGTTCTATCTTCAATACCTAAATTTTAGGTATAGGAAGAAAATACAGTGTTTTTCAAAGTGTGGGTCGCGACCCCCAGGGGGGTCGCGGCATTTATCCAGGGGGGTCGCGAAGTTCAGCTTTAAGATACACTTATGATAGGCTGGTTATTTTTTTTTTTAACTTAAAACAGTCAAATTCTTGAAAATTAAAAGGTAAACCTTAAAACAACTCATTTAAAAAATAAATAAATAAATTGTGTTTATTTGTTGAAAACGTCAGCTATCATAAATATGAAGTAGAAAATGTGATCAAAATTTTAAGGGCTTCTTTTACTAAATGTGGATATTCAGCCATTCTTTTAACCTAGAATGCATCAATTGAAATGGTGCTTCTTTCACCGAGTCGTTGAGATTGGTCAGCTCAACGAACTTAATATTGAAAAAAATATATTCAAAATCCAACTTATCATCACCAATCAATGTTTCAGTTGAGAAGTAACTTGGGAGTTGGTTTTTTAAACTTTACAAGCGCTCTACCATATCTGATGATATTTCTTGAATGATTTTAGCCATGCAAGGGAAATAATCAAACTGTATACGCATACGCAAACTTCATGCTGTGTAAAAATGTTGTCCACAACTCAGTTTTTGCTAAAAATCCATTAACTTTATCTTTTTCTGTAATTAAGTTTTCGTTTCTTTCTTTGCAGACTTGCGATCATAACATTTAAGTTGTCAAATATACCGGCAAGACATGCTACTTTCAATATCGTAACTAGCAATGCATGGACGAGAAGTTTCCAAAGTTGCAGAACTTTCCTCATGAGAATTTTCGGTAACTTCTGAGAATGTTCTCGAGAACGAGAATTTATCAGAATACTTAGTAACTTCGTAGTTTATACCATGATTTCGTCGGACTCAGCAAGTCAAGACGTAGTCCCGTGATAGTGCGCTGGCATCGTATGCCGATGTTTTCAGGTTCGATCCTGTCAGCGTTTTTTATTTATATTTTGACATGACCAAATCAAAATCAATCAATCATCAAGAAATAACAGTTCGGCACCAAATTTAAAAAAAGTCAGGACTAAAACAGTGAAGTCTGAAAGTCGAAATGTTCCCTGAACTAATACAATAGACGAGTTTGCAAATCTTTACCTTTGATCGAATTTACAACTTTTATTATATCTTTCAGCAGTAAGTTATAGGTAATATTAGAAACGAGGTATGGGGGTCGCGAAAAAAATTGAGAGGTCATAATGGGCCGTGGCACCATAAAGTTTGAAAAACACCTAAAATATTGAACAGAGCTAAATAAAGATGGGAATGGGACTAAAATAGTTAAAGACGTGTCTTTTGTACAACCAAAGAAACAAACAGACTAAAGACTTTCAGCTCCAAGACAGTTGGAATTACTGCAGGTTTTGAACCCCATTCACGGCGAATTTACTATGCCACAGGCAAGCGTTTAGCTTCATTTAGAAACGACCATGTATAGACAATACAAAACCACTATTTAAAGGGCCATACTCCAATAGCCATTCTAAAAAACTATTAGCACGAGCAAGTTCTGCAAGCGCTCCATGTTGGTAAAAATGGTAAACCTAGGGCTGTGTTCTAAGCTTAGTCGACTCGTAAATAGAGAGAAAAACAAATACAAAGTTAAAAGAATGTAGAAGTAAATTGCGTTAAGTAGTCGGTTTTAAGTTTTAATGGCAGAAAGTAGTTTGTGGAGAAAAAACTTGTGTGATGGTTATGCAAAAAAATGTCTTCTGTTACAAGTGAGTATTTAACTTTATTTGTGTTTTGGTTGTTATATTTATATTTATCCGGGTAACATTTTGCAACCCAAATCAGATCCATATGCTGTTCGATGACAATGCAATATTATGGTGCCTTCGACTTGATCTGATGAATTGATGACGGACAAAGGAAGTGGAGTAAGAAACTGATAAAACAAAGCAAATTTATTGTCTCAGGGTTTGTTGCAATTGTCTCCGTGAGTATTAGTTGATTGTTGAAAGATAAGTACAATCAGCAAAAAATGCTTGTATCAATAAAGAAGGTATTGATTAAAAAACTTTTTGAAATGTTTAGAAAAGTCTTGGACCAAATACGCCTCCTTGGGGTAACCCTGCGTTGGCGCAGCCAGCAATCGCGTACGTGCCTGCGGTCGCCGCAAAAACTTATTTGTTCTAGCCTTTCGGAGATTGCTAATACCATCTTAAAGATACGGACAAGCCACTTCAATAATGCTGGGCAAATATTGCCTTCGAAATACGCTGGGTATTTCATTTTTATAACACAAAAACTTTGCGGTTTAAAACAACCATGGTTTCGCAAAATGAATAATTTTCTTGTTCAAATATTGGTCAGTTTTTAGGTTATTGCCAACCAACTTACATTTGAATAAGAAAATTAGGTTGGCAGGTTACAACTACACTCACTTAGTGATTGTCTTTGTAATTACTTATAAACAAATATAGCCAATATTTGAAACAGTATCTTCATATATCTTCTTTTACATTTAGATGAGAGTGTATCTATCAAAATTAAAGAAAAGGATTTCGCCAAAACACTTTTAGTTAGATTAATAATAAGTTTTGACCATTGTTAGAAATTATTCTGAAAGGAAGAATATTTAATCTTCACTACGAATAACAACATTATTCAATTTATACTGTGTAACCTAAAAGCAACGGTACGTTGATAATTATTGACACTTTAAGTTATAACTTGCGTTTGAAATGACACCGAAACCGTGCTTCTTGGCGTAGTATTTCTCAAGGTTCTGAAACGCGATTCGACGGTGTCGATTACCTAACTTCCACAAATCTATACGCCGATTCGAACCACACTGACATTGGAATAATATCTGAATGGTGTCATTTAGCTATCTTTTAAATATAAGGTACAGCGGGGCAAATCTCGACTGGGGGGCAATTGTAACTGATCCATTTTTTCTATTATTACACTATGATGTTGAGTTCTACATGTATCCACTGAACACGCCTACCATACATAACCGGTGGATACTCTATTTAATAATGCAAACTTTGTAGAACATGGAAAAAATGGACCAGTTAAACTTGCCCCCCAATCGGGTTTCACCTGCGATCTTTGTGGCCGGAAGTGCCGTGCTGCCCATTGGACTTTGCAGCCATAGGAAAAGATGTGCCGAACCTCCGATCTCTGTCGGCGCACATACTTCGTGAAAGTCGCTGCAAAAATCATCTGTTAAAGATGCTGTGGCCAATGATGATGATGTATACCAGGTGCCCGGTAATTAATGGACAACCTTTTAACCACCAAGAGGGCACCTTATACTGGTCCAGAAAATCGACTTTAATGTTTAGTAAAAGTCGCCTGGTTTTCGAGATTTTCACACTTTTTAAAATTTTAATTGCCCTCTTGGTGGTTAAAAGGTCCATTAATTACCGGGCACCCTGTATATGTATAACTGAATGATGTAATTTAGATGTCACTGTACATTCGAATCGTCTTGTTAGATGACAGATTTATGAGCAGTGTGGAACACGGCACTCCTAGCTGAATTATTGATGTTGCCAAATGTTAGAAACATTTGCACAATTTGACTAGATTTAACCCTTATATCGTCGATTTATGGTTTATTTATAAGTTAATATTTTATTGAGGACGGAGGACGCGTTATTGCAATAATAAGCAGTATTTTACATTTGAAATGACAAAATTGCACAATAGCTGGTAACTCGTAGAATATGGTTGAATTTTGAATAATAGTGTTTGTACCAAAATTGGATAAGTATGATATTTAATTGTATGGCTACGTACTTCGTATGAAAATAGCCATTTCAGATAGACACAGTCAACCCGTACCAACCATTCAACGATTTTTGTGGGAAAGGGCCATTTAAAGCAAATTACAGCTGAATGCTCTCTGTTCTATTCCCTATTAATCATTTGTTTTATTACATGACAATCATTAAAAGCTCAGTTACAGTCATACCAAGCAGCATCTATTTTGTAATGTAGCAACTATTTTATCAAATCCACCGGTGCAAATGTCATTTTGAACGTCAAACTTCTATTTCCAAGGCGGGGCTATCAATATCCATACTAATATTATAAATGGGAAAGTGTGTGTGTCTGTTTGTTTGTCAGTTTTTCACGGCAAAACGGAGCTACGAATTGACGTGATTTTTTAAGTGGAGATAGTTGAAGGGATAGGCTACTTTTTGTCTCTTTCTAACGCGAGCGAAGCCGCGGGCAAAAGCTAGTATACAATATAAATATTAATACGACTCTTAAATCTCCATGTATAGGTAAAGCTCTTTAAACTGTCCGTCCTTTGAATTTACACACTTAAAATAAATAATACAATAATACAAGTATGAAAAGCAACTAGAAACACCGTTACTTCATACTCCAGTACCGTAACCACACCTGACCCATTACCTGCGTGTTCCTATCTGTCCATTAGCGTTTTTTAATCGCATAGACAAGGGCTGGCCATAAATCGCAGCGACAGACGCTAGTCGCACCTAATTACAATCCGTTAGGATAACCTTTGGGGCGCAGGCGTGAGGCGTGAGCGGGAAAGGAACGTTTTTTAACACCGTACAATGGGGAAAGGTGTTTTTAAGCATGGAAGTATAAATCGTTGGGAAAAGCGCAGTGGCACCTAATTACAACGTTTGTCGTAGATCCTGGATACGTTCTCGTAAGCTTGGAGCGCATGCAGATAATTTTGAATGGACGCTTTACTACTGAAAGAGTAAGGACTAAATCTCAAACCTATATATATTTTCAATTTTGGCACAAACACTATTATTCAAAATTCAAACATATTCTACGAGTTACTAAACTATTGTATAATTTTGTCATTTCTAATGTAAAATACTGCTTATTTATTGCAATAACGCGTCCTCCGTGCTCAATAAATAAACCATAAATCAACGGTATAAGGGTTAAGAAATGTCATTTGATATTTGCCAGTCGCTTTTCGGTGAAGGAAAACATTGTGAGGTAACCAGACTAATTCCCATAAGGCCTAGTTATTCTTCGGGTTGGAAGGTCAGGTAGTCGCTTTCGTAAAACTATTTCCTATGCTAAATCTTGAGATTAGAATCAGAATCAGAATCATTTATTGCAAATCACATTACAAGCATGGATGGATGGAGTGGAACATAGAGGTATACTTGTGACACCCTGTAAGGGCACAGCAATATAGAGGGCTACAAGTAGGTAATTACTTAGATTAAATTATGATTAACATCTTATATACATTATTTTGAAAGAAGGCTCCAGGTTTCCCATGAGCCGTGGCGAATGCCGGGATAACGGACAAGGAGGATGATTATCTTGTAACTTGCACCACCCCAAGCCCCCGACTATGATTCACGTCTAAACAGCTCTAACGAGCCCGCGGCGGATTCCGCGCGTCAATTAAATTTCGCGCCGTTACTGTAAATAATACTAATTGATACCAACCCCGCAGGTGTCGAAGATGATAGTACTAGAGATGCCACACCACGAGTATTCGGTATCCGGCACATTCGACACTTGTCCGAATATTTGGTATTTGAATTTATCTTATACTAGCTCTTGCCCGCGGCTTCGCTCGCGTTAGAAAGAGACAAAGCGTAGCCTATGTCACTCTCCATCCCTTCAACTATCCCCCCTTAAAAAATCACGTCAATTCGTCGCTCCGTTTTGCCGTGAAAGACGGACAAACAAACAGACACACACTTTCCCATTTATAATATTAGTATGGATCATGCCTGGTCCCTTAGGGATACACTTCGACCCATTGCGATCTTTTATGCAATCGATTTATGATCTTAAGATCCTTCAGCTATTCAGGAGCTTCTCCACCGTCCATGTGTTTGATGGTGAGAGGCATGGGTAGCTCTCTGAAGTCCTCTGGTTTCATGTAATCTGCTCCAAAGTTCTTCATTATTTAGTATTTGACCTGATATTGACCACTATTTGGCCAAATAATGAATATCTGAAATACTCAGTAAAAAGAAAAAAAAAAACAATAAAATGACATAAACCTAAGTGATTATAAATTTTCCTTTTTTGAGCATTTCTTGATTTCAAATTTTTTTTTAATAATGGGTTCGATGTTATCAAAAGTTGGGCTTTGTTGACGAACAGCTTTCATAATAAGTACGAGTATGAGGTGGCTTGGGTTAAGATTGAAGAATATTTCATGATGGATTTAAAAAAGTCGGTTTTTCAACTCATGACAAATCTCAAGTCACCTCGACTCAAAATTTACGAACGTCATGTCGAATTTTCGTTTTCCGAAAATTCTCTATTTGGCAGAGAGAGCCGAATATCCGGCTATTCGGTACATCTCTAGCGATTACACTGTTTATCCTGTTCTAAATTAGTCGGACAGGGAGTAAACAGCCAATTGTGGGGAATTGATTTAGAGCCTGCTTATTACCGGGATAGCAATACGTTTTAGCTGGAGGCGTAATTGCGATATATTTCAATGTGATATCACCGTTATATTGTCCGGTAATTGTTTGTGGAATTGTAAATTATATGTACCTATCTATAGATACTGATAAAAAAATGTTTTCCAGTGAAAAGCAACTGGTAAAATATCATATTTATTCGATCTTCTATATCCGAACTTCAGCCGAAGTCTACATGTGAAAAATTTCTTTCCATCAAACAAAAACTTTGAATTTTGAAAAAACCCCGACATAGTGGACCGATTCTCATCAATCATGCCTAAGAACACTCCCGACTAATTCAGCTTCATCTAAATCGGTTCATCCGTTTGATAGTTACGATGCCACAGACAGACACGCACACACACACAAGCATGTCAAACTTATTTAACAAACACCCCGTCGTTTTTGTGTCGGGGGTTTAAAAACAAACTTTTGACATAGGTAGATCAATTCTTTTGATCAGATCCGATCCTGGAGCTAATATTTGACGTATCTTAAAGCCTGAATCAGATAATATTTGCGTAGGCGGCACCGCACAACGCGCAGGAGTGGAAGAGGCAGGAATTTAGGAAGCGATCATATCGGCGCGCGCGCAGGCAATTACCAAGGCCGCCATTAGTGTCGGGGTGAAGGCGTGAAGCGGATTCTAGCCCAGAATTAACAGATTATAGAATCTTTGTAACTTTTTTGAAAGTAGCGCCAATAAAGGAGAAGGTTAGAAGGAGCAGGTTAGCGTGGTAACCTGTTAAAACCCGATAAATGATAGGGATGAATGTTGACGGACAGAGAGGGATGGATTGCGTGAAAGAGGATATGAGAAAGAGAGATGTGAGTCCGTTGACTCACTTACTCACACATACCTAATGTGGTATGTGGTCCTTCATCAAAGTAGACATCAAGTCATAATCGGAGAGTAAGGTTAGCTGAAGAATTTAGCTTTTAAAGAAAAAAATCTCCATTTGCAGCACAGGTAGAAACATATACCACAGTATACTTATACTACTACTAAACGGACAATTTTGCTTCCGCAACTTCACCGGCCCAATGCGTTTGCGCAGAAACACCTGGCGATCGCAATTACGATCGACCGTTTAGGTGTACTCTCTAATTACCGATTACCAACGCCTCCTGAGGTGTGCTATCTAAATGGAACTTGGGGTTTGTCAGGACAATTTGTTGCGACACGACACTTGGTTTGATGTTGCGCCACATTTTCTTTAGATGACGCAGAATTTTCTCGATTTTTCTCGACTTGCGAAATGCAGGTACGTGTTGTAAAAAAAAGGTATGTGTTGTGAATCAGTAGCTTAGCTCTAAGTACTAGATACGGCGAATAAAATGATGATTCATATGATAGTTCCTCCAATTATTTTTAGACGGACTTTTGAAAATTAATTTTGGAGTAAGTAGGTAATTGTCACTAAACAAAAAGAAATGTTATATACTCTATAAATGAACTATCGCAGGGATCATCATATGTCAAATACCTAAGGTAGACTTTGTTTATGAAGAGTAGGTTCTAATTCTAACTAGACTAGAACGAAGTTCCTAATTTTTTTATTATTACAAATGTTAAAAACAAGAACAATCCCTATAGCAAAACAAAAGTTGCAAAACTTTTCCCTCAAGGCCAATAATTCGAATAAGTAAGCATATTGGCGAAACGTGGGAATTTGCTTATACGGCACTGGACCCTCAAACGTTACAGTTTCACCATTTGCACATTCCCTATTACCGAAACTTCCATCCTATTCTAAAAAGGCTTAACAACCTAGACTAGTATACTAAGAATCGACCTTTTCTATGTTGTTATTCTAACTACATCGAAAAGCTAGCGCCATATACGGCCGCGGACGAAATTGATGACTGGTGCCTGTCCATACATTCCCTTTCATACGCGAACGTCGCCGTGTCTCCATTAAGGTAGCCAGTTATATGTGACCTCGAGATCCTTTACAACTACAAGTAATCACAGAACGCATTATACTGGTTCTTAAAATCCTTACAGTCGCTCGTGTTTAGTTCGTGGTTGGAACAAGCCCAGCTGTCTGTCGCAAGCGGTATCAGATCCACGGACAGCCAAAATAGGGAGCGGCCGAAACTGCAAGTGAAGCAAATCAGAGGCTTACTGCGGCCGACGCCTGACTGCTTGCCACCTAGTCATACTTTCTTACAAATTTACAGAAAGGCAAATGGTTCGTGGTAAGCCCTCAGAATCTAGAAACGCCTCGGGACTGACAGTACCTCTAGAGATAGTCGCTTCCACCGGCTTTGTTTATTACGCTGTGAACGAGATCTTCTTTGTATTTATTATGGAAACGCCGAGAAAGGAAAGACTGCAGTCAGTTCGAAGGACCATAGTTTCAAATATACAAATCACGCCTGTTCATGCCTTTACTCAAACGGGTAAACAAAGTTCACGGATTTCCATTTCTCTGTAATCATCTTAGCTCAACTTTGAAATTTATTCACTATCTTCATGCATAAGTATAATACTTGGTTAATTCAAGTAGCCGCTTGATCAAAAACATTTTGTGATTTAATAGCAGGGCGTTCTAAACACTCTCGTTTTGTGCCCTCAAAGGACTCGATATGCAAAAAGGTCTAAATTCCTAAAATTATGAGACATATTTCATGCAAGTCTCATTCCAAAGCTTCTGCTTTGAAGTTAGGCCTATAATTTGTAACCTAAAGCGTGAAAATTCACTAAAAGACCGTTTTAAATCAAATTTGCCTTAATGCTCGAATTCGGCGAACCGATAAAGTCGATACGGATTCGGTTCTCCGTATCGCCGAATCATAAATAATTCACACCCGATTATTACGCTGAGGTGTAATTTGCGATACATTCAATTCAGTTTTGTGAATGGCGGCATCTTGCATAATCCCATCTCATAATAATGCGTCCACCGACGTACTTACTACTTGGATTTTAGAATTGCAGATCGCGTGATGGAAGTTTAAGTAAAATGCGTTTCATGACGCGAGTAAATCCTTTTATTACAAACTAGCTTATGCCCGCGGCTTCGCTCGCGTTAGAAAGAGACGAAAAGTAGCCTTTGTCACTCTCCATCCCTTCAACTATCTTCACCTAAAAAATCACGTCGATTCGTCCCTCCGTTTTGCCGTGAAAGACGAACAAAGACAGATACACAAACTTTCCCATTTATAATATTAGTATGGATGTAGTAAAGTTTAATTTCATGACATTTATGACAATAGATCCTAACATAGTAGGTACAATAATGTCAATAATATAGAGAAGGTTGCGGAATAGAGGGGAGATAATCGAATTAGAAAGAAAGAAAGAAAAAACTTTATTCAGGACGCTTAAACAATAAAAAATACAAAAACATGTCACAATAATTATTTTGCATTTAAACATCACTGAAAAGGTTTCTCAGCTTGGTGTCGAGGTACCTTTCGAATACTTTGACGCTGGTCTTCCGTGGTAACCCTTCCATCCATGTTCTTATGGATTTTTCAGTAGAAGTAGCAGAAAAAGCGTCATTATAGATTGTCTTTGTCATAGTCTTGATTTCTTATTCCCCACCAAAATTTAGCATGGAACAGATTTGATTTATTTTAGGTATTTAAGCAGAAACTCATTTTCGCTTGACAGTATATTTAGCAACGTCTAATGAAAAATGAGCTAAGTTGATTAGTGATTCTAGTTCAGTGGCCTAGATGCCTAAAAGTCAAGGATCTCATTAAGTTAAAGTTCAGTGCGTTTGGATAAAGTTGGTAACCTATGCATGTGCTGATTTAGTAGGTGTCGTCCTAAATGCATAGGCCAAATAGGTTTTAGATAAAATCTACACAGTCTAGTGATTTCTAAATATACAATCTCCGAAACAGACGCAAAGCTACTCGCACAAGTATAATAGTCAATTGACACATAAAGCCTCCGCCACACATAAAGCGTTTTGATAGCGTAGCGTTAGCGGAGCGCAATGATAGCGGTGCGCCGGACGAACGCTGGCGTTCCGTTCGCAATCCGCGCGCATTTCGCTCGCAATCCTCGCTCGTTAGTTCCCACCGGCGTAACGCCGGGCGTACCGCTATCAATGCGCTCCGCTGACGCCGCGCTAACGCTCCGCCTACGCTCTCAAAACGCGCATGTGTGGCCGAGGTTTAAGTGTGGAAAATGTGTCCGTTGTGAGTGTTTTAAACCATAAGACACAACGAGAGTTGAGAATTATGTATTTATTCACGGTATAAAACAACGTTATACAGTAGTGATATTACATAGTCCAATACCTAAAGGTTGTCTGGAAGAGATCGGTCTTACGCAATAAGACCGCCTGTTGTTACCTCTGTTAATTGTTTTTGTTTCTTCTGCATTACTTGTTGTAAACTATGTGAGGTGTGCAATAAAGAGTATTGTATAGTATTGTATACGGCACTTAAAATTTTCGAAGAAATAAGGATTTCGTAATATTTATGTATAACTTGGTACGTTCAAGACTTAAAACAGTAGAAATATGGCGCATGTAGCATATCCGAACAATATTACGTCGAGAAAACCATACGACAGCAAAAAATGCACCAATATTGACAGTTGCTATGGAAAGTCGTGTGACAATTCCCATTCATTATTTAATTTCTATTGGCATTTCCTACAACCGATTGTCGTCCGCAGGAAAGAAAACTACGTTAGTGTACATACAAGGAGTGACAGTTTTCATCCGGCCATTAAAGTAATAAAAATAACCGGTCGTTTTTGCGTATTATGCTCCCTGATATCCTTAATTGTCTAATTGATTTGTATAAGGATGTTTGTTAAGTTATATTTTCTGTAAAATTTGGGAATCTGTACAAATTAGTACAGGTTGCCCACCACCTCCTTTGCGGGCTTTAAAGCCACCATGGGTTTGACGGATGGAATATCCTAGAAGGTAGCTTTGACTGACCTTTGGTGTCTACAGGCTGTGGTGGCGCTAAGCTCGGAATCTCCGGCTGAAGAAGCTGGACCCTCGAGCCTACCAGGTAGTTATCCCCACTCTGTATTATCTAGGTCGTACGGTCGTACCATCATGCATGCGATTACTACATGAAGAGTAGAGGTGTTCATGTCATATACTGAGAGATAGGACCTGTCCGCTGTATGACGGGGTTGAGGCATCTATGGAATATCCTAGAAGGTATCTTAAACTGACCTTTGGTGTCTATAGGCTGTGGTGGTGCTAAGCTCGGAATCTCCGGCTGAGGAGGCTGGACCCTCGATCCTAACCACTGTATGACAGGGTTGAGGCATCTATGGAATATCCTAGAAGGTAGCTTAGACTGACCTTTGGTGTCGATAGGATGTGGTGGCGATAAACTCGGAATCTCTGGCTGAGGAGGCTTGACCCTCGATCCTAACCGCTGTATGACAGAGTTGAGGCATCTATGGAATGTCCTAGAAGGTAGCGTAGACTGACCTTTGGTGTCGATAGGCTGTGGCGGTGCTAAGCTCGGAATCTCTGGCTGAGGAGGCTGGACCCTCGATCCTAACCGCTGTATGACAGGGTTGAGGCATCTATGGAATATCCTAGAAGGTAGCGTAGACTGACCTTTGGTGTCTATAGGCTGTGGCGGTGCTAAGCTCGGAATCTCCGGCTGAGGAGGCTGGACTCTCGGTCCAGGCCAGGTAGTGGTTCCCGCTCCGCAGTATCTTGGTCGACCCGCGGTGCACCCGTCTGCTGCGTCGCGAAGAGTCGAAGCATCAGCTGAGTACTCTGCAACGGCGGGTAAATGGTCTATTGGGAGTCATTTCGGTGGTCATTTGTTCTTGTGTGGATCACTAGTATATTTTGTGCAGAACTTTCATAGTGGCCATAAAACAAGGGTCAAAAAGCTAGTTGAAAGAAAAGTCTGTAAAGTGACGAGATAATTTCTATACATTCATCAAGATGCTCTTGTTGTTTTTTTATAAGCGATTGTCACAGATAAGGTTAGGAGCGTCAGCGTAGGGAGTCAAACATAACACAATCATTCCAGGCCCGTCCCTACACATGACCTGAGGGATATGCGTAGAAAAAGTTCCTCTTAAAAAAGGCCTTCTTAGGTCTAAACAAAATCAATCTTACAATATTTTATCTAATTAAATGCAATGTTAGTGGACTTACTTCTTGCCGTTGAAGATTGCAGCAGGCTCGCCGTCTGGCCTCCGGGAAATGTCGCGTTTCGTTTGTGTCGGCCCTGTTGACAAAACAAATAATGTTTGTGTTAATAATAACATTAATAACTTACAAACAGATAAAAGTAATCCAATATCAGATGTTAAAATGGAAACACGTTGATCACTAAGTAACCTATACATTTTTTTATAAAATCACAAATCAAATCAAATTTTTAATTCACTGTTTACTCGACGACTAATAAATATATATAACAGGTTGCAACTTAACACCTGTAATTCTGTATTATAACTTGTTACATTTAACACGTATGTATGTATCTCACACATGTGTATAACAAATAACAATAAAGCAACAAAAGATTAATCCAGCTGAAGTGCCAATTTAACAGTTAGACTGGGTCGGGTCTGGCGTTTCGTTTTTATGGGAAGTTTTTAAACGCAAGATTTGTGTTCAACGGTGCGGGAGATGAGGTTGGCTGAGCTGAACCTGTCATTGAAATATCACAATTTCGGTATCTTTTAATCCGTTAATAGTTACGCTATTTAAGTGATTAGCGGAAACAGAATAGCGGATACAGAGCTCAACGAGGGTGCGGTGGGCTGGTGACGGAACTAATTTGTTCTGTCTATTGTCCTTTGAGTCGTCGGCAACCCAAACCCTTCTTGGGACTTCAAGTTTCTAATGGGTTGGCAACGCGCATGTGACACTCCTTGAGTTGCAGGCGTCCATAGGTGACGGTGACCGCTTTCCATAGAGGATTTCCGAGCTGATGTTGCCCTCGCCCGTACCCGCCATGGTGTAAGGAGTTTATGAGAGTTAATGAAATCTAAAATGAACCAGGCTATTGGATGGAAGTGATGGACTAAATACTAGGCTATGGGATAAAAAACCGGACGCCTGCCTAATAAAACGGTATGCAATTTTATTTTCGGCAGACGGTGACTCGTCCCCACAAGATGGGCCCCCACAAAACGCGATGTCCAAGATGGCTCAAAGGCAACACCGGTTTGAGAACTCAAGGGTGTCGATAGTATCTTTATTATACTGTGCCAATACTGACGCCGACTGTCCCACGACCACGGCCCTATCGGAGATGTGAAACGTTAGAAATCGGTAATTACGCGAGAGCACATTGCGAACACTAATTATCGTGAAACCTCGATCGGAACGACATTCAGATGACGACTGTTACGAGGTACGAGTAGTCGGGTATGGCATGCCGGGGGACTTAATAACTTGAGGGTTTTTGTGGTAAGAGATAGTCTAGTCGATTTAGATGCAATTTGTAATATACTCTATCCGTAAGGATGTCATGCAAAATTTTTTATCATGCAGAAACGTCTATATTTTTAAAGGACAAATGTAAAATTCACACCTCCGGCAGGACTCGAACCTGCGACCGCTTTGCCGGAGCCGTCTCTCACCAACTGCGCCACGGAGGCCAGCTGTGAGTGTGCGAATTTATCCATGCCTTCCATCAATTCTTAAACGCCTTAGGGTGGCGTATAGCGACATCTACCCGTAAGAATGCATCTTAACAGGCATTGGAGTCTCAATTTACATTGAGAATTTGCCAGTAACAATGTGCTAACCCGTACTAAATTAGTTTTTTTAATTTCTGGGCCATTTCTTTCAAAGTTGTCCACCCCATTTTTTTTGGATTTGGAAAATTTTATGTGGTTTCCACTCAGAATCTACAGCTCTTTCAAGTTTCAATCCTAATAACAGAAAAAAAAAAGTGTCCTAAGGTTTTTTCCCATTCCGTCACCAACTTTTCATACATTTTGTATGGCGGTAACGGAATAGAAGGTTTGAAAATTACAAAAAAAGTGGGGTGGACAATTTTGAAAAAAAAGGCCCTCCTATGCTTTTATTTATTTTACTACAGCTTATACGATATATCTCGTGGTAGGCGTTGAATGAAATCGATAATTGCGCGAGAGCAGACTGTAGACGATAATTACAGTGAAACCTGGATCGGAACCGCATTCAGATGACGACTGTTATAGCGGAGGCCTTAATAACCTAAGCCTTATAACTAATAGCTTTGTTTTCACTGACCTAATATACTTAGTGGTTCATCGTGTAACTTCTAGGAGAAATTACCTAATAGGAAATGTCAGGATTTTTGGGGCGAAGTCCGGACTTTGGCAGGATCTTGTAATCTACATATGACAATATTCTTTTAGAATGCAAATATTAAACTTACTTCCTGATTTTGACAGATTATCAGGTATTAATAATTTCAAATAGTTAAATGACAACAATAACGAACGTTTTCTCCTCAACTGTCGAAGAAAAGCCCACCTAGGTGCTATAAAACAAGTCTCAAACAGCATTACCGACACCAACTAATTGTTATATTGATTGATTGCAACGTGCAGTGACCCTTAACGGACTTCGGCGCCGGCGCAGGTTTTACGACAACCCGCGAGTTTGCCCGAAGATTTATCCTTATGACTTTGAAGTTAAGTTTAAAATTGTGAGATTTAATTTGACTGTTATTTAAGGTTTAATTTTAATGCCCAATTAGAAGGGTCAGGAATTCTTATACGTGTCAAATTGTGCAGATTGGGATGTGTGTGAATGGTCAGGTTGTTCACCTTTGTATTATAGTGTGATTGTTTAGGTAACTTAGGGTAGTTGAAAAAACTTAATAATATCTTGTAAAACCGCATGCAAAAGATGATAAATAATAAAATGAGAATCCCAAATTAGTGAGATTAATAGTACTAAACGATTTTAAGACTTCTTTATGCAGAAGGAGGAGGTTCTGTATTCGGGTTGCGTTTTTTTTTTATGTACGAGTATGTTCGTATTGAAGTATTTTTTTGTGATGATATGGTGTGTCGAAGAACCGGGGCAAGGAAATTCTCTTTTTGATAGGGGACCTATATTTATAAAAGTTATTTAAGACGTCAGATGTTTTGGTGCGTTGTTTCATCCGTGTAGCGTATAGGTACACAAAATTATCCAAATGCAATCTTAAAATGATCACTGGCCAATGTGATCGCCATATGACTTACGACACGAATACAGGTAACGCTCTAATAAACGCCCAGTTTCCATAGAATGTTAATTACGTGGGAAGGGGCAGGTATGCTCTCGCCATGGGAGAGATGGGACCCTTAGACAATGCCGTCTTTCACTACCTTCCAATGGGCAGCCACTTTTACTGCGCTTGACCTCACGGCGACTGTGATTCGGTGGCGAAAAACAATTTGCACGCTTCAATACATTTTAGGATTCTGATAGTTTGTATAGACATGTGGCTTTCCAGGATTAAAGGGTAACCTTTAAGTGTAATTGCTTTCGAAGTTTTAACAGAAATTCGATAAAAAGGTGCTTTTGCACAGGAGTCATATAGACCCAATACTTAATTCCTTTGTTGATGCGATGACCCAAAATGAGGCTTGGCTTCCAACACCCAACCTATAGAGGAAATTCATTGCCAAAGCAAAGCCCAGGCATGTCATGATCCGTGGCGAAATGCCTTTCAAAATAAGACATTTCAGGACATATTAATAATATGATATTATAGTGAATATACCTAAACATATATTAGGCTCAATTATACATATAAATACACGTTGCTCGTGAGCATTGCGAGAAATTTTACCTACGCATTTCTGAGGCTAAAGGAAAGATTTCTTTTTAATTCACATAAGGAAATTTTGCCAAATTTTTTTTTTTCAATTTATTTTTTACTGTTTTCGAATGTATTTTCACATAAAAAGTGTTATTCATAAAACTAGCACTTCAAATGAATTTTGACGTTTTTTTTCTAAAAATCAAATTTTTTGAAAGCTTTTATTTCGGACTTTTGGACATCTATCAATGAGGATAGTGAGACTAATTCTCCACAATGGCATCAAAATCGTTAAAAAAGCCTTTTGTACTGAGTAACAATAAGATTTTTTTTTTAAATTGGTCATAACTCTGAAACTAGGCGAAATCTAGAAAAGTGTATATGATAGTCTTAAAATGGGATCAGGAATATGCTCTTAAAGTCTCACGCAATGCTCACGAGCACCATGTATAACCGTCAGTGTAAGAGTAGTTACTAAGGCAACAGGTTTAGAGTATTGCGCAAATCATCATCATCATATGCCTCCTTTATAAAGCCTTTTAAACACAAAAGCCCTTCTCAGGATCAATGTATAATTACCACTAAAGAATAGCCAAGATGCTTACAATTTCATTGGAACTGATGACGCAGGGTGACTGGCGTGCAATCATTGCCAATGAAATCGGAGCTCAATACATTAGCAATTGAGTGTAAAAGGCATTTAAGGGTTAAGGTCTGGGTATACAGAGGATGCTGACGTTTCAAGACGCAACAATTTTTGTACAGTCTATACTAATTAGTTTAATCATTTAATTTTATGATTACTACTTCTATTAATTTAATTTGTTTAACTTTAATTAATACTCTGTAATGTTGACATGTAAAATTGCCCCTGTGGGCTGTTTGATGATGATTTTTAACCCCCGACGCAAAAACGACGGGGTGTTATAAGTTTAACGTGTCTGTCTGTCTGTCTGCCTGTGCGTCCGTCCGTCCGTCCGTCCGTCTGTCTGTCTATCTGTCTGTCTGTGGCAGATTTAGTGGTAGATTTAGTTTTATTTTGTCTGAAAGCTGAGTTAGTCGGGAGTGTTCTTATTTGTATTTCTGTATTTTGATTAGAAAGCATGTGAGCTGTATATCCCGCGAGTGTTAAAACTGTATGATGAAGCTTGAATGAGACTGGGCAGGTCACGTCTGCAGAATGCAGACTGAGTCGCAAAATCACCTACAGATTAGGATTGGTTGCATGAAAACTTAAATCGGGGATCGGACAGACCTCGCCAGCGATGGCGAGGTAAACTGTCAGCTGTCACCTTCTTGAAGGTCAGGATAGCATTAGAAAGAAATTAATGAAGCGCTGGCTTAACGGTAAGGGCGTGCGAATGAATACAAAATCCATATGTTGCGATCTTGCGATGATTCTTTACTGTGTGATTTTGCTGCCAGTGTACCAGCAACCTTACCGACGTCCATGCACCAGTCTGTACGGCTTGTATGAGTGATAAGCGCCCCCTGGAGTCGCCACGCCCTCTATTGTAACATCTACGTCACGTGGACGAGGGTCTAAGACAGAACGAATTCGTCATGGCGCTATTTAAGGCGTAAAATATACAGAAAGGACGCATGTCGTACGACGCGGAACGGACGCCAGCGCCGCGTCGCCCGCGTGTAATTTAAAAAACGACTCCTCAGTATATTTTGTATAGGAAAGACGTAAGACGCGCCTCAAGCGATGCGGCGCCAGAAAATGCAACGTATTAGATTTTATGGTTTTCCATTCGTACGCAGAGCTATTAATGTTTATATTTCTAAAACACCTGAACTGGCAAATTGTATACAAGATGGTTGCATCATGCAAGCAAGGGTTAATCGTCGGACACATGAGTCAGTCCTGTCTCGCGCACGCGCAGTATCTGTATCAACTCTCACGCAGCTTCGTTCCACATGGCGCCCGTAGCGGAGTACGACTGTGGAGTCTGTGGCCATTTTATGGTTTGTATTATTTGACATAAAGTTTTTTATGGTATCAGAAAGCTTAAATGCAACTTATACATGCGGGGCAACCTAATCTCACGCTTTTGAGTTTTTATTGGAATAGCGTGGAGAAATATGTTTCACTCCCTTCGGAAGGGTTCACCTCGGGGTTAGAATCTCTGGCCCCGTAGCCGAATGGCATTTCTCCGACGCCAAACGAAAGCGATACGCCGCTGGCTCTGTCGCGCCAATACGCAAGCGCGATAGAGATAGATATCTACTAGCGCTTCGTTTCGTGAGCGTTTCGTGAGCGATTGTGCCATTCGGCTAGCCACCCTGGTGTATTTTTTCCCTGACGCAAAAACAACGGGGTGTTGTAAGTTTGACGTGTCTTTCTATCTGTCTGTGGTATCATTGCTTTTGAACGGATGAATAGATTCAGATTTCGTTTTTAGGGTTCCGTAGTCAACTAGGAACCCTTATAGTTTCGCCATGTCTGTCTGTCCGTCCGTCCGTCCGTCCGTCCGTCCGCGGATAATCTCAATAACCGTAGGCACTAGAAAGCTGAAATTTGGTACCAATATGTATATCAATCACGCCAACAAAGTGCAAAAATAAAAAATGGAAAAAAATGTTTTATTAGGGTACCCCCCCTACATGTAAAGTGGGGGCTGATATTTTTTTTCATTCCAACCATAAGGTGTGATATATTGTTGGATCAGGTATTTAAAAATTAAGAAGGGTTTACTAAGATCGTTTTTTGATAATATTAATAGTTTTGGAAATAATCGCTTCTAAAGGAAAAAAAAGTGCGTCCCCCCCCCTCTAACTTTTGAACCCTATGTTCAAAAAATATGAAAAAAATCACAATAGTAGAACATTATAAAAACTTTCTAGGAAAATTGTTTTGAACTTGATAGGTTCAGTAGTTTTTGAGAAAAATACGGAAAACTACGGAACCCTACACTGAGCGTGGCCCGACACGCTCTTGGCCGGTTTTTTTGTTTGAAACCTGAATTAGTCGGGAGTCGGGAGTGTTCTTAGCCAAGTTTGATGAAAGTTGTCCACTATGTTCGGGGATCGGGGATTCTTCAAAATGTAGATTTAGTATTAATTTAGAATTTTTTAAATGTTTTGCTTACTTATTAGCACCAGCAGCGGCTAAGCAACACCTTTGCTCTCTTTTAAAACAAATAACGCACTCTTTCTTTCTTTATACATTCTACTAACAATATTTAAAAAAAATTCTAACTATAATTTGGATCTTTTTAAATCAAGAGTGAATAGACATTTTTTAGGTAAACATGCTTCGTCCTAGACGGCATCGGCACTTTCCATCAGGTGAGATTATGGTCAAATAATTTACCTGTTTCCTATTTAAAAAAAAAAGGTTCTTTCTGTTCAAAGTGGCACACACCAGCTCTCAGTTCATCGCCCCCTGCTCACGAAGTTTTTTACACGAATATTTCGTTAAGTGCCACATATAGCTATTACTATATAACTATTACTGTACGTGTGATGTAATAGTTTTATTGGAGGCTCTAATTTGAATATCGACAACGTGTGAACGGCGGGAGGCGTAGATACCTTAGAATTATTTTTTGTTTTGTTTTCATATTTTAATGCAAGCGTTTGTTACATCTTCATTGATACCACAAGTATTTTTAAAGGGTTTATTATCTAGATTTTCATTCTTGTGACTTCATGCATAAGGTACAGCGAGGTAAATCTCGACTGGGGGGCAAATGTAACTGGTAATTTTTTTCCGTGTTTTACAACGTTTGCATTATTAAATAGAGTGTCCACCGGTTATATATGGTAGGCGTGTTCAGTGGATACATGTAGAACTGAACATCATAGTGTAATAATGGAAAAAATGGATTAGTTACAATTGCCCCCCCCGTCGAGATTTGCCCCGCTGTACCTCATGCCATTATTCCCATCCATAGACAGATACCATAGAGGGTGAAATAATGCCCAATCATACTTTGCATAGTGAGTTTTGAGGTCACAATGAACTTTTATTATGGGAGCAATGTTGAAATCGCGAAAAAAAATTGGCTGTTCCACAGAAATGAGTGGCATCACGTTAGTCGGAATGTATGGAAAAGCCATTTTGTTTTTTACAATACCTAAAAGCAAAGCTTTTATTATATGTATTTTAGTTTTCTTAAAAATAAACGTCGCTAGAGGCATGCAGTCTCAATCACTTTCAAAATAAAATTTTCTTTGAGTCTGTTATACATAAAAGGTATATTTTATACAAACATTTTACCTGCAGTCTCAGTTCCACCTTTATGAGTAGAAACATCAGATAAGAAGCCAATTAGAAAAACGTCTCTCCACTAAAACGTCAATCCAGCATTTCACAATCTAAATGTTGACTCTGACTGACTGACTGACATGTCAACGCACAACCGAAACCGCTGGACCTAGAGATTCTAAATTTGTCACGTAGGTTCCTTATAAGGTTTAAGGTGTAGAGAGTAGAGACTAGCCCAAGACCGGAAAAAGTGGCGTACTAGAAGAGAGGACTATGCCCAGCAGTGGGCGATAAAGGGCTGATATGATGATGATGATGAAGGTGTAGAGGAGCACTAAGAAAGGATATTTCAAAATTCACCTTCTAAGGTATATGGGGAGATATGGGGGTCCAAATTTTGTATGGAAAAACAAGATTAGATTAGTACGCGGGAAAAAGCATTTCAATTCATTAATTTGACTAAATTCAAACGAACGTTCATAATAACCAAAGACATAAAAATCATAATAAACTTGCACCGTTAACCATTTACTAGAGGTATAGTTTTTTGTTAAAGTTTTAAATCTTATTGACTTATGGGTTACGCAATTCTGACAGCCGTTGAAGAATGCGTATAAAAAGAGTTAAATGTGTAAGTAGGTTTATCTGCCTATCAATCAGCCTTCCCAACATTTACGAGTTATTTGACGACCGGGTACGTAGCCAAGTGCACAAACGATTACGATAATATCGTTATCGTAGCTTGCTCTTTCGCTCTTATCGCGCCAGAGCCAAACTGCGTTTGGATCGGCGCCTAGCATCAAAGATTGTCGTTTCGGCTAGGCCGGCCGGGCGACCGGATTAGTCCATAACTCCATAGTGACCCTATGAAGAAGAACGATCCTGGGTTCGAATTCCGATGGGCATTTATTTGTGCGATATATACAGACAGTTCCTGAGTAAAAGCATACCAACACAAGCCTTCTTGAGCTTATTGCAGGGCTTAGATAGTACAATTTGTGTTAAAATGTCCTAGAATATTTTATTTCCGTGAAAATTTATATTTTTAACCCCCGACGCAAAAATGACGGGGTGTTATAAGTTTGACGTGTCTGTCTGTCTGTGTGTGTGTCTGTCTGTGGCATCGTAGCTCCCGAACGGATGAACCGATTTAGATTTAGTTTTTTTTGTCTGAAAGCTGAGTTAGTCGGGAGTGTTCTTAGCCATGTTTCATGAAAATCGGTTTACTATTTTTTAGGGTTCCGTAGTCAACTAGGAACCCTTATAGTTTCGCCATGTCTGTCTGTCCGTCCGTCCGTCCGTCCGTCCGTCCGTCCGTCCGTCCGTCCGTCCGTCCGTCCGTCCGTCCGTCCGTCCGTCCGTCCGTCCGTCCGTCCGTCCGTCCGTCCGCGGATAATCTCAGTAACCGTTAGCACTAGAAAGCTGAAATTTGGTACCAATATGTATATCAATCACGCCAACAAAGTGCAAAAATAAAAAGTGGAAAAAATTGTTTTATTATGGTACCCCCCTACATGTAAAGTGGGGGCTGATTTTTTTTTTCATTCCAACTCCAACGTGTGATATATTGTTGGATAGGTATTTAAAAATGAATTAAGGGTTTACTATGATCGTTTTTTAATAATATTAATATTTTCGGAAATAATCGCTCCTAAAGGAAAAAAAAGTGCGTCCCCCCCCCCCTCTAACTTTTGAACCATATGTTTAAAAAATATGAAAAAAATCACAAAAGTAGAACTTTATAAAGACTTTCTAGGAAAATTGTTTTGAACTCCATAGGTTCAGTAGTTTTTGAGAAAAATACGAAAAACTACGGAACCCTACACTGAGCGTGGCCCGACACGATCTTGGCCGGTTTTTTAGTATAGTGTGTGGAAGTAATACATGTAAATTATTTCACAGACATTTGCCATTTTCAAAACGATCCGCTTACCTGTTACCACTGCAACTTAGGTAATTGAAAACATTACTTCCTTTTTAGTTCCCTCGCTTCGCATCATGTTCAAATTTCCACAACTTGTTCCCTTTCCACACAATGGTGGTAAAAAGCTAGTTTGTTACCAATTCGTCGCATTAATTGGCGTAGTTTGTAGGGCCGCCGAGTATGGACCGGGAATCCGCTTCCGCGTCAAGCAAAAACTGGGAACATGGGGGGAATGCCGGCTGTCATACAAACTGGTTGGATACAGTTAGTTGAAGTCTTGGATTCGAGTAGAATCTAGCATTTTCTTCGGAGAGACAGCAATTAGAGCATACCATGCAGTACTGTACTGGATATGGAGAGTATGGACGTGGGTTTGCTTGGACATGGTATTATGTCTTCATCGTCTTTTCTTCTTGCAAAATAGGTAAGATAAAGTAAAGGCAAAAAGCATATTAATTATATACACACGATTCCTACAAAATTCCTAGTTTTTTTTTGTTTTTAGTGCTACGTTTGTTAAGTGCCATGACCAGAGAGCATATAATAGTTAATGCTGGCCATTATATGTAATGTCACTTTAGAATTTGATCTCGCAGCATAAAATCATCAATTCTAAGATTTGAACATGACATGCGGATTATAAAATAAATATTATAGGACATTCTTACACAGATTGACTGTGCTCCACGGTAAGCTCAAGAAGGCTTGTGTTGTGGGTACACAGAAAACGATATATACCTTATAATATTCAAATACTTATATACATAGAAAACATCCATGACTCAGGAACAAATATCTGTGCTCAACACACAAATAAATGCCCTTACCGGGATTCGAACCCGGGACCGCGGCGTAGCAAGACTCCAAACCTCCAATACTGGACTTGGTTTCAATAATGGATCTACTTTATTTAGCAACTCTATTAAAAATGGTAATTTACGAAAGCCTATTAAACTCCACCTTGCATTTACCATAATCCTAGATATCGCACTCTCAGTAGCAATTAACACTGATTCCTAGATAGGAATAGACTACATTAGGAAGTAGAGAGGTACCTATCATGTAATCCATCGACATATAAATTAGAAACCAGCGGTAATTGTATCTGGCAACATTAACACTCTCTTTTAAGGGCCGCATTGACTTTAATTGGGTAGTAAGATCTCGGAATTAAACACTTAAACACTACATTAATAGTTCAGCTTTCGACAGTTTCGACTACACTGGTAGCTTTTTGTTCACAAGCAGTTAGAGAGCTTATGTCTCGTTGAGACCAGATATTTATAAGTATCTGTTCACGTAGTTATAGATATCAATGCAAGATGTCGTCAAATCAGCATGGTATTTTTTAGGTGAGTCGACCTAAAAATACCATGATTTTGATTTTACCGTACATTTACCGGTGAATTTTTTTTTATGTCAAAGCAGGAAAATTAAAACATCGTCTAGTGTCTAGACAGTAAGAAATACTGTTATGGTGCTGCCGAAATAAAAGGTTTGTCAGATTTCTGACCGAATTAAAACCGAATCTTCGGTAAAAATGCGATATTTATGCTGGTCGAAACTGAAATTGAAACTTCAATCAGATATTTACTCAACGAAATACGACACTATTTGCGATCAAACTTATTAAAGCATTCAAAGTAGATGAAGGACCGACAGCAAATGTCTAGAAATATAAGACGGAGCAAAATTCAAGTAAATATCTTAGTAGTGTGTCACATCTATTAATGTGTTCTTCCTATAGGGGAAGAGGGGGGACAGTGGATCACGGGGAACAGTGAATAAAACTATCTAGCGCCATGTTTACGCACACATCCAAACGCCGACACATGTTTGTGAACTCGCCTCGACAGGCCCCCCTAGATACCCTACCTACCTAGATACAACACAACACAAGGCTGGACTAAAACAACACTAAGTCGATATGTGTATGATTTGTATAATATTTCTATTAGGTATTTAAATAACTACATTACCTTAAATTACCTTAACCTATTTCTTCATTTATACACATTTCTTTATTTATTTAACTGTAACGTGATCTGGGTGCCGGCAGAATATCAGTGCCTCACTCGAAAGGGTGAAGCGTATAGCTGAGTCGGAACCCTTTTGTTTTTGCTGCAATGCACACAGTGTTGGTAAGCATTTTTTTAATGTTGTGTACGTAATTTTAAGTCAATTGTATGTTTTTTTTCTTCTTCTCTTTTTGTTGTTCTGTGTTGCATTTGTAATTGTGTGTTATTGCAGCATTCAAATAAAGCTTTTATCTATCTATCTATCTATCTATCTACATTCACACCATTTTACCACAGGCACCATCTCGTCAGTCAATGGCAAAAACGTCCATTTTCTCCGATCAGTTAAGTGCGATCGCCCATTAAAACCTAGCACTGCCGTATAATTATCTGGTTAGCTCAGGTCAGTGTGTCGGCTACCACGAGGACCCACTTTGCATTCAAATGTTACCACTGTCTCTTTTAAAACGACACTATTTGTTAAGAATCGTTTAAAAACCCCTAGTTTTTAATCCTTTTTCTTATATTCATTTTTGATAACTCATTAATTTTTAATTTAATTCAAATAATAATTGTTAAATAATATATTCAATTTTCATATTCTTTCATTCAAATATTCAATATTGTATTAATTCAAGTTGACATTACGCATTTATAAATCATTTGTATTATTTTTAATTCATTAAGCATTCATGGTAATTCATTATTTATTCAATTTGTATTTTTTAAATAAAATATCAATATTGTTTAAAGTCACATAATAATATGTAATTCAAATAATCTCTATGCACAAATTTACCTATGGCAATATTCAAAATTCAAATTTGACAGCTTTGAGCTTTCAAAAACTTACGGTTGTTACTGTTCGCTTGTTCCGCTCTCCAACGACATTCACTGTGCCACTTTCTTTGTTCTTCTCATATTTCACATTTATACAATTTGGAATCCATATCCACGCAATTTGGATTTCTATGGTCCATCGAGCCTTCGAAATTGTGAGGGGGCAAGATTGTGGCACCGAGTCGAGCTCCACATATTCAACGGACGTTCTTCAGCGAAGCCGTGGGTCATCCAGGTTGGCGTAGGGCACATCCAGCTACGTGCCAGTTCCGGAGCTGACACTCATCGCGTCCCATCAGTCAGGAGCGACGAGTGAATTCACGAACAGCATTCACCGGACACACGGAGCAATTCCCACTACAGTGGGAATTCACCGTAACCGTCAGTCAGTTACGGAATCCAGCCCATCCAGCACCAACCAGACCAATCCAGGAGCAATCCAGTGGAGAACAGCGGCAGCCATCCATATTCATATTCATATTCAGGAGCAGTCAGCGCAGAAGGAGGAAGCACGAAATAGTGAGATCGTTCCTTGTCCTTCTATTCAATTCACATTTGTTTTTTTTTGCAACTGCACTATTCATACCTATACAATTCAAATTATTATCATATTCAATTATTCATATTTATTCACAAATATTCCATCAAGTGCAAATGTAAATTCATTGTCTTCATTGCCATAATTTGGTCAGTAGGTACACAGTAGATATTCACACTTATTCACATAATATTCATTTTTGTAGGCATGTCCTAACCTTTCAACACATTCCGTAGCAATACATAACATTTAAATTCACAAATACACTTTTAACTTCATACCTAACTTTTATACATTAATCACACATTCATTTCAATAATTCACTATCCTAATTTTCATTTTAAACACTTTTAATCTTACGCGAACACGTTTTTAGGTCAATTTTATGTCTAACTGCAGATTGCCGGTAAGGTGTAAACAAACTCATTAAGTGATTACATAACCATCAGTGCATCTCATATCAGCGTTGCATTGCATTTAAGTTTGAGCGCCTGATACTTTTGAATAGCAAATTTTATTCATGACATTTTATATAAATTTATTTTCTTAGGCAGTTTAATTAATTTATTATGTCACAATGTTTTTTGACCAAGATTTACACAAACTTAATCACAAGCGTGAGGTTATTAGAGGCAAACTAACGGCCTTTCAGCAGTTTATTTCTCATTTAGCAGCCGAGAAACAGTTAAACGAATTGCAGTTTGCTGAACTAAAGTTACGATTTGACAGAATAGGGCCTTTATATGACGAGTTTAATGCATTACAGATAGATATAGATATTATATTGTCTGAATTCACAAATGGAGAGAATATCGGAGAGGAGCAGGCACTCTTCGAAGATGTGTACTTCGCAAGCATGTCAGCTGCGCAAGTACTGATACAAAAATATTCAAAACTTGATTCTACAGTCAAAGTGTCCACTCAGGATTTGAAAAATAATGTAGACAGCAAAGCACGTAATCTGCGGTCTACATTTCACACACAGGTGTGCACATATGCACCTGAAATTCTCACAAATTCAGTTGTTCACAGGCATAGCTTGGCGCCGGAACAAAACGCTTGTGAGGAGCAGTTTTCAATAGCTGATCCTGGCGAGCAATCCATCAAGTTGAATGAGCCGCTGACAGATGGCTATATAATTCATAATTCATTCATAATTCACAGATGCAATCCCAATCGTGTGGCGGGAACACCGAGCAACCCCATTTACGGTCACGTTCTTGAGAGTCCAGGGTTGCTCAGTTTTATACATCACATTATTGTGTACATATACAAATATTACCGACTCACATTCTTTCATGCAGGGCCTCTACTGAACAGCAAAACGGTGCAGCTTTTGATAGGTAGCATGTCAAGAGAGCATGAGGTGTTAGAGGATGCACCTATTTATTTACACAGGTTACACACATTCACATACATCACTGATTCAAACTAACGGCAATTATTATCCAACGTAAATTCAGTCCTTTTTCATTCCTTTCCATTTCCTCACGGGGCGATCCATTATTTTCATGCACATGCACAGATTGCAGCCCTCAAACTTCACCGGTTCGTAGCAGCTACACTTCGGGAGGTATCCATGGCAGCGACGGCATCGCACGGGTTCTCAGCATCTTCCATCCTCTCCCTGTCTACACATTGTTGAAGTCATAGACTCCAAGGCGGGAGCATGTTAAGAATCGTTTAAAAACCCCTAGTTTTTAATCCTTTTTCTTATATTCATTTTTGATAACTCATTAATTTTTAATTTAATTCAAATAATAATTGTTAAATAATATATTCAATTTTCATATTCTTTCATTCAAATATTCAATATTGTATTAATTCAAGTTGACATTACGCATTTATAAATCATTTGTATTATTTTTAATTCATTAAGCATTCATGGTAATTCATTATTTATTCAATTTGTATTTTTTAAATAAAATATCAATATTGTTTAAAGTCACATAATAATATGTAATTCAAATAATCTCTATGCACAAATTTACCTATGGCAATATTCAAAATTCAAATTTGACAGCTTTTTTCAAAAACTTAGAGCTTTTCAAAAATTCTTACACTTTCTTTGTTACTGTTCGTTGCTTCCGCTCTCCAACGACAATTCACTGTACCACTTTCTTTGTTCTTTCTCATAATTCGGAGTAAACTCAGCTTTAAACTACAGTCCGCTTATCATTTAACACCTTTCTGCAACACCTGTTGGGAGCCCAGCGAAGATTCTTATTCTGTCAGTAGAAAGACAAATGTAGTACCTAATTATGTAGAGGGTGCACGATATGTTTATGTACGTCTTCAATAATATAATTATGGAGAAGTCTCTGCTTTTTATTAAGCTGAAGACATTGGTCACTTTTTTCTAAAGCTAATTTTGATACACCTAACCTCTCTGTCTCCTATGTAAGTATTTTGTTAGCCAGTGTTAACGCCCTGACTGGCAACACAGACAGGATAGCCAACCTCCGGTCACCCCGCTGATCCAATGAGCAGCGGCCAGAGCCTCGAGCTGCCGGACCAATAGGAATGAAGACTGAAGCGCCGCGGTTTTCCCCCGTCGCGACACTATAAAAGCACGGTGCGCGGCACCAGCGACCTTTTTTTTACTAATCGAAAACTCTCTCTGTCGCGTGTCCTAGACAAAAACCTGTAATTTAAAATCCATTAAAAGAAATGGTAATATTTTATACTGTTTTATTTAAACAATTAAGTTCAGGCTCAAACAGTCAGATCGAGAGTATCAGTTTACCCGTGTAAAATAGGACCCGTTAAACCGAACTATAGTTTATTAGCGAGTCAAATAGGATAGAAATAAACTGAAATAAGTAACAGGCCGCTCGGGTCGTAACTCAGTTTCGGCGAAAATATTAAAGCATAGTTTTAGGTCATTTGGGTAATATACGCAACAATGTCTGATTCTGTACGCAAAGGAATATAAGACGGTTTATATTAAGCGTAGCGTTAGCGGAGCGGAATTTCGCCTGCAATCCGCGCTGGTTAGTTCCCGGCGGCGTTCGCTGGGCGCAACGCCAGCGTTCGTCCGGCGCACCGCTATCATTGCGCTCCGCTGACGCTCCGCTAACCGCCTACACGCTCGAAACGCGCATGTGTGGCCGATCTTTTATTGTCTACAAATCTTCAATATCACCCAGTGGGAGTGAGATAACTATTTCTGCACGACACTTCTTATCTTCTAAAACAGCGGTTCTCAAACTTATTTTCCCATGGAACCCTTTTAGAAAGTAAAACATCTGACGGAACCCTCAATTTTTTTTTTATTGCAATCTTTATTTTAATAAGCAATCATGATAGTCAAATCTAATCACTAGATTCTAATGTGAGGTATTACATGGAACTGTTTTTTAATTTTTTAACAATTGGTGAATATTTGGTTTTATGGAAGAGAGTTAAAGTTGCATATTAGGTACCCAAAATTCGCACGGAGCCCCCAGAGAGGCTTTGCGGACCCCTAGGGGTCCGCGGAGCACACTTTGAGAATGGCTGTTCTAAAAGAAACATTTTAAAACTATTGCAAGTTGTAACCCTCTGTTTAAATTTATACGGCTATCATAGTTATATTCCGCTTAGAAGATATCATCAAAAGATGCATTTATTTTACTCCACTAGACGCAATACCCCGGTTAACCTTACATTTTTTACAGCAAAGATTTAATAGGTCTATCTTGTTAAGGCTCCAGTACACAATGGCCTGTGATGGGCCACGCTTTGCAATGCACAATTGTAGGCCACGATCACTTGGTGTTCACACAGTGGCGCATGTCTCATTGCTGGCTGGAAAACCACTTGCGATGGACATAGAAGTAATTACGGCTGCGGCTATTTATTTATAAACTGTTTACAAGTATTACAGGCTCAGATTGATATAAATCAATAAACTTTAAAGTTTCTTCATTGCTCCACGGTACTGATATTTTGGGCGATCAAAAATTCTAGTTCTAGCAACAAAAAAGTGCACTATCCCGGTCAGGCGGTCGGTGACAAACTAAACAATGGCCGATTGTGTGAACACCACAGGCCACGCTACGCCACGATTCCTTTGAAGTGTGCCCAAAAAACCGACAACTCCCCGATTGCGCACCACGATTGACAATTGTCCGCCATCATACACCATTACCCCCTGTACACAATGGCGATGGCCTGTAGTGGGCCAGCATGGGCCATTGTGTACTGGAGCCTTTAGATTTCGACTTTTCTCTTAGTTACAGAATTAACTAGACATGTATGGACAAAATTTTAATGGTAAAATTGGTAATCATAGAAAATACTAGAAATAAATGGTTCAAGATTGTGTTTTACACCTTCTGGTTTGCCTGAGCCATCGGCTCTGCAAAGTCTGCAAGCGTTTGTAACACTGTCTCAAACTGGAGCAAGTTCCTGAAACTGCCCGACCCAGTTACAATAGGTGCGCTTGCGCAGGCGGCGATCAGATGTGCATTAGCGCATGATGTCATCCACCAGAGATAGACGTTTGACAAATGTAACCAGGACCACAGCTACTTACATTTTAGTTACATCAAAAATAATAAAATTATGTTTTTCTTCGAAAAAATGTCAGTTCTGACAGCAGGCAGATTGGCCAAGTTTAGGCAACACTAGTCTCAAACTAGGTCAGATTCCTGAAATCCTTTTGATGCGTCCATGGGTCGCGGTAATCGATTACCATCGGGCGATGCGGCTGCTCGTTTGCTTCCTGCCTCTTAAAATAATGTGAAAAACAGTCAGACGGACAGAGTCGCATCATAAGGGTTCCTTTTGTCCCTTTTTAGCGCGGAACCCTAAAAACGCCCGACACAGTTACAGTGCGCTCTCGCGCAGACGGCGATCATATGTGCATTAGCGAGTGATGTCATCCACCAGAGTTAGGACAGTTTAACTAGGGCATTGCCTTTTTGGTCGGCTGTCATCGTGTTAATAAATCATCAATTTTGGGACTATGCAATGCGTCACAGGTCCGATAAATTCTTATAATTTGTCGTTGAAATCCTTGATAAAATAACTGAACAAGTATCATAGTTTTTCTCGGTATTTTCCGCAAATCAATAAGCATTGTGCCCATGTCAAAATAAAAATGAAACAATGCTAACCTGGCTTTAAATAGTCTGGCTTTGAAAAATAGAATAAGTTTAAGAAATGACCACAAAATTAAAATTTTGTAAAAAACCCCCGACCGCGACATAGTGGACCGATTTTTATGAAACATGGCTAAGAACACTCCCGACTAACTCAGCTTTCAAACAAAAAAAAAAGAAATCGAAATCGGTTCATCCGTTCGGGAGCTACGATGCCACAGACACACACACACACAGACAGACAGACATACAGACAAACAGACAGACAGACACGTCAAACTTATAACGCCCCGTCGTTTTTGCGTCGGGGGTTAAAAAACAAAGATCTGCGAGGAATTCCGATAAAACACAACGTCCTCTCTGTCGGCACTTTGGCACATACTGACACGTCTTTAACAGTATCAGTATAAAGATAATTGAAATTGCCGCCGATTTAGCCAATCAGGTTAAAGATGTTTGACATGCTCCACATGTTTGGTGGCAAATTGAGCCATTTAAGAGTTCAGACGAACGTGTCTGGATGTTGTCGCCAGATGTGACCCCGACGCGGGGAAGACATTTTGGAGTCTTTGCTTGGAAATTGGAGCATGTTTTAAATGTTGGTAACGACTGAAAATTAAGATTTTAGAATATTTCTATCACTACCTACAACACCCTATGAAGTCCGCCAGTGCGTCTGTTTTTTAGTTTCTTCGGAATAATCTCAAAAGCTACTAAATGGATTTTCACGGAGTTTTCACCTGTTAGAGTGGATTAGGTATACAATAAAAGGTATGCAATATATCCATACTAATATTATAAATGGGAAAGTGTGTGTGTCTGAATGTTTAGGGGTGTAAGTTTGTATGGAACATTCCGTAATTTTCGAATTTAACGAAGCTGCGTGCAAAAGCTAGTGTATGATATTTGCTAATGAAGGCAGAAATGCCAGAAATAACTTTATACATAGAAAGAGACAAAATTGATTAATGACGGGTCCGGACCGAGATGGTCTTACAAAATGTAGGTAGGTATTTATGGGTATGTTTGTTCGTCACCGCACGCACGTTCTGTCTATATAATTGTATCTATGATTAATCAGTGGTGCGAGTAACAGCGCATGACAGCCGCAGCCGTCAAACGGACGCGTTTTTGCGCGTGCGTCTAATATGGTCGCAAATGATCAGGGTTGCCAGGAGAGAAAAGTGAATTATCGAATCCATCATATTATCATCATCAGCATTTACTTGAAATTCCAAACATGTCTTAATTTCGTATGACTTAGACCCTGTTCTAAGATAGATAACGGGGGGGTTGCGACGAAACTAAAAACAAATAATTGAGTTGTTTAGGAGATTCAGAAGTCCTCCCAACGACATCCAGTCAAGTCATCCAGCTAAAACTTAAAAGAAAGCTGTATCAATGAATAAAATATCGTACCTACCATCGCACAATTTGCAATTTAGCATACTTTGTTCAAAGTATCAATATAGAGAATCAGAATTTTCACCTCAATGGCACAGATTCGTTTTAGACTTGAATTTTTTTGGACTGAAATTCAAAATTTCGGATATAAAATACATACATACATACATATAATCACGTCTGTATCCCATAAAGGGGTAGGCAGAGAACATGAAACTACTAAAATAAAAATAATAAATAGTTTCAAGCAAATTCCAATATTATAATAACAACCTAAAAAGTTTATTGCACAAAAATACACAAAAATGTACAAATGGCGGACTTAATGTCAAAAGGCATTCTACCAGGCCAAACAGAGATTCAGTACAAAGTATAATAATTAACGTCTTTAGCAACCCTAAAATGACTGATATTAATAAAGCCACTAAAGGAATCCAACAACCCTTCCAAATCCCACTTAATATCTAACTAGCAAGGTTCATTTTCCATTCCACACGAACGTTTGAAATTATATCTTATTGGTAGTCACCACATGAGTTGAGTTAGTGTGGGAGTGCCCTAAGTTAGTGTGAGAGTGCCCTAAGTTAGTGTGAGAGTGCCCTTAGGAGTTTATGATCGTATCGAGGCTTCCTTGATCGCGAGATGCATTTAAAATCTTTCGCACTATTTATTGCTACTTATTGCGTTTTTAATTGAACATAATTGGCTGATTTAAGCTTTAAAAATGCTATAAGTTTCTTGCGAGAAAATATTGCATCAGTTTGCGTAACTATTTTTTTTCCCACTTTCGGCCTCGAGTGTAAGACTTTTGAAATCAATAATGTATGATGCGATTTGACGAAAATTTTACTTTAAGGTACAGGTGACAATTTCGAATGACGAGTAATGTAAACTAATCGTTTTTTTCCCTGTTTTACATTCTTTTAATTATTGAATAGTGTGTCCACTGGTCACACAAGGCACTCCTGTTCAATCGATGGTCTTACTCATGTTCACATCACATACTAGCCGAAACAAAGACGTGGCTTACGATGGAGCGAGCTTGCCCAGAAGGTGCTTGTTCACCCTTGATTTGAAGGTTGCTGGGTTGTATGACGCCGGCAAGGAATTCACTCCTTTAAACTCTCTTACTTGAACCAAAAATAACATACATTTTCCGCGAAGTTTAAGCTTTCGAGTAACCTATTATAAAAAATCATCAACATGGTAGAGGATCAGGTTAAACCGGCACTATCACAAAAAAGAGCAAAACTGCGAATCAATGAAGCTAGTGACGCAAGCAAAAAGAGCAAGGGCAGAAAACTAGTCTGACTCATTGCATTGTCTACTGATACCAAATGACATCAAGATTAAAACATGGTGCCACGTTAAAAATTATAGAAATGACATACATAGGTATTATTAAAGGGTACCTTAGTGAAATAAGACATAGTCGGTACTTGTTTAAAACATGTTCACCATAATTATGAGAAAACCGCGTCAAAAAGTTATTACCTACTTACTTCGAAACGTTTCTACTTACCTCGTTTTTGACTACAGAATGAATCGAAAGAAACGAAATTTGGATACTTGTAAGAATTTCACGATGTAAGATAATTCTAATATGTCGTTATCGATTAGAAACAGAATAGACTAAAGGTCAAAATGACAGATAGGGAAAGAGCGTTTAAAGCACAAAAAAAATGTCTTAGAGCAGCATGCTATGAACACTTTTTAGAGCCATGTAAACCCTTGTATCTAAAACATCAAATATTAACTTTGCCTTGCCTTTTCATCTACGAAGTAGCTATATATGTAAAACTTAACATAGATCTATTTACAAAACTTAATAGCATTAGACATCAAGGAGAAATATATGTGAAACCGTTCAAAACTGCTTTACTTTCGAAAAGTGTATTTGGTATGGCACCCAAATTATATAATAAACTTCCAAAATCCATCTTACATTGTAACAAAGTACAGCATTTTAAGAAAAACTTGTATAACTTTTTATCAGAAAAAGCCTATTACTCCATTCAAGAGTACCTCAGTGACACATTTTAACTAAATATATGTATGAGTATGTAAGATGTAAAAATCGTAGTATGTAGCTAAAAATGTAAATGTGCATGCCTTATGTAGTTATGTTATTAAGTAGGTTTAAGTTTCACTGTTTGTACGCCTATTGGCAAGACCATGGTGATTCTATGTATTTATTGTTATGCTCCATCATTGTATTTACCCATGTTCTACAGACAATAAATGAATTATGAATTATTATTATTATGTTTGTTCTTTACATATCTCGGGACCATAGGGTCCCGGACCTTTGTAAGGCATACGTGGGGCCGAAGCCAACAGCGCAGAGGCCCTTTAGAACAGTTTAATCTAAATGTAATGTGACACAAACCAGCGATTATCCCTGTCCGCACTATAGTAATGCACCCAAGGACAAGCCCCGGTTAGTGTAGAACTATTGTAAGATAAAGGTACAAAAAGAAACCGGGCTATTATGTTGAGTTGCTAGTGGATTCGTAACCAGTGCTATTGGAAAAACTATGGCACCTGCCTCACTCATATGTTACAAAACATGACAAAATAGGCAGGTGGTGACTCGCCAACTCACTATATGGGTCCCCGAAAACGGCCGCTCGCACGGAGCGACAAGGGCACAACATAGCGTGAGCGGCTCAGGGTGTAGAGAGGTGTGCGCCGCTTTCTACCCAGTCTGTACGAAACAGCCACTGTGCCAACTCGCGTCTTATGCATATTTCACTTCCACCCTGCAAGCATATAGCTCTGGCACCCCACTCTGGACGGCCGGTTAAGGCAAGCCAGAGGTGAGAGTCCTGCGACCCCTGCTCAGTGTTCACTCCGGCCGGCCAATGAAGGCAAGCCGGAGGGAGGGATCTGATCGACTCTCGGGGGCATGGGATCCAAGGGACGCCACTTCCCATTCAGCTCGCCACAAGCTGCCCTGGGGGCTTATTATTATTATTATTAAATGTCGTTTCATTTAAATAACGAAAAAGTACAGTGGCAAAGGCCGGATAAAAAATATAGTAAAATGATTTGGTATGGTACCAAAGCTGGGTTCTACTAGTAGGTACTTTGATTTAAGGATTTTCTGAATACTTACACTAAATAGGTTTATTTATTAACATACGTCGCTTCTGCTTTTAGTATAGACCAGTGTAGTACGGACAGCAAAAACCTGCGCAAGCTTCCTGCGGTCAATGGGCAGACTCGTCGATACGAGTACGTGATCGACTCACAGGTGAGGTAATGTGCTTGATTGGGTTATATATAGCACGAGCGTGGCTATTGGTCTTTTATCGACATTATGGAGTATTTAGAGGATAGATTGAAGAATAAACGTCTGTAATCTGGCCTAGCGCGTAGTGACCCTGCCTGCTAAGCCGCGGTCCTGGGTTCGAATCCCGGTAAGGGCATTTATTTGTGTGATGAGCACAGAGAGGTCCTGAGTCATGGATGTTTTCTATGTATAAGTATTTGTATATTATATAATATACAAATACTTATATCGTTATAACACTTTAAGTTCTCGCGCTTTGTACACATATTTAAAGTCACACACAGGTCGAACGCGATTAATTAACATTATTTTTTCTTTTTTTTTTTTCAACGTTTCGGCCAGGTTGCACTGGCCGTGGTCGCGGTAAAAATAATGTTAATTAATCGCGTTCGACCTGTGTGTGACTTTAAATACTTATATCGTTGTCTGAGTACCCGCAACACAAGCCTTCTTGAGCTTACCGTGGGACTCAGTCAATCTGTGTAAGAATGTCCTATAATATTTATTTATTTAAATATGAATTGGTTCTCATTTTAGAAATATTTTGAAACGGAAGTTACTTCGTCTCTTTAAAAGCACTGTAAAAATGTTGTTATCAAATCTAACTTAATTTGACATTATGAATAAGAGTACGGCACTTTTCTTGCAAATATGAACGCCGTAAAGATTTGGAAACATAGGGACATCCCGAGAAGTTTAAAGAACCTTAATAAAAAACAGGAAAGTTATTATTTTTCCCTTAGATTTTAAATAGTTAAGCCGACGTCTGCCTCTTCTTTATTTAGATTGTTGCCTTTTTAACGTCTAGATAGTAATGTGGCGATTTAAGAGCTTCACTACCCCCTTTGTTCCCGTGCATGTCGTAGAAGACGACTTCTCGGTCCAGTGTGCGACTGTGCGTAGCCGAATGCAAGATCGTCTGATAGTGAAACATGTTTTGGTGTAATATCTCACGTTTAGCGCCCGTCATTAGGCTCCGGAAACGAGACAATTGGCGAGTGTGAGCGCCACGCCCCCGCACTTCGCACTCATCAGGTGCACGCCAGCGGTAATGGGTTAAGCACGCCACATACTCGGGGAGACGGATATTACGAACGCTTAAGGTTGACACACACTAGACCGAACCCTAGTCTAGGCTTCTGTGACCTATGTCAATATAGTGACATAGATGACCTAACCACAAAATTAAAATTCGGATAAAACCCCCGACCGCGACATAGTGGACTGATTTTCATGAAACATGGCTAGGAACACTCTCGGCTAATTCAGTTTTCAAACAAAAATAAACTACATTTAAATCGGTTCATCCGTTGGGGAGCTACGATGCCACAGACAGACACACACACACAGACAGACAGAGTAGACAGACAGACAAACAGACAGACACGCCAAAGTTATAACCCCGTCGTTTTTGCGTCGGGAGTTAAAAATGACGTTTCAGACTTGTCCTACACAGCTCCGCCAAACTAAGTAAATTGTTTTTTGAAGATCCGACTTCAGTACACAATATTTCCATCTTCGCCAATGAAATGACAGTCTTGAACGTTTGTTCAGAATGATAAAATAGATTAATAGAAGCGCCTCGCACAACTAATCTGTTGAAAGCGATATTTCCCCACCGATATGACTTTTGAATTAACTGTCACTCGCAATTCCATAAACTGAAATACGTAATACTAGCTTTTGATAGCGTCTTCGCTCGCATTAAAAAGAAACAAAAAGCAGCCTATGTCACTCTTTATCCCTTCAAATATCAAAAAATCACGACAATTCGTCGCTCCGTTTTGCCGTGAAAAACGGACAAACAAACAGACACACACTTTCCCATTTATCATATTAGTATGGATAATTGTAACTGATTGTGTAGGTACTATGTTGATTATCGAGTGACAGTTAATTCCACAGTTTATCAGCGCGACACAGGAAGCATTTCTGTTTCCCTCCTCTGAGTGTGCGTCGTACAGTAGTAAGTACAATCGACCATAATTTCCCCACATCCGCGCTACCATTAGCCGCACTAAGGAAGAGTCCAGCACAGTGTTTACATTTGTAATGTGGCCAGCATGTTATCTACGTGGATAAAGCATCCGTCCGTACAGGAATCCACGTTCATAACTGGCAAAATTGCAAGCATCATAGGTCCGCCTGGCTTTCCTAAGTTTAATGGCTTAAATTAGTTGGTGACCCTGTCTACGAAACAGGAGGTTCCTGGTTCGAATCTTGGTACGGGCAAGGGGCATTTGTTTGGGTATTTGGGAGTTCTCATTATGTGAAGCAAAGGAATTTTCTTAACTGATATATTTTATTTGAATGTGAGAGAAATTTTAACCTTTAGGCCGTTTTCACATTATTCGATCCGATATCGGATGTCGGAAGGATTTCAATAGAAAAAATCCAAGATTACGCCCGAAATGTATGGGATATCGGTCCGACATCCGATATCGGATCGGATAATGTGAAAACGCACTTACACACCTATAGATGCAAAAAAAATATCAGCCCAAAATAAGAGCTTTCTGATTGTTTTTTTTTTTTTGGTAAGTGATGATGCGGTCTACGGTGGAGCACGCTTAACTATGAGATAGCTATTTACTCTTGCTTTAAAGATACCTGGATTGTACAGTCAGCTGCAGAGAAAAGTAGACCCCCTTGCATACAAAGGGCATCGAGATTTAGTATGTAGTAAAATGTTGACAAAACCTACACATGTCACATTTGAATTGAATTAAACACTTAAGACGATACGGTAGGGGTCAATTCTCCATACAAACGCTCTCGACTATTTCCTCCCTGGTTTTTGAAGATAGAGCAATGATTTTTAGGGTTCCGTAGTCAACTAGGAACCCTTATAGTTTCGCCATGTCTGTCTGTCCGTCCGTCCGTCCGTCCGTCCGTCCGCGGATAATCTTAGTAACCGTAAGCACTGGAAAGCTAAAATTTGGTACCAATATGTATATCAATCACGCCAACAAAGTGCAAAAATAAAAAATGGAAAAAGATGTTTCATTAGGGTACCCCCCCTACATGTAAAGTGGGGGCTGATATTTTTTTTCATTTCAACCCCAACGTGTGATATATTGTTGGATAGGTATTTAAAAATGAATAAGGGTTTACTAAGATCTTTTTTTGATAATATTCATATTTTCGGAAATAATCGCTCCTAAAGGAAAAAAAAAGTGCGTCCCCCCCCTCTAACTTTTGAACCATATGTTTAAAAAATATGAAAAAAATCACAAAAGTAGAACTTTATAAAGAATTTCTAGGAAAATTGTTTTGAACTTGATAGGTTCAGTAGTTTTTGAGAAAAATACGGAAAACTACGGAACCCTACACTGAGCGTGGCCCGACACGCTCTTGGCAGGTTTTTTCAACACAGATTGTTATTATTTTTATCTGTGTCGGACCGTTTTGATTTTTTTGATATTCTGCTTTTTAAAGACTCTAGAGCCAATCAAAAATTTCCAAAAACGGCCTTTTTCATTGTGGCGCAAAAAAAGGTGTGATACTCAAGATTAGTAACAATTAACCAAAAAAGCTAAACGGTCCGACATAGATTATTTCATTGTTATACAGATTCTCAAATTTCGTTCCGATTGATTAAGTTTTGAAGGAGGAAAGAGTCGAGAGCGGAACCTCAATTTTAAAGATTTTTTTGAAATATCTTTTGACTGAGTTGTTCTTAATGGACAATTTTTTTTCGATAAATCTAGTTAATAACACTTGTATATTTAACTAAAATTCCTAAGTTGAAAGGGAGCCCCCCTTTCATTTTAGCATTTTCGCTACCGTATCATCTTAGAGTCTGTATATGTTGAAACAACAATTTTCAGCCTTCGAAGTCATCAAGAGTCCTTACCCGGAGCATGCTAGCGGGCCTGCGGGCGCATTAGCCCGTCCATCTATGAACGATTCAATTTATTGCCCCCATTAGCCAACTGCTAAATAATGAGCTTTCCCTAAGGAAAATTACTTATTATGCTTTTTACATAATGATGGTCTAACTACATGTTTATGGGCAATTCAGATTCATTTGAATTGCTGATTTCACACATATTTAATGCGACGAAGATAGTCGGCAGGATCTTTCCTTTAATTTTTATTGGAGAACTTGTAACAGAATACACGAATACCTAGAGAAAGTTCTTAATTCGTGACACTTTTTTGACTTCGAAAAATTTCAAATGAAGTAGCTAATTTCAAATGAAGTAGTAAATTCAGATATATTTTTTTAAAACACAATAATTTCTATGGTATTAATATGGTTGGAATATGGATTGGTTTAACGTATTATTAAGTCGTCTTTACATAATTATATAAGAAACTAAGACTAAAATTAAAAGCTAGCTAATGTCTAAAATAGGCCCTTGAGGCATTGTACCAAGGATACTAGCGACATTTCCTCGCTGTATCGCAATGCTGATACGTTGTGCGAGGAAGTCGTCTTAAGTTGACATATTTAATTAAAAAACTTGTGAATTTCATAAAAAAATGCGTTCCGAACAGGGTTCATCTTACATAACCGGATAATCTTCATAAAAGATACCATTATGATTAATTGTGTTAAATTAAAATGATTAAAAGATAATATTAATAACAATATTACGTAATTATGTAGTAATTGTCATTCTGCGGTAACCCTTAATCCTGTCCTTGGTAATTATCACGATGACTTCAAAGAATTAAGCTTAATGCAACCATAAGCGGCAGAATCAGTTTAAACATCATTCCAGAGACTTTAAGGGGGAGACACTGTGCCACATTGTTTTTGAGGCATGCGACACGTAGCATGCTACACGGACGTATTTTTTTGCCCATTATTTAAAAAGTTAAGCTCTGCCAGATCGTCTCAAACACAAACGACACGTTAGGCGAGATACACGTATATCGAAATTAGACAGAAGCTTTATATATATCAAAATTTAACAGAAGCGTGAAGTGAAGTCTATGCTTTAATTCTATGTACCTACGCTGCAAATAGAGCAATATGGCGGGAAACCATTAAAAAGGCAGCACAACGACCCCAATGACCACGACTACTCTGACAAGAGTATACGACTAAGAAGAAGACCTACGCATAGAGAAACTACTCGATAATAAAAACACCGCTAGAATATGTTTTAACTATTATCCCTTTAAAAATGTAAAATCTTTTATTATACATATGTATTAAAATATATTAAAAGCAATTGAGTAGGTATATCAAAAAGGTGACAAGTTGGAGTCCTGTTGACAGCGATGAATGTTTAAATTTGCCCTTTGTATAAAGATTGGTAGTTTTGCTCTCAGACTCGATAAAAATTATACCTCCCAGTGATACAGTAACAAATGAGACAGTACACAACCGTTCATTTAATGAAGCATACTACAATTAATTAAAATTACAATTAAATTGGTGTTCTCATAGTTTATCAGCCTTGAGCCTGAGCTTACAATGTTGCTAATAGTATATTTGAGAGCTGAGAGATAGCTGCAGGCCTGTCTGTATGTCTGTAATGAAGGACTATTTAAATATCACCTTTTATCATCTTTTCAATGTTCTTTTTCGAATACCATCCCGTTTATAAAGTACAAATTCTTCAACATGTATTTGACCCTCATATTATTATAGTACATGAAAAGTTTCAATTACATGTTGACAACACTTCGCAAAACTATACTTATTTTGATAACTATACTTTTTATTTTTCGTATCACGGGGAAGTGATACCAGCGGGCCGACCAAACTAGTTGATAAACTTTATCGTATCGGTGAGTCCCTATCGCACTTACAAATAGTTTGAAAAGGACGGCCTGACGTTTTATCGTATATCACGCGACCTTGACTGCCTGATCAGTTTAACACCTTAGATACTTGTATAGTATCATATTATAGAGTTATTAACTAATTAACGTATGACACGTTTGAAATTGATACAAACAAGCTGCGTTAGTTGGATATAAATTGCCAACACTTTGTTATAAATTGTCACGAGATTTATCATAGAACATATACATTATATATATTTAAACACAGATAAAATAAGTAAGCTTTAAGTTATCATATACGAAGGTTAAAACATCTTAAGCTTACATTTAGTACCTACCTAACCATTCAACTTTATAATGGCTTACGAAATTGATGTATTGCACTCTGCATTCATTTATTTTTCGAAGGACTAACAAAACAAATGAATGCCATCTGACGTAAAGCGCGGCCAAGCGGCAAGTTCAAGAAGATGACGCACGACGCAAGACATCTTAGACAATGTTAGCGTGCGTCAAATGCAGCAAGGTATATTGTCTTCTTAAACCTGTCTGCTACTCGGTTCTTAGAAACTGAGGTGAAGGATTTGTCTTTATTATAAGTAGTATATTATGACGTGCTTATTAGGATTGTAGAAGGGTGGGGTAAATCATATCACATTCTACAAATTGTTTAGTTCGAACTACATACATACATACATACATAATATTTATTTAGCATACTCGTATGTATGAGTACGTATGCCTAATAAATAACGTACGTACGTATGCGTATGCATAATATGGAGAAGTGTATCATCTTGGGGCGAATGAATGGTAAACGCGCTTGGGGTGGGGCTCGTAAGAGATGGTCTGACTGTGTGAAGAAGTCGACTGGCGGCAGCCTATATCGTGCAGTCCACATGGCTTATGACCGCGTTCAATGGAGACACGCTACTTGTGGTCGCGATCCTCAGCACTGAGGGAACGAGGAAGAAGAAGACGTATGCCTACGGTGGATTTTAGTAGGCGATTTCATAGTTTTTAACCCGGGAGTGTGTACATTTTGCCTCCTGTCATTTTCTCGATGTCAAATCGATAAGTGCGACCATCGTACTAGGTACCTATTGGAGGCCTGTATCAATTATATTTTATCCTTTTTTGACAGATACATTAGTCAATATGACCGCAAAAGACAACTATTATTAGGTAAGAACGGTATTAACGCTAATACAATGACCTTTTCATTTTAAATTAGATTTTTAATAGGTTAGTTAGACTTCAAAATAAAAACGGTATTAATGAATTATGTTTGCGTGCATCGGTACCTATCATGGACTGAAATACAGCTCCCCGCCCACTAGATAAACGATGACAGAAAACAGCCGTAGAAACATTAAATTCCTACCCCTCTCATGTACCCTATATTACTCTGGCCATATTAGGCGGAGCTGATTCTGTTTTGACAATTCGAAATAATTTTCACGTTATTTTGATACGACCAAACCGTGAAAAAGCATAAGTACGACTGTGATATTTTTTTGAAACGATTTTTGATTATCTTTCCGACAAAGCACGAACCAGTAATAAATGATGATTTAAGACCATGTGAGTCATCTTTGAAATAAGATTTTTTATACTCTTTAAATTAATGTTAAGTTAATCCACAGTTCATCAGAGACTGAAGTATTAGTGACACTTGATTGTTTTTGAAGAGCTCTTCAGATTTTTTACAAATTATTTGCAAAACTACACTGAAGTTATTTTTTTTGTAAAACAAATGAAAATAATTCAGTAACTCCTGATCCTTTAAGCTTTTCGCTGACAGTGCTCCGCCTGTCGACGTTCTGTCACTGAAAATACATATACGGGTAATATGTCCTTTCTGCGGCAGTAGTTCGGCTGTCGACGTAGTGTTACCGAATAGGTTAAAGTTAACTTAAGTTTAGAACATTCAGTCAATAAGGTCGTATCAAAATTCTACTAAAACTATATCTTTTGCATACAGAATAGGCATAGTAGTTTTGTCTGTTTGTTTGCCTCTATATTGAGTCGTTGATGACCGTTAGCCGTGGGCGCACCAATTATAACAACGCCATGGTTCGGATTATACCCCAGCTTATCAAACCTTTGTGGCGCCGCCGTTATTACGTTTATTATGAATTATTGTTACGTCCGTATATTATGACTTTTAGAATTTATATATTGGGAACGTTTTAATTGGTATAGAAAAGCCATTGCTAATATAGTCTGTCGTCTGATCAGCTATACTATAAATTAAAAAAAAAAACTTATTACTGAAACTCAAAGAAGAATACGGACCTATATAAAACAAATGACCTTTTAAGATACTGATTGGCTGCTGGAATGTTCGTAGCGACTACTTCCAAATCCTTCTAGCCTAGTAGGTACGAAGTTCGTACTAGGCTGGAAGGATTTGGAAGTAGTCGCCCAGGATCGTGAAAAGTGGAAAATTCTTCTAAGAGCCCTATGTCCCTAGTGAGGGATAACAGGATCACATCATCATCATCATCATACTTTATCATTAGCCAAATAGAGTTCTAACCTACTTAATGGCTAGGAACTGTATTAAATGTAAACCGAAATAAATGGCGAAGCAAACTGAGTTTGTCAGAATTGTCTAAGGTTTCTACTACCCAGAGCTGAAATCGAACCAGCGTTCTCAGCTATCGTGGAGCATAAGCTCCTTGGGAACACGGGCTCAGATCGGCATCGCCTTGTGTTCTAATGATAGTTGAGATAATTGACGTCGTCAACATGCGTGCGGTGCGTGCCGTACAGTTGAGTCGCTTTCGACACCCTTTGTGGGTTTATTTTGGGCTATAGTCAGGCTTCTATAGTTATAGAGTTAATCTATAAATTTATACCTACATCGTGACCGGTGACCGAGTCAGCTTTGCTCACTTCCAAGAATGTTGTCTTGTGGATGGTGTGAGTCTTTCTATTCTCATTCTGTTGCGAAACTTCTTGCAAAAGAAAAGTATATAAAGAATATTTTACCTTGCTTATTAAACATGTAAAATCGGGTAACTCACGTAAAATTATCGAAGGTCACTCGACATGTTTCGCTCCGTAACGAGGAGCATTTTCATTGAGCACGCGCGATGCCGATGGTATCCCGACGCAGACTGCGGGCCACAGCTCGTTGCGACCGTTGGCTCGGCGCGGAGGTCGGCGGCGGCAGGGGCGGTGCGAAACTACCCTCACTTTCGGAATAATTGTCATTTGTTGGGTTGCACACTACACTCACTACGTCATTCGACAATTTTACGTGAGATACCCGATTTTACATGTTTAATATGTCAGTGTCTCACGGTAGTTTTATTATTAAGATCTTACCTTGCTCCTAGGATACACGCTGAGAACATCAGCCCACCACCTCGCCTCTTCCCTACAGGTTCCCTTCACGAAGGTGACCCGCTCTGGTGCCGTGACCGCCAAGCTGTGAGCGTGACCGGTAACCGAGTCAGCTTCGCTAACTTCAAGGACTGTTGTCATGTCGATGCTGGCTTGAGGGACTGTGTCTGGCTGTGGAAGAGGAAAACATATGGTTAGGATTTTTGTACAAGTTTTCTTTAGTTTATTCAAGAGGGAGATAGTAATATTGTCTTCAGCTACAGCGATAGTTACTCATGAAATAAAACTATGGACGCGGATTATGCTGTAATGTGTTCGAAACGTCGGGATGAATTGTAATTTCATTATACGAGATATAAATCCGTTTCCATAGTTTTATTTCAGGGAGATAGTAGTTTAGTGTCTCATAGATCTACCGAAACCCTTTCGCTGTTTTGTCAATATTTGAATAAACTAAAATATGTGAATAATAGACCAAAATTATTGAGCAGGAAAGCGGACCCTAACGCTAGGCCAGGAAAACGCTAGGTTGAAGATAGTACCATGAAGTTTTACAAGAATCAGTTGAAAAATAGGACCTGACCTGTAGATAAGAACATTCGCTTTGCTCAGCCAATAACATGAGTGGCAAACATGGTTATTTAGGTAAGATTATCATATGGTGTCATGCAAAGAAGAGGGAGTTACAAATGACAAAAAATATAAGATGAAAACATAAAAGTATATTTGAAAATCTTCGCATAATAACATTGATAACAAACCAAACTAAGCAACAAACGATATATAAATTATTGTTGCAATATTGATTATCTAAGCGACATTTACAACAATAGCATTGTCAATATTTACTGATACGATAAAAGGCAAAAAATATCTCCAGACAAATCAGATTGTTATGTTAAATCGTTAAATATATCTTTCATGTATGTAAAGCTACAATTAAAGGTCGTTTGAAACACCGACCATACTGATATAATAACTTAACATAAATAAAATAAATTGCACCGCTAACCCACAAATGGCTCCCGTGTCCTGATAAAGCTACATAGTTATATATAACTTCCCTAGGATATAACAATATACACGGTGTGTAACATGAGGAACCTGAATAGTTTTAACAGCGTATTTCTAGAAGAGTAAAATGTCATATAATCGTTTCTGGATTTCGATAAATACTTACAGGGGACATAACGTAACTATTCTATCCGTTGATAGATGTCAAAAAATAGGTAACTAGTAGGTACCTCATTGCAAAAAAAGTATTATTTTCATTTATGTAATTTTTTATTTTAAGTGCCAGTTTTACGAATAACATTCACTTTTTATGTGAAAATACATCCAAAAAACTAAAAAATAACACTTTTTTTTTACGAAATTTGCTTGACGTCATTTAACATTTTATCTATATTTTGTCCCAAAAATGCGTACCTAGTTAAAATCTTTCGGTTCCTTTATGTTACACCGTGTACAGGTTTACACAGGCTTGTTCCCATACTTCACGCTGACACGCACTATTAGTTAACAGTTCATTAATACTAGCAATTAAATCATGCCTTTTCATTACAGCTTTAATTAAAGTCTCAACTCTTTACTTATACAGGTAAGGCACATTCTAAGGCTCAAGGAAAAATTATAGAAGCTGTAACTGAACAACTTCATCTAGCTATAAATAGGAAACATTACAAGTAACAAATGGTTTAAATTGAGGATTAAATGTAACTTTGTATCTATTTATTCATATAAAAGTATGTCAGAATTCGAATGAATTAAATAATTACACAAAAATAATCAGCGTGTTATCGTCTATTGAAATTAGCGCCATCTTTCAGCAAATACTAAACATTAAGAACTACTGAGAGACGTACATGGGTGGCGAATAGTTAACGAAGTTATTGAACGGGCGAGCGATTGTAAAACAACTCCGCTAGATGGCGCTTGTTCAACAAAACACCTTATACAACGTGTATCTGCTAATACTCAAAACCTCACACTACACTTAGTAAAATAATTGCTAATTACCATCATAAACTATAAAACTATTTATTTATGTGCGTTACTGCGGCGACATGGGGATTACCAATAGACAGCTAAGATATCATTGTGAGGCACTTTGAGGTTTTGTCACGGTGGATTTCGCAATTGTAGTAGGCGGGTTTGAGCCAATATTAAGAGTGACAAAGGTTGTGATTAGATGCGAGTTTAGTTTGTAGTGACTTATGATAAACATTGAAATTAAAATGACAAACAACATCAAGCTCGTAGCTGGAAAGAATGGTTGCCCAAGTAACCGGCCAGTATTAACAACCCTAAATATTGAAAAAGGTAAACAACCTCTAGCGATGCGATATGTACATTGTTGTGTTGCAAGTACAGTGGAATAGGCTTGTAAAAAGATAATTAATCATGTTGATTTGAATAGAAATATTACTCCCATCAAGATATAGCTCAATCGATTCTACTCTCGATTCTGAATAGGCGGTTTTCATATTTTTAGTGTTAAATGGAACACGGTGTATTTCAAGTATTTCAACTATTGCGCAATGCAATAAGTAGTTTAATTAGGTATAAACAATGATATATCTGTCTCTCTCTAAGTCAGGTGTGGAAACACCTGTGATAGGAAGCATCTTTTGCTGAGAAAACGTGGACTTTAATTCGTAGAGCGTATGGGTGTAAACAAAGCACTTATGATCTTTTTATTTTGGATATCGGCGTGTCCAGATAAAATGTCTAGAAATAATTTCACAGGTGCGTGTCCAGAAAAAATGTCCAGATTCGTGTCCTATAAATAGCTCCGGGAGCATTGTTTTGATTCATTATTTTTCGAGCATCGAGGACCGACAGTCGACCCTGGCTTAAAGTGTAAAAATTGTTTTAAATAGTGGGAAACCTCTGCCCAAATTTCTAAGTGTTTGATTTTATTGTGAATAAAATCTATGTTTTGTTCTCGTAAAGTCAGCATTTGGGATAAGTGCTTAGAGTTGTTTAGCTCTGGTACTAATGGGTAGTGATTTCTGCTAAGTTTAAGTTATGTTTTACTAGAAGTATTGAAAGTTAGTGAGTGTTTACTTTATTCATGCCGTCTATCGTTTGGTTTTGTGGGGAACATATGTTCTTTTCAGAGCTTGATTTTGGATGGTAGATTCCGATTCGGTGGTGCAGGTTTATTGTCTTGTGCTATTGAGTTGGAATTTATGTGAGTGAAGTGAGCCGCTAACGATTCGGTTCTTCTTGTCAGAAGTTTCATTGTTATTGTGATAATCAAATTTAATGGTTAAAGTAAATAATACCTAATCAGTTCAAATTAAGTGAAGAATATTTAATTATAAAGCCAGATCGCTGCCCAGACAGACAGTTTGTTTAGCCTTGCATCGATTAACCTAGCGGCTGTTAAACTATTGATGCAAGGAGGTCCGTAGTTTTACCAATACAGAGGGTTAAATTGGCATTTTTCTCTTTACCAACATAGAAAAATGAAAATATCTCTCCCTCCCTGGTTCTTCAATGCCCAGCTGTTAGCCGAGAGCAAGGACATTATATGTGTCATTTGGAGTAATCCATGCTTGTTCAAAGCGGCAGTATTTGAAAGCCTTGTATATTTATTGTCATAAGTATATATCATATACACAATAGGGAACTATCCTACCCGATTGCCTCCCTGTCCACGGACGCCTGCATCGGGGGGGGATAAATACACAGACTTATAGGGTTTGCTTTCTTCAGTCTAGTCTGCTGAACTCTAGCGTAGTCAGTTTAGGTATACACCGCGTATGTCCTAAAACTCTGGGTCCATGGTGAGTACGAACAGAGTTTTTATCGTTTTAGAGTAGGGAACTTTCTATCTAGTAGGGTAGAATCACACACATCGATAGGCAGGGAAATAAATAAAGTTCTGTATAAAAACCTATCTTATCTAATAACTAAAAATAAATTAAATTCAAGATCTAAAATTACTGTGAACAAAATTACTGGGTGTTAGAAGGTATTTTATAAATAATATCGTGTGTTTATTCTTGGTATAATGAAACTTCAATATCATATTTATTATCAAAGTGTGAAAAAGCTTTGAGTTATTACTGTTTAATTCATCTAAGTGTAATTTGTAATTGTGGTAGCAATTTCTGATTCTTCATGTGACAGCGATCATTGAGTGTTAGCTGGGGTTTGTTTAGGGACCAGTGGCATGCGGGCGCCGTCCACTGATGGAAAGCCGAAAGCTCCGAGGAGTGATTAAGCTTACTTTTCTTGGGTTTTCAATTGGAAGCTTCTTACTCGATGTATCGTTGAAACAGTGAAAGGGTCGAGAAGTTATGGTCTATTAGCAGTATTGGGGAAAAGGGGGGTTAGCTAGGGAAAATGAAACAAAATAAAAAGGGGGGTTAGTTCATAGATAGATAGCCTTCTGGTTTGGCATAGGATTCTCAACAGAGCAGTTTGGTTGAGATGAGGAGTTTCAAACCACAACGCAAGCTTCGAGCCCAATTGAAACTACTAATAGGGCGTAGTGGATGATTACTAAAATATTTTTTATATTATTTACCATTTATAAACCAAAATTATGAATAAAATGTCTGGCGCCTATAGGTTTTTTCCTGTTCAAGTTCGTATGTTACTTTGCTCGCACATTTTTCACAGGCGTTATTTATTGTTAACATAATATCAGTCTATTGCCTATTCGTCCAAGTTAATATAATTTTCACAAAATTATGCTGAGTTTTAATTAGTGGGTTAAGTTATAATTAATCATATGAGTCCAATAGTCGTATCTACTTCGCATTAAAGAGTTTGGGTTGCTATGGTTCATATCGAGGGGTCCTTCTACTACCATTAGACGATCACAAGGCCAAATCTACGGGGTATTTTTAAAGGGTGGATAGTTGTAAGAATGTTTAGTCAAGTAAGTAAGTAAATAAGTGAGTGGGTGCGGAAGTTCGGTACAATTTTGGATAGGCCATAACCAGGATGTGAGGTATTACCATAGGGTTTTCTTTTAATTACATGAGGTATATTTCATATACATTACAATACTAAACAGTAGCTTTTTTAGTTATAATTGTGAGTGTGTTTGGTGGGGCGTCTCGCGTTGTCGTTTGGTGGGACGCTTTGCCGAGGACACTCACATTTTGTTGTTCGTGAAGAGGAGTGCGAGTGACTTTAACTATTGGACTCTAATTCTTTATTAAATACTTGTCAGATAGTCAATCACAAAATATTGACATGCCTTGAAGTGCAAACTCTGACAAATATCATCTAATGCATGCAGTTGAGGGTTAACTGAAAAACAAACACTTGCATATCTTTAATTAAAAATAAACTTATATATGAAATCCACATTATTATTTCATAACTTAAATTTTAATTACATATTTGACAATATTCTAGTCTTAATAATGTAAGGTAGTGCTTTAGTCATATTGCTATTCGAAGTACATCTGTTATCCATCTTTGCTGGCATAGTCATCTTCATCAGTCATCAAAAGTTAGTTGGCCATTGTAAAACTCAGGAACCGTTCTTTATTCTTCTAACTGCTTCTAGTCATCTGAAAATAGAGATAAATATGCATTAGTTGGTTGGAGGAACCTTTTACATTTCAATTCAAGTGGTTTTATCTAAGTAGGCATAGATTTAAGTAGGTATAGGCACAAAATATTTACAATAGTACAATTATAGGTTAGCAATATCTGTAGGATGCCATATACCTAAAAATCAGTCATGTACATACATGAGTTCCTTATTTTAAATAGCAGGGGGAGAGGCATTTCAAAACATTAGTACAATTTGCCAAAGTAGGAAATGGTTACAAGTAGATCAGCGGTGAGCAAGATATGTCTAGTGGTCTAAAGATATGGGGGTGAAAGTCTACCCTATTGACAGCTGTAATGTCCTAGGGGCATTATATTTCATATTTAAATACTTAATGTCATATTTATCATAGCTAGGAAACAATTGAATGGGGGTGAACATCTCCATAATCATTCGACAGATTATTTTGGAAATTTAATAAGGAAGTGACAATATTCCATAATTTCAACTTGTCCTGTTCCATTTATTAAGTAGTATTCACAATAATACTTCATTTCTACCTTTGCCCAAAGCAAGAAAGACAGGATGTGTACATACGCACATGTACAGTAAGTCATACTGCGACTTAGGGCTTTTTCATACAATTTTTATGTCATTTCTCTAACAGTAGGCTATACATGTATTTATCTACGGCTAGAATGAGCTTAAGTAAGAGTAGATTTAGTCTAAGGAAGTATGTAGGTACCTAATATTAAGCTTAGCAACACATTTGTAATTTTCCTTGTATCGGGGTAGACAACGGTAGACAGTTGTCATGATGATCATATGGGCCAGTAATATGGCAGCATTCTTCACATTCTAGAAGTGGAAGGGGTTCATCTTGTAGTCCTAAAGCAAAACAGAGTAGGATATTAGATTATAGAAAGAATAGGCTAGGTAGTTATAGATTTTTAAGAATTTCAATTTTTTAGTATGCAGTTTCCGAGGAACTATTGATGATCAGTCAATGTGACATATTGACATGGGTTTTGGGTATCTACTCAAAGGAATATCTTAGCACCAATTTCAACTATACATTTATGGGAATATACACAGGAAATATTAGTTTTCATGGAGTACAAGTAAGCTGTATGTACCAAACTTCTCTCCGAGTCTGTCTGAGTAACCTTGACTTCTAAAGTATACCTGGGTGTTTAATTAGGTCATAAATAAGTTATCTAGATTTAGTTTAACTAGTTTAAAGTAGAATAGTGTTAGCTGACAGGATTAGAATACTATATTTAATGTTGAAAATATTACTCTTAGGAAGAAATCCGTCTGTCTTGAACGGCAAACATGAGTAAAACTTATATAAATATACACAGTTAAAATAAGGATTTGTGATATATTAAGGTCAGGTCTAGGCATAAGTTTAGTAGTATAAAAATAGGTACTTACTTTGAAAGTTAGTCATCACTCATCGCCATCAGGAATATCTTTATCACATTGTAATGGATGACAGTTTCATTACATAATTCCATCAAGTACCAAGGGAACATTTCAGCGGGTAGCAAACTTGCTGAAAAACAAACAAACTTGTAAATATCATTCATTGAAACAGAGCAAAGTAGGTTCACTTAGTATCCATTATTTTAGAAGCATAAAGAGTAAGTTTAAGTAACAGGTTTTATAGATAATCGGTCTTAGGGGAAAGTAGTGCAAAAAATAGTCTGTTACTATAAGTTCCAAGTAGGTCTGGGATCTTACCTTCCTTGCAAAGTTGCTTTTCGAGTAGGCAACTTAATTCACTTTGTCAGTAGAGGCATACCTCTTTAAGACATCTTTTGTATGGCTGTATGTTCATTAGATTATGAATTTGAGCACTAGATTTTCTATTATCGTGATGAGAAACACAGTAAAACACATGTCAAGGTTCCAATGCATTCATATCCTTCAACGCGGTCGTTCATATTGTTTATAAATAGAGTTATGTCAATTTCATAACCTCAATTTCGAAATTCACAATTTGCATTACAGTTCATAGTTTCAGTTTGATAAAACAGAATCACTTTGTCGTCAGCATCATTTGAGAGCAACGCGTGTGTTTGTGATTTCTTTACATTTTCTTATTTCGTCTACTCTTGCATTTTCTTGCAAAAATTACAAAATGGCGTATACGCTGTATGAATGGCGGATGATTGGCGTCGGCGCTGTTTTGATTTGTCATTTGTTTAAGCCGATTAAAAAAATGACGCGGTTATTTAAGTAATTCTAATTGAAGATCACGCGATTAATGGCTAGTTTAAAGAAAAACAAAAGCATTGTCGTTCCAAGAAAATAATATTAAGACACATTGAAGTCAAAGGAAGTTAGTACTGATCTGATATTGCCAGAAGTCAAATTATGTCCCATTAATCGGGTGTAAAATGAAATATTTCTTCATTGTAGAAATTAGAAATCATATTTTGTCATAATCACATTAAAGTCGACATATCATAACAAGAAGTACCTAATTTCGAGAAGTATTTGCTTATTTTACCTTTTTCGATTGAAATCTTTAACTTCCGCAATCGAAACTACCTTTTAACTACGAGTTTCTGACATAGATGGCGTGCAACAACGATTCTTTACTTCGACTTTTTTGATCGTAAAATATTGATGTCGTTAGTATTCACGAAAACCGGCCAAGTGCGAGTCGGGCTCGCGCACAAAGGGTTCCGTAGCAGCAAATATAATAAACTTATTATGTCAATTTATACACCTGCCAAAATTACAGTTAAATCAACCTATCTCAAAAACTATAAGAGATACTTTGATCAAACCAAAAATCGTTGAAAGAGTTAATTAGCATGCATCACCTCTATTTTTTTTAGAATTTTATACCCCGTAGTTATAAAAATAGAGGGGGGGGGACATACTTTTTACGACTTTGAGAGCTGATATCTCAAAAACCGTTCACTTTAAGAAAAATGTTTTTTAGAAAACTTTATATCATTTTAAAAGACCTTTCCATTGATACCCCACACGGGTATGTACATCGAAAAAAAAATTTTCATCCCTCAGTTACATGTATGGGGGGCCCCACCCCCAATTCTTTTTTTTACTATTTAGTGTCATAATTTTGTAGCGGTTCATACAACACATATTCCCATCAAATTTCATCACTGTAGTACTTATAGTTTCCGAGTAAATCGGCTGTGACAGACGGACAGACGGACAGACGGACAGACGGACAGACGGACATGACGAAACTATAAGGGTTCCGTTTTTGCCATTTTGGCTACGGAACCCTAAAAATGTCGATAAGTTTGTGTAGTTTGACGTTTTCAAAACAATCAAAAGCCGGCTAATTTGAGGTTAGTTTGGATAAATTACGGTTTTGTGAAAGAAAGTAATGTAATTTAGTTCAAATTCAGTGAATATGTGTTTATTTTATCTGTACAAATGGTTGGTAGCGTTATTTCACCGTCGCGAGGGACAAAAGTGAGTGACGACGTATTGTTTAAAATCAAAAATTGTGTTTATGATTGTTCAAAAGAAAAATGCAGATATTTGTGGGAAGGAAGTCTTTAAAATAATTATTATTTAGCATCGGTGAAGTGCAATGGTGAATAGTGCTGTTCAGTGTCTGAAATTCTGCAAGAAAAGTGAACAAAGCAAGTGAGTACAAATACAAACAAATATTACCTAGTATTTAGTCGAAACAGTGATTGATTTGGTATGGTTTTTAGAAACTGATTGTATATGACATTTTATTACATATTATTCCTTCTTATTACATACAATTTTATGGAAATAGTGCGCTGAAATCACTTCAAATTTCAACAATATTGATTATTTTAGGTTTCGAATGTATTGTGTATCTTAGAAAAGTTTAAATCGTGATATGAGTATTCATTACATATTATTTCATGTTCGTGAATTAAGTAAAACAAAATGTTTTGAGTAAACATTAGTAACGTAAAAATAATAATTGGGAGTTTAATACTTTCGTCCGTTAGTTCTATTTGATTGCTAAATTCGACCCTTTTCATAACTCGTTCGTAGCTCAGGTAGTATAGGGGCGGACTAATGTATGGGACTGTACATGCAAGGGTGGGTGTTCGAATCTTACTTTTGCTTCACTTTTTGTAATTTTTATTTTGAAATCCTATTCTATAATATTTTGTTTTTATAGTTACGACTTTGATTTGTTTATTGTTTTGGAAAAAAAAAATAGATAGTGATTTTTTTTTTGTAAATTATGTTAAAAAACTGAAGGAAGGTGGTTTTCACAACAAGTTTTAGGGAGTAGTTAATGTTACTAATGTGGTATTTCATTAGTTACAATTCAAGTGAGAGATATTTTCGGAAAACTGGAAGTAGGTATTGCTCAAAAACTTGCCATTGATTGGATAAATAAGGACTAGTCAACTTTGGAGATGAAGAAAATATTGATTGGTTTGAAGTTGCTTGCTGTGTTCAAGAATAAATGACTGGATCTTATGCGGTTATCTTAATTGTGGTCAAGCCTGCAGCATGTCTTCGAGAAGAGACTTCATGTTTTCCTGAGTTATGACACCGACTGAGAAGAGAATAGATAGGAAAAAGTTGAAATACCTACTTATCTGGAACCAGGAGCACTGGAAATTGTTTCTAAGAGCCTTATGCCTCTAATGAGGACTAACAGGATCTAATCATCATCATCATAACTATCTACTCAAGAATTCATCATTGAACAATAAGGACTTGCCAAGTAAGAAGAAAAAAATAGGGAAGAAAATAATTTGGCTGGTCTTCTAGCTGCTAGCTGTACCTATTCAAGATAAATGACTGGATTTACTATTGTAACATTAAAATCTACAGCGTACCTTCGGAAAGGATTACACAATTTCTTGGGCTATGGATATCATCTGAAGAAATTTATAAGTAGGTACTTATGTACTTATGTTAGGTAGTAGTATTGTTTTCCTATGTTAATAAATAATAGAATAATATTGTTCCTAACGGGTGGGCAATGCGCATACGACCTCGGGCGGACCGTTTGCCTATTTGCCACCAACGTGATATAAATATATATATAATTAACCTGTTGTTTTTTAAAACCTATCTCTGCCATTTTTTACGGTTTCTTTTTCATTCGGTCATCGGTCCATTGTTTGGTGGGAGTGATGCTGGGACTGGGGTGGTTTCGTGTGCTCAGCCTACTCCTTTTTGTGACGTGCGGGTGTGATTGCATGTATGTATGTTGACCCAAATTTATCCTCTTCACAATATATTTATAGCAAATATTTCACGTATCTTAAATTTCGAATCATACCGCTTATCTTTACTTAAAGTTTCATGTCATGTTTATAGTTTCATGTTGTATTTAGAATCTTTTCCACATTATTGGAAAAAAAAAAATATAATTAAGTATGTATGCATGTTAATTCAGTCTTTTGGTGTATTAAATATTATTTGACCGAGTATTGACTTGTGATATTTGTTGACGAATAAGAGACAATTTAGTTAGGCATATTGCTATTGCTTATCTTTGGCAATATGTTAAACACGTAAAATCAAGATCATAATGATGATGATATTAAACATCAACTTAATTAAATTAAATTATTGTTTAGATATTCATTTGTATGCCTTAAAAAAAAAAGGGGAAAATAGAGACAACAGTCTAGATATTAGTAGGTAGGGAACTATGTTATTCTCTTTGTGTATTGGAATACCTATATTCATTTGATATTTTTATAATTAGTGTTTTTGTAGTTAACCAAATTGGACCTTCATATATTTCATACATTTTCTTTTGGGACTATACTTTCACCTTGGCAAGAGAATGATCACATTTTCATAGCTTTTTTTCATTACCTTTCCTGCATATTAAATTAACTATGTAGTTTTTATCATATTTCCACAGTACATGTAGGTACAGTTGCGCACGGGCATAGGGGAAGATGTGGAGGAATCGTCCTGCCTGGAGATTAACAGAGTTTTTGGTGACATATTTTACTTCTAATTTTTACATTTATTTTTATATGTTTATGTGTCTGTATATGTGTGTAGCTCTGGTCGTGAGAGTGTTGCGGGCTGGAGTGTTTTAGTTACTCTGGTGGAACGTTGCGATTTGACTTAAATCAGTTGGCGATATTTGATTTTCGTCCCACATTACACAAAGTACTTTAACGTTTTAATGAAATATCAGCAGCGGGGTATTCGAAATTTGTAATTGGATAATTTGCGTTTAGTAATTTAAAAAAAAAAATGAATAGAAGACCGCATAAGGTTACATTCTTCTTATTTTATGACAGGGTAGAATGGGGTAGGATGGGATAGGTAAACTTTTAAAAATATTATGTAGTAATTTATTTCCATCTTATTATTTATTTTGATTACTTTTAAAAGGTTCTGGCTGTCTTTAGAAGTCGTGTGAAAGCGTGAATGAGGAGGATTGATTGTGTGTATGTGTACAAGTTAGAGATGATGAATGCTTACAGGTGTATGAGTGTTTGTGAATGGCTGGATTTGATGGATGTTAGATAAGAAGGATGTCTTCAATTTATTTTTATGGTATGAGTGGATTGATAGAGACAGACAGGGCTGGAAAGTGGTCAAAACTAGGTTGGTCGGAACTTGCAGGGGAAGAAACAACGGGGGGAATTCTGGGAACACATTAGCCATAAAATTCTTATTGGTTAGGTTAAAATCCAATGGATTCGACCCATTTCAAAGGGTAGTATTTTGTGGTTAATACTTCACAAGGTATGACAACTCGAACGAAATCCACACACCTCATCTTGAATGGGATGCATTTGACATCTGACATATATAAGAGCCATAATCGTCTGGTGAGAACGAGGCTCTTATTACTAATTGTTTATCTGTTATGAGTTCAGAGATGTGAAGTTTAGTATCATCAAATAATTTTGTCATTTGTTCCAATAATTTTATAGCATCGGCAAAAGTGATATTGTACCATATTGAGGTACGTGCTTGTCATTTAAGGTTTGTTTATATATAAAAAAAAAATACACTCGAACAAGCCTTAAGTCGATTTATCTTATTCAAGTATGAGACATGCGCCAAGACATGTGACTGGGAGTGGTTAAGTAGAGAAGTTGGTTTGAGTTTCGACAATGGAAATTGAAGGCTTTGGTCTTACAAGGAAGGATCAAAAGGTTTCTTCGTATCTGCATGGGAAGTTTTTGTGATTCTCATTGAAATTACTAGCAGGAGGGTAATAATTCTGGTCCAACAGTGTGGATGGAAGGAAAATTCGCCGCGACCAGGGGATGAGCTAGCAAAAACGGGTTAATAGGACCTAACAGATTCACAACCTGTTATCTCTGGCAGAGAGAAGTGGCTGGGATCATGGTTCTCAGGGTTCATTGTCGAGATTCTGATAGACTGATTTTAAAACCGAGTCATTGGCAGTCGCGTAGTATTGGAAAACACACTACATGTTTAGAAAGGGAGGGACATTTTCGACCAAACTAGAGATAGGTATATATTTTTCTTTTTATTTACATTCATGGTATTGGTTCTTTGAGTACTAGAAGCTGATTTATAGAATAGATTAAGTTTATTTCATGGATGACGTTTGTGATCCATTAAATTAACTGAATCGGGGGTGAAACTGTAACTGAACAACTTCATCTAGCTATAAATAGGAAACATTACAAGTAACAAATGGTTTAAATTGAGGATTAAATGTAACTTTGTATCTATTTATTCATATAAAAGTATGTCAGAATTCGAATGAATTAAATAATTACACAAAAATAATCAGCGTGTTATCGTCTATTGAAATTAGCGCCATCTTTCAGCAAATACTAAACATTAAGAACTACTGAGAGACGTACATGGGTGGCGAATAGTTAACGAAGTTATTGAACGGGCGAGCGATTGTAAAACAACTCCGCTAGATGGCGCTTGTTCAACAAAACACCTTATACAACGTGTATCTGCTAATACTCAAAACCTCACACTACACTTAGTAAAATAATTGCTAATTACCATCATAAACTATAAAACTATTTATTTATGTGCGTTACTGGGGCGACATGGGGATTACCAATAGACAGCTAAGATATCATTGTGAGGCACTTTGAGGTTTTGTCACGGTGGATTTCGCAATTGTAGTAGGCGGGTTTGAGCCAATATTAAGAGTGACAAAGGTTGTGATTAGATGCGAGTTTAGTTTGTAGTGACTTATGATAAACATTGAAATTAAAATGACAAACAACATCAAGCTCGTAGCTGGAAAGAATGGTTGCCCAAGTAACCGGCCAGTATTAACAACCCTAAATATTGAAAAAGGTAAACAACCTCTAGCGATGCGATATGTACATTGTTGTGTTGCAAGTACAGTGGAATAGGCTTGTAAAAAGATAATTAATCATGTTGATTTGAATAGAAATATTACTCCCATCAAGATATAGCTCAATCGATTCTACTCTCGATTCTGAATAGGCGGTTTTCATATTTTTAGTGTTAAATGGAACACGGTGTATTTCAAGTATTTCAACTATTGCGCAATGCAATAAGTAGTTTAATTAGGTATAAACAATGATATATCTGTCTCTCTCTAAGTCAGGTGTGGAAACACCTGTGATAGGAAGCATCTTTTGCTGAGAAAACGTGGACTTTAATTCGTAGAGCGTATGGGTGTAAACAAAGCACTTATGATCTTTTTATTTTGGATATCGGCGTGTCCAGATAAAATGTCTAGAAATAATTTCACAGGTGCGTGTCCAGAAAAAATGTCCAGATTCGTGTCCTATAAATAGCTCCGGGAGCATTGTTTTGATTCATTATTTTTCGAGCATCGAGGACCGACAGTCGACCCTGGCTTAAAGTGTAAAAATTGTTTTAAATAGTGGGAAACCTCTGCCCAAATTTCTAAGTGTTTGATTTTATTGTGAATAAAATCTATGTTTTGTTCTCGTAAAGTCAGCATTTGGGATAAGTGCTTAGAGTTGTTTAGCTCTGGTACTAATGGGTAGTGATTTCTGCTAAGTTTAAGTTATGTTTTACTAGAAGTATTGAAAGTTAGTGAGTGTTTACTTTATTCATGCCGTCTATCGTTTGGTTTTGTGGGGAACATATGTTCTTTTCAGAGCTTGATTTTGGATGGTAGATTCCGATTCGGTGGTGCAGGTTTATTGTCTTGTGCTATTGAGTTGGAATTTATGTGAGTGAAGTGAGCCGCTAACGATTCGGTTCTTCTTGTCAGAAGTTTCATTGTTATTGTGATAATCAAATTTAATGGTTAAAGTAAATAATACCTAATCAGTTCAAATTAAGTGAAGAATATTTAATTATAAAGCCAGATCGCTGCCCAGACAGACAGTTTGTTTAGCCTTGCATCGATTAACCTAGCGGCTGTTAAACTATTGATGCAAGGAGGTCCGTAGTTTTACCAATACAGAGGGTTAAATTGGCATTTTTCTCTTTACCAACATAGAAAAATGAAAATATCTCTCCCTCCCTGGTTCTTCAATGCCCAGCTGTTAGCCGAGAGCAAGGACATTATATGTGTCATTTGGAGTAATCCATGCTTGTTCAAAGCGGCAGTATTTGAAAGCCTTGTATATTTATTGTCATAAGTATATATCATATACACAATAGGGAACTATCCTACCCGATTGCCTCCCTGTCCACGGACGCCTGCATCGGGGGGGGGATAAATACACAGACTTATAGGGTTTGCTTTCTTCAGTCTAGTCTGCTGAACTCTAGCGTAGTCAGTTTAGGTATACACCGCGTATTTCCTAAAACTCTGGGTCCATGGTGAGTACGAACAGAGTTTTTATCGTTTTAGAGTAGGGAACTTTCTATCTAGTAGGGTAGAATCACACACATCGATAGGTAGGGAAATAAATAAAGTTCTGTATAAAAACCTATCTTATTTAATAACTAAAAATAAATTATGTAAAAGTAAATTAAATTCTAGACCTAAAATCATTGTGAACAAAATTACTGGGTGTTATAAGGTATTTTATAAATAATATCGTGTGTTTATTCTTGGTATAATGAAACTTCAATATCATATTTATTATCAAAGTGTGAAAAAGCTTTGAGTTATTACTGTTTAATTCATCTAAGTGTAATTTGTAATTGTGGTAGCAATTTCTGATTCTTCATGTGACAGCGATCATTGAGTGTTAGCTGGGGTTTGTTTAGGGACCAGTGGCATGCGGGCGCCGTCCACTGATGGGAAGCCGAAAACTCCGAGGAGTGATTAAGCTTACTTTTCTTGGGGTTTCAATTGGAAGCTTCTTACTCGATGTATCGTTGAAACAGTGAAAGGGTCGAGAAGTTATGGTCTATTAGCAGTATTGGGGAAAAGGGGGGATTAGCTAGGGAAAAGAAACAAAATAAAATAAAAAGGGGGGGGTTAGTTCATAGATAGTTAGCCCTTCTGGTTTGGCATAGGATTCTCAACAGAGCAGTTTGGTTGAGATGAGGAGTTTCAAACCACAACGCAAGCTTCGAGCCCAATTGAAACTACTAATAGGGCGTAGTGGATGATTACTAAAATATTTTTTATATTATTTACCATTTATAAACCAAAATTATGAATAAAATGTCTGGCGCCTATAGGTTCTTTCCTGTTCAAGTTCGTATGTTACTTTGCTCGCACATTTTTCACAGGCGTTACTTAGCGTTAACATAATCTCCACGTCTTTTGCCTATTTGTCCAAATTAATGTAATTTTCACAAAATTATGCTGAGTTTTAATTAGTGGGTTAAGTTTTAATTAATCATATGAGTCCAATAGTCGTATCTACTTCGCATTAAAGAGTTTGGGTTGCTATGGTTCATATCGAAGGGTCCTTCTACTACCATTAGACGAACACAAGGCCAAATCTACAGGGTATTTTTAAAGGACGGTTAGTTATAAGTATGTTTAGTCAAGTAAGTAAGTAAATAAGTATGTGGGTGCGGAAGTTCGGTACAAAGCCCTGGGATTTTTTCTTAGTCTAGGAATGGAACAGTTGAATATCAACACTAAATGTATACTCTTAATGTACATTCTATGATAGAAGTAAAGATGGTGGAGGTATAGCCAACCAATTTGAATCCTAGGCCACTCTAGAACCCTGTCCTATTGACACTGTGCATTATTGGTCATAGAAGTCACTTTTGACGTTCACTGTGAAAAGGTTCTACAGTGGCTTAGGGTTCAAATAGGTTGACTAGGAGTTTTTCTCAATCTAGAGATCGGACAGAGATGAAATGATTATCTTTATCAGGCACATCGTCAAGACTGGGAGTCTAAGTGGTCGTAAAACGTTTTAACAAGTATTATTGATTATATTCATTAACTCCAAATGCCGTTTAAATACTCCTGGGATACGCGATTTGTTTTAAAATTAATGGCATGGCAGAAAAAGAGATGGAGCTAGTGAATGAAGCAGGTTATTTAGTAAAATGCGGCACATTTACACATAAAATAATGTCTGTATTCCCAAAGGGGGTAAGCGGAGTACATTCAACTGTTCAAGTTTCAGTACTAGAAAAAAACGAAATTGGAGTGATAGGTTGCTAGCCCGTCGCCCACATCACAACAGGACCCATATCCTACAGTCGACTTCTACGACACCCACGGGACGAAAGTGGGTGCTGAAATCCAGTTAGCGAACGCTCTAAAACCGACCAAAATTGTAATGTAAAGCCTGACCAGAAATACAGGGTGTAACATTAATGCTGGTGATCCATTTAAGAGCATAACCGGTATCGAATAGCGGTTACGAATACCACTTCCTTTTTTTTAAATAAACACCATGAAAATTAAAGGTACTATAGAAGGTAATGTATAAGCCGTAGGATTTATCTTCGGCAATTATGTTACATAGTGTATATGACTATTGTCTAGAGGGCGCTGTTATTCTGAACTATGGGATGACATCACTTCTCGCGCTCTGTACACATATTTCATCATCATCATTGGCCACGACATCTTAGCAGATGATTGTTGCAATGGTTTTATTGTGTGGTGCCGGTACATCGTCTTTGGTGGCTTAGAAGTCCGATGGCAGCACGACACCTTTTGCCACATTTAAGGTACTAACTTTGAAAATGAGTGCTTCATTTCGCCGTTAAACGTAAGTTTGGCGAAAAAACTAGAAACTGTATAACTGTAATCTTTGTTTTCAATAACAAAAAAAAAAAAAAACATCTGTCACAGGTGAGTCAAGAGGAGGAGGAGCTCTGGAGCGAAGCCTTTTCTGCTTAAGGTTGTCGAGCCACATATTTAAAGTCATGTTAATTAATCGCGTTTGACCTGTGACTTCAAATATATGGGATGGCAGAATAGTATGAAGAAAATAGTTCTTCCAAAACTCCGTAACATGGCTTATAGTCATATATTTCTGGCCAGGGGGCCGATTTTTGAGTCTCACGGCGTTCGAATTCAGAAAATTGTCACTGAAAATAATAGGCAATTCACCGTTTTCAACCGGTATTTTAGTGACAGTGAGACTCAAAAATCGGCCCCCAGACTTTAAGAATCTAAACGAGTTTTTCTCAACAAACTGCACGAGTCACAAGTTGCAAGTAAACGCACGTCAAGTGCCATATTACCATACCGCTAGATAACTGTCGGACCGGACCGGCGGGTCACAGGTCCGGCAATTAGCCGGATGGTGCGCAGGAGCATGCGTAATGGAATCCTGTGGCCTATTTCACAATCTCAAGGGAAGACCAGCGCTGGAAGTCGCCAGAGTAAAATGCTACCTCAGCATATTACTCTGGCCATTTCGTGGCATCTTATTATTTTGCGCCGGTGTAAAATTGTGTGATCGCATCCGAAACACTACACTGCGCTCCAAAACACGAATAGCTGATGTGGGGGAGAAGTCCGCCAGACTAAAGTGGGACTGGGCAGGCACGTTTGCCGCATGCACCCGGATAGGTGGGCCAGCATAGCCACCAAGTGGATGCCTCAAATTAAGCGCGGATGTGGTAGGCCCAGACGGAGATGGCGGGACGACTTTGACACCTTCATGACCAATTGGCCACAATTAGCACACCAACGGGAGCTGTGGAAATCACGGGGTGAGGCCTATGCCCAGCAGTGGGACACACAAACGGGCTATTAATAAAAAAAAATCTGTGTGCTTTCGAATAAATAATTATTCTATTCTATTCTACATTGACACTTGACGCTGACAATTCTCTGCCTATTTCTGGATTGATAAGTTTTGTTATTCAGCGTCAATATTTTCTTGTTGAGCAGACAATGAACGGCGAATATATATGTATGTAGTTTTTAACTTGTTACAGTGGAGTAAGGTATGACGGTGTGGAGTAAGGTGTGATGGAGGAAGTTATATATATGACTTATTTTAGGAAATATGAAGAATATGAAGAACTCTATTGAGAAATATCTTTTGAATTTGTACCAAACATTTGATAATCCTGCATGGCAAAGCTCAATATTTTTCTCATTGTTTTAGTCATCGACTATATTTATCGTCCGTCTAAGTTTTCCTCCCACTTTTATTTATTTTTCGGTCCCAAAACTAGAGCTGGGTCTATTTTTAGATTTCAACAATCATATTTATGTTTTTTTTTATAACAGTTTCGTTTTCTTTCAACCCCTTATTTGTCAAGAGTGGCACTGAAACTTAAGTAGTTTTATGTGCTCTGCCTACCCCGTCATGGGATATAGGCGTGATTATATGTATATGTATGTATGTATGTATGTTATTTTATATAAAATGAAAAAAAAAATTAAACCGCTAAGTCAGTTCTGCCTTCTGCCACAGTATATTTATATCTGTTCCTGTTCAATCAAGATGCAAGCCAGATTGCAGTCAATCAACACGACTAAATGCGCACCTGTGACCTTGTTCATCTATTGACCTCCTAGCGGTATGCAAATGTGCAAGCGGTGTAAGTGACGATACCGTTATCACTTGTGATAACCAAATGTGTAATAAACGCTTTTCAGTACATATGATGTTACTTTATCGCGCTAGTGTAAGAAGTGGTACCTACTTTATGTGCCTATATCGAAACTTCGAAGTACTGGTGAAAGAAAAAGGACTGTTTAAACTTTGCATAGATCATAGTGTACAATTTTTATTATGGGACCAATGTATGTAGTTGTTTCATACAAATATGTTAACTTTGTAAATAAACTCAAAACTTATCTTGTCAATGAATGCCCATATACTCTCCAAGAGTTCATGGACAATTAAATAACTTATTTATTTATTTATATGAAGCATTAATACTTGTTTTGTTCTTGTATCGTATACCTACAATAGTTTCTACTATCTGTGACCTAGTAAAATGTGTATAGTGTTAGTGTTTAATGTATATGTAGTATAGCATATAAATATGTTGGCACGCCCTAATGAGCACGTATAAGTACCTACTTTGTAACATCTTGTAACACCATCTATGCAATAAATAAATACGAATATGAATATACATTTCGACTGTCATGTCATGATGCCGCTTATTTCTATGGCACAGTCAAATGTTATTTCGCGATTTCAGCATTGTTCCCATAATAAAAGTTGTTTATTGTGATCTCAAAAGTCACTACTGCAAAGTTTGAATGGTCCCTTTTCTTTCACCGTGAGATGGGCCATTTTTAGGGTTCCGTAGTCAACTAGGAACCCTTATAGTTTCGCCATGTCTGTCTGTCTGTCCGTCCGTCCGTCCGTCCGTCCGTCCGTCCGTCCGTCCGTCCGTCCGTCCGTCCGTCCGTCCGTCCGTCCGCGGATAATCTCAGTAACCGTAGGCACTAGAAAGCTGAAATTTGGTACCAATATGTATATTAATCACGCCAACAAAGTGCAAAAATAAAAAATGGAAAAAAATGTTTTATTAGGGTACCCCCCCTACATGTAAAGTGGGGGCTGATATTTTTTTTTCATTCCAACCCCTAAGTGTGATATATTGTTGGATAGGTATTTAAAAATGAAGAAGGGTTTACTAAGATCGTTTTTTGATAATATTAATAGTTTTAGAAATAATCGCTTCTAAAGGAAAAAAAAGTGCGTCCCCCCCCCTCTAACTTTTGAACCCTATGTTCAAAAAATATGAAAAAAATCACAATAGTAGAACATTATAAAAACTTTCTAGGAAAATTGTTTTGAACTTGATAGGTTCAGTAGTTTTTGAGAAAAATACGGAAAACTACGGAACCCTACACTGAGCGTGGCCCGACACGCTCTTGGCCGGTTTTTTTCAAAGTTGTCCACCCCACTTCTTTTTTGGATTTGGTAATTTTCATGTGGTTTCCACTCAGAATCGCGAGCTCTTTCAATTTTAATAGGAGAAAAAAAGTGTCCTAAGGTTTTTTCCCATTCCGTTTCAATTTTTTCATACATTTTGTATGGCGGTAACGGAATGGAAGGTTCGAAAAAATGTATGGAAATCTTGGGACATTTTTTTTCTCCTATCAGGATCGAAAGAGCTCACGATTTTGAGTATTAATCGCGTAAAAAATACCCATGTTACTAAAAAAGTGGGGTGGACATCTTTGAAAGAAAAAATGGCCATGATAGACGTGATGAATTTGTACCTTGTGTCGGTTTAAGACATTTCATTCGATCGTTTTAATTTATCGCACTTGTATAATAATATTAATAATGAACTATTTCAGTGATATCTGTATACGTTCTTTTGTTAAAGATTGAGTGTTACATTTGCTATGGCACACTTACTGAATTTTTAAGCAGTCGTCAATAGGGTATATTTGTATTTTCAAAAAATAAAAAAACAATGAAATTATGCAGATAAAACTTTGCGTAGTGCTCATCGCAGCGAGAGACTTCCTGTTTAAAATAATAAGACAGTGGGGCTACATATTAACAAGTGTCAAAAAAGTCGACGAAAATTCAGAATTTCTGGCCTTCGATAAACTATTTATGTATCACTATCCGAACGAGTTTACGCTACCAACGCGATATCAAATAGGTAAAATTTAGATTTTTAGCATTCGGCTTTTTTATAGTAGAAATCAAAGACCCAAAGTCTCAGAATGCGAACAAGCCAAGAAATCCCTGATCGTCCATATTTTGCGCCGGCGCAAGACGTCGAAATAGTGCGGTTGACGACCGTCGCCCGCGCGACGTTTGAAAATAGAACTGCAACGGGATTCCGCGCCCATCGCAGCAAAAACACATTTCGTTCAGGTGCAGGCTGATTAGTAAGATAAGGAAGCTGGTGGACAACTTGCACGTGCTGCAATTAAAAGATGTTGATGGTTTGGGTGGTAAAAAAAAAAACGGCTTTAGTTCGCGATATAAAGAGTTATTAATCGATGATCCTGCAAATAAAAATTTCGTCCACATTTTTATAGGTTTCATTATAGCGATATTAATACCTATGGCTCATTGTTTCATAAATTGTGTTTTAGAAATAAATAGTAATCTCACTGAAAATGTGTTAATACTGACACGTTGTAAAGTAAGGTGCATCAGGGTAATTCCGAAAGTCGTCTAATTTCGAATGTCGTATAAAGACCGCCATTTTTTCCATCATATCAAGATTCCCCTTTCGAAATTACCCGAGCATTTTTGTGATTCGGAATTACCCTAATGCACTTCACTAGAATTCTGATTTCACAGGTTTTTAGTCCGAAAAAGCCAAGTTATGTCTTGATCTGATGACTGAAAAGATTGAGTTCAAGTAACACTAATTCCGAGTCCAACGCCTAGTGGTTTCTAGAACAGACCAACACATAACTTCCCAGCCACCATGTGGGTTTTCGCTACTTTATAAATAATAGCGAATAGATGTTATCAGTAACGCGGAACAAACGCGCCGATACAAAAGCGATCTAGAAACAATGAGACAATCGGATTTATAACAGCACTTTCGCGTCCGAAAATGGTCTAATTTGACGGAGGTATTCGTCGTACGCGGTAAGGGTGCGCTTGGTATGTGAGGGCTTTCGAATTTGGGTTTACAGTAATAATAGTATAACAGTGTCGGGTGAAAATAGAAGGGCGTTATTTATGAGCCCTTTAACTATAAGTTGTAGACTATAACAAGTATCTTAACCGTTCTGATTCGTGGTGAGACTGCCAAGATTCCGGCAGGGAATAAGAAAAATATAATTTCTCGAGAAGAGATTATATTTGATGTTTACATTAATACAGTCGACTGTATATTTGTTTATATTAAAATCAAGCATCACATTCCTACAGTGAAAGGTGACATAAAGATTGGTATTCTCAATAATGAATAGAATTAATAGAAAAACCGTCCATCACATGGAGATAATGTAATATCCAAAAAAAGAGAAATTTTCAATTCTCAATTAGCAGTCCAAAAGACTGTATACCTTCAAATGTAGGGTGAACAGGCATCTTCTGAGCAAGCTCACTCCATTGTAAGCCACGTCTTTGCCTTTGAATAGTCTGTGGCCAAGAGTAAGCCTATTTATAATTTAAAAACAAAACACAGGGAAAGGGTAGCTTTTATTTTAACGACGGACTTAATGACTTTCCAAGTTATCTGTCATCTAATTACTAAACAGAATAATTTGAAACTTAACTGTGACCGTAGCTTTAAGATTACGCAACGGTTCCGTCCGTCCCGCCCATAATTTTCAGGACCGGTACAAGACGGGCCGATGAATGCATTCCTAGCCGCATTACACCCGTACTTCAGACCAATCAAACGTTCTATGCACTCTTTCTACTAGTCCGTTACATCACGGGTTAAACTTCTAACATCCAACTCTTTTGCGATTTGAATAAAGTTGATCTTTCCAATGGAGTTTAAGGCGAGATCGGAGGTTTGAAAAGCAAGTGTTTATACTGTTGAATTGACAATGAGTTGTGAATCAAGATGGTAGGTCGATTGACAGTGGTTTAGTATTCGGTGTAGTTTGCATAGTATTCCTTACGTAACAGGCTCTGACCTTATTTAGGGTTAGAACTTCGGAGTTTATAGTGCGCCGTGATTGTATATTTAGGTTTGTCGATACTCGCGTATCTTGTGAACTTATCAGCACAACCGTAATGTTAAGACAGTTAAGGCACACAAGAACTTAACTACCACAATTAAATTGATAGATTAAGAATAAAATTGGATAGGTAGGCTAGTTTCCGTTGAAGATACTGTAATATAAAAAAAAATAGAGATTATTTTGTATGACAAAGTTTAACAACTAAAACTAGTACCAGTTATAGATACTGAGTATACTTGTCAAATTTCATATTATTTCTGAATGCCATTTTAATATGCGAGGTTAACTTCGATTGGCAAAAAACCTTTCAAATCAATAGTGTGAGAAAACCTGACGAAATTACAATGTTACCACTTTTTATTTTTTTCTCTTTTAGCAAGACTGTACGTTCATGTGACTCTTAGGCCTGATTTAGACGGCGTGCGAGCTCGCATGCGATTTTAGTTACATTGCGGGCTGTTTAAGTTACGTACAATTTTGCACAGCCGTCAATACCGCAATGTAATAAAACTCGTATGCGAGTTCTCGTACCGTCTAAATGGGCCCTTAATGCCGATCGTTACCAGTTCCAATCTTCCAGATCCCATCTTACAACCTACTCATTACTTATTTCACCGTCTACCCTCACTGCCTTCCTGACCATTACTTCTTCAAGGTTATGGTTACGAGCACACGGAAGAAATACTAATATAGTATACATTTAAAGCCAATGAACATTTACAGCTTATGAACTGGCATATTTACTAATCGTAAATAGATATTGAAATATAAATGGTTGTCACAGGACTATCTTGCCGCGACCGGTATAAGGAGCCAATGTAAACGGTTCCGGACCGTTCCTTTAATCCATACTAATAAATGGGAAAGTGTGTGTGTGTGTCTGTTTGTTTGTCTATCTTTCACAACAAAACAGAGCGACGACTTGAAGTGATTTTTTAAATGGAGATAGTTGAATGGATGGCGAGTGACATAGGCTACTTTTTGTCTCTTTCTAACGCGAGGGAAGCCTCGGGCAAAAGCTAGTCTGATATAAGTACTAGGTTATAGGTAGATGTATACGAGGGGTTACAACACTTAGAAACTTTTGGGACCAAACACGCAATATCGAAAAAAAATTCGCTGTTTCAAGCATTTTGGTTGTGTGATCATGACATTTTGTGTAGGACAGATATCTTTTTTTGAAATATTGAGGTCCCATAGTAATAAGTTCTTCAGTATGACCTAAGTATTATATTATACCTATGGATGGGTGTCTCGAGGTTTTCAGTGGCTAGTGTAACACCTTGTTGATACGTATTTTTTATCAAAATTGGAACATTTTCTTAAATATAAATTTAATTCAAAAGAGGGTGGGCACGGTCGGTTGCACGGTAAGATTAGTAAAAAAATTAAGTTTATATCCGTTAAGTTGGAAATTGGAATATTTCTGCGCGCGCGCATGTAAATATGCTGGCGTTATTGATCGCGCCCGGTTACTAAACAGCTCATACAATTATTCTGTTGATTAGTGTTGGAGTTACTTCATAGATGGCGCTGAAAATGATATAGTGCTTTGTAATAATTCTAAATCGCGCTTAAAACGCGGAGCGCGGATTAAGTTTAGACTTAAAGATGGATGGAAGAAACTTATAAAACCAGCTTCAAATTTGCTTTATTATTTTAAATAACTGTTAAAAATAGACACACAGTAGACACAGTTATTAACTATCGTTCCTCCATATCCAGGTATTTATGAACAGTTACTGTCTAACTGTTTTAGTCACATCTCATCAATCAAGATACATTATATCTAATCAAAAAGCTTTCTAATATCAACAATATTACCGCTGATCCTTTATTAAGTATTCATATTCAAAAAGGTATTAACAACCATTACTTTTGATAAAAAATCCGACCTTTTCCAAGTAACGTCTTTTATAAACACTCCGGTATCTTATTCAAGTAGGCTATAACCGCCATCTTTGTTTTTACTTTATAAACTCTATGCATATCTTCAGCTACGCGACATTGTGAACCCTAATTCACTAAGTTTTGTATTGGGGTAAAACGTCGTGAGTCTTTAAACGTCTTAGGCGGTTAAAGGGTTAGATATACGTCCTTTGGTAAGTGTGAGGTTTGATAAGACTGCGTGGGGCCTGATATTGGGGACTTAGGCTTGGGTGTATAATCGGGTTTATTATGAGATAGTCGTGACTAAGGATAATAGGATATGGGTCAATAGGTCAGCTTATTACCTATACATGCTGCTTTAAAAAAAAAAGAGCCAAGGAGTGGAATTCCATGCCAGCGGCTATATTTCCGAGCTTATATAACCGGGCGACCTTCAAATCAAGAGTGAACAGGCATCTTCTGGGCGAGCTCACTCCATCGTAGGCCACGTCTTCGCCTTTAGCTAGTCTGTGGTCAAGAGTAAGCCCATTTATAATTAAAAAAAAGAGATAAAGGGAAAGGTTAGTATTTTGGATATACATACGAAGAGACAAGCATACGAATGATACGTGTATCACCAAAGCTTGGTACTGCCATGAAAAAGAGAAATACATACGATTTTTTCTTGAAGGTTCGAAGATCGCATCGGGTCAAAATTTGGTTATAGAGCAAGGATTATTTATATAGGATTTACATACTTCATACTAAGAATCGTACCTCGATTTTTAGCGCCACCTATTACATACTATCATAACTACACTGATGATGCCTACAATTATTTTTTTCAAAATGTGTATTGGCGTGTTATCATATATAAAAAAATATGTAATTTGTTCTTATAAAACATAAAAACACGCAAAAATATTTGGGGACAATATGATTTTGGCCACTTACAGGCTGCGAACAGCGCCATCTAGTTTTAAGCCTAAAAGGGCCATACATTTTAGGGGTACGCTTTTTTGTATGGGCTTTGTCAGTCCAGTATTAAATCGTTCTTGTTATAGATATTTATACTCAACAGTGTATGCTTCCTCTTCATCTTTACCACATCTCGGACACTGGCGATCAAATATATGAAAGAGGCGCGTTCCTAGCACACATTCTAAGCTCGTGTAGGTGAACGCGTAACATGCTTGTATGAGTGAGATATGACAGGTTGACTGTTCGCGTTTTTGACAGGCGGTAACTGTGAGGTAACCGAGAGGGGGTGGGCGGCGCTTTCAGAGGGGAGCGGAAGTGGCCATACAGTACGATAGTACTCTTTATTATACTGTGTTTTTACAGTTATTTCCAGATGTTCTCATTAGGCATAACTAAAATTGATAACATGTACATAATTACTGAATTACCATGTAGGTTGAGAAGTAGTCTATTAAAATTCTACTTGATAAGCTAAACCTAACTTGTGGCGTTATCTGGGCAAAGGGAACTTATTGTCGATGGCGCTTACGGCGTTATGAGCGATGTCCGTGTATAAATACGACGCCGCGGGACGTAAGCGCCATCGACAATAAGGTCCCTTTACCTAGATAACGTCACATTTAAGTACTAAAAGCCACAATATATTACTCAAATCTGGTATTTCGAGTTATGATTTACGTTCCCAGATTGGGTTATTAAGATAGCTGAACCTTAGCCTACGTTGCAACAGATGGAGTGATTAAAATAATGAATATTTATGCCGATTCAAACGCCTAATACTGTTTAGTTGTGACAACCTGAGTACTAGAATCAATGTAAAATTTGCAACTGCTTGAGTCAAAGTGCTAATATGCAGTCGACCGAGGACCGGCCCAGTGCGTAGTGATAGTGACACTGCTTGTTAAGTACTTCATATAAATTAAAGCTTACAAGCTAAGAACCTAAATATAATTAAATAATGAATGAATCTTCGGTTATACTCACGTTATTATATCGCTATTGCTGTGACATGTTTCGGGCCAATTTGGAGGCCCCCCTTCAGGCATATTCACGCGGCGGTTGTCGCAGCAATAGCGATATAATAACGTGAGTACAACCGTGGATTCATTAATTATTTGAATATGTCTCACGAAAGTTTAACGTGTTTATAGGTAAATATAATTTCCTATCAAACCATTAAAATTCTTAATTTCAGATAAATTAGACAAGTTAAAAGCATCCAAGTAAATTAGTGAAATTTATTAAGGCCATACCATAAAACCATATATCTCCAACCTACGCTTAACCGGTTACCCGAAAATGGTAAAAAGACGGTTATGGTAATATGGCGGGTTCTGAAATGTTTTTAAAAGATAAGGAAGTTAGTATGTGTATGTCATGCGGTAATGTGTGCTACATACGACGGATGGCGGTCGGTTCAGGGTTGTGTCCTAACCTAAACACAAAATTAAAATTTTGAAAAACCCCCGACCGCGATATAGTAGACTGATTTTCATGAAACATGGCTAAGCACACTCCCGACTAACTCAGCTTTGAGACAAAAAACCTAAATCTAAATCGGTTCATCCGTTCGGGAGCTACGATGCCATATACAGACACACACACAGACGGACAGACAGACACGTAAAACTTATAACACCCCATCGTTTTGCGTCGGGGGTTAAAAATAGGTGAATATCTTTTATTAATTTTATCTTGCACATATGAATAATGTACCGAATGAACGGAATCTAAATAGCCATGGTCGACTCTGTGAGATTACTTTGAAAATTAAATAATATTTAGCCGAACCTTATGTCTCTATGCCGGACTAAGGCAGCGTTCCCACTTATGCGTCGCGTGTCTCGGGGCGCGCAAAGGGCGTCCGCGCCACGCCACCTGAGTGTAATTCAAAAAGCGTCTCCTCAGTACATTTTGTATAGGAAGGACGTAAGGCGCGCCGCCAAGCGGCGCGGCGCGCGCCCCGCCGCCGCCACGCCACCTGGGGCGCGTCTTACGTCTTTCCTATACAAAATGTACTGAGGAGGCGTTTTTTGAATTACACTGAAGCGGCGTGGCGCGGACGCCCGTTGCGCGCCCCGAGACACGCGACGCTCTGGTGTGGCCGGTCACTAAGCCCTATCGCACTATTTGTAAGTGCGATAGGGACGGCCTGATATTTTATCGTCTATCGCGCGACCATGCTTCCCGTGCTGGAGATAGTTGAAGGGATGGAGAGTGACATAGGCTAATTTTTGTCTCTTTCTAACGCGAGCGAAGCCACGGGCAAAAGCTAGTAATATATATTTTGATGGTTGTAGAAAAAGATAAAAATCTTGGTTGACATACAATCATTATACCCACCTAGTAATGTTAACGAAGTTTTCATTTATATCAAACTATACGGGCAGCCCTGCGCGTACGCAGTGACATGAGCATCTCATTAACACAGGATTGAGGGCCCGCTACTCGCAAGTTACTGGCACACTGATGTCCAGAAAGAGGAAACTTAGGCGAAGCAGACATAGATAATCTATGAAAATTGTTCCAAGACTATTTGATGTCTCTGTCATCCCGTCCCTATACTTTTGTAGTTCATACTCGTATGTCGCTTGATTTATACGAGTATAACTTTCCACTGGTTCGAGAAAATCATACGCCTGCAATACATGCTATTGGAACGCAGGTGAGACCCAATTACAGGCTTCAAGATTAAGGCCCGCATATAGGTAGGCGTGGAGGATGCGTCGGTTGCCAACCATGCTCTAGTTGTTGACAATTTATGCATGCGGATGCTAACATTGATGTAGTTTTTCATATTTAGTCCTACTTTTAAAAAGCAGGCTAAGTACCCAGCAGTCCTGTGGTACTCATATTTCGTGCGTTGTGAAGATTATCAGAACGCATGCATTTGATGGGCAAAAAACAATAGAACTAAGAAAGAGACAAATGAAGTCTAAGCAAAAAATGTGCTTAAAACATGCTCGTTTAGATGAGAACTTTAGTTGATGATCGGCTAGATGGCGCTAATATTAATAAATAACAATTTCAACACATATCTGTAACGGTACGTACGAAAAACGGAACGTTACACTAGATATTTTCGTCTAGCTGGCACATTGATTCTAAATTTTAACCCAAATCCAAAGGCACAATATCAATTGTAAGTTATTTTTAATTTCACTCTGTATTTACCACACCTACCACATTTATATCCTGTTTATGAATATACTTATTGTAACTGTTCTTTACAGGTGCCTTTACCTTTACTTTTAATAAAGTTAGCTTTGCCTTGGAACCAAGCCTATCTTGTACCATCACCTGTGGCTACTCCGTCACAATATCAGGTAAAGGATATCAGTCAAGTCAAAACTGAGGTCCTTAATGTTTTAACTCTGTGTCGAGAGATGGCAGTCAATGCAGATTGACAAAAAAAATTACTTTAACAAATATTCTCTTTGATGAGCTGAGTCGTTATTTGACGCTTTGAGCGATGAAAGGGTTATAAAGTTAGGTACACACTTCACTTTCGAGTGCTATTTTAGGTAAGAATCAAGTCAAATAAGATAATATCCACGTCCCAAAGTTTTTCACCATCTAGATTCACTCCATTTCTAGAAAGTCGGCCGCCATTTTTAGATCATAGAAGTAGGCAAACAAAATAGCAGTTGGCTGACCGCAGCCGAGCTCAATCGCTCGCGGCCGCTATCCGATACAAAAACTATCGATACTTGCAATATAGTCGTAATGCAAACAAAGCCGCAGGTTGCAAATGAATGGTCCAAGATTTACAACGTTTGTAAAAGCAACTTTGTCGGCATCATTTTTGATGAAAGCATCCATCACTGATTGATCGGGCAACTAATATTTACTACTCATAGAGACAATTCGTGAAACCCAAAACACGTTAAAATAATTAAGGCCCATTTACATGGTGCGAGTTTCGTTACATTACGGTATTTGATTGGTGTGATAAGTTGTATATACCTGAAGAGTACGCATTACGAGATGTCCGTATAACCAAAATCGCATAAGTATACGAGTTCGCGCACCGTGTAAATAGGCATTTACATTACATTGATCTGTCACCGAGTTCTTATGGCTATACTTCTTATGTTCATTATCTTCTTTATTTGTCTAAAATCCTACATTTTTTGACTTAAAAAAATATAGACTTATCTCTATTTGAAAATGTAGTCAATACTTTTTAAAATGCAGCGATAGTTGAAGATAGTTTTGGCGCGTTGATTCAGAATACGTTACTACTGATGCTGATAGTGAAGCTTTGCCGAGGATCCCATTTGTGCAAGATCATCCCCATGTATTAACTTAAAAGTTAATCCTAATTTCAATATATTCTCACCTACTTCATGTTAACACCAGCCCCTCTAGCATAACTTGCCTTGTCGCGCACGAGTCCACACTTGAAGTCGCACTCGATGTATGGACTCGCGCGACAAGGCAAGTTGTGCTGAAAGGTCAGAAACGCTAATCTCTTCCTTCTCGCTCCAGCCACCCGTCACAGCCACTGGTTCCGACCCCGTTATCATCGATGTTTCCTCAATGTATTTATTTCCACCGACTAATATTAGTGGTCCGATCATATTGACCCGTTATCCGCTTTTTCTCATCATGGGGCTATCAAGACGACAAAAGGAAAAGAAAAAAATATCGCGATGACGGATGGTATGAAAAGTCGCGGGGCTATTTGCAATTCTTACAACTAGAGCCCATGTAAAGTTTCGAGTACTTAACATTTTTATCAATTATTGTCATTTTGGCTAGAGTTGCTGTCAAGGTGGCAAAAAAATTAGAATATACATAAATTTACATAGATACCAACTTGACTGCAATGAACTACATTAACGTACAGGGGGTAAATTCAAATAGTTGAAATTGCCCGCCACCAGTCGATACTTCATTTTTTTTATGACATTTAATTTCAACAACTAACGTATATGAATTCATTCATAATTTCCATATTTCTAAATGCATTTTCACAGAATGTGAGATCTACTTTTAATGATTGTCTCTCTACTGTGAACTATGTATATTGTATTATTATATCAGTAATAACAAAAATTATGACATTCGCGCTACGGTAGCTTCTGGCGCCGTTTTAACAATCATCGTAAATTTTCTTCCGTGCAAGCCTTAAACACAAATAGCATGAACTTTATTAATACAGTATAATTATATCCCCTCTGACCGAACGAAAGCAGATCGCAATAAATAGCAAAAGTTAATTAAAACAATCGATTTAAAACTATAAAGAAACATGAAAATAAAGGTTAAACACACTCGCGTTTATCACTCGCGCGATAAACATCTCGATGTCGAAAACGAGAACCGATCAATTAAAATCGATATCCGTAATCGATTTCGATTATAAATGGGCGATGATTGCAGTTCACTCGATTCGGGTTTTGTATCGATACATATTTTAAAGTTCGCAATTGTCTCGAATGTCGATTGCTTTCACCCGGTTTTAAAAATGGAGTTGTCTTTTGTGTATACGATAAATAATCGGCTTATTGCATCATAATGTCTCAATCGATACTAATAATACTAATATAATATTATAAATGCGGAAGTGTGCCTGTCTGTGTGTCTGTGTTACCTCTTCTAGCTTGAATCTCTGAACAAAGTTAGTTGAAATCTGGTAGGTATAGAGATGGTAAGAGTTCCGAGGAAGGGCATTGAGTAGTTTATTATTATTTAAGGGAATAAAAAAGAAAGGGCGGAAGTTTGTATAAGAAATGAATAACAAGCAAATAAGATAAAATAAATAACAGACGAAGTCGCGAGCTACAGTTAGTTTCGAAATAAAAGGAGAAATTTCAATTTACAGGCGTTTTACTGTTTCCGTGTAGAAAGATAATTTTACTCAGTGTTATAAGGTGTTACAAGAATTTACGATTTGCTTTAAAATCGTAATAACCTTAAGTTAAACCTACGCGAACTATGGGGGGTTAATATAAATTTAATTGGCAGTAAATATACATGGTCATGTTTCCGCACATAATACGCAGCTTTCAAGAATTTATTAAATTAACTTACTTTATTTATAACTTATTTAATGTAAAAAAACTAACGTAGGCTGCGTCAGGGACACAGCCGCGATGGATAACGTGCAACGTTGTGTGGACCATCGCTATTGAGGAGGGCATAGTTAGTAACTAAAATAGCGAAGGCCGAAGGCCGAGCTCCGCGTAGGGCCGAAGGCCCGGAGCGTCTCCGAGAGGCTCCCAAGCACGCGAGGCCGCAGGCCGAGTTCCGGACAAGACAGTGCTTCCACGCAGAACAATAATAAGTGTCTAAAAAGCGAAGCGGCGGGCCAAAGGGCGTCGCTGAAAAGTGTGTTGATCTCCTTTTGACTGACGATGACGATGATTAATGTCGTTTTTAAGTACCTAATTTAAACACAACAATATTGTTCTTGCACTTCCGCTTTGTCTCCGCATCAAACAGTGCCGTGGAGCGTGGCGCCGGAAGTGGGACAATACGCCATTGTGGACCGGAAATACGTCGCTCTAGGCCCATAAACACTAGTTCCATCCATTGGCTTTCATTCGACATATAGGTAGGTAGGTCTCTTGTTTTAGGTTCGGAATCAGCATTTAGGAACAGAAATGTGTCGCAAACGGTCTCCTTTTCTTGTCCTTTTATTACCGTAATCCTATGTCCGTATACGTACTACCAGCCGCAAAATTGCATGGCGAATTATCAATGAATCCATACTAATATTATAAATGGGAAAGTGTGTGTGTCTGTTTGTTTGTCTTTCACGGCAAAACGGACCGACGAATTGACGTGATTTTTAGGGTTCCGTAGCCAAAATGGCAAAAACGGAACCCTTATAGTTTCGTCATGTCCGTCTGTCCGTCTGTCCGTCTGTCCGTCTGTCCGTCTGTCACAGCCGATTTACTCGGAAACTATAAGTACTACAGTGATGAAATTTGATGGGAATATGTGTTGTATGAACCGCTACAAAATTATGACACTAAATAGTAAAAAAAAAGAATTGGGGGTGGGGCCCCCATACATGTAACTGAGGGATGAAAATTTTTTTTCGATGTACATACCCGTGTGGGGTATCAATGGAAAGGTCTTTTAAAATGATATAAAGTTTTCTAAAAAACATTTTTCTTAAAGTGAACGGTTTTTGAGATATCAGCTCTCAAAGTCGTAAAAAGTATGTCCCCCCCCCTCTATTTTTATAACTACGGGGTATAAAATTCTAAAAAAAATAGAGGTGATGCATGCTAATTAACTCTTTCAACGATTTTTGGTTTGATCAAAGTATCTCTTATAGTTTTTGAGATAGGTTGATTTAACTGTAATTTTGGTTAAGTTATTGGTTTATTATATTTGCTGCTACGGAACCCTTTGTGCGCGAGCCCGACTCGCACTTGGCCGGTTTTTTAAGTTGAAATAGTTGAAAGGATGGAGAGTGACATAGGCTACTTTTTGTCTCTTTCTAACACGAGCGAAGCCGCGGGCAAACTCATAACATAACATACAAAACAGAGCAATCTCTTACCCCCTTATTCATAAACGTACGCCAAAGTTATCAAGCCGATCAAGTTCGCTTGTCCCTTTCTATCGCTCCAATCCAATACGTCGGAAAGGGACAAACTAACTTAATCGGCTTGATAACTTGAACGTTTAAACTTTATCGGCTTGATAACTTTAGTGAACGTTTATGAATAAGGGGGCTAGCCTGTAAGTGTCAGTTTCGCTTTCCTTGTGCGCTTGCGACACGATTCGGCCATAAATACGGTTCCATGAGTGATCAAGCGAGACGCTCTCGATACATATGCGAACGCCATTGTGAAAGGTAGCGTTAAGAAATATATATAAAGAATTTATTATTGTAATGGGAGATTTCCGGTTTCATATTTTGATAAATAAATAAATAAAATTTGTTTAGTATCATGCAGAAACGTCATATTTTTAATTTAAAGGAAATATGGAAAAATTCTCACCTCCGGCAGAACTCGAACCTGCGACCTCTGGCCTTGCCGGGGTCATTACGCTTCCAACTGCGCCACGGAGGCCTAGACGCTATTTTTTTTTATCATGCAGAAACGTCTACGAGTTTAAATATTAAATACTACACAATTTTAAACTAGAGAGAAAAATGGAAGAATTCACACCTCTGACAGGATTCGAACCTGCTATTCTGTGCACTGCTACTACTGAGAGTTCCGAGATTCTACATAAGACACAGACTACAAACAAATCACAAAAAGGCAATAGGCTACTTGCCTCCTAGTCAAATCAGCTTCTTTTTAAGAACTGTCAAAACGAATTTGAACCACTTGCTAATATGGAATTTATATGAAATAGAATTGAGTGACGTCACAGTCAACTCTACCTGACATATTAAATAGAAATTGGATTTAAAAATAACTTCTGTCCATGTTTTTCTTATAATTATTTGATGCTTTATTTCGTGCAAGGTATAAAATATTTTATTTTAACTACAGTCAAGTTCCTTATTGGTCAGCAGGTGCAGAAAGGAATTACTTATCTCCCGTGATGTATTTATATGCCTACCTTTTTTGTGAGAGCTACAATGTTGCCCAGGTTCATTAGGTTCTACATAGTATCGATGCTTGGCTAGTGTCGGCCCGACCCGGCTATCGATGGGTTGTCATTTAGAGCATGAACAACTAAGTGATACGCTACAAGCGTTTCTATTGTAATGAGGAGGCACACTCAAAGGTTATGACAGATGGCGCCACCCTATTAGTCCATACGTGAGAGCGAGAAGATGATATGTTTTTTCTTTCTCTCACATACGAATGACAGTGACATGCCTGACACTTACACAGGTGCCGCGACCGTAAAACTCCCCAACTCTAATCTAACCCTCTTATTCATAAGTATGATCCGACGTATTAGTGTCGTAGAAAGGGACAAACGAACTTTATCGGCTTGATACTTTATTGAACGTTTATGAATAAAAGCTCGGCCACACATTGTAACGTAGTACATTTTCTTGGTCGTAATTAATATTTTTGTTATAAATCAAAAATCGAAATTTGCGCGTTTTGAGAGCGTAGGCGGAGCGTTAGCGGAGCGCAATGATAGCGGTGCGCCGGACGAACGCTAGCGTTGCGCCCAGCGGACGCTGGCGGGAACTAACGAGCGCGGATTGCGAGCAGAACGCTTGTCCGGCGCACCGCTATCATAGCGCTCCGCTAACGCTACGCTATCAAAACGCTTAATGTGTGGCGGAGGCTAAAGAGGGTAATACTACAACTATATGGTCCAGAAGTTCGAAAATAATTTAAGTTTAATTACTAATGCACAATGATCGTCAGAAAATATTCTCGCTGTCTCCTATAGCTTGGGCTACCAGCCACCTCCGGTTGGAGGCGTCGCCGGCCCTGATTTACAGCTGGCCGTAATTGAGCCAGGACGAGTTGACTGGACTACACACAACTGGAAGTGGGATGACGAATCTATCGAGTTCCGGAATAGTATGCTTACCATCAACACAGTAGATATTGAAAAGCACGGTTCTACATACATACAATCAAGCCTGTATCCCATAAAGGGGTAGGCAGAGCACATGAAACTACTCAAGTTTCTGTGCCACTCTTGGCAAGTAAGGGGTTGAAAGAAAACGAAACTGTGACATTGCAGTGACAGGTTGCCAGCCCCTCGCCTACGCCACAATTTAACCCATATCTCACAGTCGACTTCCACGACACCCACGGGAAGAAAAGGGGTGGTGAAATTCTGAGACCGTCATCACACGGAAGCACGGTTCTACACGCGTTTATCGGGCGAGCGCTTTGTGGCCGAAGTTTTGTATAAATTGGAAGCACACTTTTTTACTGTTCTGGGTCAATAATCATTATAATCACCTTTTTAAATATTGTCTGCTATAAATGTTACACCTTGTCATCATCCTCATCCTCCTTGCGTTATCCCAGCATTTGCCACGGCTCATGGGAGCCGTATTACACCCTGAATGTGTCGTTAAGATTGTCAAACCGGACAACTCTATCGGAGGTAACCCAAAAACCGCCTTGTCGGAAGGTGGTCGTTTGTCATGAGAACGGGACCTTAGGGCCGGCACACTTATCTAAGCCGATTAGACGATCAGCTGATAGCCCTGACCCTTAATGTAGGGCTGCCTCTTTGTCTTTTATTAAAATGCTAAAAGCGACTTCTTGTCTGATAAATTAAGCCATTTGATGGCCTTGTCGCTTAGGGTGATCAAGTCTTCTGGGGCCCATTTCTCGAAGCCACTAGTTACAATTTAGGGGCGTTCGAACCCCGGCTCGTACATACCAATGAGTCCTTAGGAATTTATTTGAGAAATGTCATTTGATATTTGACAGTCGCTTTTCGATGTAGGAAAACATCGTCAGGAAACCGGACTAATTCCAATAAGGTTTACTTTACCCTTCGGGTTGAAAGGTCAGATGGCGGTCGCTTTCGTAAAAACTAGTGCCTACGCCAAATCTTGGGATTTGATAGAAATGATCGCGTCAGTCGGACTGTATGGGACAGCCAATTTTTTTTCATGATTTCTTGCACCAACGAAGTAAGTAAGTAAGTACAATAGGCCAGCCACATTTTGCAAAGTGTTGCACCACCCACCCCCACCCACTGTATGACAAGGTATAAGAAACCATCACATATTTATGCCGGTGACTGTAATGCGCTGAGTATAAAATTGCCAGCCCTACCTTAATCCCCGTGTCCCACGTCAGTGTTACAGTTCTAGGCTTGTCCAATTATACTTCGCTTACGATTTGATTAGCAGTAGCTTGTCACGGGCCCCTGCCTGCTAAACGGCCACATCTCAAAATTTTTGATTTTTGAGATTTTAGCAGCTTCTGTTTAGGATCATTCAAATTACGACCTTAATTCGGAAAATATAAAAAAAGCATATGGCCACACCTTTACAAAAATTGACTTCTTCCCTGCAAAACAGCCACAAATCCAAATACCCCCTTATAAGTTTTGAGAAACTTTTTATGCTATGTCCTCATATTATATAGGAAAATGTGACACATATTGACACACATGTCATCATGTAACACTAGATTGTAGCAGTATTTGGAGGAACAAACCAATCCCAAACATGATTAACCCAATTAGAGCTATTTTCTGACGCACAAATATGTCAGAACGTTGACGCGATTTCTCGAAAAACAGTTTTTTTGAGATGTGGCCTTTTAGCAGTAGCTTGTCAGTTCAACATGGTCCCGATTTGGTAGCTTGTAAACGTGATACAGCTAGGAAAGGTGAAGTTACTAATGTCACTGACTTCATAAGAAGCCGATTACACAGAAAGAGACAAATATCAGTACAATTATTGACGTTAAACTTTCGTGAGACATATATCGCGATTAGCAAAATGTTTTAAGTCCTATGGAGATTCATTATCAAGCACGAAGTTTAGCCGCCGCGAGAACTTCCTGCTCCATATGACTTGGAACATGTCGCTAATCGCGATATACCATACATAATTAGTCTAGAGCCAATCTGACCAAAACTCGTCTCCCTCACGATTTTCGTAGATATTTCTTCTAAATACCTAAAACAGGTACCTATGGATGTGTTCCTCATTGTCTCCAGATTACGAATTGACTTGTTTTAGTTTAAGGAGGGGGGACAGGCTGAGAAAGAAAAAAAGGGGAAGGGGGAAGATGGCAGCCGACCATCATTGACATTTATTCAGATCTCGAGTTCTATCTGTAAAACGTCCGGCCGTCCTTTTCGCACTATAATTTATGTATGTGCGATAGATAGGGACAAAGTTTATGGCACTAGTGTGCTACACTTGCTGGACTTCCTTGGACTTATTTTATACAGAATCATGTCCGACAATGTTAATTTCATTTCGTCACGTTATACTCGTTTTATTAAAATCTAGTAAACACATTTAACATCCAGCGATAACAGTATCTGTCTTGGGTGGTCCCTAAAAGCATGTGTAACGATGGGTGAGGCTAAGATGGGATTACTGACGTCAATCAGGCAGGCAAGCATGGTCACGTGATAAACGATGAAACGTGCGGCCGTTCTTTACGCATTATTTGTAAATGCGATAGAGAGTTAGAGACGCACCGATGTGATAGAGTTTAGGGAAACTAGTGACACACCTCGGACACTGGCGATCAAATATATTGAAAGAGGCGCATTCCTAGCACACAGTCTTAGCTCGTGTAGGTGAACGCGTACTATGCTTGTATGAGTGAAATATGACAGGTCGACTGTTCGTGTTTTTGGCAGGCGGTAACTGTGAGTTAACCGAGAGGGGGTGGGCGGCACTTTCAGCGGGGAGCGGGAGTGACCATACTGTACGATAGTACTCTTTATTATACTGTGCTAGTGTGCTACGCCCGCAGGGCGCATAGACAATCGTAACCAAAGTAACTAAACACAATTGTTACTATCGCGATAATATGGAAGAGTTGTAGAGACAACGTTTCGATAGCGAAAGAAGAATACAAAGATAGTTTTGGTGCACACACATGTTATATAACATTTATAACAGCGAAGTGTAGATAGAATAAATTTCATTCTTCATTTTATATCCACTTCTATTTAAAGATCAGAATCGAATCGCGTCTTTGTCATATGTAAATGAGAGGATATACCAATAATAAAGTACTTACCTTAATATCATTCCAGTAAAGCCATCATCTAACATTTCTTAAACATTGTTTATTAGTTCGCAATGTTTGTAACTTTGTAACATCTGTTTTTGCAATATTCATCTTTTACTTGGTTTAAAGCTCGGCCACACATGCGCGTTTTGAGAGCATAAGCGGAGCGCAATGATAGCGGTGCGCCGGACGCACGCTGGCGTTGCGCCCAGCGGACGCCGGCGGGAACTAACGAGGGCGGATTGCGAGCGCTAACGCTACGCTATCAAAACGCTTTATGTGCGGCGGAGGCTAGTTAAATGATATGAACAGTGACCTGTTTCATACAGAGACAATTTGTCGCCCGACATACACTTCGCCGTTTATTGCCTGTTCAACAAAGAAATGTGACGCTGAGTAACAATGTTACTTATCAACTCAGAAATAAGCACAGAATTGCTAGCGACAATAGGCTACTTGCCTCCTAGTCAAATCAGCTTCTTTTTAAAAAATGTCAAAACGAATTTCAACGACTTGCTAATACGGAATTAATATGAAATCGAATTGAGTGACGTCACTGTCAATTCAGTTACTTTATATATTTCTACTACACTTATTAAATAGAAATTCGATTTAAAAATAACTTCTGTCCATGTTTTTCTAATAACTATCTGATGCTTTATTTCGTGCATCGTATAAAATATTTTATTTTAAGCACAGTCAAGTTCCTCTTTGTCAATGTCACTGTGGTGAAACAGACAAGGTCTAGCATATTATTTGATGATTTTCAGTTTATTCCGTCTTTTCATATTACAAATATATTTATTTCTTTACTGTTACATGAAGGTAAATATACTGAACAACAAGAAATAGAAATGGGGTTTATTGTGCCCAAGGACACGTACAAAAAGCAAAACGTAAATTTAAAAAATGCTATATAACATGTCAATAAAGTCATTAAAATGTCTGCGCCAGAACCTTGTCCATGATTTCATGTTTCAGCTCATAAAATCAGGATCAACATTGACTTATATATTACTTTGTAAAGATAGGGCTTATAGGCAATAAGCACAGTGCATCAGTCCGACCAACCGGCGTAGCCGAATGACAATCGTTCGCTAGACGCCGATAGAAACGCAGTCTGGCTCTGTCGTGCCAATACGGAAGAGCGACAGAGATAGCTACGATAATGATTTTTATCGCGAGCGTTTATGCATTTGGCTACGTACGGATACTCTGTCACAGATATGCATAACAGCGCTTTCACATTATCCAATCCGATATAGGATGTAGAAATGATGTCAATCGCCAAAATCAAAGATCGCGTATAATATATAGAATATCGTTCCTAATCGTACATCCGATATCGGATCAGATAATGTGAAAATGCACTAACAATCAATCGCTCGCGTGATGCTAACTCATCGACCGCGTTTTAGCATCCACCAAGGTACACCAAACCATGCTCAGTGGAATTATATGAACGGGGCCTATCTTTACTATTGAAATCTTTGGATAATATATAACTTAGTTCACCCGAAAACCAGGTCCAGGCTGTTTTTAAAACGAAATTACTTTATCAGATGAAATTTATAGCCGTAATAACTTTTAATTGCCTGAGATGGGAATCTAGTTTCGTTTATTTGGTTTTTAAATGGTTTAAGTTTTTCTGTGCTTGGATTAAAAATGTTTAATGAAAATTGATGCTTGATTCAACATTTTGAACATGGATTTAAATTGCAAAAGCAATCATTACAAGCTTTTATTTAACTTGAAATGTAAGTATGTTTGTATTTTCGGGTGAAATCTTGCGACTCAATTTTGAAGCAGATATCTAGCTAAAATTTTGCACGCGTATGTAAATCACACGACAATGCAATATTATGGTATCATGAAGTTGATCTGATGATGGACTAGAAAGGTGGCCATAGGAACTGTAATGAAAATTGAAATGTCGTGTCGTATCCCTATCGAGTAAGGGGTTTCTATAAACGTCTCGGAGCAAGAAAACAGTCAGCGATGAAAGCTTGTGCCAAAAATGGAATTTTTACGAAAAAGTTTATGAACAGTCTGTTTTTTTTGCAATCTAATAAGAGGCATACTTATTTGACCTCTAAAGAGTTAAGGTATGTTATTTCCATATCTCGGGACTATGGGGTCCCGGACCTCTAGGAGGGGTACGTGGGGCAGATAGAAGCCAACAGCGCAGAGGCCCTTTCGAACAATTTAATCTAAATTGACCTGTGATGACGTAAGGTATGTTATATTCATCATTATCCTCCTTGCGTTATTCCGGCATTTGCCACTGCTCATGGGAGCCTGGGGTCCGCTTTGACAACTAATCCCAAGATTTGGCGTAGGTTATAGTTTTTATGAAATCGACTAAGGTAAGGTGTGTTATAATATTATTTTTATATCATTTGTGTATTTGCCACACTACTATTTATAAATACAGTTGTGTCTAATTTTAATCAACGTACAAATTTAATCATGGCTGCAAGCAAATAAAACACACGATTAGGCCCTCATAAATATGCAAATCTGCAATACGTAGTCATAGAGTCGGTAACCTAACGTAGAGCAGGCATCTAACATAGTCATTTGGTCCTCTAGCCAAGGGCAAAATTGTTGACTCTCCGTAACGTAGAGTTTTATGTCGATTTTCCTTTTTTTTTAGATACTTTTTTATTCAGAACCATGAACTTCTTCAATCTCAATTTTTATTTTCCACTGAGCTGGGTTCGGTTTCTCATATATACAGTCAACCAATTGGAACCCTAGGCCACTGTAGAACGATGTTATAGTGACGTTATAAATCAGATTGTAAGAAATCTCTTACTGCTTGTCATTTTGACATGGTTGTAGAGTGGCCTAGGGTTCCAATTGGTTGACTGTATAAGTAACTTGTTAGGTCGAAACTAAGTAGATAGTAAAAAAGATTGAAGCTATGAAAAATTTTGAAAATTTCGGTGTCCTATTCGAATCGAAAGAGCTTATGACTATACTTCACTGGCTCAGCGACCCAAAAGGGATTCTGGCCTTCGACATAAGAGACCGCCACTCTGTCCTATTCGAAGCCACATCATGTCAGTTGGGCACACTAAATTTGGACAGATCTTTTAGGGATTCCTTGTACAGTCAAGTGCAAAAATATGTATCAAAAAAAATCGTCTCATAAATATGGTACTACGCTCTTATTACACCGCCCGGACTAAGATTTTTGAGTAAGATGTATACACCTATATTTTTACACTTGACTGTACCAGCGATATCTTATAAAAAGTTTATGACTAAAATTAAGGTAAATGACAACAAATTGGAAATTGGTCCAGTTACTCCTCTCTAACTCTCCATCGCCTTTCGTATTGGTGCGACAATGCTAGTTGCGTATCTTTTGGCCACGTAGCGTCAACGGTTGTCCTCTTGGCTAGGGCCTGGTCTCAATGGCCGCCCGGCAGTAACAGTGGCTGTAATAAATAGTGATTTGCGTCGGCGTCTGATCTGAAAAGCGTCGAGGAAACGGCATAAGGCGGTCCTGGGGCGCCTGCGCATGTTGTACAAGTCATGAGCGGGAGCGGAAATGGGAAATGAACGACAACTGACAGTTCTGACAGAGAAATGTTATCACATCACGTTTATGATATTTGGGTTGAAAAAAGACCTTATGCTTTCATCCTTCAGCAGTTCTTTGCAATTCTAACCCGATTTTCGCTTGTTTGTCTGTTAATCTAATTAGCTCCATTTGCGCCAACCACTTAACTCAGGGTTAGTGGGCTGCCATCTGTCATAAATAAAATAACAAAATAAAAAAACAAAAAGCCATCTGTCATATTCCATGTTTGTTGGTGCATGTGGCACTTAAAGTACATAAGTACGAGTTAAATACATATTTGAAATTCTATTAAAACTATGCATGGTGTACCTGCACTGTCACATACCTACAGTAGATTATTTCTATCGTGATTGTGTATGCCCTTCATTTCTAGCAAAAAAGTAAATAACTTTCAAGAAGACAAAACCACAATGTGTTATTTAACTGCAAGCAGGACAGAACAAGCAGAAGCAGGGAAGCAGAAGGTTTACAATCAAGGCGAGAAATTGGACAATTGGGCGTCAGTACTTCGACGTTTTCGCAATAATAATATTAAACGTTGTATTATAGAATAGAATAGAAAACATTTATTTAACGCCACAACAAAGTACAAATAAAACAGAAGTCATGCAAACAAAATACATTAGACGCTAAAATAGGACCCCCACTCAGCATAATGCCGCGGACATCCGCAGCGCTGGTTTTCTGCGGGGACCTGACTTACACTAGGTTAAATGGCGGCACTTACGCCAAAAACACACAATGGATACAAATATTGTTTTTTTAAATGATCAAAATTATTATTATACATATATTATAAGGAAAAACAACAGACAATAGACATTATTGTATATTAGAAATGACGCCACCGCTTATGACTTAACCCACTCCCCAGCAATCATTAGAGCTAGCGGCAACTCGCGACATGTACGCAGCCTGTTTTGTATGTAAATGCCCCGTTCTGGGTTAATCTTCGCGGAAAAAACATGGCATTACGGCATACCAAGCCGCGGTAATGACAATGTTTGACTTTCTGCTTCCTCCGGCCGTGATGGAAATCTCAATCTGATTTGCGGGTGAAGTAAAGGACTGCAGTCTTACCTTAGACTATGTTTATGTGATACCACTGCCTTATACCTGAGGAGTTTCTTAAAATGGTTTTTTAACTGTAGTTCGTGTTTTATAAAAGTTTCTTAACCTCTAGTTTGTGTAATATAAGGATTCTGAAATTCTTTTTGGAATTTTTGGTCTTTTCTGCATTTAATAAATAAAATATAGATTTATTCGTGTGGTGACGGGCTATAAATTTCACCATCCCCTTTCTCCCGTATAGGTGTCCTAGAAATCGACTCTAGGATTTGGGTTCAATTGTGATGTTGGCGTTAGTGCGTTTTCACATTATCCGATCCGATATCGGATGTCGGACCGATATCCCATACATTACAGGCGCCATCTTGAATTTTTCACATTGAAATCCGATAACGGATCGGATAATGTGAAACGGCCTTAGACTATAAACACCTGTCACTGAGATATTACTGTTTCGATTTCTTTCAGTCTTCTAAGAGTGGCCCTGAAGCTGCACAAGTCTCATGTGCTCTTTCTACCCCCTTTTGAAGTACAGACATGAATGTATATATGTAAAATATTGAGGACAATTTCTAGATAGATTTTCTATAAAAACCAAATACTGTATTTACCTACATATTTTTTAACATATCACAGAATTTGTTATATGAAATAGATAAAGTGCTTACATGTCAAATTTTCAAATGCAAGCTATCGTAAGTAATTATAAATTCTTCTGATAGGAGCATTTGATTTTCATTGAAAATGTGTAAAAATGTAAATAAAGTGCTTAAAAAATTCTAGATAAGCAGATTTAGATACTTGGCTTGGCGTGGGCGACGGTCGCGCGATGGTCGCGCGACGGCAATGCGACGCATGTGAAATCAAACCTTATCGATATGGAAGTATGAGACGCGACGGCGACCGTCGCCCACGCAAGACACGGCGTTACTCTTATAGTAAATCACATCCTTAGTAAACCCACGATTATTGCTAAGTAACCACCACATATGCGAAAGGTTAAACTCTTTCGGTGAACTTTAAAATGTGCCCGTTACCGAGTAATCGTGGCTCCCGTGTAAAGGGCTAAGCGAATGTGGTGTAAGAGAAAAATACATCTCTGTAGAAACTAATAGTTATGTGAGCATTTCTTTTTTTTTGCCAATAAAAAAATTTTGATTGTTTTAGGGAATTTTAGGTCAATTCGGCTGCCCTATGCAGAAATCAAGTATCTGCTTTTTGCCAAATTTTACAGTAGAGCGAAAAAACGATTTTGTTTTATTTTTCCTGATTATATGCTTATTAATTAATTGATAGCCTTTTAAACAGACGAACTTTATTATACTAGATATCATTAATAGTGTACTATAATTTTTTCTTCAAAATGATTAGCACAATCATTTTAAAATACAAAAACAGCTTTCTGCGTAGAATGCGATAAGAAAATTTTAAAGCTTTTCTACAAGAAAGCAAGTATCTTGAACTGTTTTCATTTAGCTTTGGTAGGCTTCTTATTTTTAACTGTATCTAAAACAAAAACTACAGAACGGATTTTCATGCGGTTTTCACCAATAAATAAAATGATTCTGCGGAAAGGTTTTGGTATATAATTTGTTGAGATCTTGTTTGAATTGATTGAAATATCTCAATTTTTGCTAATCAAGTCGGACAAAATTCTGCTGGCTGAGAGCTTTAATCGAAAACGCTGCCCAAACTGTTTGAGCTGTATCAAAACAATGTATCGCGAAATTGTGTATCTTTCATAGACATACAAAAAAGTCAGTAATAGCATATGTCTATCTTTTAAGGATAAATAACTATAACCATTTTTATACTGTTAGAGTAAAAACACCAGGATACCACTATTAATTATACAGTTTATTGAACGGAATCTCAAAATACAATCTTAGTGACAAACGCTCCCAATGAAGCTTCCAGTCCGTCTGACGCCCAGTTGACAGCGATGCCTAGGGATGGGGACCAGCGACTAGTGATGTCCTTACATTCGCCCATTCTGACCTTGACCTTTCGTCCCGAAGGTCTCTGCTATCCATGCTGCTACTGATGACTGCCGCAGTCAACGCAGCCGAAGCAGGCCGCGCCTCCAACGGGTGGCGGTAGACTTCATCTGTTCATTTGTTCTTTTCTTTTCTGCAAAGTGAACAAGAACTTTGTATACTCCAGCTATACACTCAGGCCCTGGTCCTTTGAAGTGATTAACTCGAGAACCGTTGGAAACGGCCGGTGTAGTTTAAGACTAACTTACACCAAGATATGTAATTGGCCTCATTTTATAGTCGAATCATAGTAATGACATAACTAAACTCAAGATTGCATGACCAGACTAGCCTAGTACAAGTAAGTCAGGTCATTATTTAACAAATCCACAGCCAGTAAGGCTTTAAAACTATTAAGGTGCGATGGTACGAAAAGTACATGTTTTACCGCCATGATCGATACTATATATTAGTCAAATTAATTATGTAAAATAGATGACATCTAGCGGCGGGCAGGTAATTACTGGTGTACAAAACACCATCTAATATTTGCTTGTAAATAACTTCACCCATCAATACATTTCATTTATTTTCAGGCAAGTATTATGCCATTTATGCCTTAAGTTAAGACTTACGTGAGCGGTGCATTCCAAACTAACCAACCGCTCAATATAATAATGATGATTGGCGTCGTTTAAATAGCAAATACATGGAACAAACTCACAGTTGGCTTCGTCACTGTAGGCTGTGAAGCTCCCCACATGCGCAAGAAGGCGTACAACTCGTGAGAGGTTAACATGACACACCCTATGCGTGATCATAGCCACCTTCCAACACAGCACAAGCTCTTGTTAAGAAGCTCTGTAACATACATGGGAAATACTAAGTTCCTTAATGTAACGAGAACGTGATAATTTTTCTTGGAACTAAGCCAGTAGGTGATAGAATCAGTACAACACAACTGTCGTTCAAGTAACATGATAAGGTTACGAGAAATTAATTTACAATTGGCATAGTAGGTGCTCTCAATTACAGATCCGGCTTACATAGCCGTTAAATAATTTAGTAATAAACAATGACAATCAAGACATTACAAAATATTGTCATGTATTTTTTTTTTTTTTTTGAATATATATTAAGCAGAATACATGGCTGTTCCTTGGCAGGACCTTTAACAACCGCTGATTATTTTTTTTTTTTCTATCAACATGATAAAATTAATAAATGGTAATAATCAATGTGTACTAGCCACCAATTTTGCTATAAGACAACACACATTACCATATCAAATCTTCATACGAAAGCCACGGTGATACGGCTTCTTTCGTGGCTGTCAGCGCAACGACCGCAGAAGTTGGCCCTTCATGACAAGGTTGTCGCGCAGCCTGTAGCATGCATTCGTTCAGCTAGGCATTCCGAACAGTTGCTCTCTCCGCTCTATTGGAAACCGTAATTTCACCAGCGACCTCTGGAAAGTATGCATGTAAGTGACCCTTTCAAGGTAACCTTGAGATCATTACTCTTTAAGGTCATAAAACATGCTTTTGACAAACAAGGTCTCAAGCTAACCTCTTAAGGATATACCTCTTAAGGACTATATAACACATGATGGCATCTCTGAAGACCTTCATCACAAATAACAGAAGCAGAACAATCCTCTTAAGGATAGACTATATAGCACATGATGGCGTCTGTAAGACCTACATCACAAATAACAGAAGCAGACCAATCCTCTTAAGGATAGTCTATATAACACATGATGGCGTCTGTAAGACCTACATCACAGATAACAGAACAGAACTAGCCTCGTAAGGGTAGTCTATATAACATATGATGGCGTCTGTGAAGACCTACATCACAATAACAGAAACAGAACAATCCTCTTAAGGAAAGTCTATGTAACACATGATGGCGTCTATGAAGACCTACATCACAAATAACAGAAACAGAACAATCCTCTTAAGGAAAGTCTATATAACACATGATGGCGTCTCTGAAGACCTTCATCACAAATAACAGAAACAGAACAATCCTCTTAAGGAAAGTCTATGTAACACATGATGGCGTCTCTGAAGACCTTCATCACAAATAACAGAAACAGACCAATCCTCTTAAGGATAGTCTATATAACACATGATGGCGTCTGTAAAGACCTACATCACAAATAACAGAAACAGACCAATCCTCTTAAGGATAGTCTATATAACACATGATGGCGTCTCTAAAGACCTACATCACAAATAACAGAAACAGACCAATCCTCTTAAGGATAGTCTATATAACACATGATGGCGTCTGTAAAGACCTACATCACAAATAAAAAACAGACCAATCCTCTTAAGGATAGTCTATATAACACATGATGGCGTCTGTAAAGACCTACATCACAAATAACAGAAACAGACCAATCCTCTTAAGGATAGTCTATATAACACATGATGGCGTCTGTAAAGACCTACATCACAAATAACAAAAACAGACCAATCCTCTTAAGGATAGTCTATATAACACATGATGGCGTCTGTAAAGACCTACATCACAAATAACAAAAACAGACCAATCCTCTTAAGGATAGTCTATATAACACATGATGGCGTCTGTAAAGACCTACATCACAAATAACAAAAACAGACCAATCCTCTTAAGGATAGTCTATATAACACATGATGGCGTCTGTAAAGACCTACATCACAAATAACAAAAACAGACCAATCCTCTTAAGGATAGTCTATATAACACATGATGGCGTCTGTAAAGACCTACATCACAAATAACAAAAACAGACCAATCCTCTTAAGGATAGTCTATATAACACATGATGGCGTCTGTAAAGACCTACATCACAAATAACAAAAACAGACCAATCCTCTTAAGGATAGTCTATATAACACATGATGGCGTCTGTAAAGACCTACATCACAAATAACAAAAACAGACCAATCCTCTTAAGGATAGTCTATATAACACATGATGGCGTCTGTAAAGACCTACATCACAAATAACAGAAACAGACCAATCCTCTTAAGGATAGTCTATATAACACATGATGGCGTCTCTAAAGACCTACATCACAAATAACAGAAACAGACTAATCCTCTTAAGGATAGTCTATATAACACATGATGGTCCGTCTCCAAAGACCTGCATCACAAATACCAGAAACAGAACTAGCCTATTAAGGATAGTCTACAGAACACATGATGGTCCGTCTCCAAAGACCTGCATCACAAATACCAGAAACAGAACTAACCTATTAAGGATAGTCTACAGAACACATGATGGTCCGTCTCCAAAGACCTGCATCACAATAATAGGTCTTATGCACATGGTCCGCCTCCTTAGGCCTGCATTGCATAAACAGAACTACTTAAGAAACAATAATCAAAGTGCTAAATGTATAGCAGACATTAAAGTAATCATTATAATTATGACTCACACTTTAAGTGACGGAAATCACTTCATTTGTGGATATCACATTAATTACACTACCATGGATACCACAAGATTCAGGTACAATGTGCTTATCAGGAAACCCTGTGAACAGAATATATTATTAACATCATGTAAAGGCAACACAACTCGGTTCTTAATCCGGCGTGTATATATGCAATGGAAACTCAGTTCTTAATCTGAAAGTAATAAGACAAGCACAACTCGGTTCTTAATAAGACAAAACACAACTCGGTTCTTAATCCGGCGTGCATATATGTAATGACAACTCAGTTCTTAATCTGAGACGACAAAACACAACTCGGTTCTCAATCATATATGTAATGACAACTCAGTTCTTAATCTGAGACTAATAAGACAAAACACAACTCGGTTCTCAATCCGGTGTGCATATATGTAATGACAACTCAGTTCTTAATCTGAGACCAATAAGACAAAACACAACTCGGTTCTTAATCCGGCGTGCATATATGTAATGACAACTCAGTTCTTAATCTGAGACTAATAAGACAAAATACAACTCGGTTCTCAATCCGGCGTGCATATATGTAATGACAACTCAGTTCTTAATCTGAGACTAATAAGACAAAACACAACTCGGTTCTCAATCCGGTGTGCATATATGTAATGACAACTCAGTTCTTAATCTGAGACCAATAAGACAAAACACAACTCGGTTCTTAATCCGGCGTGCATATATGTAATGACAACTCAGTTCTTAATCTGAGACTAATAAGACAAAACACAACTCGGTTCTTAATCCGGCGTGCAACTTGTCTTATTTTTCCCGTGCCCCTAAGGTAACACGCTTACTATATATACCATTATTGAAACACATTCCAGTCAAGCAAGAATAATCATATGGCACTTGGCTTGACTTATCGAGGTTTCACTACATTCAAATAATGTAATATTTTATCTATCATTGTTCACTTACCAAATGGTTCTTGACAAAGGTATTTATATATCATCATCAGGCATGGTGCATAAGCTTAATAATTAAACCATCAAGCTTGCCAGACAATGCTTCAGACACACTAGAGAGGTGCTCCAGCTGTAGGTATATGTGCAATTTAAAGCACAACATTATCCATATAGCTGCCACCTGCACAACTACATAATTTTGTTAGTTGTGTTAATACTATGCATATGCAAGAATACTTAGTACAGGTGATTGAGTTTTTATAACAAAATATCATTATTTTTGATTCTTGCAAAAGTCACAAAACATGTAAAATATATATATTCTTGTGAAATCAAGAAGCAATAGAAGTGTACAGTTATTTTTTTTTTTATATTTCAAGGAACAGAACATATTAAAAGTAGACAATACTTGTCAACTTCAAACGTTACCTGTTTGTCATGCTTCGGTTCAGAAACATTCCTTCGCAGTGAAGGGTTAAAATTATTAGAAGCTCCAATTAAGTTATTTACCTCAGATTATTGCACATCTGTTAAAAACTTAACTGATTGGCATGTTTCAAGCCCAATTCCAAATCAAACTGATTTGTTGTAACAGACAAGTATAGCATGTAGACCGTTAAAGTCCATCAGGTCTATAAATATCAAAATCTCTTACCATTAGCTATGACAAATTTTACCAGTGTCATAAATAGTTCAATAGATATCCAGTTTGGTGTTTCCAGCTTTTAGCAAGATTTAACCTCAGGAACTTCTGGAATCATGCCTTACCAATGCAAGTATTTTCAACTTATGGTCAATATTCACCAGGTTACCGGCAGGCAACTACTGTAATCAATAAATTAATCTGGAAAGGAATGTAATTAAGGAACAAATTATATCACTGATAATGCATTAAATGGACACTGGACTATGTCATGATAATAAATGTTCCAAATGTCTGTCTAGGTAATATATTTGTCTTTGGTTCAATTTAGAACATGATTACATTGATTACATTTCTTGTCAAAAATGTTTGCAATGCTAAACCAGCATTATTATAAACAAAACAGCATCAACAATACACTATACTTCAGTGCTATGCCCTTAATTTTAACACACATTATGGTTTTAACAAGATGCATAATTAACCTCATCAAAATATTATTATTATTTTATCAACATTTTTGATGAATTTGTGCCATGTAATATAGCAACATGTTTCCTCATTTAGAAAAATGCAAGATCATACAGAGTTTATATGCATAAGAATGTCACTAAGACAGATTTCAAAATACAGTCCCCGGAGAAGTGTTAGTGAACTTATAACAAAACACAAACAAGACAAGACAGTTGTCAAAGTTTTCTTATGCTTATTTACTCATCCCTTTATACCAACCTGTAGTGAATTTAAAATGTATTTACTGTCAGTATACTTACATAAGCCAGATGCAATGGTACAATATTATTGAGTAGGATAAATACCTTATTCCATGTCATTCCGGACAAACTTATATTTAATATGACAAATAGGGCAAGATAATGATCATCTCTCTTTGTAGATCATTAAACCCATAAAGTCACCTGTTATAAGGAATCATTTAGGTGTAATTTAGATCTAAGTACTTGTATCTTATACTCTGTTTCACTGTGACACTGTGACAATTGTCAATATATCACAAGTAGGTTCAATATGTATTATGTATTCTGAAACATATCTGGAAGCACAAAAACACAACACACAAGTGAGCTAATGATTATTCATTACTGCAGCCCCTCTATATATACTGGTAATACTCTTTGCCCGGAGCATTATGTGAATGACAACTTGGATGTGGTTAGCATCTCACCGTCCATGACTTACTGTGGTACTTATTGTGATACATTTTGTGAGTATATAAAAGTATTAGTATCTTCAACATGTACATAACTAAGTTGATCTGAAAGAAAGAAACACAACACAGGCTACTATAGTGGATGTTGATAATTTCAGCCCCAGAGCACTGTGTTTGGATCACTTTTACTTCCGATTTCACACTCATTATGATAAATTATTACTCCAAAGTGTGAATATCTCGTAAACTGCAATGAATCTGAAAGACAACACAAGACACGCCAGCACACTAGGCATGTTCTATCTCTTTGTTGGCACAATTACGGACAGGTATTTGATCACTGCCTTTGCCTTTTACACTTTTAACTGTAGTATATGGTGCTAGTGTCTTTACTCGTCGAATCAGATCGACTGGTGTTAATTAAATACTGTTGGATGACAATGAATGGTTACGAGCGCGGCGCGAGAATGATGACATTGTCAATTTCGGACAAATTTCATAGTACGGGCGTATATGGGTACTTAATATCGCGCTTCTGAAACTGTTAGAGTAAAAACACCAGGATACCACTATTAATTATACAGTTTATTGAACGGAATCTCAAAATACAAGTTAGTGACAAGCTATCTTCCAATCTGAAGCTTCCAGTCCGTCTGACGCCCAGTTGACAGCGATGCCTAGGGATGGGGACCAGCGACTAGTGATGTCCTTACAGTATACCCGAAACCCAAATTAATACTTACAAATTAATACTATTAGTAATTACAAGCTTTTGACATCATAACAAAATGATAGACGCCGAAGTCAAGTAACTTCGCAATGAATATCAATAGTTCTACGCTGAAGTCAAGTAACTTATCAATAAATATCAATATTTCTACGCTGAAGTCAAGTAACTTCGCAATCAATATCAATTAGGGTATGCAAAAACCGGTTAACTTAAAAAAACCGGTTAATAACCGAGACTTTTTCTTCAAAACCGGTTAACCGGTTATTAACCGGTTTTGAGGATTTTTAGTAAATGGCCGTACTACGCAATAATTACCATTACCTTTAAGAATTCTGATGTTGATGATATCGTAGCAGGTATTACTTGCACGATGAAGATCATTTTTGTCCAGTTTTTGGAAATTTGGTAAATGCGGAAATTGCTAAAAAAGGATTGTGTGGTTTGAATGTGATTCGTCAGTTTTGCGTTTTCTAGGCATGTCGCAAGGTCTACAGCTCCCAGAGCCCCTAGTAATACAAGCAATTGATGTAAGAAAACTAAGATCTCCATTTTACCTTTCTTTTAAAAAATATAGTTTGAAATATACGGTAGACTCCGGTTACAACGACGCTCAAGGGACCGCTGATATTACGTCGTACTAATCGGATGTCGTACAAAACGTATTTCATTTCTTTTAATTAAAAGTAATATCTACATCTCTATTACTAAAACATTTCAATCAATAGGTTTTATTTACAGGGTATTATTATCATAGTATTAATACCTTATTTTATTGTGACTTGTTTAGTTAGAAAAGTCCTTTTTAGTATGCGTGCTGCTCATCATTTGTAAGTAAAGCTAGTTTATACGCAATCGAAGAATACAAATTGGGTTCTATTTAGCTTATAAGATTAGACCCGAGGCGAAAAAATTGTTAAAATTTTAAAAGCAATGCTCCAAAAAGTTACATGGCCACAATGTAATCTTGCTACTTGTTGTAGGCAAGACAGGGGACCGTGCTCGGGTGGAAGTAGCTTTGGTTCCTCAATTTACTAGTAAAACTAAAAACTTTGTCGCTTGTCGTTGCAACCGGACTTGACGGACGGATTCTGTGTAAAATGTGTCGTAAAAAGCGGCTGATCGTTAAAATCGGAGTCGTAATAAACGGATGTACTTTCATACTATCACATACGAAAACCAAATAAATACCTGTGCTTATGTCGTTGTAACGGCTCAGCCACGACATTGTAAGCGCGACAGGTTACATTGAAGCGAGACACAGCGATGGGACTTTTCATTCGCACGTATGGCTGCCGCTCGCCGCTGCCGCGCTTAGACCAATGTCGTGGCTGGGCCGTAGAGGTTGGACGTTAGGTCTATATGCGGAGTCGTAATATACTAACCGGACTCTATTGTATTGTATAAAATGTATAATTGAGTAGACTCGGACTAATTTTTAAAATAAAATCATTACAGATAATAATGTTGTCAATGAAAAGTAATGAATAAATCTTTATTATAACAAAACATTAAATAATTACGTATTTTTGAACCTTTTAATGCCTAATTTTCCAAATTTTGAGAAATAAATACAGTTTCGGTTATTAACCGGTTAGTGACTATAAAAACCGGTTTTTAACAGAGGCCAAAAAGTCTCGGTTAACCGGTTTTTCGGTTAACCGGTTAACCGGTTTGCACACCCTAATATCAATATTTCAACTCTGAAGTCAAGTAACTTAGCCATCTAATATGAATTGCAAGTATCTTTCGCAAGATACTCGATTTCAAGATAGAAATAGGGTAGATACTTGACTTTAGCGTAGAATACCCCGTTAAAAAACCGGCCAAGAGCGTGTCGGGCCACGCTCAGTGTAGGGTTCCGTAGTTTTCCGTATTTTTCTCAAAAAGTACTGAACCTATCAAGTTCAAAATAATTTTCCTAGAAAGTCTTTATAAAGTTCTACTTTTGTGATTTTTTTCATATTTTTTAAACATATGGTTCAAAAGTTAGAGGGGGGGGGACGCACTTTTTTTTCCTTTAGGATCGATTATTTCCGAAAATATTAATATTATCAAAGAACGATTTTAGTAAACCCTTATTAATTTTTAAATACCTATCCAACAATATATCACACGTTGGGGTTGGAATGAAAAAAAATATCAGCCCCCACTTTACATGTAGGGGGGGTACCCTAATAAAACATTTTTTTCCATTTTTTATTTTTGCACTTTGTTGGCGTGATTGATATACATATTTGTACCAAATTTCAGCTTTCTAGTGCTTACGGTTACTGAGATTATCCGCGGACGGACGGACGGACGGACGGACGGACGGACGGACAGACAGACATGGCGAAACTATAAGGGTTCCTAGTTGACTACGGAACCCTAAAAAGATACTTGAATTTTTTAAAGTTCTGTATTTTGAAAAATATACATTATAAAAATTTCACAAGAATACTAAAAGATGTATTTTGAAAAACTGAATCGAAAGATGTAAAAAACCATTTTTTGGAAAATTTTGAGATACTTGATTTCTGCGTAGGGCAGCCGAATTGTACTCATAAGAAAAAATCGTATGGGACATTTTTTGTAATTACTAGGATTGAAAAAGCTAGTAATTCTGAGTAGAAATAGCACTTTTTTCTTCAAAAATATCACACTTCATAAAAGTGTCAAAAAAAAAGAAATGCTCATGTAGGTGAATACATAAGTTTATTGCCTTTATTAAGCATAAGTATACTTATATTTCAGTGCCACTCTTAGCAAATAAGGGGTTAAAAAAAAAACAAATTGTGTCATTGCAGTGACATGTTGCCAGCCTCTCGCCTACGCCACAATGTAACCCATATCCCACAGTCAACTTCTACGACACCCGCGGGAAGAAAGGGGGTGGTGAAATTCTTAACTCGTCACCACACTGTTTTCTGAAGTGTGGAAATAGTAAAAAAACGCACTATTTTGCGCAATAATATAAAATGCAGTAACGTAGAACCATATGTACTGTAACTTTCAAATTTTGTTTCTGAGTTTGTCTCAAAATATTATTTTCCCCTCACTTGCTCGGAAACACGTGTTTTGTCCTTTAATACTAGCGGGTAAGAACGCATTTTATCCACTAGTGGATAAAGTAATTTGACTTTGAATAGAGGCAAATTTTCTGCTTTAAAATTGATAAAAGTGGGTTAATCTAGTGATGAAGATGTTTCACCACCTGTGGAACTACTGGAAGCAGTGATAAACGCGTTTTTTGCGTTGTACTTTCCTCGCTATAGTGAGGGGAAAAGGAGTGCAAATGTATTTTACTTCTCGTGTATTGAAAAACTCGCAAGCTCAGGATTCTATTCTCGAACTACTCGCTTCGCTCGTGGTTCAACTATAGAATCCTAAAACGAGCAAGCGAAGCTCGTTTTTCAATTCTACACTCGGCGTTAAAATACAACTTTGCACTCTTGTATAACAAATAACTATTGTCATAAACACAGGGTATATGTGAACCTAACATTATAATATCTAGAGTAGGAGATGAGGAAATGACCGTCATTTTAATGGACCGGAGCGTGCGTGTAAAAACTACTGAATGCGTCTTAGATTACTATTAAACACTCATTTGCGATCTACATAATATATTATCTATAAATGGGAAAGTGTGTGTCTGTTTGTTTGTTCGTCTTTCACGGCAAAGCGGACCGACGAATTGACGTGATTTTCTAAGTGGAGATAGTTGAAGGGATGGAGAGTCACATGGCTACTTTATGTCTCTTTCTAACGCAAGCGATAATAAAATTGGGCCATTCTATTCAAAAAACGTTTCGTTACTTCCCACCTACATGAATCAATTCAAAATTTAACGTAACTTTCCTGAATATACCTTTAAGACATTATTTTTTGGGTCGAATGTGAAGTTTTATCGGACTTCAATCGAAACATACCGCTTTCGAATGATCAAATTTTCGAATTTTTGAAATTAAAAGGTCTAGAGAAAGTACACTCATTTAGCACATGACCTCTGCCACGTTCAGGTTGAAAGTGATTTACACCGATTCATTTCTTAAACGGTTAAAACAGTTCTTATCATTTTGTTTTAATGTTTCCTTTACCGGTATTTAATATATTTCACAGTTGATTATGGCTGTCTTAACGTAAAATGAACATTTAGCAGTTTTACGTAGTGCGGTAGGTTGTAATTGTAATTTAAAGTTAGTTATTTGAGACATCACTATATCTGCTGTATCTGGAAAGTAAGTTATTTCACATAAATATCACTAGTTTATTATTTAAGCACGAACTAAATAAGTATACACAAGTTATATTGTAAGAAATTACCTGATCGAATTTTGAATCGTAGTTTGGCATTTTTTATGTGAAATGATTTTTGACCACCAGTCACTAGTCAGAATTTTGCGTCTGTTTCTGGCTTCATGACTATGTACAGTATGTACAACATTATCACTCAGCGTCAATATTACTTTTTTGAACAAGCAATGAATGGCGACATAACACTGCCGGGCGACAATTGACAATACCCGCGGCTTCGCTCGCGTTAGAAAGAGACAAAAAGTAGCCTAGTCACTCTCCATCCCTTCAACTATCTCCACTTGAAAAATCACGTCAATTCTTTGCTCCGTTTTGCCGTGAAAGACGGGCAAAGAAACAGACACACACGTTCCCATTTATAATATTAGTATGGATTTAGTTAATATACTTAGCTATAAAATATTGATATATTTTTTATAGTATTTTTCATTAGTTTATAGAATAACGGCGCCCGCGCAATTGAATTCTCACGGGTGTTCGTTCCGACCTGATAACCGGTGGCGATGGACCATGGACTATTAGCAAGAGATACACTTTTTCTTAAACCTACATAGAGGTTATTGTATTATAGACGTTTTTAGAGATATTTCCTTTTCAAGAACACAGACCAAGGCACTGAAATACAATAGGAGTCCGAATACGTGAAAATAAGATCCGTCATAGCCGTAGAACTATTTACATACATACATACATACAATCACGCCTGTTTCCCAGAGGGATAGGCAGAGATCACGGATTTCCATTTACTACGATCCTGACAAACCACTTTCGCTTCACACACTTTCATAACGTTTCTCATACACTAGTAGGTACACTCCCGTGTACAAGCTTCTGATGGGTTGGTAACGCGCATGTGACACTTCTTGGGTTGCAAGCGTTCATGGGTTGCGGTGACCGCTTTCCATCAGGCGGACCGTATGCTTCTTTGCCACCGACGTGGTATATAAATATACATATATATAATAAACAGGGTACCATCGTATGGAAATGTTTTCATAGAAAGTATCTCGTTTCTAGCATAGCATTGATAAAAGCAAATCACGAAGTTAATCTAAATTTGCCAGCACATATAATTCACACCTCATGGCTCATGGTGTTGCAACATCCAATCTCGGCGGTGCCGCGACCCAACATGTTATCAGAGACGATTCAATAATATAAACTATCAATGTTTCCCATTCTGTAATAGGCCTTGACCCTTTTTTAAAGTTTGTCTTATATTATTACTTACTGCCCAATTAACCGAAAAAAAATATCACTATATTTTATTATGACTTATAAACCGCAAAAAATATTTTTAAAGAATAAGTACTTTTACGTAATCAGGCAAAAACAACATCAGCCATGTCATCTATAGATTTTCTGTGAATGAAGTCATTCAGTGCGAAAACAACACTTTCTGACACTTTAAGTACTATAGTGGGGACGTTTATCGACAAAAAGAGGCCAAACCTTTTTTTTCTTGACCAAAGCATGAAACTTGGCACAGTTGTTCCTTATATCAAAATAAGCCGATTAAGATCGGGAGCCTTCGGGAGCCTCCCCCCTGGGGCTCGGGAGGGGGGGTCAAAGTACCGCTTCACCCGGCTTGCTTTGAAAAATTCTAACATACCCCGTTTAGTTCATAGGTCATGTTTGGTATCGTTTTCGAGTAAATCAATAACGTAGAATCCATTTTTGGTACTAAAATTATAATTTAATGGTAAATAAAATAAAAAAAAATGAAAAGTTTGAAATTTTCATCTATGATTTACAAATTCAAGTCATCATAAATGTCAAACTGTTTGCTTTTTCTACAAATAAAAAATATGATATGAAAGCTTATTTAATATAGACTATGAATAATATAACTTTTACCCACCTTTACTAACGTTAAGTTTTAGAAAAAAAAACCTTTAAACCGCGCGGCGTCGGGACGCCGCGAGCGTAATTTTAAAATGCCTTTATTTTAAAAAACTCTATTAGAACTCGTTTAGCTATTAGGTCATGTTTAGTATCGTTTTCGAGTAAATAAATAACGTAGAATTTAGTTTTGGTACTAAAATGACCATTTAATGTTAAATGAAATTTAAAAAAAAAATTCTGTGAGTTGCAAATTCAAGTCACCATAAACGGTTTGCTTTTTCTATAAATATAAAAATATGATATTAAAGCCTATTCACAAAGGATAGTACGCGTTCACCTACGCGAGCTTATACTGTGTGCGGGGAACGCGCCTCTTTCATATATTTGATCGCCAGTGTCCGAGGTGTGTTAATGCATAAATAGAAAAAGATTCATTATTATTGACTCCGGTGTCGACAACGGCAACACTCGGGTCGGGCCACACGATCTAAAAACCGACTGTACCTGTTATTTATTCATTGTAGTGAATCCTGTAAGAAATTTATATAATAGTATTTTATACAATCGTGATATAATACAAAACTCTTCAGTCGAGTACCATGTGTAGTACGGTACGAGAGTGAAAAGCTTAATTATATCACTATTGTATACAATACTTTTTCTACGAGTCTATCTTCATCGTCAATGGACGGAAATATCACCATTCATGCAAGTTAAAATTAATGTCAATAGAGTCGTTCACCGTTGTATCAACATCGAATTACCTAGCAACCAATTGTTTGTAATAACCGTCTCTGATTGGCCGATAACGCGACAGATAAAAAAAATGTGTTTCAGATGCAGGAAAATTTTCCAGATATCGCAAATTAGTATAGAAATTGTATGAAGTATTTTTGAAATTATTATAGTTAACTAAAGTCAATTCCTCCGTCCGTAAATTATATATCATGCAATGCCTAAAAAGATACCACCATAAAATAGTCCCGTTGTTACCAACATCAAACAAGCGCATTGAACGCGTTCCCATGCCGAAATGCAAAACTAAATTTGCAAGACGGAACATTAATTATAACGCACCGTTAATTTATAATAAACTAAAATTAAAACACAAGAGTATAAAAACATTAACTGGCTACGATTTTAAAAAGACAATCTGGACATGGATATGTATTATGAACTACGATGAGACTGAAAAACTATTGAGTGAAAGTTTATTCGGGTGTTAGGATTAGTACGATTATAGGCACACAACTACTAGATATTAAGCAAAAACGTACTCACAACACACATACATACATACATACACACACAAACACACACACACACACACACACACACACACACACACACACTCACACAATTATGCATGCTGTTGTACCAACCTAGTAATATATGTTAATTTCCGTTTCTTTGTTACAAATGAAGTCTAATTGTTCTTTTCAATACCTATCTAATCGAGCATGTAATTCGGGCATCCACTGGGACTGCAACACAGTGTAAACTAACGCAGTCTCCAGGGCGCCATTGTACCATGTACCATGTACCTTTTGATCAATAAAATGATTTATTAAATGATTATTAAATTATAATGAGCTTATTATTCTTACTATCTTACTATTCTTTTTTGACATACCTACCTTTATGTCCTATTTCATTGTTTCCTATTATATACTTTTACATAATTACCTTGTTAAATTCAATATTGTAATATTATAATCGATTCAATACCTAGCATAATTTAGATTTCAGACTTGCTGTACCCTGTCAGGGTCCATGTGAAACCAATATAAATATGTAACACCTAGATGTAACCATGGATGCAATAAAGAAATTATGAATTATGAATTGAGTCGGAACTGCCATAGAGTATCCAACACTGAAAAGTTAGCACTTATAGTTTAGTCTGTGGTGTCCTAATTGACAGATTACTCATACTCATACTCATACTATACATTCCCTTCGCAGAGACATAGCTGGGTACATATGCAACTGCATAAAGAGGGCTCTACCCTCTTTATACAGTTGCATCGGTGTTTGCAACCTGATTTACATTTACATCTTGTAACTTCTAAGCATATACTGGCCACTTCAGTGTTGCCTGACTGGGATGGAAGGAAGAAGGAGACGAATGGGTACCACACTACCCATTCGTCTCCTTCTTCCTTCCATCCCCAAGAAGACGGACTTGGCAAATTTTGGTGTGGCACCAACGCCTGACTCCAAGTTGAACGCCCTGAGTCCCATTTCTCAAAACTGAAAGTTACAAGTTACAAGCGGAAGTCTCTTTGCAACTTGTCATATTAGACATTGACAACCAGTTGAAAATTGTAACTTGTAGCTTCGAGAAATGGGCCCCTGGTACACTGTGCGCAGTATATGCTGATGCAAGGCAGCCTCTGAAGGAGGTATGTTCTCCAATTGTCGATCTTTTCTGGTACCTAAAGAGGTAGGTACTTCGACCACTCATTCACCGTTACGCAACGACTTGGTCTGAAACAATATGTGCATTATCATTTTAGAGTCTACAACTATCAAATTACAACTTTTTGGTGGATCACGTAACCTTCAGTATTACCCACTTACGTTACGTATCATACAAAATTATTACAAACTTTAGTAAAATCTGATTTGCCTCTGATATTGCTCCATCTTGTAATAGTTTGACACCTTGGGTGGCCTGGCTAAGCTTCAAAGCCAAAAGAAAACGTTTCTAGATTAGACATAGTATGGGATAGGTACGATAAACGCAGCTTGAAACGATCAACAAGGGAGAAACATGGCCACCCAAGACTTCAAACTATTACGAGATGGAGCAATATCATAGATAGGCTAATCAGCAAAGCAAAGCGGCCTGATGGTTGCTCGCTTTTGCCTTGGTTTCTGGGACGACCCTTGGCGCGTGACCTGTGTGGATACCTTGGCTCCGTCCAACGTCTAACGTTCGGCCCAGAAACCAGGGACTGCTGCTGCAAAACGCCCAGTTTAAACGCGCAAATATGCATTTTTAAAAAACAACTACATATTTGCGGCAATTGCATTTGAAACATTTGGACCATGGTCATTAGACACCAAGCAGTTCGTGAAGGAAGTTTCCACCAAACTTGTCTGGGTGTTTGGTGACATACGCATAGGCTTTTACATCATATTTTTTATTTAAAGAAAAAGCAAACAGTTGACATTTTTGTCGACTTGAATTTGCAAATCATAGATGAATATTTTTTTTTATTTATTTACCATTAAATTATAATTGTAGTACCAAAAATAAATTCTTTGTTATTAATTAACTCGAAAACTATATCAAACATGACCTAATAGCTAAACCGGGTCTAATAGAGTTTTTAAAATAGAGGTATTTTAAAATTACGCTCGCGGCGTCCCGACGCCGCGCGTCTTAAAGTAATTTTTTTGTGGAACTTAACGTTTGTGAAGGTGGATAAAAGTTATATTTTTTATAATCTATATTAAATAGGCTTTCATATCATATTTTTTATTTATAGAAAAAGCAAACAGTTTGTCATTTATGATGACTTGAATTTGTAAATCATGGATGAAAATTTCAAATTTATTAATTTTTTTAAATTTTACTTACCATTAAATTATAATTTTAGTACCAAAAATTAATTCTACGTTATTGATTTACTCGAAAACGATATCAAACATGACCTAATAGCTAAAAGGGGTCTAATAGAGTTTCTAAAATAAAGGCATTTTAAAATTACGCTCGCGGCGTCCCGACGCCGCGCGTCTTAAAGTAATTTTTTTGTGGAACTTAACGTTAGTAAAGGTGGATAAAAGTTATATTTTTTATAATCTATATTAAATAGGCTATCATGTCATATTTTTTATTTATAGAAAAAGCAAACAGTTTGTCATTTATGATGACCTGAATTTGTAAATCATGGATGAAAATTTCAAATTTTTTATTTTTTTTTATTTTATTTACCATTAAATTATAATTTTAGTACTAAAAACGAATTCTACGTTATTGATTTACTCGAAAACGATACCAAACATGACCTATTAACTAAACGGGGTAAGTTAGAATTTTTCAAACCAAGCCGGGTGAAGCGGTACTTTGACCCCCCCTCCCGGGCCCCAGGGGGGAGGCTCCCGAAGGCTCCCGATCTTAATCGGCTTATTTTGATATAAGGAACAACTGTGCCAAGTTTCATGCTTTGGTCAAAAAATTTAAGGTTTTTCAATAAACTCCCCAGCTACTAGGCATAAAGGTCATTATGTCAGTGATTGAATTGACATGATTTCTATGACGTCACTACACGGCCGACAGCGTTTTCGGTGGCCAAAATTAAAAAAAAATATTCACATTTTTGAATTAAAAATACGTAGTCATCGTATACATTTAAAACCCAAAATAATTAAATATTGATTTCTTATGTCAAACATTACAGAAGACAATAATTTATTGTGCCAAATTAGATATGAGTCTAGTAGCCTATTATATCGTCACTACTTTAAAAAAAACTTGTATCTTTGTCTGTCAATGAAAAGAAAATTGTAGTAAGTACTATGGAAGGCATATAGACTTACTGCGTTTTAACTTTGAGGAACAGCGTGAGATACGAGATTTTTTAAAAGATTTTTTATATGTAGATGGCCCCTCCTGTCTACTCTTGCAGCATTCCATATTGAACTAACAACAGTGCCAAATAATCATTATCCTCCGTTATCCCGGCTTTGACAACTAATCCCAAGATTTGGCGTAGGCACTAGTTTTACGAAAGCGCCTGCCATCTGACCTTCCAACCCGCAGGGTAACTGTTGAAAGTAGTCCGGTTTCCTCACGATCTTTTCCGTCACCGAAAAGCGCATGGCAAATATCAAATGACATTTTGCACATAAATACTCCACTACTCTTTCTGTTTAGCCTGTTGGTTGACTGGTAGAGAATGTCTTTAGGCATTAAGTCCGCCATTTGTACTTTATTTGTTATATTGTGCAATAAAGTTTAAATAAATAAATAAGTTCAGAAAAAGTCATTGGTACGAGCCGGGGTTCGAACCCACGACCTCCGTATCAAAAGTCGCACGCTCTTACCGCTAGGCCACAATCGGCCACATACAACACCACCAGCGCTTTTTTAACAGTTTAACAGTTCAGGCGGAGCGTGAGTTATAGAAAAATCGTTCTCCCAAGGGAATAATGAAATTTCTTGTACTGTACTTAAGTTTTTTTCATCTATTTACATATTTTTTATAATGCGAGTGTGATGAAAAACATTGTGTGTAACTCGGGGAGTATGAATATTACTAACTCGAGTCTTTAAATCGCTCCGGCAAGCCGGTTAGTAATATTCAACTTCCTCCCCTTGTTGCACAATGTACTATTATTTTGTATAATATTGTAGCATCGGCTACAATAATTATTTTGTATAATATTGATAGCATGTAATCATAAGAAAACCTTATTATTTACTAGTCTCTCTCATAGGTAACCAATAACTACACATATAAACTACGTTATGAGTATTGCGTAAAGACGGTTACCGTCATTGTAACGGTCACCAGTTCAAACGCGGAATCGAACGAGTTCCATTTTCAAATTGAATGTTGCCAGCTACATAACAGTTGTGGAAATTGCAGTGTTGCCATATCATTTTAGTTACAGTATCTTTATAATTATAAAATTATTATCCGACTACGGGAAAACGAGTCTTATCAATTTAAATATGGTTATTAATCTGCTTAACTAAGAGACATTTTTTCTACTATAACGAAACAGGCTGCTGGCATGATGGTGAGCATTCTCTGTAGTCAGTGGATGCCTGGAATGCCCGATGTATTACATGTGAGTTGCGACTCTAATATTCCGCAAATCCGCACCCTCGGTGAGCTTTGGCAACCTTACTCACCCTAAAGAACCTAGACATGTCTTAAGTTATCTATCTTGACATCTTATGACAATGAGAGTTACCTACATTGTGCCATTTTCAACCAAAAGGGTACTTACTGTCTGTTGTCTATAAGTCGCTTTTTCCGTATAGATTCAATGGAAATTAACCTTATCGTTAACAGACAATGTGTACCATAAATACCTTTTAGATTAAAAGTAATATATTTATTTAATTTAATGGCCGCATAGAATCTTTAAAAAAAAAACATAAAAAAATAAAATGAATAATCATACGTAAAAAAATAATTCGTCTAATCTCTGCAAGCGACCGCAGCCACCAGGATGCGCTTGCGCAAGCCGTGTTGTGTCGCTGCTCTAATTGCCTGCCAGTTAGCGTTGGCTAATAAGGGCTAAAAACATCCACACGGCTGGTTCTTCCATTCACACTGAGATTTTAGAATTTAAATCCAAATCTAGGCTACACATATGTGAGTTAACATTCTTCATTTTAAATCCGGCTCGAAGGACCATTTCGTGACGAAGTAGAATTTTGCATGTTAGTCGATTTATATGAAAAAAAATTATATAATATAGAAAATTCAATAACAAGCAACTAAATTTTAAACACAATTTTGTTTTTTTTTTTAAAGAAAAATGCACCAATCCAATCAAGTTTTTTGCAGTCCCTAATAAATTAAATGACAGATTTCTAAACTTGTCTGGCACAGACCGATCTTTAGCGATAAATAACTCCGCCTATTGTTTACCTCTGTCTTTAACGTATATTTCCTTATTCACTTTACATTTTCGCAACAAAGACGATTCTGTATTGCACGCACTTTGACAAGCCTCTAAAATGTTCGGAGTCTGCCAAAAACTATTCGCCAATCAGTTTCAAGCGTGTGTTGAAACCTTGTGTCAGGTAAAAGTCACGATGCACGACCACATCGACATTTTTCACGGCAATTTTCCCCAGAACAGCAAATCAGCACGATATCGTTACTCCACAGGCCAGAGCTTCTACCATGAGATTTCGACGGTTCAGAATATTATCTACGTACGAGAAGACGTTACGGAAAATTACGTTATTATTGTACGGAGAAATTAAACAGCGCCCCCAGGTTTACTTTACTAGAACTAAAAATTACATACACTCCGTGACACTGCCCAATAAATGTGGAAACAGACAAACAATTTCACCATACTCTTTCCTCCCAGGGTCGCTGAAGATAGGAAGGCGTGGCGCGAGCTTGTGAAGGTTCTTTGCACCTCTGGGGTGCCTTAGGACTAGGCCTTTCTTCCCGTGATTTCGTAGAAGTCGAATGTGAGATCATTATAGGTAATTTGTGATGTGGGCGACAGGTCAATATCATAATGTTGGTTTTTGTCTTCTTTAATTGCTATTTGCTAAGATAGCGCTGGAAGTCACCAGCACTGGCACTTCAACCTTTCTATTTTGTTAAAATGTATATTTTGCCTTGCTCGTGTTCAGGAATAAACATTTATTCTATTCTATGCTTAAGCGTCATAAAACTCAGATACATATGGTAGTGTCTCAGGCCACAGTTCAGGAGATACGCGATCAAAGACGTACGGATCTGCGATCTAGATAAATACAATTTATTGACGTTATTAGTCTGTGATTATGTCGCGGAAGCTATTGTGTCGTTTCTTTCGTCAGTTTCAGAGATTTTGAGATATGGTTTGTTTGTCTTTCTTTCTTGTAGTACAGCATTGTCTTTGAGATTTAAATTGTAGGTAACTAATCTTATACTTTTAAACGAGCAATTCTTGTATATTTATTTATTTATTTATTTATTTATATATATATTTATTTACACTGACGATCTCGGAAACCGCTCTAACGATTTCGCAGAAATTTGTTATGTGGGGGTTTTTGGGGGTGAAAAATCGGTCTAACTTATCCTTAGGTCCCGGAAAACGCGAATTTTCGAGTTTTCATGCGTTTTTCTTCGCGCGCCATCTCGTGTGCAGTAGTTGTACTGTTAAGACAGAATTCTTTCGGTCGATGTAAGTACTATTTATCGCAAACACTAGATGGCGACACAGGTCAAGGCTAAAACGAATAGAAAATACACTATTTGAGTTTTTGTGGCGAAATGCGCGCCATCTCGTGTGGAGTAGTTGTGTTGTTAAGGCTGAGAATTCTTTCGCTCGATGTAGGTACTATTCATTTTTGAACTAGATGGCGACACATGTCAAGGATACGAAACAGAACCGAGCGAAGCTCGGTTGCCCAGATATTGTTAACAAAATTACGATGTTAAGTTAACACTACTAAACACTCTTTTGAAAAGTTCGTCTTTGTTACAAGTTAACAATAGTACATTACGATACAAGTGCGTAAAAAAGGAAGTTCGAAACGAGTGGCGATAGATTAAAACACGACCGAAGGGAGTGTTTTAAATCGACACGAGTTCCGAATTTCCTTTTCGCGCGTGTATCGTACGACGTTTTTCAGTACAGATGAGCCTCCGAAGTTTCGACCTACCATATAATGAACCACTTCTCGCACTAGTGCGTAAAAAAACGACCATCTGTACTGAAAAGTATTTAATCTGTGACCACGTTCATTTTGGAATAAAACGGCTGAAATGATGAAGGTCTAAGATTATTCCTTAGGCCAATCTTGCATGAAGAGGAACACCCATTACAGCTTTTAACCTCCGACGAAAAAACGACGGGGTGTTATAAGTGTGACGTGTCGGTCTTTCTGTTTGTGTGTGTGTCTGTCTGTGCCATCGTAGCTCCCGAACGGATGAAATCTAAATAGATTTAGATTTTTTTGTCTGAAAGCTGAGTTAGTCGGGAGTGTTCTTAGCCATGTTTCATGAAAATCGGTCCACTATGTCAGTGTTTTTTTTCAAAATTTCAATTTTGTGGTTAGGTTTTTCTACTGACTACTTTCGTATAGATAAGTCCTGCGTTGGTGCGCCTGAGCAAGTGTAGTGGAATGCGGCCGCGTTGAGCAAGCGATGCGCCGGCGCACCCGCGCTCACCTGCGCGCGGCTTCCGCGTGCGAGCATTGCCAACACTGCCAACAGGCCCGAATTGAGAAACGGCCATGTGAAAATCGCGTTTGATAGTCCTTTTCAATGTGACATATACAGTGTATGTATATATATATATATAATGTGACATATACAGTGTATGTGTATATATATATATATATATATATATATATATATATTATATATTTATTACAGAAAATACATTACACAAATCATGATTTAAATCTTCGCCAAACTGCACAGCACAGCAATTTGTAGGCGAAAAGAGACATTCTTTTTACATTATTTAAATTTTGTTGATTTTCTATATTTTTTTTTGCACTTTTTGTTAGAAATCCTATTTGAATTTAGAAGGGCCTTATGGCAATTTTGTTATGGAAAACCATATACAATATTTGCTTATGTATCAATAAAAAGAAAAAAAATATCTGTATCCTTGAAATCAAATATTAAAAAAAATGAATTTTGATGCAAGGTAGTAAATTCAACAATCACGGTTCGTAGCTGTACCGACAATTACCTTGGTTTCGCAAAAAGAGGAAAAATACAAAATTTCCCAACAACACAGGTAATGCTATACCGGAAAAGTGGGTCCATGGATCTCATAACGTGCTTATCGATCCTTAATTATAAACGAACAGCACTCTTTGACACAGACATTTGGCAGCTGAGCAAAAACCTTACAAAAATGCAAAAGTGCATTATCGCCGGGCCTTAAGTAGCACGCAGATGCAATTTCGAAAAAAGAATTCGATTAAAATGTGCATCTGTTTTCACCTGCCAGTCTTTGGCACTATTTTAGCTTGTAAACGAAGACATTTGGCGAATAGCATTGGAGAATGAAAGTCGTAAATTATTCTAAATATAAATAAGTATACTCTGGCACAGCGACTTTGTCAGTATAAAAAGTAAGTACCAAATTTTATAAATGTGACGGTTTCAATTAAAAGGTCTCATAGTCGGTTGTCAATATGATCGATTTCATATTGAAGTTACATATAATGAAAATAGCTCCTTCTTGACAATCCATACTAATATTATAAATGGGAAAGTGTGTCTGTGTGTGTCTGTTTGTTTGTCCGTCCTTCACGGCAAAACGAAGCGACGAATTGTCGTGATTTTTCAGGTGGAGATAGTTCAAGGGATGGAGAGTGACATAGGCTACTTTTTGTCTCTTTCTAACGCGAGCGAAGCCGCGGGCAAAAGCTAGTTTACAATAAATACCCTGTCATATGTTTTTTTCCTACTAACAAGAATGTGCTTCTATACATAATTCTGTCCGAAAATATCAAAATGTAACAATTAACAAACTAGAACCGTAATTAGAGAGAGATCGCATCAGACACGAGCGAGATAATTGCGCCATCCGAATTGAGATAAACCAAATAATTAGCGCGCGCGCGGCGATTTAATGCGCTTCGGGCACCTTCGGGCGCGTTCGGGGGTAGCGTTCCAAAACGAGTCACGGACGAAGATAATAAGTAATTACAATAATTTATTGTATTGTACGTTTCAGACGACTTTTTTAAGGCAAACATATTAATGATATTAGTTACTGTATTAGTATTATCATAGTTTATTAAAGCGAGCTTTCGACCTTCGAAGTAGGTACCTCTACCTAAGTCTATCTAGACTAGAGGAATGATGTAAAATAGCTTCTATAAATTGCTGTATACAATCAATCACATGTGGCTACCTACCTGCCTAAAGGTGCAGCCACAACAACGTGCGGCGGCGTCAGCGTTAAAGAAAAGTGACTATGAGACAATTTCGAACTGTAGATAGATCCCACAAATGAAAGAGCGGCGCTAAAGTAGTCTATCAGAGATGTCGAAACTGTCACATTAATAAACGTTTGATTGGATGTTTATATTAGGTATGCCACGCTTCTGCTCCAATATTTTGAAGGCGACCAATCAGGAAGCTTCTAGCTTTCAAGTCTCAGCCTATCATATGATTGTCGTGAGATAGATCACACGTCTTTTTCTAATCATAAGGACAGGTAGTCTATCTCGCGGCGACATACTCTCACGCCAATCATGTGCTAACATCCAGGGCTTTAAATTTTCGTCACCGCTCACGCTACCGCTTGAGCTCATGGCTACACGCAGCCGCGAATTACGGGTCAGTGGCGATGAGTACTTGTACGTCCTCTTAAGCCAATAATGGGGCTTCGCTGTGACTCATGGGTGACGTTTCCTTAATAGGTACTACTGTATTGTTGTCTTAGGACCGTTAGGTAAGAGAGTTATAATGCGTTCTTACTGTAAGGTAATCAAAAGAAAACAGCGACCGAAGACATGTACAGAAGAAAATAAAACCAAGCTGTGACAAGAATTGCATCGGTGGGCACTTGGGCAGCAGGACAAACTCAAACTAACTTAAAAATATCATGAAAGTGATCAATTGTAATATGACGTTACATTAAATTATAAAAATGTAGGTACGATTGGCTCAGAGTTCACGACATATTTATAAAGCACATAAGCAGTACTGGAGAAAAAAATAACGTTAGGAAACCCAAATTAAATCTCCTGTTGCTGATATCATCATTGGTTTGGTTGTGACCAAGCATGGTGCTGATTTGCATTCGCGCCAACCTGACGAAGCCTGTGTTGCGGATGACTTTTTAAATGGGATTAGTGTTATTGTTTCTAATTTAAGGTGAAATTTAAGTGTAATGTCATATGAAATCTTCTGTAACTTGCTACATATAAGGAAATACAGATCATACAAATCTGATATTCATCGAATTTTGTAAAAATACGAAGTAAAATTTAAAACTCAGCAGGGATCCTGCAAATTTCCTCATTTTATACAACTGTACTGACAATATATACATTTACGATTATGCTATTACTTATGATTATAAAGATATTGTCAATATTTACTGACATTCTTAACAGCAGGAAACTGGTAGTTAACGTTATTTTACCAATAATTTACCCGCGCAAAACATGCCTCTCAACCAGACAGGCAAATTGGCTGTCCCAATCTTTGGTCAATCTGCATATTTCAAAGCGTTATTGCATTTAACTGCTTATTTAAACAAATGCGTTTCCGTTCGAATTTTAAATGTAAACGGATCCGTTTTCGAAATCGAACGTGTTCGAATTTCAAATTATCTCGGATTTCTTTATTTATTTTAGGTTTAAAGATCTTATTTCCCATAAAAATACATGCAAATTGCAATGTAATACAGAATTTCTTATTTTTTCATGCAATACTTATCTTTTAAGCGGTGAGCGCATTTTTTTTTCTGATAATACGGTTTACTGGTCCAAGTATTTCACCGATGGCGCCAGCAATACCAGCATATATTAGAACACGTAAATAGTACAAAATTATTATGAGTTTTATGGTACTTTAAGGGCCAGTTGCATCAACTACATTTGACAGACACATCATCGTCACGCAGCAGGCGTCTAGGGAACTGCGTATGTATTTGTCGTTTTGCGGGCAAGTGAAGGATCTGTTACGTAACTTACTTATTAATAATCTGTGTTTATTGCTACGATAATTATACTGTCGTGAGCATATTGCTATGTACCTCATAAATAATAACAATACGGTAATTATGGACGCAACCAACTGGTATAGGTGTTTTCCTGAACGCACCCACTGACTTTCCTAAGGATTTCCTTGCAACTTGATCATAAACACAATCACGGAGCTATTCATCATAAGCTGGCGAAGGCACCCACACTGGTTCGATTCCCGTTGTGTGTAGAACGAGTCGAATGTTCATTTAAACCAGGATTCTGTTTGGAAAGTTTTTTTGGTAATGTTCTTCTAAAAATATGGAAACGCTAGCTTTTGCCCGCGGCTTTGCTCGCGTCAGAAAGAGACAAAAAGTAGCCTATGTGACTCTCCATCCCTTCAACTATCTCCACTTAAAAAATCACGAGAATTCGTCGCTCCGTTTTGCCGTGAAGGACGGACAAACAAACAGACACACACACTTTCCCATTTATAATATTAGTATAGATATATCGCTTAAATGAATAAAAAGATTTTCATATGAGAAATTGATTAGATATAGATCTTCCCTTATTTTATTTATAAAAGATAAGCATGCTGAGTAACTGTACCTACAATACCATACCTATTATGCATACATTTACTAATATTATAAATTATTAAGTCTCACGGCAAAACGAAGCGACGAATTGACGTGATTTTTTTTAAGTGGAGATAGTTGAAGGGATGGAGAGTGAGATAGGCTACTTTTTGTCTCTTTCTAACCCCCCACATCCCTAAAAAGGGCGTGGAAGTTCGTATGGAGCATTCCGCAATTTATTATTTTTCCCAGAGTCAGAAAACCATTGTCTATTACATGTATTAATATCTCGTTAAAAGAAAAATGCATGCAAAAATTTAACGCAAGCAAAGCCACGGGTAAAAGCTAGTACATAATATGTATATATAATCGATGATGGGGAAGCACAGTTTCAGTACAGGTTTTAAGAACTCGAATCGCCTCTTATGACAAAATGACTAATACTAATAACTGCAAAACCCTGTCCTGGGTTCCGCATATCGGTAACTCACGCAAACTCCTAACTAAAACATAGTATTTTATAATTGAGCCTTATTGTATGAGCAATAAAGTTGATGATAAAGCTGTGAGTAAGATACGAGGGTGGGGAAGGTAGTGTTTCTCATTAGCTCTCACATTAATTTATAACCTGGGTTTACATATGCTTGTGCAGCCTTCGACGACTTCTGAAGGACTAGGGATGGGACTCTATCCTGTGTTATGTTATTATCTATTCTATTTTTGATGATACAATAATAACTAGGTATGTAGTACCTAGTAGGTACGTTAGTGACACCAGTGGCCTATTACGGCTCTTTCACAAGAGTGACAATGACACTCGGACTGACAATCTCATATAAAAAAATATACCTCTGAAATGAGTAACTATACCACGCCCTAATAGGGTCCATGAGCAGGTATACCTACTTTGTAACATCTTATAACACCATGGATGCAATAAATAAATATGAATATGACCCACAATTTATGGATAAAACTAGATACCGCTGTTTCACAGCCTGGGGGCCGATTTTTGAGTCTCACGGCGTTCGAATTCAGAAAATTGTCACTGAAAATAATAGGCAATAGAGTGAGACTCAAAAATCGGCCCATGGAAGGCAAAAATCACATTTTCACCAATATTTTAGCGTCTTTTTAAATTATTTTAAGAACAAACGACATATGTCTTCATATATCACTTCACTAGACATTTTGAAAAAAAAAAGAAATGTAGGCCTCATCAGTGTAGTTATGATAGTATTTGGGCAATTTCAGAATTTAGGTCCCCCAATCAGCAAAAGTTGTTAACAAAAATTAACTCGCTGTCAGTTTTGTGACGACAATTCAGCATAAAATCGTGATAAAATCTATCTAAAAAATTTACTGCTTTCACATTCTGAATGCAGATTATCACTCAAAGTTTATGTAATTAACACAAAAACAATATTTTTATTGAATTTTCATGCTTAATTATCGTCACAAAACTGACAGTGAGTTAATTTTGTTAACAACTTTCGCTAATTGCGGGGTCCCAAATTCTGAAAATGCCCATTTAATAGATGGCGCTAAGATACGATGTTTAGTATGAAGATTATTAGATAAATCATCCTTGTTTTAACCCACCTTTACAATTAAATCGCAGGACATCACTAGACGACTAGATTGTAAGGTCTGTAGGTGTTTAGAGCCCTAAGCAATAACTCAGTGTTCGTTCCTGATTGCAGCCACATTTCACCACTTAATGTTCCCCGTCGCATTTAATTTGTATTTCCGAGAGAAATATCTAATTAATTTGTAAATTACGGTTAATTTCATAGCTAAAGAAAATTAAATTGAAATAATGCAAAGTTCTGAAGGTAAAATATAGATAGTTTTGTTGTTTCATTTCGGTTTTGGACTTTTGGTAAATTTCATTTCTATCGGTAGTAGAAAATCAAAATTTTTGGAAGTATTTTTAACACTAGAAATATTATTTTTTAACTAAAAAAAAAGTTTTGGTAGATTTTAAAAACATAGCTCAAAAGGAAACAAAACTGATTCGAAGCATAAGCAGTTTAGCGAATAACTTAAAAACAGACGGACAGAGTCGCAACATAAGGGTTCATTTTGTAGGTACCTTTTTGTTACGGAACCCTAAACATGACACTACATAGTTTTGAAAAATAAATGCTTGAACAAATTTTTTTTTAATATTATTTTAATTCGCTTTTAAACCAAAATGGCGGAATAGAAAATAACGACATAACCCAGTATCTATATTATTCTCGTCGATATTTACAACGGGTGAGATTCTATTGAATTGTACTATTGTACTGTCCACAACAGACTAGACCGCATATTCATATAACCCTTTACGACCGAGAAAATTATTTTCTAAAATCTCATAAAAAATGCATGTGAACAGTTTTCAATGGTCGTCAAATACTCGTAAAAAATAATATAAAAAATTGTATTGCCTTTAATCAATAAAAAAATCGCATGCAGGAAAGTGACGTTCAGGACCTATATGTAAATGCACAAAAGTGCAAATTCGGAAGGACACGTAAAAAAATTACTAAATATCTTATTTTACATAATAAAACTTTTTTTATAATCATCTATTATTCGTTTTTACATAATACAACGTTTAAAAAACTATAAAAAAACAATTGACGAAAAAAATCTCATTCCAACTATCACTTACTTCGTATGTAAATCTTTCAAACATTTATTTTTGCGTGTAATGCAAAGGTACACGTTGTTGCAACGTTGATGCAACGTGTATTAGTTCGACTGGATCAGGATTCGAATGGGGAATGCAGGTTTTGGGGGATTTCATATCGTCAAATTTAGGAAAATGATTAATAACTATCAAATATGATAGATGCAAAGGGCTGGCGAGCTCTGACACTTTCTGGGCCTCACAGGTGTTTTACCATGTGAAACGTCATTCGAACATGCTTCTCTATTCACTACGCCGTTTTCTTGGTGCTTTAATGAGCATTGCAAAGATTTCCAAGCGGAAATCTAGTATATTTAAGTACTTTGCGTCTAGGGAAGCCCATGGCGTCGCAAACAATTTTGTACGTATGCCCTCCATGCATTCACCAAAGCTAAATCATTATCATTGCGTCTCAGAAACAATTGACGGATCGTGTATTTTTAAATCAGTTAAAGTATTTGAAGACGAAGGTTCAAAAAACAGCTGGTCAACCTCCAAACTTTCGTTGTCACGCCATTCAAAAAGGTAATAAGTTGATTCTTCAAGGCCCTCGTCAAATTCCTTAGTATCTGATATTTCACCATTGCACAAAATTTCAAGGATTTGTTCATCACTTAATGGACGCCCTATAGAATATAAATATTGAATTACAAACCGAAATTTGTAATAAACCGCGAAAATATTTGATTATTTGTTCGAAATTCATTTTACGCCCAAAGGCCGAATGCACATAAACGTGCAGATATTTATGGCAAACGGATTACGGGCTACGACCGAACCTACAAATTCGTGCACTTCTTTTTTACGATCTTATTAATAACACGAAATCACTTAATTTTAGTCTTAATTCATAATTAATAAAACCACTAGCTCTTTAACAGTAAAAATCATGCATTAAATAAAAGGTTTGTCACCAAAAATATACGAAATTATGAACTTACGTGGGTCACTACTCTCACCAAAATACCCCGCCATCTTCAAACATGTCCTGCGACCGACTGACCCGGCCAACCTAAGGTATTTACTATTATTACGTGTTGCTAGTGTCTGCAGATTCGATCGGTATAGGTTTGAGCCCGAAAATACAATTTACTTTCTGTCAAGATTTTTTTTAAATAATTTGCAGGATTATATCAAACCGGTCGGAAAGGGATAACTGAGAATAGAATAGAATAGAAAAAACTTTATTCAGGACGCTTAAACAATATAAATTACAAAAAGATGTCACAAAAATTGAAATAAAACGTCACTGAAAAGGTTTCCACTCAGCTTCATACCATAAAGTCCTAACTCTACTTTAACCTACTAAGATTTTAACCTTTATATCCTTAACCAGCTTTTGCCCGCGGCTTTATATATTTAACACCATTGTATACCACATTTAATGGCAAATAAATCATTTCATTTCGCTCGCGTTGAATTCGAAAAATTCAAAAATTGAGGAATACTCCATACAAACTTCCATCCCCCATTTTAGGGCAGTGGGGTTAGAAAGAGACAAAAATAGCCTATGTCACTCTCCATCCCTTCATATCTCCACTTAGGAAAGGTGAGTGACATAGGATAATTTTTGTCTCTTTCTAATCCCCAACTTCCCTAAAATGGGGGTGGAAGTTTGTAGGTATAGAGCATTCCGCAATCTTCGAATTTAACGTGAGCGAAGCCGCGGGCAATAGCTAGTATCAATATAAAAACCACTAGCAAACCACCAGAAAATTCCGGAAGATGGTACCATTATCGCGTCTCGTCCGATTATGGTCATGCAATGTGTTACATTATGGGATCGTCGGACGACGCGAATTGTGCCCAGCGCCATCTAGTTTTTCTGGTGTACACGAACTCTTCCTGATCAGTCAGGCTAGCACGCTCCTTGTATACATCGTGTCGTTTAATAGGATGAAGTAAGGCTTTAGAGTCATAACACGCGTTTTCATAACACTAATAATAGACGGTGTGAAAAAACATTTATTGTTTTTCTTCGTCTCACTTTAATGATTGTAATAGATAATTTTAAATACTATACTTAAGTGAAAAAATACAGCACTACGCTTACAGCACACCTACGCTTTTAGAAGACAAGACACATATGAAACTTTAAAAGTCATGAAAATCGCATGGAAACATACTGTGCCTGGCGGTGCTGCTAGTCTTCAGGAGGGCTGTGGGCCCTATTCCGGCCTATAGGCCGTATTCTTGTTTGCCACCGTGTGGTATAAAAAAAATTAAAAATAAATAAAGGCTGTTTGTTTTCGTAAGTAACCTCGTGCACCATGCTAGGCCAGCAGGTCAAGTTTTTCTCGCGCGACACCTATATACGGCCTGTATTAAAATTCATGCGCGATGCTTGCGATGTCAACTATTATGAATATTTATAGTGCCAGGAAAATGTGTTGATACCCATCGTAGGTTCTTTACAAGACGTGTCTTTCAAATGGAGTAAAGAATCGGATGCAATAAACCATCCGTTACCGAATAAGCTACAGACTCATATCGAATGTGGCACAATAAATGATTGTCTTCTGTAATAAGTATCAGACATAAGAACAATATTTATAGACAATTTTAATATCATCATCCTCCTTGCGTTATCCCGGCATTTGCCACGGCTTGTGGGAGCCTGGGGTCCGCTTTGACAACTAACCCCAAGATTTGGCGTAGGCACTAGTTTTTACGAAAGCGACTGCCATCTGACCTTCCAACCCGAAGGGTAACTAGACCTTATTGGAATTAGTCCGGTTTCCTCACGATATTTTCCTTCACCGAAAAGCGACTGGCAAATATCAAATCACATTTCGCACATAAGTTCCGAAAAACTCATTGGTGCGAGCCGGGGTTCGAACCCGCGACCTCCGGAACGAAAGTCGCACGCACTTACCGCTCAATTTACATTTGTGCGCAGACAATTTTAATATATCAATATTTAAAAAAAATTATAACGAAGTACTGTAAGAATTATTCAATTCACAAGAAGAAACCATTCTTCATAAGAATCGATTGGTAAAAACAACTAAGGTCAGTATAAGTTTTTGCGGAAATCGTTATCATTTCGTTTTCCTTGGAAGTGCCCCGTTTCATTAAAAACTGGTATCAGCTCGATATGGAAGCTGGGCGGAGTCAATGATATCCGCTAAGTACAAAGAACTTACGGATAGACAAAAAGTTACAAATACATGTGTATTTTTGATATTACCGCAACCACTTTAACTCAACCAGACCAACTTTAACCAGACCAGGCAGGCAATTATGGTCGCGTGATATATGATAAAAACATCTGGCCGTCCCTATCGCACTTATTAATAGTGCGATAGGGACGGCCTGATATTTTATCGTCTATCGCCGACCATGCTACCCGTGCAGGGTACGTAGCCGAAAGGCACAAACGCTCACGAAACGAAACGTAGATATCTATATCTCTCTTGCGTATTGGCGCGACAGAGCCAGACTACCTTCCACGGCGTTTCGTTTTCGTTTCGCGTCGCATAAATGCCATTCGGCACCAGGAAGGCAAGCATGGGCATGGTCATAAATGATATAACGTCAGGGGACCATTTCTCGAAGCTACAAGTTACGAAATGGGCCCCAGGTCGTCCTTTTCACACTATTTGTAAGCAATAAGGACGCACAGAAACGATATAGTTTATCAAACTAGTGTGTACACCCTTTAGTGCTAAGAGCCCATACAACAAGTACTATCCGGCGCCGACCTGGCTCATATCTTCTATTTTGTGTGAATATGTTGCGCGTTAAATATATTTATATCAAAACATTAACAAAATACTGAACTAATCAGTATTTTGTTAATGTTTTGATATAAATGTATTGCTTTTTTGAATAAAACATAACATTTCATATTATATTTTCAGTCAAGTCACGCTATGGAGGAACGAATCTTAAAATGCGTGTATTCTAAATCTTATAGAGGCTCAATTAATTTCTAAATGTCGCCTCAAAGCAAAATCCTCCTCGGCTCCTTACAGATGCAAAACAGTAAACCATTGATGCAGTTTAAATCGGAACGGCACCTTAAACCTCATCAAACCACTACACATGAATAGTTCACACGCTCGCGTCGTCCATTTATTAGGGTGAATGCGCCTGTTAGCGGACACCCGCGCTAACGAGTCAATTATCGCGCGTAAGGCGACGGTTGAATTTGTACGTACTAATGGTGCGAGTGAGATGTCTATGGGTATTGGAAACGCGGAGTGGGTGTAAAAGGAAATAATTAGGATTTCTGGCTGTACAGCGAGGTAACGCGGCCAGTGTCATGGGAACATTTGGGCCAGCTACGGTCCGGGGTGGCACCATAGGGTAGTTTATAGTGTTTAAGTTTGACAAAGCCTGTTGCGGATTACTTCATTTGTATGTATGTAGGTGACAAAGCCTGTAGCTGATTTGATGTCCACTTGACGAAGCCTGCGCTGCTGATCATGAACTATTTTTGTTGGTATGGTTTTAGGATTTGGTTATGACTTTGACTTTTTTTATTGTATTTTTTTTTAACCCTGAATAAATGATATTTAATTTATTAGGAATTTCGTGTCTATCAGTGGCGTGGCGTGAAAACTTGCGTAGGTAAAGCCGGAGGGGTTTTCAGGATCTGTTTTGTACAGACTTCTACAAATACTGGAGAATTTTAGACAGACAGACACATCAAACTTATAACACCCCGTCGTTTTTGCGTCGGGGGTTAAAAATACGAATGTTCACTTTAAAGTCACACTGAGAGAAATTTGCATTGTGAATTTAACAAGTTCGACTTGTTGCGGTTTATCCGTTTGAATCAGCCAAACGTATGTTTAAAACAATATGTGTCAGGTTGTTTTTATAAAATCGACTTGTTGATTCAAATATATTGCCGATTCAAATGACAAGTAGCTTGTTGTTTGAACCAAAGAGCACGTAGGCGCTATTTTAACCAAAAAACTTGTTGAACGAACATGAAAACTGGTTGTATTTTCTCTCAGTGCAGTTTTTCAGCCGATTGATAGTTTACGCGTGATTGACGCGTGATTATCGCTAGATATCACTTAACTATGCCTATACAAATAACCCGCATTTACTGATGTATGGAGTTACAACTCGTCCCTTACTTATTCCTCTAGGGTAACTGTTAGGAAAGCTTTTCCTTACAATACAGATAAATAAACATTACTTACGTGTTCGTCAAGCGAGTATGTTAACTCGCCATCATCGTACAAAACGAACCACCTCCGCTGCCATCTCTGCAACAAAGAAAAACGTTTATTAGAAAAAATACAATAAAAAATCCTTTGAAAAGGTTTTTCATAAAAATTAATTGAATAGAACTTCAAATTTTCTTTCCGCGCCTTTTATGTCCATATGTACAGTCAACCAATAGGCTACTTGCCAATAGGCTACTTGTCAAATCAGCTTCTTTTTAAGAACTGTCAAAACGAATCTGAACGACTTGCTAATATGGAATTTATATGAAATCGAATTGAGTGATGTCACGGTCAACTCAGTTACTTTATATATTTCTACCTGACTTAATAAATAGAAATTGGATTTAAAAATAACTTCTGTCCATGTTTTTCGTATAATTATCTGATTCTTTATTTCGTGCATGGTATACAATATTTTATTTTAACTACAGTCAAGTTCCCTATTGGAACCCTAGGCCACTGTAGAACTATGTCATAGTGACGTTATAAATCAGATTGTAAGAAATCTCTTACCGCTTGTCATTTGGACATGGTTGTAGAGTGGCCTAGGGTTCCAATTGGTTGACTGTACATATGCCTATATCCTATATCTACATGTTTATATCCTTCCTCTTACAAGCCATATGATTCATATGATTGAAGCTTCAATGTTTAATAGTTCAATCGCAAATTTTTTTATTGTCCACGTACTATTTCGTATTTTGTAAACTGTACATAACAACATGTACAGGGGGTTTAGTTAAGCTTTTTACCTACTGCCCTTACAGTACATGAAAGTAAGCTAACAAATAAATAAAAAGTGAAATTTTCACATAAGACAATTATTTCACATTAATTTATATCTAAACTTCAATGGCACCGTTTGTCCACGTGCACAAAAAATCTAAACAAAAATATTAGTACACCTATAAGGATATTGAGGCTGGCCAAATACATAAACAATAAATAAATGTCGTTACACCCAACAGTGGGTGGACACCCAATTGATCTCCACAAATAATTGCTATGACTACAAAATCGCTTCTACCCCCTTATTATTACTGCATAAATAATTACACAAGAGAAAAGGAGCTAAAATACTGAAAGTAATATATCAGACAAGGACAAAGATATAAACCGCAAACCATAATTAATTAGTAAATCAATGCTTTACGCAGTTACAAGGTAAACGCGCCTATACATGACACTCGGGCGAACGATGCCTATCGCCATCGTGTCGACTCGACGCTTGGCACCTACAATGGCGCGCGTATCCTTAAAAACGTGATAAGTCACTTCACCACTAGATGGCGCTTAAGCGCTTTCAAATTTTATCCCGATGTTGTTTTTATCGTTCTAAAAGGGCGTATGTACAGGGTATTTAGATAATAGTTATGCTGTTTTGGTAAAGTGGTGACTGGGTTACAATTAATGGGGCCCCAATTAACCTATTAGGACCTAACTGATATTGTAAGTTGGATAGCGGTATAAATCGTAGCGGCGTGTTGGATTGTGGTCGAATAATGGCTTATCCTTACATTCATGCTAATGGATATGAATGCATGTATTAGGCTAATATAGACATTTTAAATTAACAACACAATTTGGTTTTGTGCATTGACCATAGGCTAGTTTCCTACTAGTCAAATCAGTTTCTTTTGAAGAACTGTCAAAACGATTTGCTAATAAGGATTTACTATGAAATACTGAGGAGTGACGTCACGGTCAATTCATTTACTTTATATCTTTCTCTTTGACTTATTAAATATAAATTATGTTTAAACATCACCACTGTCCATATTTTTCTCTAATTATGTGGTGCTTTATTTCGTGCACTGCATAAAATATTGTATTTTAAGTATAGGAAACTAGCTTATTTGACAAATATTTATTTTACCTATATGTTTTTTAGGAGTAGAAATTTTTATCGTCTTAAAACACTTTTTTCTTATTTGCGCATCAGGTTGCCTAAATGCTGACAGTAGCTTTATCTAATTAGTTAATTAAATTACTTTTTATTTATTTAATTACATACATTTGTTGGGGCGGAAAGGTTCTCGAGTGGCGACCGCGTACCGGAAGGCGAACCGCGGGTAGGCCCCTAACAAGGTGGACTGATGACCTGGTGAAGGTCGCAGGAGTCCGGTGGATGCGGGTGGCGCAGGACAGGTCATTGTGGCAATCTTTGGGGGAGGCCTATGTCCAGCAGTGGACGTCTTTCGGCTGATATGATGATGATGATGATGATACATTTGTTAAAAGAAGACCATTAATAAAATTAGTGCCAACCTAGTAATGAAAGTTTTGAAACCTTAAAACTACGAAGTATGACACCGTTTTGGCATTAAATAATCTATAACTGCCTAACGTACTATATTTCTATGGAAATAAAAGTACCCAAGCATTCCCTGTACCTACACAAGTGCCCAAGCCTCGAGAAACCAGTGTTATAGCCGCCATGTCTCTCAGAGAACTCAATAAAGTAAATACGAAAGACCTTAATTACCTACCTACTTTTCGACACTAGGATAATATCAATCAAATGCCAACCAGAACCTAGAACCTATGTTAATTACATCTTCTCATGTTACAAACCCTAAATGCCAGCTGCCGACATCTATGTAATTATACCGTAAATTGCCATTGCTATTTGAATCTTAATGACTTGACTTAAGGTGGTATGAATATCTATTGTTGTATCCTGGCCTATTATAAGGTAGATAAATTAATACGTCTGTATGTTAATAGCTTTTGAATTTTCATTTTGAATGCATAAGGTTAGGAAGTAGGTAATGGTTATAGGTGTCAGGTGAGTGAAGTATTTGTTTAGCTTACAGTTAAAGTATTGTTTGAAATTAAATAAAAAAATACTTTCAGTTGCTTCAATAACGAATTCTCTTAAAATATTTGAAACATTAAGTGACAAAATAGAATTAAAAAATGTTTTGGTCTTATACAATAGGTAAGTTAATATTTTGGTTTATTGTGTTAGATAGTCGTAATAACTGCTTACCACAGAAATCACAGAAACATGACAAACAACTAGGTATCAACTATCAATTCATTATCTGTATCTGTATGTTAAGTTATGCAGAAAAGGTCGAAAATGTAAGTAAATTAACAATTTTAGGCTAAAAAAGTTAGATAAATAAGAGTTAGTCTCATGATTAAAAGATGTTTCTAATGGGTTGACAACGCGCATGTGACACTCCTTGAATTACAGGCGTCCATAGGTTGCGGTGGCCGCTATCCATCAGGCGGACTGTATGATTGTTTGCCACCGACGTAGTATAAAAAAAAATAGAAGTCCAAGCAAACCCAGTACCCACAGCCAGTCTCTATAGTTTACGGCTAGCAAATGCCAAATAATATCAAGCAGGCATCGACATAATTAGGCGGCACTCCCGCCGCCGATACGGCATGTACGTGACAATTGGCACGATTGACTGGTTAGTCGGCTATTGGGAAATTTACCCTAAATTGAGTACAAGCTTATTAGGTAAAAAATATTATTTTATTTAAATTTTTTCAACAAAATTTTGGTTTATTTTTGGGAATTTTAATGTAATCTTTAATGTAATCCTAAATGTAATCATTCTCGTGTCCATCCCAATGGAGAAAACTTTTACCACAAAGTCTGTAGGGTGCATTGGGGTAATTTCGAAGCACAGAAATGCTCGGGTAATTTCAAAGGGGAATCTTGATATGATGGAAATAATGGTGATTTTTATGTGACTTTCGAAATTAGACGACTTTAGAAACTACCCCAATGTACCCTACTTGTACTTATACTTATCAGATTCATTTATCAACTACTAGCTTTTGCCCGCGGCTTCGCTCGCGTTAAATTCGAAACTTGCGCTCCCCCCCCCCCCATTGTAGGGAGGGCGGGGGGCGGTTAAAAAGAGATAAAAGTAGCCTATGTCATTCTCCATTCCTTTTACTATTTCCACTTAAAAAATCACGTCAATACTTCGTTCCGTTTTGCCGTGAAAGACGGACAAACAAACAGGCACACACACTTTCCCATTCATAATATTAGTATGGATTCATTATTCGATTCAACATATTAAGTACATAAAAATATTTACGGAATATAAATATTCGCAAACGGATTTTTTTCTTATAATTAGGATCGAAAGTACTGTAAAGTAAAGCTAATGAGTACAAACCTGTGTCGTCTTTGATGCGTTCCTTTTGATTCTGTATTACCACACCTCGGACACTGGCGATCAAATATATGAAAGAGGCGCGTTCCTAACACAGTCTAAGCTCGTGTAGCTGAACGCGTACCATGCTTGTATGAGTGAGATATGACAGGTCGACTGTTCGCGTTTTTGACAGGCGGTAACTGTGAGGTAACCGAGGTGGGCGGCACTTTCAGCGGGGAGCGGGAGTGCCATACTGTACGATAGTCTTTATTATAATGTCTGTATTACTGTGATACAAAATGACCCACTAACATTACAAGTAGCATAGATCTCCACAATATATGTATAAATACAGGTGCTTGCAACAGTGGGCGATATGCAGAATAGATCATATCCAATCTGGCATCTCGCATACATTTGCGTACATCAGGTAAAACAATGACTGTCATTATGCGTTGATCATTATGATCCGACGCTTTGTTTACTAGGCTACTCATTAATATGGATGTGTGGATTGTTTTGGTGAAAACAGAGAGAGAGAGAGAAAAATTAAATGAGGTAAGTAAGCAGAACAGTACGGCTAACGTCAAAATCGCTTGCTCTTAGCAATGTACAAGATGCAAAATTTCCTTAAATTACTGAAAATTTGAGAGAAAATGTTCTTGCAAAGTGTCATTTAAAGCATAATTCAGCAATTCCCGAATAGTTTGCACATTTGGATTACGTCTCCGATTTTGATAAAAATTGGTAGGCTGATAGAGTCCATGATGCTGAGCAAGATCCACTAGGTTTCCCAAAATGTCCTATGTAGTTTGTATGAAACCTTCCTTTTTTGTTACCAGATTTCTATACATTTTCGGTAACAAAAAAGGAAAGTTTCATACAATCAACCTAGGACATTTTGGGAAACCTAGTGGATCTTGCTCAGCATCATGGACTCTATCAGCCTACCAATTTTTATCCAAATCGGAGACGTGATCCAAATGTACAAACTTAACGGGAATTGCTGAATTAATAATTTAATAATTTTCTTATGCTGAGTTGGGTCCATTTCGTGATGCGCACTTACTTAATGTTCTGTTCTCTGTTTTTTGTCCTATTCTTGTGTGTACATGTACGTACGTGTTTGTGAGCGTCATGAATAAATGTCTTTTATCTTTATCTTTTTTTTATCTTTAAAAACTGCGTTGTGAGACGACAACCAAATGTCAATTTAACGCCAAGGCGTTCTTAGCCTAGGCATCTTTATTATCATTATCAGCTTGGCTTCCTTCACTTACCTCCGACCGTTTCCTCATATCACGAAACCTGGTAAGGCACTGGTCCCACCACGAGCTCGCCCAGTGGTGAGCTATCAATATCGCCGTGTCTCTCTATTTGCACGGGAGTGCTTATCTTTTATTTTTTATAGCCAATAGCTCATAGTTTACTAGCTCACGGTGGGACCAGTGCCTAAATTCTACAATTGACAAACTTTTTATACCTCCAACACATAACATTCTCTGTGAAAAACTAAACGCAAATAATTGCCAAGATCTACCGAAACAAAGCGGTTTCTAAACCGCTCTCAAACCGCGTGTGAAACACTCTTATTATCATCTATTAAAAAATAACCAACTATTGAGTCGTTTCATACAATTTTGCAATGCCAACTTATATCTACAACTACTGAAAACAAAAAGTGATACTCCCTCTATTATATTACTTGTTTCTTGACGGAAAATGTAACTTTGTGTTTTGTGCTAAGGGTCACATACTGTGGTACGGTGAACCAATTTGAATCCTAGGCTCCTAGAACCCTGTCTCATTGACACCGTGCTTTATTTGCCATAGAAGTCAGTTTGACGTTTACTGTGAAAAGGTTGTACAGTGGCCTATGGTTCATACAATTAGAGAAAAATAATTGTATGTTGTGTTGATTCGCGTTGAAGGTCGAGATGTCAATCCGTCTTGAGATTAAGTTGTTTTCTCACGATAGGCAGAAGTACTTTTAAGTTTGTTGATTACGAAATATGGCTTAAGAATTTGCGAGATAACAATAAGAGTGTGTGTTTATTGTTATTAAATTATTAGCTGTAATCTTTTAGATTGATAGTATAGAGGCGTCTCTTAAAATTACTTGAAAGGGAAAGAAAAATACATAAGAAATGTTTATACTGCCGTAATATAATAGTGAATGAAAATGAAATAGGCACATAACACTTTTAGAACGTATGTACCGGCGATCTCGGAAACAGCTCTTACGATTTCTCTGAAATTTGTTATGTGGGGGTTTTCGGCGGGGTGGGGGGGTGGGGGGGATCTAGCTTAGTTCTAAGTCCCGGGAAACGCGAATTTCCGAGATTTCGAACTCTTCGCTCGGTCTTCCTATAATTAGGTTACTATAATATTATTAGCAATCGTTTTATTACACTTTGGTCAGTTTTTAGTTCATTTCATAAATTAAGTTATTCTAAGGTTGGCTGGAAGAGATCCCTTAAAGGAATAAGCTCGCTTATGTACATAAGCATTATAATTATTCACTGCACTTGTAATTTGCTCTGTGCAATAAAGTGTTTACCACTACTAAATTACATTCGAAAGATTCGATACAATATCAAATCATACCAATATCCAAATCCAATCCAATTGTCAAACACTTTACAATTAAGCCATGTCGTGTGAACGCGAGTATCAAGAAATCAAGATGGCGGGTAATTGTACGCTGCGCGGGCGCAAGTGTCGTTCGAAAGTGCAACTGGAGGCCGAGCCATGGAGCTAGGAAGATAGGGGCAGACTGGTAGAGGGTGCAATACAAAAAAAAAACACATTTTGAAATAAAAGACCCTCGACATATTGGACCGATTTGCACCAAACATAGGTAATTAACTCCCAAGTAATTCAGTTTTGTTCCAAAAAAAAAAACAAATCTAAATCGGTTCATCTGTTCCCAAGCTACGATGCCACAGATAGACACGTCAAACTTATCACACTCCGTCGTTTTTGCGTTGGAGGTTGAAAAACAAATAATACGATGTGATCATAATAATATTAATATACGATAGAATCGATTATAAACATAAGAAAACATTAAATTTACCTACTTAGGAAAAAAAGTTTTGAATCTTTTTTCGCGAAAATGCCCAAGATGAATATTTGTATTACGATGATCATAATTTTGTACTTACGACTTAAATAAGTGCCAAACCTTTATAAATATAATGCCTATCAAGCCTTTCTCTATTTATATGTAGATAACGATTTTTTGGAATCGCAATCGTGTGACTGCAATGTGTCCCTTGAGTATTTTTGCCTAATTGACTTCACTTGCCGTTATTCCACCACGAAGTTTCCCCAACAATCGGGCCACGGAGTTCGCCAAGCGCCAAGAATCCAAAGCCCTGAATCAAGGGACACGGTAGCTTCTAAGTTCCGTCAACAATTGCCGGGGAAAGTCGGCCGCGACTAATGGTGGGCTGGGCTGATACGTCGATAAGATACCTATTATCTGCTTCCTTTAGCGAAGACGCTAAATCGCAAGTTTGTGAGGGAAAGAATTAATTTCCGTGATTAGGTAGCTTTAGCAAACTTTGTGGAACCGGTGAAGAGTTATGGGAGTCTGTGATAAGTGATATTATGTGCGCTAAACAGGGAGAAACTATGCATGATAAACTAGCTCACTCAAGCATGTCAAACGATGTTTTTCTCTATGACGAGGAGCATCTCGAAAAGGAACAGGTATTGCTGATTCCGGCGGTGCCAGCCGAAAAAAAAACCCTTTAAAATTCCACGCATGGTATGGTCATAGTGTTAAGTGTCGTTTAGAAATAAAATATTGTCATATATGGCAAAGAAACTAGTGTAACCAAATGTATCTATTAAATATTATTACTGAAAGTCCCTGTTGCCACTCAAGTATCTCAGCAAACAATTGTTTTAATACTTAGATGTGACTTTACGACCTCAGAAGTCGATTTACAGAACTGTCGGCCTAGCCGAAACGCTGGCTTCGTCGCGCTAATACAGAAAAGCGATAGAGATAGCTAGCTACGATAACGATATTACCGTTTATGCATTTGGCTACGTACTCAGAAATTTTTCACATCGAGTAAAAAATCACCTGAAATACAATCATACACAAAACTGTATATCCAGGCAAAAAGTAGCCCAGCAAACGATCGATAACAGGTGAATTGATGGCCGATACAAACAATAAATTGGTAAATACATTTTTGAATCGTGAGATCGCATCTTTACGACGCGCTACCGGAGTTTGGAACCCGCACTTCGGCCCTTAGGGCCGCTGATCGTGTTTAAAAGCAGTGCCAAAATTATTTATTGCAATGATTAACATAAACGCTACGCCACTTGCTTTTTTTGTAATCTTTAAATCCGTATTTTAATATTACATACATACATACATACATACATACAATCACGCCTGTATTGTATCCCATGAAGGGGTAGGCAGAGCACATGAAACTACTCAAGTTTCAGTGCCACTCTTGGCAAATAAGGGGTTGACAGAAAACGAAACTGTGACATTGCAGTGACAGGTTGCCAGCCTCTCGCCTACGCCACAATTTAACCCATATCCCACAGTCGCCTTCTACGACACCCACGGGAAGAAAGGGGGTGGTGAAATTCTTAACCCGTCACCACACGGCATTTAATATTATAAATGGAAAAGTGTGTGTGTCTGTCTGTTACCGTCTTTCACGGCAAAACGGAGCGATGAATTGACGTGATTTCTTAAGTGAAGTTAGTTGAAGGGGTGGAGAGTGACATAGGCTGCTTTTTGTCTCTTTCTAACCCCCCTACATCCCTAAAACGGGGAGTGTAAGTTTGTATGGAGCATTCCGCAATTTTCGAATGTAACGCGAGCGAAGCCGCGGGCAAAAGCTAGTGATTAACATAGTCTTGCTACGATAGTATCTTTTTTTGTAATTCTTAAATGCCATTATAATACGTACTCGCTGATATGCGAGTTAATAAGTGTAGGAATCTACTGCTCTTGATTTTATTCAAAGAATGTAGATTTTAAGACCAAATCGTAACGAGAAAGCAGGCGGCGGAACGTCATCTATAATTTATTACCTAGATCACATCCCCGAGATTCCGTTCGGCTAAATACTACGAATATTTCAAAGCGGATGTTCAAGCACGTGGCGATATCGACCAATCACATCACGCGATTTCGCGCCGACTCAAAGTGCGTTCCGAAATCCTATCGCGATTGGATTCTAGCCCGTTTATCTTGCCTGAATGCGTACGTACAGTTATTAAATATGGATGCGGACACAGTGCCAAAAGTATGTATACACGACTATATCGCTCATACATTAAAGTTGTATACATACTTTTGGAACTTTGTGCGCATCTATATTAACTACCTTGGCTATACTTAGACATTTCCGCCGCAATCTTTTTTTTTTTTTTGTAGGCAGCGGTATATACCAATTAGTAGCAATGATTACAGATTTATTTGTGTATTCTGCAATCAAGATCTCACTAAAGAACATGATTCTTATTGTGTAATTCCGCGCAAAAAAATAATGAGACTTTACATAATGCTTTATTAGTCTCAAACGGTTTCAGCGACAAGTTTATTTGTGTGAGCATTGTTCGCGGCATTGTTTGAGCGTTGCAAAAACCTGCGCAAGCGCAGACCGCAGCGAAAAATCCGAGAGAAAGTGTTGCTATTCTTGCGCGTATTAAAATAATTATCTGGGATTTTATGACGTTGGGAGCGGTAGAAAACAAAAGCGTACAATTTATTATCGGATCACCTTTTATAGAGTTACGCGCCATTGTAATGTTCAACATACTAGTTTTAATTGGTTATGTTGGTAAAACTGGAAGTGAAAGTGATTTATATGAAATGTTATTAGTTGATGACAGGTTTGAGTCTTCCGTCATCATACAGGATGTGAGTAAACATGGAGTTTATTGCCGTGCGAGCATAACCGGTGGTTTCGTAACCGGCCGGCCTAGGTGAAGTGACAATCGTTGGCGATCGCCTCAGTCTGGCTCTGTTCCACACCTACAGAAGAGCAATAGAGCAATAGGGAGAGCTAGCTACGATATACTTAAAGCGTAAGCATTTGTAACTTTAGGCACACCTCGGACACTGGCGATCAAATATATGAAAGAGGCGCGTTCCTAGCACACAGTCTAAGCTCGTGTAGGTGAACGCGTACTATACTTGTATGAGTGAAATATTACAGGTCGACTGTTCGCGTTTTTGACAGGCGGTAACTGTGAGGTAACCGAGAGGGGGTGGGGGTACTTTCAGCGGGGAGTGGGAGTGGCCATACTGTACGATAGTACACTTTATTATACTGATTTAGGTACCCAGGCCCCGTAGCCGAATGGCATTTCTGCGACGCCAAACGCCGCAGAAATGTAATCTATCTCTATAGCTCTTGCGTTTTGGCGAGACAGAGCCAGACTGCATTTCTGCGGCGTCTGGCTTCGCTAAAATGCCATTCGGCTACGGGCCAGTGTACGTAGCCAAAAGCACAAACGCTCACGATAATATCGGTAACGTGGTTAGTTATCTCTATCACACTTCCGTATTGGCGCGACAGAGCTAGACTGCGTTTTTATCGGCGTTTAGCGCCAACAATTGTCATTCGGCTAGGCCGCCTGAAGTGTCAACCGGACAAATGAGAATTCACTAATGCAAAATAGCTAATATGTTATAAGAATAGACCTCACACAGCTTTAAATATGTGTTGGTTACATGTGTGTTCTTCCGTTGAACCTTTCTTAGTTGGTTCATCGAACTTGTACAAAAAATGACTTGATGTTGAGTGGCATTCATCACGGGGTTTTGGCGATGATTTATTTGCGAACTTGAACTTGATTTGCCTTCGGTAGTGAGGCGAACGATTCGTCATGGGTTCAAATGGGGTGCCAAAATTGTACCTGAAGTCAATTAAATGCGGAGGTTTCATCTTATCATTTTAATTTTTCTTGAGGTCGAAGTACTTGTGTGTATGTATTTTCAAAATCAACGAAAACGTATCAGCTAGAGAACGCGAATCTCAGGTAGCGATTTTTAATATGGATATGACTAGTGCATTTTTTAACTACATGTCATGTGGTTAATAATGTCTTAAAATCTATTATTATTACATCGCACACCGCAAACTTCGCTGAATAATTAAAATAAATTAATGTTATTTTTGCAACAAACTACAGAAAAACTAAAGAAAAGTATTATTTCCGAATCGAATCGAAAAGAAGCGAATTATTTCCATTTTTCTATTCTTTGAGTCGTAATAGAAGTGTGCAATGCGAAACCGAAATATTAAAGAAGAGGAACTTAAATAAATAAACTATTTAAAAAATTAACAAACATTTATTTACTTATTATCATCATAATCTTTGCCAAATATTCACAAAAGCGTCAAGAAGGGTTTTATTTTTATGCTCCGATACATGCCTTGTGTGTGTCTAGAAAAATAATAAATTATGCGAGTCATATCCATATTAATATTTAAACCGCTACCTGAAATCCGCAAAAAAAAAACCGTAAAATGTTATGTATTTTTAATTCCTTTACATGATCTTGAAATGGTTTTGAAATGATTATCGTGAAATTTTTATTCAATTATAAAATGTAATTTTCTAACATTCAATAAAAGCAAGCATGAATAAATACAAAAATGTGATTCAAAAGACGCTAATTATGCTTTCAGAAGATAACTACCTATTAAAACTTCAATATAGTCAATACAAATAAAGAAATACAGTACAGTCAAACACCTTCGAGTTAACCTCCATGTAAAAAACACATTTTTTATATAAACAACGTACCATCGTTAAGTCCATATTGCGATATTTAGCATTGACATTCAAAGTTACAAAACGCAGCATTACTTATATTGTTGAATGAGAAAATATCTGTTATTAATACACGAACATTTATCTTCTTACCTTTTTAATACAGAACCGTCTTGTATTAATGATGAGAATATTTCAAGCTAATATTGTAAGTTGTAACGTATTTGCAATTTAATTGGTATTCGAGATGAGATTAATATAGTAGACTAGCTTTTACCCGCGGCTTCGCTCGCGTTAGAAAGAGTTAAAAAGTAGCCTATGTCACTCTCCATTCTTTGAGCTATCTTCACTTAAAAAATCACGTCAATACGTCGCTCCGCTTTGCCGTGAAAGACGGACAAACAAACAGACACACACACTTTCCCATTTATAATATTAGTATGGATTACATACCTAGTAAAGTATTTATCAGATTCATGCGTGTACGCATATATTGTTAAAAGAGCCATCACATATTGATGAAATTTAAAATAATGATTTGATATTAACTTTAATATTTTTATTAATCGTGTGTTCTTCAAAAATTAACCTTTTAAAATACTATTCAAAGGCCCATTATTTTATGCGAATTTCGACTAAAAATACCTTCTTGAAGAATATTTTTAGATAGCATAATACAAATTGTTTTTATTTGACGTCTTTAGTGACGACCCTAAAAACACATCGATCAGAATTAATTACCAACATTGTATAATGATCCATTGAAATCGTATCAATTAAGGGGTGTCGCCTTGCATCAAATGAGGTAGTTCTAATTTGTATTATATATTATTAGAGATGAAATAGTAATGTCAAATCCAAGTTTTCCACCTCGAAAGCCCATGGGGTCATAATTAAATTCATGAAAATCCGTAAAATTTTATGACTTTTTCTGACTTTTGTTAAATTTTACCATAAAGAACTTTTTTAACGGCAAAAGTGGCTATGAACAATTAGATGAGTACTAAATTGTCGTTATTATGAATATAATTTTGTCTAGGTAAGCCATATATTTACTAAGATACGGCGATTCAAAGTTTTGCACAATTTCAACAAAAGGGAAAAGTAGTTGGAGCTGTGCGGAGGTGTATAATCTTTTTTTAATCCATACTGAAGATGAATTCTTACGGAGTCCACAAGGCTTCATTTCTCAACCAAAACTGGAACCACCAACTCCTCAGGTTCTGCTTAAAATGAACAATTTTCTGTGCTTACAAAGAGGGTTGTACCAGCAGTTGTGGTTGCGAGAAAGTAGGTGTTAACAGCTCAGCTGTTTGCACCTACTGCAGTGGACAATTCTGCGGTAATGTACCAGGTCTGGTGTGTGCCAATGTTGATAAACCACTCGTTGATGATCCACCATCAGATGACGATTTTGACCTTCCTGGTCAGTTGACAGAGATATACTACCTCGGTAAGCTTTCTCCTAAAGGAGTGCTGTGGATTCGAAGGTCTAGTCTAGTTTATTTATCGTTAACTATGCTTATTTCACCAACTAACCCTACTTCATATTGCGAACCTTTGAGAAGCCGAATCTTCGAAACTATTTGGCGTACCAAGACCAAATTAGTCTCATTTAATTACAAATTTTGTCTACTTTAAATTGTGTATAGTGACTTTTGCCGTACCATGGATACTTTGTTGAAAAAACTCACAAATGCTGAAATTTTTTTAGGTTTTTCGTGTATTTAATAATGACCCCATTGGCTTTCGAGGTGGAAAACTTAGATGCCGCATCACTATTGCATATACAACAATATGGAACACCAATTAGAACTACCTCATTTGATGCAAGGCTGAATGTACGATTTCAATGGATCATAAGGGTTCACACCGTGTCCACCAAAATGTCCTATATCTTCAACTGTTCGATCATCAACTGTATTCTTGTTATCTTTCATCCCAACACCTCTCACGGCGAAATCAACTACGTGACAATGCGTTTGGAGTTGAAATTCAGTTGAATCAATAAGGGTACTTAAGACCTTTTGTATAAGGAAGGCGGTGTGATAACAATCCGATTATTATAATTCCACATTGGGTTCATAAGAGGTCCCAACACTAGTAATGTGCCGATTTCGTTTCCTGGGATTTGGTAAGTAAATTACTTATTAGTTACCAGACCTTTATTTAATTTTAAGATTTATTTTGAAGAGTACTAAAAAACCACAACGAAAACTATTTTCGTATGAGGAGGAAAGTCTAAACCGCTGCCGTTTTTTTGTACCCAGTTATTTGTTTCTGTAAATACACCGTGTTCTGTTTGTTTTTCGTTAAATTCGATACGCAGTTAGGTTCATCATCAGCAACCACACTGTATATCCCTTTAATAAATAAATTAATTAATGTGAAAATACCTTAATCATAACATTAAAGTCATTGTCAAGTGTTTGACGGCACATGTCAAAACAAATAACGTTAGGAAGTGGTAAGGGATGCCACACACGTGTTCAGATTTTTTTAAATACTTCGATAACCGTAAGATAACTCTTCCGCTAGAGGCTAGTTTCTTAGATAAATTTATTGTATTTGAACTAAAGAATCTTCCCTTAAAGTTAACGGAATTCAATAAAAACAGGGTGTATATGAACATAAATACCTATCATAGCTATTGAAATCCAGGAGTGACCAAAAAAGTTTAATGACTTCAATAAGGAACTTATCGCTTATTAAGTAAGAACAAATACTGCACTGCTATAAATAATACAAACTACTATTTTAACTGCTAACCTCACAGGACTAAATAACGGAACATATATTTAAAAAAAACTAAATTCATAAAGCGTTCCATATTTAAATTTGAACATAGCCCCCGGCTCTCGAAACTAATAACGGCGTACACGGATGAGTGAGCGTGATAGCATGCAATTACGAGCGAGAGGGGAGACGTCAAACATGTTGACGTTTGGCAGGTAAATGATCCTACTTTACCAGTCAAGGATATCTGAGTTAAACTTTTAAACGCAATATACACATACAGACCTTAAAATAATCAGTTCTGTTCAGACGAGATTATAGAAGAGGCTCAGATTTTTTTAAATACCTAATACTTAATTCTTGAATTGACAAAGAAATAAGTCTTTGGTCTAAAACTATCAAGAGAGAAAAGAAATGAACAGACACTACCTGCCAAGGCAAAAGGTACAGCGGGGCAAATCTCGACTGGGGGGCAAATGTAACTGGTTCATTTCTTCCATGCTTTACAATGTTTGCATTATCAAATAGTGTCCACAGGTTATATATGGTAGGCGTGTTCAGTGGATACATGTAGAACTCAACAGCATAGTGTAATAATGGAAAAAAATGGATCAGTTACAATTGCCCCCCAATTGAGATTTGCCCCGCTGCACCTTATAGATAAATTAATATCATCAATAGTAATATTACTTGCTCTTTTTGGCTATGTAATAATTTTGCTGCTGCGTCCAAAAGTAAACATTTGACATGTGTCAGATTCCAAATAAAAAAACATCTTTCTCATATTGTATTACCGGTAAAAGCGCTGCGACATAGTTATATAGCGTACTATTTTATAGTTTTTAACGTAAATATTATACTTAAATAGATATTATAGGACATAATTGTAGCATTATCACTGTTGTATCATCTTAATTTTATCATCATTATTCCATGATTATTAATATATAATTATTAGCAGCATTTGTTATTTCCTTCGTAGACACCAGGTGACTGGCTACTAGGTACATAAACTGTTACTCATAATTACACATTTAACTTACAGTATCAGTATGAAAACTTTCTAATAACTATGCTAATACTTATCGCATGCGGCCACGGAGAGAAACCAACCTGCGAACAAAGAAACGAACGTTTAGAGAAAAACAATTAAATGTACAAGCAAATTAAAATACCATTAGCGCGGTTCTGCATGGCGACAGACGAGTGGTCAAGCCTGGATAATAGCTATGGCTACTTATGATAAATATGAGTTGAGTATATGTGTGTATACTCGTATATGTACCTATACACACACAGACACCAGATGGTCTTATTTAACAAGGCAAGTTGAATAAAAGCTTGTATAAAACCGGCCAAGAGCGTGTCGGGCCACGCTCAGTGTAGGGTTCCGTAGTTTTCTGTATTTTTCTCAAAAACTACTAAACCTATCAAGTTCAAAACAATTTTCCTAGAAAGTCTTTATAAAGTTCTACTTTTGTGATTTTTTTCATATTTTTTAAACATATGGTTCAAAAGTTAGAGGGGGGGGGACGCACTTTTTTTTCCTTTAGGAGCGATTATTTCCGAAAATATTAATATTATCAAAAAACGATCTTAGTAAACCCTTATTCATTTTTAAATACCTATCCAACAATATATCACACGTTGGGGTTGAAATGAAAAAAAATATCAGCCCCCACTTGACATGTAGGGGGGGTACCCTAATAAAACATTTTTTTCCATTTTTTATTTTTGCACTTTGTTGGCGTGATTGATATACATATTGGTACCAAATTTCAGCTTTCTAGTGCTAACGGTTACTGAGATTATCCGCGGACGGACGGACGGACGGACAGACAGACATGGCGAAACTATAAGGGTTCCTAGTTGACTACGGAACCCTAAAAATGGAATCGACTCATTGTCCAGCGAACATTATATGTGAAGCCAAGAAGTATATGTATATTTAATCAGATTTATACGTATAACGGGATATACCATGGCAAATCTTAGTACATATTTGACATTCAAGATAATGACCCGTAAATCATTCTGTACATATTTATGGAGTCCACGGACATTACCTATCTCTGCCTTAATTTGCTGCTGTGTATGTTATGTTATGTATGTATGTATGTGTGTATGCATTTGTGTATGTATTAATACTTATATGTGTATGTTTGTGTACATGATATTTTATTTTTATATTTTATTTTTAATATTGGTGTACATATATAATTATTTAACTTAGTGTATGTGTAATTTTCCTATTCCTTTAATTATTTCTTGCACTACCAGTTTCAAACGTCTATTCTTTATTTCCTGCTACCCTAAGCTTGTCTGGTAGAGATCGCTTACAGCGATAAGACCGCCTGTTGCTACCTATGTTTAATGTCTGCTATTTGTAATCTGTTATCCTTGTGGTGCAATAAAGAATATTTACTTACTTACTTATTTAAATTTTACCTTACACTTCATATAAAATCTGTTACCTACCATAAAACATTTTAGATAAAAACCAAATTTTAAACAGTGCTTAGAAAAAACACTCAAGCTAAATATACCCAAAATCATCAAAGCGTTTGTTGCCTTTCGGCACTTTTGTTAATGTTAAAAATATTAAGCGAGCGACCTGTTTACAATGCCCTAAAACGATGGCAAACACTTTTAAAAATAGACAGTTTTAAAACAATATACTTGGCAACGCTGTTTAAGGTAAAAAAAAACACAGCGTTTTAAACATGGTCAAATATAGACATAATACGCTTATGTTTCTTAATAGCAGATACAATAGAGCGAGGACGAGAGCTATTTAAAATATGTAGTAACTATGTACTTAATAGGCATTTTGACATTGATAACAATAATTAAAATATGGTACTTAATAATTTTGCCCTCTTGAGGTTTATAAAACGAAAAATTCTTACATTCAACAATATCGGAAAATTTTCTTTAAATATCGACATTTTCGGTGAAGGAAAACATCGTGAGGAAACCGGACTAATTCCAATAAGGCCTAGTTGGAAGGTCAGGTGGCAGTCGCTTGCGTACTAGTGCTTACGCCAAATGAAATATTGGGGTTAGTTCTCAAAGCGGACTCATAGGAATGAGTCGCCGCGAATGCTGGGGATAACGAGACAATTTTTCTTTTTTTTTTTTACTTATTGCAACTTGCGTGACAACCTACGCAACAAAATATAAAATGCTTAGCTAAGACCTACCTACCATCGTGGTAGTACCAAAACAACCGAAAATTGAAGTTATTTGTTTGCGTCGAACATGCAAGAACGAAAACATCTTAATCGTTCATCAACACGTGCTCAAAACAATCGCCAGACGTTTTTGTACTGGCACCTAATTAATCAAAGCGGAGGTCCGTACATTGCCCCCATGCGTTTAAGACAGTTAAGACGCAATAGGAGACATTTCTCCGTACGAACGCTCTCGACTGTTTCCTTCCTGACTTTTGTAGCTAAAACAATAATTTTGTTAAACGTTTCTATGTTAGTTAATCAGTTTCTCTGATATTTTATAGCGCTAGAGCTTTACAAATATGGGCAAAAACAGCCCATTTGACTGCTTTTGGAGCGTGATATTAACAAATGATTATTTCATTATAATTTCGATTCATAAGGTTTTGGTCCTCCAAAACCAACCTCCTCCAGCTTTCTCCTGGAATTAGTTGTAATTGAAACATGAGTTTTAAATGTTTTTCAGAAATATCATGGCTTATCCTTAATGCGCCATTTTTTTCTCAAAAATTTGGTCAGAACGAGGGGTATAATTAACTAAAATTCTCAAGCCGTAAAGGAAGCCTTTTCATTTTGTAATTTTTGCTCCTAATGCATCTTAAGACTACTTTCGACACTCGTGTAATTGCTGTACTTTTTTAATTGCGACATACTCTGAACGCGCGACAAATATTCTTGTACTGACTTCGAATCTTATCCTGTTTAGTTTAGTGTAAACTTAATATAAGAAAAATGTGCTATTAGATCTAATCTATGGTTTCAATAGCTGCCTGTTATGCGTAAACCACAGACCACCTGAGCAACTAGACGGAGCATTCAACTTAAAGTCACCACATGAAAATGAAATATTTATTCTTCCAGTAGGCATATTACAATGCGCATATGGACGTCAAATAAAGCTACGCCGGCTGTAACCCTAAGCCTCGCCCTCGAGAAGATTTCAGTCTCCGTTGGGAGGGGGATATCCACTATGGGACCGGCAAGAAACTCGGCGGGTCATATATAATGTTCTCCCGTAATACAGTATCGCAAAAAAGAGTAGTTAAAAGTGGCAACATTGCCTGCAGTCCTATTTTCTGACATTATTGACTTGAAAGGGACCACAGACTAAATCGTAGTATAGGAACGCTACCGCTTGATCCAATTAAGTCAACCTTTAAACCAAGCAGTCGTGTAATACTGGAATATTTATAAAAAAATGTAGGGTTGAACCTAGTCACAGTATAATAAAGAGTAATATCGTACATTATGGCCACTCCCGCTCCCCGTTGAAAGTGCCGCTCACCCCCTCTCGGTTACCTCACAGTCACCGCCTGTCAAAAACGTGAACAGTCGACCTGTCATATTTCACTCATACAAGCATGGTACGCGTTCACCTACACGAGCTGACTGTGTGCTAGGAACGCGCCTCTTTCATATATTTGATCGCCAGTGTCCGAGGTGTGACCTAAATAGTAGTAGGTTGTCATACTATGTTATGGTATGATGCTAGTCAATTTCACTGCTCAAATAGCTATTTGGAGCTTCTGGCGCTTATAAGATGATGATGATAATGAATTCGGTGTCTGTCTGTAGTAATCAGAGTGCTTAATCTTGTAAACTTCTTGAAAAACGAGCCGGTATGTAAAGTTTTGGTTTATTACTGTTTTTATAGCCGTTAAACTTGGCGGCTTGCGTACATCTTTTGGAGAATCGCGTGAAATTTAGAGATTTGGACTTTCTTTTCCATTTAGTTGACACAGATGTGTTTATTTGGCTTCTGTAGGCCAATTAAAAGATTTTCTGGGGAGATAACGTGACAATTTAAGTTATATAATAGATTAGATGCCTTCTAGGGATAGCTTAATCTTAGTACATATACTCACATCTATTACTTGCTCCCAAATTATCATACATTCTGAAAACATAGTAATAGTACTTATGGTATTAACGTTTTGAATTATTCATGGTTTGTTTCATGAGACTAATATTAAGGTAGTTTAGACTTATATAAGGTAATCACGGTGTATATCCACCGAGTATTTCGCATAAGTGACAAATATACGAGAGATCTGCTTGACCAGGCTCAGGCCCACCCGCGGCTGTAATGCCTCAGATGATGACAAATATACGAGTAATTTTTAAAAGTCCATTTCAATATTTGGTGTTTAAAAAAAAATAATGACAAGCATTGAAGCTATAGATGCTGAGACATTTAAACTCTATAAGAGAAATACAATGTAAATTAGTCGAAAGATACTCGTACAGAAACAGGATGAAATAGAAGACCTTTTCACAGACCTTTGGACGTCTGATTGATCTTTCAAAATCTCACAAATATTTCAAAACAAGTTGCAAAAATTGACCTCCCGGCACCCTAACCATTTCGCTCCAACTACAACTACATCTAACGACCTGATTCTAACGTTAATATACGTCAAATATATGCTAGATACTATATCGGATATATCACGGTTTGGATGTTTTAGTTTAAAAATATGTACGAAAATATTTTGACACGGACATATCTTATAACTTTTTCCGGCGGCTTCGCTCGCATTAAATTAAAAAATTGCGGATTTCTCTATACACAATTCCACCCCCCATTTTAGGGAGGTGGGGGTTAGAAAGAGATAAAAAGTAGTCTATGTCACTCTCCATCCCTTCAACTATCTCCACTTATAAAAATCGCGTCAAATAATTGGACAAATACAAGATAGAGGTACATACATACAACACAAACTAGATGCTAAATGGGATCCCACTCAGCATGTTGCCACGGCAAGCCTGTGTGCAAGTGGGACCCTGACTTAATTAACTAAATCGCTCGTTACTAAGTATGAAGACGCAGATGGCTAAGGCCTGGCAGACTAAAATGCGTCAGCGCCGAACAACTGACCATTACCGTCCAGCTAACTCAGCGATAGTCAGCCCTTAACGTATCTCAATGCTCGAATCGGGTCCTAAACCATTTCACAAGCAACATTATCTATCATTTGGCGAACACGAGAGAACAGAACACGAGCCGTGTTGTGCGGAACTACACGTTTTCGTCACGTTCTCGTCACGGCACGCGTGACGCAACGTGACGCGTGACGCAACGGATGGCGTGTGCGGATGATTGATCGCGATTTTTATTGATTTTGGTATCTGTGGTAGGTCCACTTTTATCAAGCGAATGAAGACCTAACCCAACAAATTTTTGTTAATCAGATTTTTATCAAGGCCGGCAACGCATTTACAATTCTGGATTGGCAGGTGTTGAAGGCGGTAATCGCTTACCATTAGCAGATGGCTTTGGGTTTGCTGAAAAGAGCAACAAAAGGCTACCATTGAAAGGAAAAACAGTTTCAGTTCACCAAACCGTCTGTCACCGTTAAATCGTTCGCTAAGTTTTATTGTATCGGATCAATCGGATGTTCCATAGAAGTCGCGTGACGTTGCTGTGTCTGTTAACTTTTACAACTGGTCTTTTACCTTTTGGGTAACATTTCCAACCTTTCCCTTAAGTTCAACAGCTATTCCTCGCCATCGTGTGTGGATATATACGACGACCTCTGCCCCCTAATTGCGGTACGAACGAAAGAATAAACTTTTTAATCAATCACGCTGTCTGTTGGTTTAGGGTTGCGCAAGCGATTGTCTTGTCGGCGCGCGCGCAGATGTTGCCTTTTTTAAAGAGCAGACGCCTAGTTACCAGTGTATGTTGGATCTCTAGTTATGGTTATGTTAGTGTCCCATGAAGTACACAAATTTTAATTTGGAAAATTTTACAAATTTTTACCTAATAAGTGGAATCAAAACGTAAGAAAGAGCAGATTATGCCACAAGAAAGCTAAGGACCTATCTTCTCCATTACCTCCGTAAAAGTTGACTCCTACAAGCGGAGACAAAGTCGCCTTTCTGTGATTTGATGTGAAAAGGATGAAAAACTTATACGAGGGATTTTTAGTCCTGCTCCAGAACTCCTCCTGTGCAGATCGTGTCCAAACCTAGTCCAGATCTGATCCATAATTTGAATCACAGTTGGCGGTTTCTGGGCTATAAGGAGTGAAATAATAACGACTTCCATAGAAATGAGAGCGGCATCATGACAGTCGAAATGTATGAAAGAGCAAAAAAATTTTTTGCTTCAGCATTAGTCGCATAATAAATCTAGTTCATCATGACCTCAAAAGTCACTAAGCAAAGTTTGAAGGGTCTATTTTTAGACCCTTATTATATATTATTGAAGAGTTTATTTCACCGTGTAGTTGAACACTGGTCGTTCTGGACACTGGTTTAAAAGGCGATGGGAATAGTCAGTTTGACAAATGATCCGCCATATTGCACGCATGCGTCGAATTGCCTCGCGGTTTTTTATGTAACTAGTAATTGTAGTGTGGGCGTAATAGTGCTTTGTCTTAGTGATCTACTTTTTGATTGTCTTTAAATTAGCGGCGTGGGTTTTGAGGATTGACAATAATTTAAACTTTACGAAATGTAAAAAAAAAAGTTCGAGCCCCGTCTCCGTTTTTTAAGATATGTGGCTTTCTTTTACATATAATAATAATAACAGGCTTTTGCATCTATAACAAATGATTTAAGCAGCATCCTTGTGACACTTACGTTCGTGGCTGTATAGCCTAATTCGAGAGAGGATCCCTCGTCCGCACACACGGCATGCAGGTGTATGCCCCCCCAGATGGGCGGGGGTTAGAGGCCTGCTCGTGACGCCTCATGCGTTTATAACATTCAAGGAGGAGAACCAGGCATTGTCGTGCATACAGGTTTACATATAGGTCTTTATGTCTCAAGAGGAAGAAGGGATTCTTTTATCAGAATTTATGTTGGAATTTCAGAAACTTATAATTTGATAAATAAACCAGTCAAATCTCGGTGACGGAAAACATGGTTTGGTCAGATGTCCTAATAAGTCCTATTTGCCCCCTGGGGTGAAAGACCCGGAGGCAGATACTTTGTAATAAATAATGAACGATCTATGAAAATGAGACAGTTGAAACCTAGAAACATCGGAGGAAGGTGATGTTACTAATGAGTACCTAAGACAAGATGATGAACTTCGAAGTAAATAACCACAAAATTAAAATTATGAAAAAACCCCCGACCGCGACATAGTGAACCGATTTTCATGAAACATGGCTAAGAACACTCCCGACTAATTCAGCTTTCAGACAAAAAAAAAACTAAATCTAATTCGGGAGAAACGATGCACAGACTGACACACACACAGACAGACAGACAAACAGACAAACAGACAGACAGACAGACAGACAAACATGTCAAACTTATAACACCCCGTCGTTTTTGCGTCGGGGGTTAGAAATAGTATCTCGGGACTTTTAGAACATATACAACAATTTATGAATATGCTTTTTCTGTACTACAATGACTTATAAGTATATATTATGTCACTTGTAGTTTGTCCATAGATCGTATCGCAGGGGACCGCACGCGCAACTCTGAATGGGAGGAAACAATTACAGCTTCCTCTCATCTGCAATTAGAATAATGCATAAATTTGCGATTCATTATGTCATTTACTTGGATAAATTAGAACCGGTTTAAATTATGGCCTCACGCGGTTGTTTATTATAATTATATTATAACAAGGATCTTTCATAGGTAAGCTCTTACCATCATCATCATCATCAGCCTATCGCAGTCCACTGCTGGACATAGGCCTCCCCAATTTCACGCCACCGTTTCAGATCTTCGGCTGTTCGCATTCAGCTGCTGCCAGCCATCCTGCGCAAATCGTCGCTCCACCTTGCCTGAGGGCGTCCTACACTACGCTTCCCGAGACGTGGTTTCCACTCAAGAACTCGTTTACCCCAGCGGCTCTTACCATCCTTAAGGGCAATTCTTTTTTAGTTTCTAGTACCTATGTACTACAGACATAAATTTACGCCTGTACTGCCCAAGGGGGTGGACGGAGCACATGAAACTGCTTAAATTTCGGTACTGCTCTTGGAAATTATGGGGTAATATATTTTACTTTCAAAGTAAACGAAATTATGATAGAGGTGTGACAGGTTGCCATCCCATCGCCCACAATGGAACCTATATCCCACAGTCGACTTCTACGATACCCATGAGAAGAAAGAGGTTGTTGAAATTATATTTCTTTTCTTGTTTGACAAAATTCGATGGGAGGCACATATTTCTTGCACCTTTTAGTTCTTATTGATCTCTGTTTGGCCCAAATTTAGCTGATAGAGAATGCCTTCTGGCGTTAAGTTCGCCTTTTGTAATTTTTTTTACTGTGCAATAAAGTTTAAATAAATAAATAAATATTTTGATGGCAGAGCATGGCTTGAGGTAGTAGACTAGTGTCTTAGCTCTACATCAGATCTGATAACTTTTTGGCGATATAAATAAATAAATAAATAAATAAATATTATAGGACATTCTTACACAGATTGACTGAGGCCCACGGTAAGCTCAAGAAGGCGATATTACTTATAACTTACTGTTTTTTTTTAAACTTGTTTCAGGACAATAGCCACTTTCGCCGCTAATATGCTTACTGTATCCCTAAGAAATGTTATGTAATTAAAGATATCCACCACGGAAACGGAAACCATATGGCCTCCGTTATTACGTAGAAAACAACATAATTCAAGATAACAAATTTCATTATAATAGAAAGCAATTTCTGAGCAATTAGAGATAAACCCGGGGCCAGTAAGCGCAGTGTATGTATTAAATACAATACTTTAACTCTATACAGAAAATGATACATTTGTGAGTAAATAGTGATAGTAAAGTAACTAATTTTGCAGCCTGTTTTTTGTGCGAGAATTAACCATTATAATCAACATCTATCCGTCCCATCCATACTTAATATTATAAATGGGAAAGTGTGTGTGTCTGTTTGTTTGTCCGTCTTTCACGGCAAAACGGAGCGACGAATTGACGTGATTTTTTAAGTGGAGATAGTTGAAGGGATGGAGAGTGACATAGACTACTTTTTGTATAATTCTAACGCGAACAAAGCCGCTGGAAAAAGCTAGTCAGGTTATAAACCAATGCTATTACGAGTATTCCATCGCTCAACTCAAGAAGAACCTTTTTAAGATTTTAGAACGTAGTACCTACCTATACCTTTTTTTACTGATGAATTTTTTTTCAACCATTACTTTATAAGATGACTTGTTCAAATTAGTCGATACCTAAAATAACTAAAATTCGTGACATGTTCAAACCAACTATCAAATTAAGATACAAAAGTATGGGGGCTTTAAAAAAAGGAGTGTACAAGTTTCTAATGGGTCGACAACGCGCATGTGACACCCCTTAAGTTGCAGTCGATAGGTTACGGTGACCGCTTTCCACCATGTTTGCCACCGACGTGGTATTAAAAAAAAAATACAGTTTTTGATAGTCCGATGAAGTGTTTCTGTTAGACAGTGGGTGTTATTTATTCGTGATCATAATGACCCCTGACATGATGATGGTAATCACAGACCCAGACTATGAACACCAAAAAACTGGAGACATTGCCATGTCGCTGAACTCAGCCAATTAACTTTAGGTCCTGGTGAACAAAATATCTGAGTTACTGAAGTGTTCATTTTAAGCAAAAAACATAAGGGTTCCTTTTGTACCTTTTTGGTAAGGAAACCTTAAATCTAAAATAATATATTATCCTGCGATAGATCATGAAAAACATACCTTAGAGACTAATTTATACGTACATTCAATAATTATAATCTTTAGTCTTAAAATTATCCTGATTTCACCTGCTGAGTAGTCAAAAGTATTTGGACCTGCAGACGCTAGTTCGAATTCATTAAGCTCTTCTTATATTTATCATTTAAATAAGGCATTTAATACTTAAAATGTTTTTTTTTTACTATCGGGCCAAAAAATAAGTTAAAGAACCGTTTTGACTACGGCCGAACATTATACTCTTGATGTGACAACGACACTTAAAAGGATTTCATACCAATATTGACATTTGTCCAATTTTCCAGCCCCAAACAAAGTAAAGATACCGACTTGTTCTAACTTGAGGTGTTTACCAAATAATGGGTCGGCACACTTACCTGTCCAAATATTTTCGTAAAAAGAACATTTTAACGCGCAATTCGTTTAATTTGATAAAGTTTCTTGGAACGTTAAACGTCTACAGTTTAAACTTAACCTTTCTTGTAATTATGGTTGGTTTAAACCTCAGTAAAGCCGTATAAAAGAGTACCTAAACTATAAAAAGTCAACTAATAACTTAGACCGGATCACACGCATAAATGCCATACACAATTACAAATAAGAAATCTAGGCTAGAGCTAGGTCACGCCGAAAACACACCATCAAAATAATCTTCATCCAGTGTTTTCTTGCTTTCAAAATAAGATTCACAAAATCTGTTTTTCATTTTAGCGTCCTGTATCGAGCTTGGCATATTTTTTATGAGTTTCAAAGACAGCCATGTCAAATATGTAACGAATGATAGGTATGATATTATAAACTATAGTGGCAGATAAAACAGTAACTATGATTGCGAAGATGTGCATTGTTTATCAAGACAAACTAACAATAGGAATTGGTTGAAGACTATAATATCAAGCAGATGAGCAATAAGCCCAATGACCATTCCCTCGAGTGCCTTCTCAATTCCTACACATTGACACTCGAAAACTATCCATGCTTTCTAAACGCACCATAATTACGTATCAAATGTAATGTCTGGTCCTGACCCTGCTGTAATGAAGGGTTTTTATTAAATCAACGTCAGACGTCCATTAAGAGGCCCGCGGACCAAGGCCATCAATCAAGAACATGCGTAGCAAGCGAGATTTTGTTGGAGAATTCCGTGACAATCTGTTTTAAGATGGTTAGATATTGAAAAATCCTTATCAATACGAAAGTATATCAGATCTATTTGTCTATTACCAAACCATAAGGTATGGAGAGAAATATGTGAGTTTTCAACGAGCATCATCAAAATTCGGCACAAAGGAAATGAAGTGCAGAAGATCCATACTAATATTACAAATGGGAAAGTGTGTGTGTCTGCTTGTTTGTCCGTCTTTCACAGCAAAACGGAGCGACGAATTGACGTGATTTTTTAAGTGGAGGTAGTTGAAAGGGTGGAGAGTGACATAGGCTACTTTTTGTCTCTTTCTAAGCCCCCACTTCTCTAAAATGGGGATGAAAATTTGTGTGGAGCGCGAGCGAAGCCGCGGGCAAAAGCTAGTACACTATATAAATTACAGCGACCGCGTAAGAAATAAAGTCAAATTATCTACCTAATTTGCGACTTCTAAAGTCCTAAAAGAGAAGATGAAATAAATGGAGATGAAATAACGGCAAGCATAAACAATAACATATCTCCCATGTTCATATAAGTGTGTAATACTGAACAGTAAGATTTAGTAAAAAGTAAAACCTTTCAGAAAGGAAAAATAAAACGCAAGGTATACCACATTTTTCAAACATGGTCTCACTGATTATGAACCAACGGAACCCCAAGAGGGTTGAAAAATGATTCAATTTGTAATCTCCTTTAAAATTAAGGAGTACCTTTATCTCATCGCATTTTTTATCTCCGGGTATTGAAACAATGTCGCTTTTGAGATCCGAGTTCTTTCTTGTGTTCCTTTCAATGCCTTTTATGAGAAGCAAATAAGGGATATGATTAGTCACCATAAGCACAGGGTAGGTAGTCACCATAAGCACAATACAGTATTTCAAACTCAAGAACAGTAAGTATATCTAACTAATAAAGAGTGAAACAAGTAATGAATGTATAAATGAAAATTATAACTATATCCAGAACAGTCAGAACTAAGGAACAGGTTGCGGTTAAGAACAATAAAGCCTTTTAGCGTACAACTATGGGGTAGAATATTTCCTTGACGTGCTTCTAATATAATATTATTTGACTTTTTTTGATCAAAATATAAATTCTTGAAGTACGAGTAGAAGTGTAAACTTGTATAATTACCAAATAAGGCACCAGAAATTCGGCAGCTGCAGACTGGTCTTGGAGACTAAGTGCCCCAGTTTAAGAGAGGTACCACATGTCACGGTAACCACAGCCTCATTTGAATAATCTGCATTATTATCCTTAGCCGTCCGTCAAACAGTCGCCATTCGTTCCGACACGTCGGCACTGTCAGCCGTGGTTAATTGAACCTAAAATTAAACTATACACTTATTTGCAAGCGTGACTGCAACACAGGTTCGATTAGGATCTACAACGATTAGCCGATCGAATAGCTCAGTGGTTCATGATTACGGTCCGGGGATCGATTGCTGTTCTAGAACTGGTTTCGAGTCTAACTAAAGTATTGCGTTATTTTGTAAACAAATTACAAGCCTTTGCCAATCATTTTCTATTAAGGTTGATCTTCTCATTAAAAATACTTAAAATACACATGAAGAATTCTTCTACAACTATGTGTCCAGTTCAGGATCAATTTACAAAAGTACTCGCCCAAGGCACCTTCGAAAAAGTAAATTTGAAATCTATCTCTCTTCATCAGGAGCTACAAAGTCAAGAGTGAGAAGGATAACGGATCAAAAATCGTGTTTTGAACCCAGGAGCATGTCTAAACTGGCTTACGTTTTTTACCCGGCCCATTTCTTACGGTCATTTTTTACCTCCACTAATGACTGTCCAGCGCTGATAATAATAGAAATTTAAAAGGGGACCAACTGGATTTATATCAACAAAGATTCGAGAGGACAAATTAAGGGAGAATTCCTTTTGGAGAAATTGATATCTGGGAATAAATGCGGTTGTCGGACGGGACGAAATGAATTAAAGATTTTACAAACATGGGATGTACGCGCATTGATGAGCGCCAAATTTGGGGATCACGAGTTTTGAGCGCTAAGTAGCCTGGCTAATGCCGAAACAGGGACCAAAACAAGAGGTACGAGATTTTTTAGGACTGATGTCGGAAAAAAAATCATAACTTCTTGTAATGTTTTGGGTTACTTCAAATTTATGTAAGTCCTACATATGTTTTCTTTATATTATACATATCTAAATAATGATAAGTATCAATTTTAATTAAGTGTACCTAATTCATTTACTTGATTCAGGAAACTAGTATATTTTGTATTTGAATTATTAACCGTTTTTCTTTCCGGGGTGCTCAAAAATTCAACGGCTTCGATGTTGGGGTGTGTGATGTGAGGGAAAGATGATTTTAGTGTACTATTTTAAATTAAAATTTCACCTCAAATAGATTTGGTATTTCTGTATCTTCATAAAACTACCCATTACACCATAATAAAAGAACGTAAAACACAAGTTTACTAAGACTCACGGGAATGTAGGTTATAAGACCAATCTCTCAAACAAAAAGACCAAAATTACAGCAAAAGAATCTGTACCCCAAGGATGCAACGTATCATTACAGTCCTATCACTCATTACGACCGGTCACGCATTTGCCTCGGACCCCTTGGTATGCCCATTAGAGGCTCGTGGACTCCCAAAAGTCCTTTTTTATCAAAGGGTTAATATCCTGGCGTTGAGTTTAGTAGCTGTTTGGGAAGCGTTTGATATAAAATGTGAAGATAGGTTGTGGGTTGATGAAGTTTAAGTAGGTTACCGAGATGTCTGAGATGGAATGAAAATTAAATACATAAACAAAATTAGTTACTGGATGGATGCAATACATGAATGAATATAGGAATATGTACTTAATGCAAATAAATTAATTGACGAAGTATAAATCAACTGATGAACAAAAAACGATCGAATATTCGAAATTTATGAGGTTTCGTTATTGGTCGAAAACGTAATAGATAAAAAAAATAGTTATGGTATGGATACAAAACATCAATGATTATAAGGATATGTAATGCAAATAAATTAACTGACGAGGTATAAATCAACGGATGCAGAAAATAAAAGAAGAAGAAACGATCGATGATTCCGAATTTACGCATCAACAAGGGTTTGAAACTGAGGCAAACATTTGCAAGACTATTTCCTTTTTATTTTAATTATAACCCCACCTACGTGTGTATAAAAAAAACGTACGCATTCAAGAAACCAGCCCGCGAATGTTGCGTCGAAAAACATGTTGAGGTTTCGGTAAAAATGTGAGGGAATTTGCAAAAGTAGCCTGATAATTGGTGCGTCTGCGCATACCAACTTCCACAAAGTTTTCCTGACATTCAAAAATCCTTATTTAACCGACATAAGACATATCTTCAGTCAAAGGCAGCTTGTGCAGTCGCCGCTTGATATATTGGAACGGACAAAGTGGTCATAAATATCGGAACACGCTTTAGTAATAGAGGCGTGATTCGATGTTTGTGAACACTTTGCCCGTTCCGATATATCTGACGACTGTACAATTGTTAACACTGATAAATGACAAGTCGTAGACTTTATTTCAAAGACTTTAAAGTCTTACTTTGGTCAGTAACAGTGCCTGCGCGTACGCGATGTCATCATATTGCAAAATGTCGGAACATGCTTTTAAATGTACCTCTACTTAATTTTACGCGGCGTTTTGTAAGGGTGAATATTGTGGATGTCTTTTTATTTATTTATTTCTATAAATTATTTTGACTCTTGTACCTAATTTACAAATTAACCACTCAAACGCCTTGTCACAGATTTGTCCCAGACTATTTAAACAGCTGTACCTGGGCCATTTTTTTCAAAGTTGTCCACCCCACTTTTTTTGTAACATGGGTATTTTTTACGCGATTCATACTCAAAATCACGAGGTCTTTCGATCCTGATAGGAGAAAAAAAATGTCCCAAGATTTCCATACATTTTTTCGAACCTTCCATTCCGTTACCACCATACAAAATGTATGAAAAAATGGTAACGGAATGGGAAAAAACCTTGGGACACTTTTTTTCTCCTATTAGAATTGAAAGAGCTCGCGATTCTAAGTGGAAACCACATAAAAAAGTCCAAATCCAAAAAAAAATGTGGGGTGGACAACTATGAAAAAAATGGCCCACCTAATTAACAAACTGAAGGCTATTGATTCATTATGACAATTTTTTCACAACGGCGTTCCAGGGGTTAATAATTTGCACTGGGCAAAGAAAATTTTATACGGCATTGCTTGGTGTTTTTCTAATGCTGATCCTACTGCAGGACCTTAGGCCTAACCCAAATGTGAGTGTGTTTAGTAAAACGTCCCACTTTGTCGGGCGAGATTTACTTGTATCTTTATATGAATGAATAAACTGACAAAGCGGCTTTATAGCAATCGACAAAGTGGGACGTTTCCTGTGCACACTCACAAATGACGATTTCGTATATCGACAAACACCAAACGAAAAAAAATTAGAAGGAAATATACGACAAAAACCCAACACGACTGCTTCCATACATTATTTACGTCATCAATATTCGAACTACGGAAATAACCTCCTTTAAAAGACTAAATACCATACAATTCCAAAGTTCCGGTCATAGCATAATGGGAGCAAGCGTTTCAACCGGACCCAGTCCCTCACGACATAATATCGCATTCACGACAAAAACTACCATTAACTCCTTAATATCATAACTTTATGCTCCAGTTAACACCTTAAAACTCAGTAGGTTATAAGCTAGTATCTAGTATAATATACTAGTTAAGACGCAACAGGAGCGGTCACTTCTCTATACAAACGATATCGACTCCCTGGTTTTTTCAAGCTAGAGCAATGATTTTTTAGAATAGAATAGAAAAACGCTTATTGCAGAAACCATCTATTACGTACAGCACAGATTATTATTATTTTTATCTGTGTCGGACCGTTTTGCTTTTTTTTTGATATTCTTATTTTTAAAGGCGCTGCTAGAGCCTTTTAAAATTTTATGAAAACAGCACAAGCACAAGCATGCCGCACAAAAAGGTATGACGTTCAAAACTCATAACAATTAGCCAAAAGAATGATCCGACACAGATTAATTTATTGTTATTCAGATTATTAAATTTCGTTTCGATTGGTTAAGTTTTGAAGGAGGAAACAGTCGAGAGTGGTTCCTCGATTTTGAAGATTTTTTCGCAATATCTTTTAGGTACCTAAGTTGCCTGTTTTTTTATAAATTAAAGTCAGTAACACGAGTATTCGGTATTCATCTAAAATTTCCAAATTGAAACGGATTCCTTTCCATTTTAGCATTTTGGCTCCTGTTGCCTCTTAAGTATAGTTAACCTAATAAAATGTCGCATTTGCGTCTACTTGGACAAGCGACGCACGATTCGTCGGCAAGGTGAAGTCGACGGTGTGATGAAATGATTCGTACGGAATGTAATGGAAACTGTTGTTATTTTTGTAACTGATATTGGCAATGTTGTTTTTGCATTTGACCAAACATTATGTGATGCAAACTTGCGACATGGCTAGGTTAAAGAATCAATCAACGGGTAATTTAAACTTTATACCTACGAATGAAAGCATTTTTAACCGATTTCAAAAAAAGGAGGAGGTTCTCAATTTGATTTTGTTATCTGATTCTCTGTTTTGGGTGAAAAAAAAGCGACTAATACTGTCCTTTAACTTGTTGGCTAGACAATAATATTCGGGAGATCGCGAGGTACTTCGATGTGACCATAAAAAGTGGCGTAATAGGTATTAGAAAGATTTAAAAGGGAAGTTGTGACTTACAAGAGGCCAAAATTATACTGTTTCCTAATTCCATCTAGATTGAGATACATAGTATTCGCACAGGCGTCAAACAGTCGCCCAGTCACCGTCAAACACACTGCTCGTGCGTATATCGATCCGAGTC